>NC_053455.1:50056151-50674901 GCF_015227805.2 Hirundo rustica | reverse complement strand
TCGAGAAGATAACTTCTTTTGACTCTGAAGAGACAGAACACAGATCTGTGAACTGAGCCTAACAACAAAAATGAGAAGTGCCCTGTGAATCTGGATTTATACACACATGAACACGTGTGTCAGATACATAAATGTATGTGTCTACATATACATATCTTTCTTTGTCTGTGCATTTATTATTATATTAGATTCAAGCCCTAACTGTGCACAGAGAATGTGATCGATCCGTCCTTGTGTCTTTTTTTCCCTGTGCCCTGTTGTCCAGATGTAAACTGTGAAACACATCCAAGTTCCTTAGAACAGGGAGGGTTGAGCCAGGCAGTTCAGGCTGAGCTGTTCCAGTTATCACTCCATTGAAAATGAACAGCAAATTCAAATAACAGAGCCTGTGTTTGATTCTGGATCTTTCTGGGTTTTCTTTCTCTGGTTCCCACCCCCATAGTCTCACCTCTCTCCCACCCATCCTTGCTTACCATAAAGTTATGATGCCCTTTGCTATAATAATGAATGGAATTCCCCGATTATTATTTTAGGAGTTTAACCGATTCTCAGTGGTTTTCATGTGTTTAGCACTTAAGCAAAGAGGCTTTTTCATATGTCTTTCAGCAAATATACAAATAATCTTGGAGTCAGTATTCATTTTAATAGTTTCACCAGATAGTCACATTTATTTTCAGAGATTTTTTTTCCTCATTGTATTTTTGTATCACTCTGCATGCAGCTACTACACATCCATCTATAAACCTGGACATAGCATAAGCAAGCAGAATATCTCCATCCTTAAAGCAATCCTTTTATACTAAGATTTATACCTGCACAAGGCTCATTGCACAAAACTCTAAATATATATAAGAGCAAGTCTGTTGGAACCTCTCCTCCTCTTCCGTGTGTTATTTATTTCCAAGTAATCTCAGCTGAGAGCTTTCTGATGCTGTCACGATGGCCAATTTTTATATCGGACATTTTTCCCAATACAGATGTGTAGCTATTTGCCTTTTCTTTACCTCTCTGTAAATGCCATATGGACAGAAATCATCAAGTCACCAGATCATACATTTATTTTTCTGATATATTATGCTGTTTGATGTAATGTTGACATGTAATTGATGTTGGTTTTGCTTTTTTTTTTGGTCTTTGTTTTGTTTCTTGGTTTCAATAGAAAGAGAATTTGAAAAAGGCTGTAGAGTGATGACTTAAGGAACTGACAGACATGAACATAGTATGCATCTCTTTTATGATGTGCTGCTGAGTAAATGGGTATATTTTTAGCTTTAGATAACATACAGGAGACCTCTGAATTTTTACTGTATAGTGAAGTATTTGTATAAGCCTAGCCCATACCTCAAAAGAACTTCTTTCACTCACAAGAAGTACATACAGAATATGTTTTCAATAAGGGCTTAACCCATGATTTAAGAGTCAATAAAGAAAGATTTTCTATAAAGAAATGGGAAAACAACAATAGAAATAAAATACTACATACCAACGATTAAATATGTTCCATCAGCACAAGAGTGTCTTTGTACAGTAAAGAGCAGAAGGGGATGATTTATAGTAAAATGGTATATATGTCAAAAGAAAAATAAATGCAATTTAGACAAAGTACACACTTATTAACAGAGAACATCATTTACAGTTATTCAGATGGGAGGAAGGCAAGGATGAAACTAGCAGAGAATCTATTTCACAACGTGAAGTCACATTCATCTTGGTTCAGGCTTCCCCCCCTCTGCAGCTGCAAAATAAAAATACTGGTGAAATCCTTGCTGACATAAAATTAATACCTAAGTACCCAGTGACTTCAGCAAAATCAGGATTTCACTGGAGATATTTTAAAGTGCAGCTTTACTAGGCAGACCTCGTGGATCCCCAGTGGGATTGAATCCACATTTCCCCCTACTTTCCACTGCAGTCACCACCAGATCTAACAGCCTTCGCACCAGACCACTCTAAAGGGGACCTGAGGCTGTGGAGTGCTTCCCACTCATCCTCCTCTTGAATGGTTAATAACAGCATCAAGAGATGCCTGGGGCTCTCCCAGGTGGTTGTGGGTTTTGGGGTGTGGGGAGGAAAGGAGGAATGGAGGCACTTTAAAAGAAACCCAGAGACCAGGTTAAGCTCAAACCAGTGAAAGACAGATTAAGGTGCCTGATGGACCAAATGTCTACCCAGAATCTACCAGAAAGTTGTCACCTGATGCCAGCTGAAAGGTTGAACAGGAATTATTCCAGCATGGTTAGATACTATGAGAAGATTTTGGGAATACCTCCTCTAGACTTGCCAGAAACTCTATGAAAACAACCAGATGAAAACTTAGTATTTCAAACATTCCAAGTTTTGAGCCAGAAAGATAGAAATATGTTATCAGCTGGTATCACTCTCTGCAGAACCACAGGGCCCCTTGAACAGGCCCAAGCAGTATGTCAGTCCAGCCTGTTTGTGGAAAACACCTTCCACAATGAAATATAATTACAACAAAATATATTAAAAATGGGAAAGTACAGGACAAAAAGAAAATGATCATTTCATTCTGAATGCAAGAAACACTCTATATGATATCTCCAAAAACCCTGCCCACAGTGCTCTAATATTTCCAAATAAACCACACAAAATAAATGTTTTTACAAGGCAGGAAAGAAAGGTAAATTTTAAATGAAGAAGAAAGTTTGGAGAAGTTGCAAATAAAAAGACAACAAAGTTTAAAACATAAATTTTTGTTCCATATTAATCCAAGAAATTTCTTGTACTCCAAGTTTGCATACACAGTTAAACACAAACTGGGGAAGAGAAACAGGAAGAAAATAAGGGTTATAATTACGTGGAAAAGAGCCTTACTCTCCTACTCAGTAGAAATCAGACAGGGAATTTCTTATATTTCTTAATATGCTTGGGTTTAGGGCATGTGAGATAAAAACATGGACAAAGTGGTAGATCTGAAATATACTTCTCAAAACACCAGTTCTCAAAGCTCTTTTTTAACTACCTCTTTCAAAATCATAAGATGTCTCAAAAATATTCTGATTATGTTCTAATCTATTCTGTGTGACCCTTGCAGAAATGATGCTTTGCAACTCTGGCAAGTTTCTTTCTCTACCACTTTTGTGAGATGAATTACTCTTTCCATTTGCAAGGAAGTTCTCAGGTTCTCTGCATTATAGGACAATTGTTATCAGAACTCATTGATCTCTTGCTGTGTTCACAGATTTAAATCTGAAAGCCAGAAATTATAAACATATACCTCGTTCAAGACTGCACACACAAGAACATATTATACAAATTTTTCCTGTACTGTACATTATAGCTACAAAAAAGAATTACATCAGAAAACTTTATTAGCATCAGACAAGAGCCTCAAATCCTAAATCAACTCACACAATTTCTCTTTTTCTAAACTCCTTTTGATTTTTTTCCCCCCTATTAAATCCAATTGTTATACAAGTTGGTGCTTGATGCTCTTGAAATCACACAGAAATTTACCCATCCAGTTCAAAACATGGTATCCTGATATATTATTCTATTTGGCAGTTCAATGGAACACCACAGCCACCCATGCATTGCCCAAATTGACTGCTACCTTGACACTCCAACCATTTTAATCCCAGTCATCAATTATCTTCAGGATTTTATGTTTTTTGAAAACAAGTATTTCTGCACCTTTTAACTTAACTTGAAGGCTGCCCACACTGCAGGACATGAACGGAAACATTGAAACAGAAATGCTCAAATGTATTCCCAGCAAGAAAAAATCACCAGAAAAATAATGAATAAAAAGAACTCAAAATTTAACTGAACATTCCCACTTTCTAAGATTTTAGGTGTAAAATAACACTGTACCAAGTAATTCTCTCTATGAATGAAAGAACTAGAAGACTTGAACAGCTCAAGGAAATATCTAAGAATGAAAGCTTCAAAAGGAGAGAGAATCCTTGTAATTACTTTATGAACAAAGTCAATAAAGTAACTCCTTATCCCCCTTCATAATCCCAGAGTAGAATATAAATTATTTGCAATATTATTATCACTTTAGCAGCACTACAATACACATTTTGTTACCAATCCATTCCCTGCAATTTTAAGAACTATGAAGTAAATTGTGATTCCCACATAAGTGTGCCTCTAAATTACACACAATAGTCTCACTAAAGAGCATCCAGGATTTTAGGAAAGTTCCAAGGAGATGATCTGATTTTAATCCTGTCATACTTTTAAGCAAATGTAGATTGACTTAAAGTAAACATTGCAGGAGGGAGCTCATGCTCTAGGCTTCACCAAGCAATCAGCAAGGCATCTGACACGCTACAGAAAACCTGCAAAATCCAGCAAATAAATCTTGTAACACCCATTCAGCATCCTACAAAGCACACAGTGGGGAGCTGACACATTATTAACTGACTGTAATTTTCACAAACTCTAACATACTAAGAGCTTTATGACATACATGTGGTGAGATATATTTTTATCTGTTATAAATGCCCATGTTTTCAAAACATATTAATCAAGATGCTCCAAATAAATCACTGGGTCATGTTTGTTTTTAAGTTAGTAGCATCAAAAATGTTAAACATTACAGTAAGGAGATATGGGAAATATCTTCATTTCATTACTTCACTATATCAAAATCACAAGCTTTTGATGATTCAGTAGTTGTGTGTAAAACAACAAACGGACTGACCTGAGCAACAAAAAAGATAAACTTGGAACAGAAAATTGTCAAAAAGTGGTGCTTCCCTTGAGCGTGGGGTTTTAAATTGAATTATATTTCATACAAACCTGCTTAAACCCTGCTCTTTCAATGAAACCAAATCCACAAGGGACAATTCGGGTTCCAAGGAAGCTCTAATGCCATCCAGAGGGAAATAATTGAAGATTATATGACACAGACATCAACTCTCAGCCAAAGCATCTTTCCTTTTGCCTTGGTGAAGATTTATACAACTTTACAGAGACAAACCTCACCTGCCTCTCTCAGGAACAGCAGAAAGCACTCCTGCAAGTGACAGATCACTGGCTTTTGAAGCCTTACACTGTTCTGCCACACACAGGAATAACTTGAGGTCCCAAAGGTTCATAGAGGAAAATGGCACTTTGCCAACTCTCATTAATGCCTGCCAAACTCTAGATAATCTTCTTGTACTGTACTTCATCTGATACTTTCACATTTACAACCCTTCACAATACTCAGCAGTTTCTATTTAAATAGAAGTAGACAAGATTAAAAAAATAAACCTAAAGTAGAAAATACAGGATAGATGTGAAAACTGAGAGCATTTTCCTCACTATTGTCCATTATTCTTTAATGTATCATTCTCTTTCTGCATGTAGGCCAAAAAAATAAATCCAATGTAAACACAAAAGGCAAATATCTTTTGAAGGCCAAGCAAATATTTGAAAAGCAAAAAAGAGATTCTGCTTTTATCTCCAGATCACCCTACAATTTAATGGTTAGTGGAGGGGGGGTGGTCTTTTTTCCTTTCTTTCTTGTTTTTCTTTTTCTCTTTAGTTCAGGGAATGCAGCAGGGACAGGTCCACACCTCTTAGCTCAGAGAATGGTTATCAACCTATAAACCAGAACAATAGGATAGCAAAGGTCAGGTAACTATGCCATGTTCGTAACAGAGCAGAGAGAAAAATTGGCACTATCCAAAGCCATAAGGCAACAAACCAATGTATTAAAAGTCTTGATCCAGTATTATTTCAAAATTATGAAAATTTCATGCCTGACCTTGTAATCTGATGTCTAATTTATAAGCAAAGTGCAGGTGCCCATATGCAGCTTAATGGTCTTTATGAGGTTTCATGAATTTATGGACTTGAGCGAGAGACTTGGGTCTTCAGCTATGACAATGGCATTAAATAGCACTGAAGAGAAAAAAAGAAAAGATGATGTGGCAACTAAAATGGTAAAGCCAGCACAACATTACCAGTGAGTCTATAACCACCTGGCAAGAGGAATAAATTATTGACAGTTTTCAATGAAGTTTTTAGGAAGGAATAAAGCTGTTGAAGCCAAACGGAACACAAGTCCCCCTTTTTTTTTTGGTCCCTTATTACTAGCCCAGGATTCTCAGGCCACCACTGAACACAAATGTACAAGTGCTCATTAATTCAATATTGATACCCTCAGGCCAATAGCAAATCTCTACCAATCACAACCGAATCCCAGCAATTCCACAAAAACTCTGCAACATTATATGAGAATGGATGCTTTCTTAAATTGTACGTAAAAAATCCCTGAATTATCTTGTCATTAAAATAGAAACATCAGTGGTAATGTTATTAAAAATATTGGTGCAGATTTTGGGGTTAATCTCTTGTCCACTGACTTCAAGGATGTAATAAAACATTTCCTATGGGTTCAAGCTGTAAAGTATGTATACTTTATCATCTTTTGTGGGACAGAAAAGTGATAAACACTTTTTACAATTAAAGAAGTCTGATCAGCAAAGTAGGACAAATACCAGAAAACAGAATTAATACTTGCTTATTCTTGTAAGAAACAAAGCTATTAAAAATACCCTATTTTCTAGCAAACACAAAAAATCTAATTACACATCTGAAAGCTATTTTGATTAGGTTAATTTTCAGTTTTCACAACATAATATCACATTAGAAAATGATGGTATTCTACAGAAGATAGTAACAAAAACAACAAGAAAAGGAATTATGTTCCGGACTGCTACATAAATTAGGAGACTCAAGTACTTCATGGACTACTACAGATATTGCCAGAAAGGTATTTTTTAAAGACTTTTCTCCTGAAATCTTTCTTTAAAAAAAAAAAATTAAAACGAATTTTTTTAGATTGGCAAAAATATTGATAGTATCTCTGTAATCCCTAAACACAACTTTAATAATATCTTAGCTAATAATTAAACACGTACAATGTCCAATTCTTTATTTGTTCAATAATAGAAATGCTGCAAGTGCAAGGCAGAACACAGAGATGGCCATGAGCCCATTGCTATGCTAGAACTGACCCATGCATTACACAAATAAAACTGCTACCGATGGCCTGGAAGAATCATAAGCACCCTCATCTATTCCTGATATTATCAAGTAATTCTCCATGTTTTTGCTGATAGTGTGTTAGTCCTCTAAATTATAGATTGTCATCTCTGAAAGTAGAATTATACGGAAGATCTTTTAAGGAAGTGTGAAGCTTTGCACCAAATATTAGTATGAAAATCACAGAGTATTGCTGTGCACATGTAGATACATGACTTTTGGATGCATATGTATGTTCACCTTTGTATTTGCATATGGAGAATACATATAAATAATGGATTAAATGGATTTGTATCCGTGTGCCCATGTATTTGTGTGCATGCTTATGAACACAGATACATAAATATGGAGGTAAAATTTCTCTAACCTGCATATAATTATATGTTGTTTAGACTGACACGCCTATACATAATATGGATGGAATTCACTATGCTAATTGTTAGTAATGAGAACTTCAGTAACTGATACGGTACTCGCTCACAAATTTTCTAAAGCAGAGATCTCTTTCCACTCTGGTTCTAAAAATAATATTACAGGTTCACAAAGCAATATATATTTTTAACAGCAAATATTTTTTCTTTCAATTGCTTCTATATGATTCAGTCTCTCTAAATTTGGTTGGTATCAGTCAATGCATTTTGTGCAGTTCTAATAATTTTTGAAGTGTTATTTTACCGTACTGGCACATTTTTTATACTAAAGTTGTTGCTTCACTGATGGAGTTAAGGAAGTAAAATCAGAACATCACCCCTGATGAATTAAAACTTCTGCAACTTATATGATCATCTGTGACATAAGGCATGTTGATTATACCCTCAAAGGACAATGAATGACATGATAGGGAAAAAAAAAAAAAACAAACCACACTTATAAAAAGACTCAGTAATTTGTTTCCTGGCACTGCGCTTTCTTTCTAATTTATTCCCTGAAAACTTCAGTTTTTGGAAAATGGGAAAGTGACATTTCTCATACAATGCAGAAATTATTAGTGATACTAGTAGACGAAGTAGTCACTTTTATTCATTCCTTTCTTTCCTTGCAGCTAAGAGCAGCTAAGAGCAGAGCAAGGGAGACAGAGGACCCAGTAACTCTGGGTTCCACATCACAGCTGTAGGGCGAAGAAGAGAATAACCCTAATGAAGTCCATATCCTATCTTTAGAACTGTATCAGTACAGCTCAAAGCAGACTCTGATCCTCCCTAGAACACAAAGCTGCTATTACTGATTATTGTTTTAGTTGACTTCAACATCAATTCCAAAACTGAGCTCTTTCTTTGCAATAGGAAGTCTAGGCAAGTCTGAGCTGAATGCCTAGATCTGAAACCCGACAAGCCAGGGAAGTTTATTATTCTGCTGCTTATAACACAGCAGCTCCCTTCCTAATAGGCATTTAGAACAAAAAAAATGTTTCTCTCCTGCAGGGTTTTGTTTGGCCCTCAGATTAAACAATGCTCTAGGTTAGTAATCAGGTTTACCAGACAGTTGTCACGGGGTCACCAGCAGCTACTTTGTTTTCCCTCAACACTGTGCTCTCTAAGGTGGTGATAGTGTCAAACAGACTACAACTGATGGCAAAAGTAGAAAGATGAATCAACAACTTCCTAAAAATACTTTTTTCATAGAAAAGGCAGTCTATTGCAAAATCACAGACAAGAAAGGTTCTGTATAAACATTGGTAAACCATATATATTACCTCAATAAATGCTAAAAGCCTACCCTGGTAAAGAAAGAACAAAGGACATTTGTGATTTAGCTCACATTTTTCATGCAAAAAAAAGTGTGGTGTATGCTTGTACATGTGACTTTTAAAACATCCATATTATTATGGAGGTAGAACAATTCTTTAAATTAGGGCTAGACAAGAACTGTACTGATGAAAACTTTGCTTTGGAAAAAAAAAAAAAAAAAAAAAAAAAACACCACCCAATTAGGACCTGGCTACTGCAATGCTCACTGAGGTTCAAACACATGATTCTCCCACTGTAAAATGCCAGGAAACTTGCACATGAGCATAAACTATTAGACAGCAGACAAACCGTTAACATATTTTTTTCTTTATCTCTTCCTGTTCAGAGGTAGAAAGGCTAAAAAAGACATACAGCTGAAGTGTCCAGCTTTGGCCTTCTCCCAGCACCATGCTTTTTGCTTGTTTGACCTGTTGAAGCAGAAAGTGCCCTGAAAAATCTCCACTTTGTTCTGAACACCCCTGCTTGCCTCCAGCACTGAACACCTGCACATCACAACCTCATCAGTCTGGTCCATAAAAGAGACCCATTTGTGGGAAAACACTCAGTCTGCTGTCCTTTGGCTCTCCCAAACTTGGGTGGTTACAGTTAAAGCAAATTTGCTGCAGGTTTTGTCTTGGTTGGTTGCTTCTCTATGTTTTTCACTACCATTAAAACATTCGGCCTAAAGAGCACAGAATAATTAGTAACCACCAACAGTGATTTGTACTATCTTTGAAAGAAGTGTCAGCAGATCTTCCTCTGGCATCTATAAAATTACACCCAAAACCTGTGCAGTAAAGACAGGCAGGGGATTACATTTTACAGTTCTATGGATGTTATGTGCCATCATCCACTACAGCCACAGAACTCTATTCAAAAGGTGAAAAATGACATGTGTTTGGTTGCTCCAGGATTTAGTAGCTGAAAATAATGTGTCTTTGAGAATACACTGCTTCATGAGTATGTCTTTTTAAAAAACTACTGGAATATGTTGGGTGTAATGAGGAACACGTAACTCCTACTTCAGATGAGGAAAAAAAAGGAAAGATTTTTTTTTTTCCTTTAGCAGCATGCAATTCAATTAACTCTTCAAGCTCTTTTTGCAGCTGTTTAAAATATAATTATTTTCCATAAGACAGTAAAAATTATAACCTCAAAGGCAAATTGAAGTATTACATGATTTTCTTTTCTGTTATGAGACATGGATCAAGCACTAATAAACACCTATGTACCTAACCAGCTTTTTTGAAACACAAGGAACACTCCAGAGTTTGCAGAAAGGAAAACCCACAAGACACTAGGCCTGTTTTATTCTGATGCTTAGATGAGGTAAGTTCAATTTGTTTTTTAGCCCTAGCATTTTACAATTTATTTTCTTCTAGAAGGAGAGTTCTAATGATTCTATAGTCTCGCTTTAATATCTTGTAGACACCTGTGTGCAAAGCCATGAAAGTGCACTGAATTTGTCCTTTCTCCATGACACAGCCTTGTAATTTTATATCTGACCACTCTATGCTGCTGATGCTCCATAAGCACTCTGTAAAGTCTGGAGTTGTTTTTGAGCTCTTTTGGTAATATCACAGCCTGAAGCAAGGCAAAGCACTACTTGCACCATATTTATCTACTTGTTTATGAAAGAGTTTCCCCCTCATTGTGTGGATAACTGACCTTAGCCACAGCTAATAAGACATGAGAGCTTCCTTGAACTCTGCACCTTTACACTGAATCTTATAAAACACTTCAGTGTTATCCACATAGGTTCACCGAGCTCCTAATGAACTGAAACACATTCTCTCTCCAGCACTGTCACCACAGACAAGGTGTGGTCCAAGAAACAAAAATAACCTTGCCCAAACTTTGCTTTGGCCATCTGTTTGTGTAGACAAGCTTCTCCCTGGCTACAAACAAGTTTTTATAAAGTAGAGAATCAAGCAACATATAGATATTTATGCTCCACCCTCTGCATCATCTCATCTTTCTTCACCAACCATATAATGACAAGAATGTCTTGCTTATTGCAGGGTAACAGCTTCTGCAGCCTCCCCTGAGTGCAGCTGTGTTTCCAGATGCGTGTCTAGTTAGTCAGAGACCTCTGGAGCTTCATCTCTCCTCAAACTTAAGCTTTTAAATAGGTTGGAATCTACACAGTCTGCATTGAAGAAAATACAGTTTTACTTAACATGAACACCCTACTCAGTCAAACTAGTTCCAGTAAAACAGATGATGTCCTTATCAACTTATTCCAGACACGTCTAACTTCTTTGGTTGGCCTTTTTTTTTCCTTTTTTTTTTTTTTTTCCTGTAATACGCAACTGGAACAGGCATGAAAGCAGTGGTGCCAGCTAAACTGCCTTGTAGGGGGACATTTTTCATAGGTTACACTATTGTGTTGTTGAAACAAGTCACTGGAATGGACATAAAAACCCAAGAGTTTCTGCTTGATATCTTTTGTTTCTATCTTTTGCTTAAGAACATTACTTTTACCCCAGTTTATACAAACAATAATAATTAAATAACAGAAAATTTACACTGGTTTATAGCTGAGGGGGGGTTAAGACTTTTTCTGTTCATTTGCAGGTAGTGTTTGATGATTTAGATTCTGTCAATAGGCTAATGCTTAAAATTAATTTTAAAATGAAACAGTTGAACCAGTACAGTGCTAGAGCTCTAGTGTCGACTACATATATACATGAAATACAATAAATGCTGAAGTACTACTTCAAAATCCAACCAATTTTTCTCATTTGTGGCTTAGTACACACATAAGAAATATAATCACCTTAATCATTCCAATAAGCATACAGAGTTTCATTTTTTGTTTTACTTTTTCCCCAACAGCTCTATACTACTTGTTCCTGATGATGTTCCAAGCAGAGCATTCCAAAGAGTCACTCGTGCAGGAAAACAGTTGAGCTAAACTCAAGTTGCCAGCTCTTTTCGAATTTTAAGTTTAGCTTTCCCATTCTGAAGGAAGCATTCCTCTCCAATACTAGTTAAAAGAGCTTATCTAATTTAACTTTCATTTTTTTCCTTAAACATCTGGGAAATTTCATTTCTCTAATCAGTTTCTTACTTTCCTCCACTAATTACAATCTTGTTTTTTCTACGTATATCATTTCCTGTGTGATAATTTTTTCATCATTGGGTTTCTTGCTCTTTATATATTTCCTAGATGCTGGTGTTCAGACTCAGAAAATGCAGCTTATTTACGTTGTCCCTGTTCTCCTTAAAATATACTCAGCTAAAATGTGCCTCGAGAAATTATTCACCTTGATGTATATCTGAATATTTAGCATAGCTCCCAAAATGCCACCATTTGTTGCCCTTACAGCTCCATCATCAGCAAATTCTAGGACTTTAATTTACTCTAATGTGGTGAGACGCCCTTCAGAGAACTTGGCCAGCAGCTGTCCCTCTGCTCGAGGAGGCCAAAGTCACATGCGAAGCAATGACGCTGTCAGACAAACGCCACTTCTCCCTTTCACTTTCCCCACTGCCTCCTCTTCCTTTCTCTTTCTCCTTTGCCTGAGGCCATATCTTAATCCCATTCCCAAAATTAAAAGGTTCCTTGCTCTCTTGATGGCTCATGAAATGTTACCCTGTAGAACCACATTGCTACAGGATTTCAGCCTTTACATTTGGAATACTTTCAGGTTTTAGCCATATTTTCCTTCTCATATCACAACAATCCATTTCATACAGCTTTCAGGCTATTTCATACATAACATCGGGACTCTTTTTCACCCAGACAGATACTGTAGTCATATCGTGTGCATACTGAATTCCATTCTACAAGAAAATCAGCATTTTTCCAAGTGCGACTAATTTAACTAACAGCACACAATTAGGAAAAGTTATCAAATGCTCTATACAGACTTTCTAGTTTCCACAGTACTAGACTATAATTTAAAAACTTTTACACAACTCCTATAATAAGCTGAAGAGTGAAGATTACACTGAAAAACATAAATGTCCATCATACCTATTTATTAGTATCAGGGGCACAAATTTGAAAGTTTTCTCAAGATAGGGCTTTGAGTTTATAAAACATTACCAAAATTATGAGATTGTATTCAACTGACCTAATGGTTTCATTTGCATTTCTCTATATAAACACAGTAATATGTTTACCAAACATCCATTTCCTTCTAACCCCAGATCATAGATTTTTTAAACCCCACAAAAAAAAAAAAAAAAAGCTTTTTAACAAACAGAAATGCATTCACAATAGCAAAACAAACTTAAATAAATCATTCATATAGTGTGAAAACTGAAATCTAATAACTGAATGAAAGAGCTCTGCAACATAAAAGTTCCTGTAAACCCCCACAATACGTCCAAGCACAACTAAAGACCAACTTACGTAATATATTAGCTTGTAATTGCAAAGGACTCTTCAGGTTTTGTAATCAGTTCTCACACTTAACCGCAAACCAGGAAAGAATTGTTATGATATTTCACAGCTACATACATTGCGTAGCTTAGAAATATGGCTTAGAAATGTATTTTCTTACCAAAGTTAAACAAAAGTTTCATTTCTTTCATTCATTTGAGGAAACTGAGGATCAACATATGCTGTTTCACATGCTGATACTTTAAGCAAAATAACAAAGATTCTTTTAAAAACCAAACTCTCTTATAATGAAAAACAGAAAGAAAAGATTTTGTTCCTTTGAGAAGATGATTAGCTTACCTGGTTTTGCCATTCCACACCGACAGCCCGAACAATATTATCAGCTCTTCAGGTACTAATTCTTGCTAACTGGAAGGATATTTTCTCTCTTGCTGGATTAATAATCAACTTTCCTGATAGTTCATTTGTAATTCTCTGCTGGTTAACCCTTTGCAGGGCTCCCATTTTGAACTCAACTGCCTACACTCTTCGGCTCATTGTAATACAAAAATAACAAAACATAGGCTAGCACATAAACAAGAACTAAAAAGCAAGCTAGAGAGAAAAATTAAGAATAGATTCTTTTAAAAGACTAAAAGCTTACAAACACTTAAAGCAAGACTTCCTTTCTCTGAAAGACTCTAATTACTAAACCTAGTTGCTGGTAAAACAATGCATCAACAACCTGGGAGCTGTAAAGTCCAATGGCTCATACAACTGCACGCTCCCAGGAAGTCACAGCTCCACCTCTCATCTTCAGCCAGTGAGTAAGTATGACACATGCCTGCCTAATTCTGAAAATAACATCTTTTATTAGTGAATAGTGTGCTGAGAAATTGCCACAGTTATCAGTTTGTGCAAGGCCACCCATCTGTGTTGTCAGAAAACAAGCGCAAGAGTGGCCAGGAGTAAAAATAAGATAAGAGAAGCCCAGAATAGCCAAAAAGGGGAGTTCAAATGAGGTCAGAACAGTTTAAGATGGGATACCTAAAAATTATATATAATTTTTTATTTTCAAGTGCAATAGTAGTAAATTACATATATGTTAGCAGTTTCATAAAAATTCAGTACAGCTCTGGCAGTTCTGTTGTGAAATGAGTAAAAAGATTATAAAACAAACCTGGTAAAAGAGTTCAGAGATCTCATATAATAATGTGGAATATTCTGGAAATGCTCACCTAAAGAAATTATTCTTTAGGAGATATGTGATGGACCTTGGGACATGCTTTGATTGTGCACAGAGGTAAGAGGAAAAGAAAAATAAACTCGTTGCATGTATGACTAAGGCATAATGATATGAAAATAGGGAAATAATAAGAAAGGGGAAAAAAGTCTTTCTGAAAAAACAACAAATTGGGGGTTTGGATGCTCTTGGAAAAATATGAGGTGACACCTCTATTCACTAACAGAAATGCTTTCCTCATGAACTCTGCTAGAACTGTTTTATTAAATAGTATGCCAGTAGTTCTGTTTTTCCTTAAAACAAAGGCACAGAGTCTCCTAAAGCTTCTGCATAGAGACTTTACAGATGAGACTTAATCTATTTCCCTTTGCATAAGAGTAGTCCTATAGCTAATCTATTTTTGCACAACTATAGGTCTCTGCTCTCCATTCAACAGCGCCTAATACAGTTTGCTGTAAACTTTCTGCAATATCTGCTGTAGAATTTATGATAAAATGCTATAAAATTTTGAAGCAAAGTTATTTCATATTTATAGCTAATTTTATTCTGTGCTTGAAGGAAAACCTTTTAAGAACACCAATAATGCGAGAAAGCTACAACAACTAAATTTACTGTTAAGTAGCACATCAGTGATACTCCTGGGGGCTCCTCTTCATGGAAAGAAAGCTTAAACAACATTTTCTAACACGTTGGATAGCTTCCCAGAGATGTGATGGCCTACAGAGGCAGTGCTGAACAAAGCAGGCTGGAATAGTAAGTCAGTAAACAACCCTTTACAGAGAATGGCCACAAATAAGTGCAACTTTGTTTAATAAAGGCGAATTATAGTTATCTTTTGTTCTTTGGTAGGTGCATTATCTTTCTCTCCTGTTCCACCTGACTAAGCTGGTAGTATCTTTTCTATCCCCTGACTGAGTAGTTGGCTGGAAATAATGGGACCAAACAATCCACTATTGTTACAAGAGACAATGACCTTTCATGTCCTTGGAGCTTGCCGTGACCTTTCACCTTTCCTATCCTCCAATGGTCTCTTCTAACAACTAAAACTACACCCTGTTAGGCTGAATTCCAGATTGTCATAAAAAGCCCCTTCCTTTCGAAACAAAACCAATTTTTACACCAAGGTGGTGGAGAAACACAGGTCCATTGTTCCCGCACAGATGGAAGTTAGAGTTACTAAGGCAACAGCTCTAATCCCTCTTTTTGCCACCTTTTTCACATCATTGGCCTATCAAGTGTGCTACCTTTTAACTCATAAGCTCAAAAGCTGGTAGTCTAACTGACTGCTCTAATTAGCTACGATTTTCACAGTACAGACAACATGATGAGCTAATCGAAATTTGCAAAATAATGACGTACCTCCAGCAAATATTCCTCCTCCTGAGGCCCAGTCTTAGAATAACAATAATGAGACCATTATTAGAGGAGGGCATTAAAATGCTGCACTGCTGCTAAACAGAGAACTTAATTGTTCTGGTCTTGTCCATTGAATCAACAACCTATTGTTGTGGACTTGAAAAATAAAGGACTGGAGAATGGGTGCCATAATGATTGGTCTGTGCTGCCATACCAGCACTCTGTAGAATTGTTTTCCTTTTGAAACTCTTGATGGACTAGTAGTTTTGTTTAAAAGTAATATAAAAGCCAATTGTCTGGATAAAAAGTCCTATTTATTGAAATCTTTAGAAGCAGTTGCATGGATTTGTTCATGACCCCCAAGATAAAAACATAGGGACCATAATAATGCTATTTGTGGCGACCACTGCTTGTAGTTACACCACTTGTAGATAACGCTGTCCTGTCTAGCTACTGCAAAAGGAAGGAAGGCATTTCCTTTGCAGACAGCAATCACGGCAGAAGGTCAAATAGTGGACAGACCCAATTCATCTGTAAAAATGAGGATGTTTTATTTTTTTAAAAAAAGGCCTAATATGTTTGGTCATAATTTACAATTCAGGGTTTAGGACGAACTAATAAAGGTATTTCTAATCAGTCACAACATAGGACTTGTTTTTACTAATTAGTTTTTAGATATTAAAAATTACAGGTTTTTTCTTTTTCTTCACCTCTATAGAATTATACCCTAAATTTTGTCATTGGAAGACTGACTAATATACACCTTGATATGCACTGACTGAACTGATGCAAATTGTAGCTTACTGTTAGCTTTATTTAAATCTGGGTCTGGGAAGAAGAGGCATCTCAAATCTCTGACATGCCTTTTAATCTTGAGGGTTTTTTAATTGTTAAGAAATTAGAAACTACAGCTTTTCACAAATGTTTAAAACAGCTTTTCACAAATGTTTAAAACAAGCATGGTCTTGAGAAAAAAATATTCTCTCAAATCAAAAATCATAGTTTTATTACATAAAATCATTGTTAATTAACACTATCCTGGATTCCTCTCTTAGCTTTCACTGCAATAGGACAGTTAAAAATACAAGCAACAATAGATGTACACTTTGGAATGCAAACTAAAATCACATTGTATTTTTACAGTTACTCCTTCCTACACACAAATTGCTATCAAAAATAAACTATGACTCCAGATTAATATAAACAATGAAAAATTGCAACATTTGGGTTTGTAAGAGTTTCCATTTCTAATTTGCTATTGATTTCCATGTGAAAAAGTTTAGGGTTTAATTTTTCTCATTCCCATTCAACATATTTTAAATCAAATTGAGAAAAATAATTGTTAAAAAGGGAAAAAAATAGGAGAGGAAAACTTAAAGTCAAAGGTTAACCTAAAAGGTATTTTCAGCAGTTCTAGGAACAGCACATAAAATAAAAAAATTTCTTGCGTGCATTTGCAGAACAACTTTACTCTAAACTCCTTTCTTTTGTAAATTGAAAAATGCCTAATATAAAGTAGTATTAAATTGTAAATAAGACCTCTTGCTTCATTCAATCCATGCTTTGCTTCATTTATCTTCATCTTGTTAAGCTAAATTAATTAACAATCTCTGTGTTGCATACTTTCTCTTCTCATTACATCAAATAATGGCCTGGATATGGGAGAAAACCCTCACCGCAGGGATTTTGAAACACTACCTTGAGGAAGACTCTCTTACATATGCATTGCTTTAGCAATATTAACTAGTTGGATGTTATGACATTTATTAAATGAATCCTTCAATCCTTCACCATTGTAAAATAATTGTTCTGAATTTGTGAGAAACAATTTTATTTTAAAAATCAGGGTCTTGAAGTTGATCATGTTTACAATTTGGGAGCCACAAGTACTGAAAAGAAAGAAAGCACCTAAATAGCTTTAAATAATGTTTTATTTAATATTAAAAAACCTTGCAACTTGCATACAATTTCTGGCCAACAGTGTACACAGTCCCAAACATATTAACGTGTCAAATTACTCAAATCAAGTTGCCATATCGTCTATTTGTCAATGTTCTGTATATAATTAATTGAGTGTCTGGGACAGTTTCATGGGTAAATCTGGTTATTTTGATATTGTATTGGGATGCAATGTGCTAAACTATTGGACAAGTTTTCTTCCTTTAACCTACATTATGGCATCTAGAGCAAAAGAACAAAACAGTAAAGCCTTTTTTAATCTCACCCTGATCAAACAACCCTCTTTCTCCAATCACAGCTTTGTGCGTGATATCTTTCTGCTAGTGTTTCTTATTTAATTAAAACAGACACTGACAGAAGGACATGGATTAGGACTGTAATGATGCATTTACTTAGATTAATCGGAGGCTCCTTTTGGAGTAATGGCTTAAACAAAGAACAAAAGGAAATTGTTATGAAACACCCTTTTATCCCAGGCAAAGGTCAAATTATGAGGTTTTTAATTTTGTCAGCTTCTGTTATATTGGACCTTTCTACTGGAACATGAGAAGTGCTTCTCTGTCCTTCACCCCCAAGCCAAGCCAGTTATTATAATATAGCCATTAAAGCTGCAAATTAAAATGTCTGATTTTAAACCAGGTTGCTTAGCTTTCAAAACCCTCTAATTAGCATGTTGTGCATTGTTGTGAGGGAAAGAAACCTAAAATGCTAATGACCTGCTGCCAGGTGACCGCACTGCTGTGCAAAATAATACAGGCTCACTCAAGTAGTAGTAATACCAATAACACCCAGCTCTTATGAATTACCCAGCTCCAGGTCTGCTCTGCACCACATGTGCTTAAAGAAACAAGAGTGCATCCGGCCAAAGATCAGAGTTCAGTAGTCAGCACAAGAGATTGTTGTATGTTAACTGGGAAGAAGTCTGTGCCCATTCAGACACTGCAAGGCAGGAGGAAAACATTTGAAATCACCATGGGCCAGGTGATACTTGGGCCGGGCACAGAGAAAAGCACAAAATGGAAAATTCTTCCCCTTTTGGGCCGAAGCTACAGATACACTTCTGTATATCTCAAAGTAGACAGCCCCAACTTGCTGTGATAAATTATGTTTTTGTTCTTTGTTCACAAAAGGGCAGCAATGAATGAAAACACCCCAAATACAGGTATATTTTTGCCCTTTCCCAGTTTACCATTCATTGCAACAAGTTCATTGAACGCACAAAATTAAGTTAGATATTTTCTTAAAATATGCCACAGGAGAAAGACTGGCAATGCATCTTCAAAGACTCAAACCAAATAGAAAACATTTCCTTAAACCTCATGGTACTTGAGGCTCCAGGTTTTTGAATATTGGATTTCTAGCAAACTTATTTCACAAAAAAATTCAAAAGAAAAGAACTCTCACATTCCAGTGACAAAATGAAGCTTTAAGTAACTTCCTTTTTTCTAAACCGCAGACATATTCATTAGTCTTCTGTGCCACCAAAACTGTACACAGACCCAATCCTCCTCCTGCCACGCAGTCCACATCTCTGGCAAGCCGAAATGTCACCCAGCACCCAGAGGAACACAACCTGACACCAGCAAAGAAGCCAAGCTTTGCCTCCAGTGCAAACACAGGGTCCAAACAGCAGCAGCAGAGGCAGCTGTTCAGCACCACAAATAATACCATTCTGAAAAGGCCAGAATCATTAGTAGTCAAGATTAACCCCACTTGACCTGCTTTTTACCAACAGTTGAGGGAAAAACTACTTTCTCTGTAACTTGACATCTTCGCCACAAGGATCGCGGCCCAAGCCCTTCCAGACATACCAGCACAGCGTTGACAGCATTCCTCTGAGGTCCCAATAGTAGGAAGTTGGATAAAATGTTGAGTAGCTATGTTGGCCTTGATGTCTGCTCATTCCCAGAAATCTCCTGCCTTTCTCAAGTGATCCCTAATTGACCGTTAAGAGACGAAAATGACTGCAAAGTGTCTTTTCAGTAATTTTTAATCCTTTGTTGCATTATATTTTACTTACAAGTTCATCAGCCTGGAGGGAAGCTACTGTGTGAATTCAAACCCAGTGTCCCTAAAACTGCCACTCAGTGAAAAACACAATCAAATTCTTCTCCAGATAAATTACCAAGGTGACCAGGTTAAGCAAATTAAACCATAGACATGGTCCTTTACATATTATAATCTCAAACTCATGTGTCAACATTCTGTATTGCTTGTCTTCTTTTTACACAGATTCTGCCACATTTTTGCCACTATAGTCCCTTACCATGTAGTCCCAATCCTGAAGAACAAAGACAATTTGCCTTGCAAAATATTAACATGATTACATGAAAGCCACTTACATGACCTACCTAAAAAAGGAAATTACACTTATTTGCAAAGATAGAAAATTCAATTTACTTAACACTCAAATACCTGAGCTGCTTAAAAAGGTGGCAAACAAAATGTTAATAAAATTAGCTACATAGCTACATTCAATATGGTTAGAAATAGTCTGAACTTCACAACTTCACAGTAGTCTTCTCCAACTTTAAGATATCACTGTCATCAGCCAGTACTACCATTTATTTATTTGTTTAAACGTCTGTTCAGCCAAGATAATCACGTATCTTAGGATACGTGAACCTGTTTTCACAGACACATGTATCATCCACTAGTGTTCTTTGGCTGCCTCTTAGTTGTTATTTTTTCCTGAATAAAATCACCTCTGTGAGACAGAAAACACACTGCTTAGTTTATATATTAAAAAAAAAAAAAAAAAAAAAAAAGCTAACATCTAATGAAAAACAGACTTTTTGTATAGTGATAGGTGGCTCTATCCTTTACAACTTACAGTCAGGAAAGTCTCATTATTTTCCTTCATGGAATTCAACCTAGCAGTGTGTTTTAGAGGCCTCTTGGTGTGGCTACTGTGTTGATATGCAAGTACACAGTTTCCCAAAAGTTCTATTTGTTCCTTAAAATATGTTAAGTATGCCAACACTCTTTTAGTGAGTAAGTAATAAAATCTGCATTAGTACCCTACACAAAATATGAATTCATGCTTTAAGATCAGAGCTGCTTAGATAGCAAATTATCTGCATCATTTCCCATTTAACAGATGGAGATCTGTCCAGGTACAGTCTGTGCCTCCATGAATATGGTACTTCATGTCCTGTGTTTTTTGCTGAATATCCATGTGTTATGTAGAAAAACATGTGAAAGAACAGCGGTAATCTAAGAATCCAGTGCAGGAGCCTGACAGGAATCAGGTTCTCACAGCAGCAGCTAGAGGCATAGCACAGTAGATACACTGGGAAAGCAGTCAAATACCACACAATTGTTCTGCTTTGGTGCAGAACAAGGCATTGATTAGCCTTGGACACGTCACAAGTTCAGCTGGGTCCATTACTGTAGCTCTGAGCAATTATTGTGCTCTGTCACCTTGACCCTGGGAACTCTGGTGGCCAACACTGAGCAAAGACAATCTGCTTCCTCACTTTTCCAGCACTACTTTCATACAGCCAAGCAGAAGTCACAATATGCTCTGCACTGATGGACAGCAGAATAAAATGTACCTCCAGGAAAAAAAAATCATCAAGTCATTGAAATTTCACACATAATATGCAAGGAGATTTGACCCAAAGAGAGGAAGAAAAGGTAAGCGAGTTCCTGCTTTGTTTCTTTACTCAAGTAGCTCCTTAGATTGGTGTGTGGTTACATATATGTATGTATATCATTATAATTTAACCTGTACAGTATGGAATTACATATACATAATGAAACCTAACAGTCACACAATGTAACTAAATTCCCTTGTCCAAATTAACAGCTTGCACACAACAGCAATTTTCTCTATCTTCACATACCATGAAGGAAGGGTTCTTATCTCTGAGCACCAGCTCTCCGGGTTTGCCCCATTATGCACAACCTCTCTCAGTTTTTTCCACGTGTCCTCTACTGGTTCTCAGCATCCCGGTCTACCTGGTCAGTCCATACTGGCATCACTGCTTTTTGTGTCTATCAGCTGAGAGAAAGCAGAACTGTCTGCTCCTTGGGTTTCCAAAACACTGGATCTGGACCACACAAACCAGCTCTCTTTCAGCCCTACAGGATCAAGCAACTTAGATATCTGAATTCAAGTGATACTGTCACATTCACCACTAGAAATTCTTTTTATTATTTAACTCTTTTGCAGTCCTAGACATCACACCTCACTCCAGAACTCCATTCCCATCTGAGTTGCGATAAAATGCACAAAACAGTGCTCAAATAATTTACAAATTTTTTATTTGGTTTTGGTATCCCATGAATTGGGGGTTTTTTACCTCTGAATTACCATTGAAGTTCTCACCCAACATGTATAAACACTCTTCACAATTGGAGCCTTCATATTTTTACATCTGCTAATTTTTTAAGTCCTGAGGATAAACTAGGTAAATTATGGGAGGAAAAAATCACACAGTCAACTCCATCCTTCTGGTTATTTTCACTTGATTTCAATAAATTATAAGGCTGTTATATTCTAAACTGTCTTCTGCAAAAGTTACTATGCAATTCATCAGTAATTTTTATAATGAGTGTCAGAAATTAATTTGATAAACTATTTTATATTGTGTGTGTGTGTATATATATGTGTGTATACATATATATATATATATAAAGAATCTGTTAAGGCATTTCAGTTTGCTGTTGAAGCCAGCACAGCTTAGAGACAGAAACCACCATGCATATACAATTACAGTGTCAGACTTACACCCACATGATAACCATGTGGTGAACTTCGATATCTCCTCATAAAATGATTCACTAGGCAACTTTTAGCATTTGGCCTACAATTTTCCCACTAGTCAAAATTTCCCAATCAGTATTGTCTAGTGAAGGAAGCACACAAAAACGTGTTCAGTATCTGGCACGCTATTTACCTCTATATGACTGTGTTTATTTTGGTGTAAAGCAGGTGAAACAACACCTTTATAAATCACCTTTCTCTACTGCTTTGAGATCTCCTGCAAAAAAGGAGGAATGAGGGAATCTGAACCTCTAAGCTGTATGAAACAGGGATCACTTCAAAATGAAACCAAATAAATTAACATAAAAGTTTGGGGGTTTGCTTGGTTTTAATTGCATGTCTTGAGGGGGAATGATATTAAAGGTCTCTTCCAGCCTAGTGATTCTGTGTGTAATTTTCTTTCTCTAATGTTGGAGCTTTCAATGCCCAATCAGCCAGTCTTACCTCTACATTGTTTTAAAACAAAGTGAATCAGAACAGACAAATTAATCACGCCAGGACACTGAGTGCACTATGTTTACGTGGTATGTCCTGTCCATATCTGTCTTAGGGTCAGACTGAAATCCTGCTCCAGCTGCATCAGCTTTCAGGCTGACAAATCTTTCTGAAGATGTGCCACACAGTGTTTCAGGCCTGGAAGGTGCTGCAAACAGGCACTTTCATTACACTTTTCAAAGTCCCAAATACCAAAGTTTCACACATCAAACATCCCTCAGAAAGTACACCTATCACAGTTTAATGACAAGCATCATCCAGTCTTTGAGCTCTCTTTTTTTTCTGCCTATATAATTATCAGTGTTTAAAATCTTCCCTTTCTAAAGAGTGGAAATTAAAATATAATCTACATATATATAATCTACATAGAAAGAGAAATACTATAAACCACAGCACAGAGACTCATTTACAGCTCACTGTCAAAGAGTGGGGTAATAGGGTTTGAAAAATTACCTATTTTAGTACATATTAATATTTTGGAGTATATCTAAATCTTTACAGAATATCTATTGCAACACAGCTGGAAACTATCATACTCATGGAAACTAAAGCAGTTCAGTAAGCAAAGTGGTGCAAATAAGTGAAATCACCTACATTATACAATTACTGTAATCAATTTCACATTCCACCAAGCTAACTTAACACATCTATAAAAGTTTTGCTTTTGTAACCGCAGAGAATGAACAGTACAACTACCTGATTTCTTCAACATTTGTGATAGATATGATTATCCCAAAAGGGTTTTGAAATTATTATCCAAAATGGGTCTCTATGATTTTTTCAATATATATGTGCATACCTATGTATGTGTGCACATACATATATATGTAGGTATATATAACCACATGTATAGTTACATTTAAGCAAATCATTAGGTTGATGTTTCAGCTTTTTTTTCAAAGCTCACCACTTAGAGCAGATGGAAATACAAACACATTTCTCTGCTCTGGTACCTAAAAGAGGACATCACAAGGTGCAGAACATGCCAAGGGCTGCATGTGAACAGACTCAGAGAACAGATGCCTCAGCAAGGGAGGAGGGAACAGAAATAAGGAGAGGAGAATGAGAATGGCAGCAGCTTGGGTGAGCCCAGGAACTCCTTACAAAACTGCAGGAACTTCTGCTTAACATCTGCATTTGATGGGAAATGTTGGCAAGCACTTCCTTCCAACAGATTTCTTCAGATAGAAAATGGATGTGAGAGTTTAAAGAGTTAAATGCATGAATAATAGCAAGGTTTAAGATATCCCCATCTAGAGTGAATATCTTAAATCCTAGAAAGAAACATTTTGCTTTATTTTTTTTCCCTTCAAGCCTGCACCTTTTGTCATAATGAAATACACAGTCAGCCTTCAACTAGTAAAATATTTGTGTTGCCATGCGGTTAAACAAATGTTTTTTCTTTTTTTTTTTTTTTTTAAAACAGCCTCCCACCCATGTTTCTCTAAACAGTGGTCCATCTGTCCAGCTGCAAAACATGTACAAGTTGAGCAGTAGTCTCATCTTGCCCTCATTAAAAGGGTCTTTTCCTTATTTCATTAGCCAGAATAAAAGGGGAATTAATAGGACTTCAAAAATAATGGAGTACATCTGAAATTAATCCAGATTTCATAATATCCCCACATTCCACTATAACTCACAGCATCCGATCAGCATTTGGCATCACAGTTATAGCACAGGCAAGTACAGGAGACTAAGGAAATCTTTCCTTATTTCATTTAAACATGGATATTTCATAACTCCATTCTGTGCTCTTTTTCTTCTGTTTTTATTCTCCCTGATTTTTTGAATGAAATATGAAGGACTCCCGAGTATGAGTATCAAATTTATGGCGGATGCCTGCTCTACCACACATTATAGTCTCAGTTGTCTGCCCTGCAGTAGGGAAGATTTGCATAGTGTTTAAATGGGAAAGATCTATACAAACTATAGTTAAAATATTATTACATTTATGTGTTTTTCTATACCAACTAGTAAAAAAAAGATATATTTTATTCCCCTTTAGGGCAACATTTTAGTGCAGCAAGGCAATATCACAACCAAACATATCTTGTTGATATTTAAAATCTGAACATATTCCCTTTTGTAATTCTTTCACGTGTGTGCACAATTTATACAGGAGCTTTGAGAAGGGAAAAAATTAAGTGCTTGTCTTGAATCCCATGGGGATTTTATATGAGGTTGTTTTTGTTGGGTTTTTTTTAAATCATTATACTCCCCCTTCCCATCACTGGTGACCATCACTGCAGCACCTCCAACTGTGAGCTTGAACACACAGCTCCCTGAAGCCAAAACAAATGGTGCTTTTCTGATTTAGAGCAAAGGACACTGGAAGTAGGGTGAAAACGCTTAAGCTTCCCTTCCTTTTGAATTTCAGTGTCACCTCTCTTACAGAGCATATGACAGAGAAACCTAGCCAATATGACAAATTACAAGAATAACTGCAGCAATTAAGATTACAGAAAGTTATCAGATCTTTTAGTGGCAATTAAATATTGTGTCACCTTCAGGGGGAAAACGCTTTAAATCATATTTTGCATGACATATTTGCTAAGCCAGACAGCCTAACTTATAAGGCTTTTCTGTTACAGACCACAAGATGAAATTTAGAGCACCTGATGTTTCTCCTCTCAGGAAAAACGATCAGCTAAGAGGAGAGGAATTCCCACGCAAGAGAGGAGAGGAAATCCAGCGCATGGTAGACACAGACAGTCAGAAGGGTGGACGGAAAGAGGGTAAATATCAACAAGTAAAAGGGCAGAAGTTTACACTGCCTGTTGGGCAACTGTTATAGAAAAAGAATTTAAAAGAAAAGTGTTTTTATTTCTCCCCATGAAGTCCAGAGTACACATTTTATTATAGTGAGCACTGACTTAATTTTCCAAGACTCAGCCTGAGACAACAGCAGCTGAGCAGCAAGAAGTCTAAAATTAATATTTTTAAAAGTCTTTTTATTCTCATAAAATTTGTATGACTGACATTTTAAAAGGTTACTTCTGTGGAAAGGAACTAGCAGCTATCAAAATCTGAAAACACCAATCAAATACAGAAGTGTTTCAAATTCCAGATAGCACAGACAAATCACCTTGCCAAGCAGTGGCACAGAGCAGGTGAGAGCTTTGGAAAAAAATTTATAAATTAGGTAAATCTTCAAGTTATAGTATTATTGCATCAAAACTGTGGTTTAGACATCCTAGTGCTAACTGCCAAACTGTCTGCATTATTCTACGTTGTTAGCCATACTAAGTGGATTTCCAACCACTTCAAACAAATTATCAATTCCAATTGAGCAGGTTTGTGATAGAGCCAGAGAAAAATGCTTTTTTTCTAAAGCTTGCCTGCTCAATTTTTCTGCCCTACTCTAAAACACACGTTATTTTTATGGATTTTTATATACTTTCAGGTAAGAAAAACCAGCTACTCATTATCATGTCAACAAGTGTATAAAAATTACATTCACCTCAGTCTTTTATATGTAAGGTTTTTTTTTTATCTATCATATACAGCTGTAAGTAGAAGAGACAAGTTAGTCCAAGGACATAATGTCTTTCAGGCTCTATAGCACTTAGCAGGTTACTGGGCCTCAAAGGCCTCACAGATTTAACCAAGACTTTTCACACAATCAGGTAAAGAGAGCTAAGCCAGTCAGCAGATGTCCCATTCAGATAACAAAGAGAATATTTTAGTGACAATGTGAGAAAACAACAGTAAAAATGGTAGAGAAACCCACTGAACCGTAGAGCTCTTTTTTCCCTTTACAAAGAACCATTGACTGGAGTTTGACTGTGACATTCACTGTAGTCCCCAGCAGAGTCAGTGGTACAAGCTTTGTCACAAGAGATCCAAATAAGAATCAACTACAACAATGCTGAGCAATTTTCTATATTTTAATATCATCTCTGAATTTAGCGTGTATTCATAGAAGATCCATTAATACACCACATTAGTATATGAAAGATTCCTGTCATGCATGTCATCATTAAGCTGATTTACATCATCCTTAATGATTCCACGGTCCGATTGCTGCAGTTCTTCCTTCAGTTTCACCTCAACACTGCAAATTTTCAGTGTCCTCAAGCCCAAGCTAGAAATTTTAAAACTTTCAAACAAGAAATGGCTGTTGGTATCCAAAATGTCTACATCTACTTGGAAACCAGTGAAGAGGTAAAAGCACTGTGGCGTGAACAAAGCCAGTTTTAGCATTTGTTGAGGTCACTTCAGTTTCTCAAGTGGCTCTTCTTAGAGACCATTACCTCAGCAAAATACGCACACCAAACCATAATAATAATGGAGATAACCCATCTGAAGAACCAAGTTTGGGGTGTGGTTTTGAATTTGAATCAGGGAAAAGATGACTACACCCTCCATGTTCTTGCTCTTCTCTAAGGACAAGTTTAAATAAAGAAGAATACTTTTCAGCTATCTTGGACCACATTTCAATGGCAAGGGAACTGTGAATGAAAGAAGTTTACAAAGGGGACTGTTAAACATTAAAGTATAGTATAATCACTGTATGAATTAGTCATAGCCAGTTTAGGCACTGTCCATCCCACTTTCCAACCATCTGCAACAAATGTGCTCCATTAAAACAGAACCATATGGAAAACAAGCTAGCAATTAACACAGCTTCTATGCATACCTCTAATACAGCACAGATTTCAAACTTTGAGTGAAACTGACTGCTGAATTACTTCCATATTGCTGCTGTTTAAACCTTGGCAACATATATTTATCCTCACTCACTACAGTATGTCATCCCAAGATACTGCTATATCATCAAAATAAGCATGAAAAAACCACCCACAACTGAGCCACTCATTGTGGTTTATAGCCTCTGTTAATAAAATATTTGCAGATCAAAGTATAACAGACTTTTTCAAAGATGTGTAATCCATTACTTACCAGTCAGTATCAAAATAAATATCTTATGCAGGGCAAATTGATTAATTTAATTGCTAATTGGTGATATCTTGCACTATGGAACAAAACAGCTCCCGGTTTGAGTAGCTTTCTCCTCTCCCAGATTTTCTGAAGTGCTAGAGATGCTGCGCTTAACACTGTGATGTTCCCAGCCCAAAGGGGACATGCAGAATTCCTAGTTCCAAAACTCAGAACACTTAAGAATGCTCAAGGATAGCAGTATTTTGGTTTTCTTTAATAAAATAACAAAACTAGAATACTTCATAATTTTATCTGAATGTACAGGATGTAGAATGGGAAGTTTATGATTAAACTCCTCCTTCTCCCCCCCACCCCCCGATTACAAGCAAAATCGAGTCAAAGTGAAGTGCCAATGTTCACTATGTACTACATGTCCCTTTCTACCCAGTCCATCAGAGATCTTCACTTGAAAAGCCTGAGTCTTTAATTCAGCCTGTAGACATTTGTTCACCTAAGATCAGCAGCTCAACCTACGAGGTTTGTTCAGGGAGGTAAAGCCCCACAGAAACAGGTAGGTTGGCAGGGGCCTCTGGAACCCTCCAGCTCACATTGCTCAGGTAAAGAAAACTTAAACACTGTACTAGGGAAAAAAGATACCCAAATAATGAAAAAAATACATACTGAATACTTAAAACATGACATTTCCAATGCAAATTAAACTGCTTTAAAACACGTACTATTAAAACTGGGGGGATTTTATACTTGTTAGGGTATTTTTTAGTAACCAGAATTCTAGTTCAAAGCACCCATATTTCCTCAGTTATCCAAGATGAAGTTAAAGAAACCTAACTACAGGCACCATTTTGCCACAGATTTCCCAATATTCCAAATAAGACACTCATTTCATGGAGTATTATGCCAGTACCTATAAAATTTCAAAAGCATTGAAATTCTTGAAGCAGCCTTTCATGATTCTAGGTCATCATGGGCCACACTGTTTCCAAAGACCCACAAGTAAACATGATGAGCCTGGAAACAAAAGGTTTAGAGACAGACTTTCCCACATTGATTGATTTCTGTTCACACAGAAGTTTCTCCCCCATTAAGCAGAAAACACAAAGAAACTGTAAAATAAGATCCACATTTGTTCCTCTGTGATTTTCATGCCTCCAAAGGTTTAAATATTGACAGCAATAATACACTGTCCAAGCCTAATACATCGATGAAACAATATAACTTAGTTATTATTATATAGGTCTGCAGTTGCTTCTTAATTTTGTCCTTAGAACTGTTAATTGTAATAGTTATACAGAAGAAATGATGTCTGTTGATGGATTTTAATTACCAGTACTTCAAGTTGTGTTGTTTAATTTTTTCAGAAAGGAAAATTCTAGAAAACTTTGTCCTGAAGATGTTCTTCCACCATGACACACCCATAGTCTTAGGCACATTGCCAGAAATAAAAGGATATAAACACAAATCATTTTAAAGTTCACAGTTTGGGGAGACATTATCAGCAATACTTAAATACCTAATAAAAACAATAACTCATTTAGCTTAAAAATATACCCATAGCATCTGAAAGAGCTGAGGTACCACTGAATGGGATTCTTTTTAACAACATTTTGGTTTAATAAAAAGGTTTCAGTGACAGCCATATTAAACATCAGTTTGCAAATATGACTTTAAGTAAAGCATATGTATGTGTCAAAAACTGGCCTTCTGCCGCTATATTTATTTTCTACATTCATTAAGTAAATGATACTTAGCCAAAAAGTAAAAAAATATTCAAATGGTATTAGTACTGCAAAAAAATGCAATGCTTTGGAATTAGCACCTAAAACTCCTGCATCCCCCATAAATTCTGACTAATTAAATTCCTACTATGTTATTCCTCCTGTTTTCCTCACAGCTGTTTTATATATTTTCACCTGTTTCTCTTCCCTTTTTATTCAAGTACCAGAAAAAGCTTAACCTTCCTTGATTGACAGAAAGGAATAACAATATTTAATTAACATCACTTCAAATGTGACAAATCTTAAACTCCACTCAGTCAATAAGGCTCTATGAAAGTATTCCCCCAACATTTTTTAAAAGCTTTTTAAGAAAGCTCAGAACACTGTGTTCTTAATTCAAAAGCACATGCCGAGTTAATTATGGTCTTATGCTTTGACCAAAAGTAGGATTTGTGGGATTTTCTTTTTCTTAAGTCAAAGGATTCAAAAGTAATTTATGAATGATACTGAAATAATGCACGAATTAGCTGCTAACATGCTGTTAGTTTCAAGTGTTAACATTTTTTTTTTCCATGTGCTGGGAGGGTCGGCATTAAAGTCATGCTGACTTGAAACTCTATTTATACTAAAAACTACATTAACTAAACAATCATGTTATTCTACAGTCCTCCTACTTACTTTTAGGTTATTGCTCTTGACTAGGTTACTTGTTTGGGAGATTTCTGCACAATTTCTGCCAAATCAAATATGGACATTTCCAGAGCTAAACAAATCCTGTAACAGTGTCACATATACTCTCCCTAGAGTTACTCCTTTATGTACATGATGTTTAATTCATGTTCCCACGTCTTTGCGAGCACTTTCACTTCAGGTGTATACTACACACGTCCTCATATCTCACTGTTGAGCTGTTTAAGCAACTTGCTTTATCATGACCTTGTTATTTCTAACAAAGCAAATTGTTTTGCTGTGACCTTGTTTTACTAACACATTTCCAAAGGGGTCGCAAATTGATTCATGGCACATTCTCAGGTGAGTGTGTGTGTGTCACACAGATGTAAAATGGCCACAATTCACTAATGTTTATCAAAAGCATTGCTATCCATGTCTCAGTTGGATTTTAAAGAGCATCCAATTTCCTGTAGGTTATTGATTCAAAATGTGATCTCGGGCTCTAACTCACATGGGATCAGCACCACTTCTCTCCTACACTGTAACTGACAGGCAGAAAGGGCACTCAAGCTGAAGCAGCTTGTGGAAAAAAGAACCACCGACAGTTTTCTCTCGCTGACTTTCCCTTTCCCATTGTGACATATTCCTCAGGAGCAGACTGATCCAGGCAGAGGCCAATAAATACATCCTGCAAGGCCTTCCCTAGCTCCAGCCTTATCCAATCCAAGCTTGGGTCAGGACCAAGATGAATGTCCTTGAATTTCTCATGCTATTCAACCAGTTTCTTTATCAACTTCATTTTTTATCGGTAACAATAAACACTAATAACCATAAGTATTCATCCAATGTGTTCTGACAATCACTTCTGCTAGGATAATTTTAGTAAGCTATAAAATTATTTCAGCCAGACAAAGTTCTCTCAGAAATGGTGGAAGGAGTTATTTTCTAACAACAAGGTATGTGGCAGATTAATATGCATAGGGTTTTGCCATAGTGTCATGAACCCTTGCCTAACACTTTTACATCTATTCCGCCTACTTTATACCGCTTGCCACAGGTTCTCAATGAACTCCATGTGTCTATTTAGTTCTTTGCAAGAGGAGTGTGCTTTTAAATCAACAATGCGAAATGCAAAATCACTTCTTTACCATCCATTCAGCAAATAAATATGATCCAAAAGTAATGTGTTCTGCAGCTCATACTGCTAGTGCATCACTTCAGAGAGTGCTTTTTTCCTGTTTGTCCTGTTTCAGAGGTTTTGAAAACATCTTCAGTATATTCAATCATCTGTAAGGCTGGGGTTGCAGAAAAATAACATAGTATTATGATACAGAATCAAGGAAAAGCCCATGCCCACTTAGCCTCAGGGAAGAGTACAGCTCAGTGAGCAAAGTGAAATAATGCAAAGACAGTGTAAGTTTAGGGACAGGTGAATTGGGGACATCAAGCCTACATGATGAGAAAGAGCACTTGGGCATCTGGAGGCAGGGACTGGGCAACGCAAGGCTGCAGCAAGTGCAGCAAGTGCAGCACAAGCCCGTTAAAAGCAGTGTTAGGCTGGGCATCACAGCAGCCGTGACAGTGGGGGAACTGAGGCTCTCAGAACCAAGACAGAAGTTAGGAAGAGCAGTACATCATAAATGCCAGTGCATCTACTTCTGTGTCTTGCTGCTGGAGAAGCAGCAGCTTGCCAAGTAGCAAGTAATGCTTCTACTTCCATCTGATTTTTTTAACATTGTATGTAAGACACTTTTATACAGAAAATGTGCAAAACATGAATAGTTTTTCACAAAATAAAATGTCAGTATTACTTTAAATAATACTTTAAAGAAAAAGCTGCAATGACTGAAGTGATAGGAAAAATGATAGCTGCTTAAAAAACTCTCAATGGTCTTGCAAAAAACCCTAAAAATTTTCTATTTAAGTTTTCTACATTTTAGTTTTTCTTTTTGCAATATCTGCTGATATAATGTAAGGACAGACTTAGGAATAAGAGCAGCTCCAGAATTAGTAGCATTGTTAGAATTTGTCGACTTATTTTTTAAGGAAAAGAAAAAAAAGACAGATTCGGACTGCTATTGGACTTTTCTTGTCCATTTTTTTTAATAAATCTGTTATATCCATTTAAGAGAAGAAACAAATCAAATAAAAAGACAGGAGGAATCTATACCATGGTAGAATAAAAAAGGGACCTAACTAAGGAACGGAGTGAAAAAGCGAGGAATGAGTGCATATATAACATCTTAGAATATATCAGTTTTATTTCTGATATTTCAGTACTAATGTTTCGGGTACATTAATTCTATGATGTATACATTTCTATAAACCTATATCAAAAGTAATCATTGAGAGAATATCAAAAAACCTTCAAGAAATTTTCCCCTCAACTACCTAGTAGAGAAAGACTATAAATTGTTCTAAAATATTTGTGATGGTAACCCCCCTTCTTTCACTCAATACTCCCAGTCTTAAGCTTGAATAGATGAAGGAGAAAAAGGCTTATTGATTATTCAGTCAGTGATGTCTCTTGGATAAACAGAAAAAAGGTTTGCCACAGAAAATATCTACAATGAACTCAAGATAATTAGGGGGGGAAAAGCAACAAACAACTCTTCATTCATCTGCTAGAGAAGTTACTGCATCTCTAGCCCAGAAAAAGCAATTATTCAGACCTTGCCTCCTCTATTTCCTACATTGCTTCCTTCTTCTGATGAACAAGAGACCTTTCAACACAGATGTAGTAGTCTTGCTTTCTTTTCTGTTTTCTGCCCACAAGTAAATTTATTGCTCACGCCAGGTTGACAGCCTCTGAAACTGAAAGGGCTCCATTTATCCTGAGAACAGACACGCCACTGGCCACGCTGGCCTCTTCACATTGCCCCACCAGTCTGCATTGACCCTGACCCAGAAGGAGCAGCAGTGGGCAGATAGATCAAGTTCCATTTCCATTCCAAGCCTCATAGGATCCCTGAAGCTGCCAAAAAGCCATCAGGCAGTGCTGGTATCTATGGGTCCTGTAGACACCCCGGTGGATCTGAACCATCAGCTCACACAACACAGAGAATCTAATTGTCAACATGTAACCAATACATGCTATCATTTACTTGGCTGGGCTCAAATCAGAGGCCTTTGGGATAACAGGTTCCATTTCTTATTAAATCTTTCCTTTGCTATCCAATCCCAGGAGTGAGGAGGACAAAAAAAAAAAAAAAAAAAAAAAAAAAAAAAAAAAAAAAAAAAAGACCAAAACCCTAACAAATTATGAAATCAACGTTTACTAGTACAGGAAAAGAAGAGGGCTCAAAAACTGAAGGTCATGAGCCCAGGCCAAACATAAACACTTGGTTTTGTTTGTAATCCGGTGCTGAAAGCCTAACCATGGATTGTAGTAGGAAGAAAATCACCCTTCTGGGGTTTTCAACTGCACCATACTCACAAGCTACATTTTGTTGCTAAATATCAGGTGCTCACTGTTAGAACTTAGCTTGCCCTTTTTATATTTAATAGCATACACTTTAAGTAGAGCCAAAATAGTTACTGCAGAATTTGAGGGGTTTCCCCAACTGAGAAGCAATCTCAGTTAGAGAGAGAGATTCCATCAGCTTTACCTAGAGGTATCAAACAAAAAAAGGTAAGGCAGAAAGGACAGCTGAGAAGCTGCTGTATATTGTTGGTCACAAAGGCAACCCATTTTTAAAAGACTTATCCTACATTACCACCTAGATAACCAGTTTTGTTCCTCTTCAAAGCAGACAAGAAAACCTTAGGAGAGATGAGCAGTGGGACAGCCTGCCAAGGGAGGTTGCGCTGACTCTACCTTTCAAGTTTTGGCAAAATCCATCGGGATAAAGCCCTGAATAACCTGTCAGACCTCACATCTGACCCTGCTGTGAGCAGCAGGCTGGACAAGAGACGTACAGAGATCCCTTTCAATCTGAATTTTCCCATGAACTTCATCTTCAGGGAAATATCAGAAAAACGTGACTGAAAAACATTACAACAGAGTGATGGATATGAACACAAGCAGCCAAGACACTAAACACTACCTGAATTATGAGGTTTTCTATTCTGAAGTTCTGCACAGAGATGGGTATTACTGCTGTGATGGTGGACAAAGAAAAATAAATTTATTTATATTATTCCTCTTATGATCCTCTCTAGTCTCTAGTAAACGTACTATTGCAGAACCATTAGTGTTTAAAGCCTTGAAGCCTTTGTGAAGATGTAGAGAATAACACAGGAGAGTACAGTGAATGATGAGTAATGTGGCTAATCCTGGTGTATAGACTGGAATCTGAACTAGGCTTTCAAGCAGAAACAGATGTTAGGAGATCTCAGACAGCTGACCACAGCTTCCACCACCGTGCTTGCAGCAGCTATACGCAGGCAGGCTGTGAAAAGAGGAGATCTAGGTGGCATTGCAAGATTTCCCAGTTCTGGGAAAAAGAAGACACCTTCACAATCAGCTCTCTTAGGCATACAGAAAGGGTAGAGCAGTAACAATCCTGAAAACTCAGCCGATGTCTCTCCTAGTATCTGTGGCTGCTGTGCACACTCTGCCTCTTCTGAGTTAGAAACACTCCTTTGATGCTTCCATATCCGCAGTTTGGTTTACCTTATGTTTTCCACCCTTCACTTACTAATTTTTAGGTAATAAAATAAATCTCAGTGGGTCACAGGCTTGGCCAAGTGCTGAGTGACCAGAAACAAGAAACAACAGAAACAAGAAACAACACCTAAGTTCATGTGCTCATTCTATTTTTCTTTTTTCTTTCAGGAACTCAGACCACTATCTTACATATTTTACCACTGGAGTTATTCACAAGATTGCTAGCCTTTTGGAAGTAATTCCTCCTTCCATTGCAGAGTGGTACAGGGAGAATTTAGCCTTTATAGTGAAAACTCTAATTCCAAAATTTACTTTTTCAAATTAAAACTACATCCAGTAGTCAAACTATTTAGATTTCCTTCTGAACATCCTTGAATTAAGTCTGTTGAGCAAGAATGCATGGAGTATTTATGACAGTATATCCCTTATAGGATCTCTTCAAGAAATTCAAACTTCTTATGAATTGGTTAGAGAGAAATTTCAACTATTCTTTAAAATTTCTCTTTATGAAAATAGTATGTAAAATTTCTTTCTTCTCATTCTGTATTCAAAATATCTCAATGTAAATAACTACTCAGAGTGAGAAGAATACATTTTTCAGCTAGTTATTTATTACAGAAAATACTTTGTATAAAGACTTTCATACTGAGGTGTTGCCCAGTAATTCTAACCGATGCTCTAACACTGACTCCTTGTCTTATTAACAAAAACTATTCCCATGTGCAAAAAAAATAATATTTTTTTACTTTAGCACTTGGTGGCATTGACATAAAATAAACCTTCCTTGTTCCTGTATGATTCCATTGACTGAATGACCAATTACCTCATTCCTCTTTATACTTACAAGCTTTCTCTATCACTCTAACTTTGGCCTGTTCTATATTCTAAGATCCACTCAAATGTCATTTCCGTCATCTACCACCACTGCTCCACTCAAACGTATAATGATCTTCAGCCTGATCTTCTCTGGCCTTAGCTGATACCCTTTGCTCACAGCTCTCCACCCCATTTCAGGCAACTACAGCTCCCTTTCACCTCTCATAGACCTACTATTTCTATCCATTTCACTCTTTTTTCAGAAACTGAGATTTCAGGTTTGGTCAAGCATGATGGACCTCATGCCCTTACTGCCTTAACTGAACTCCCCCCAAACTCCATCACATTTCTCCCTATAGCTAAGGGGTCAGTAAAATTTCTAAGACAATTCCTCATTCCCATTCTTCAACAACATGTCTGAAAACTATCCTTTCTTCTCTACATCTATGGCTGAAAAGCTGTAAATGAAGTCTTAACTATTCCAGACTCTTCCACTTGGTGCCTTCTGTCAAATTCTGTTTCTTGGAATAGTTGAAATATCTTTTATACTTCCAGGCATCTGAATTCTGAAAGAACACTTAACAAAGACAACATCTGTGTATTACAAATCTGGGACTCTTGAAGGACTTCACTTGGCAGTCCTGCACAAAACGAACACACTAAAATAGAAATTCCCAAAGGCAATATATCAAAAGTCATAAATGCCCAGAATCACTTGTGCAAGTTTCAGCGCCTATACTGATAATTTGTTGCCTTTTCCCTTGGCAAAAATCCACCTATGCCAAGTATATTATGGAATCCTAAATTTACAGCACATTCATTCTGGTTTGAGTTAAAACTCAACAGTGTAGTAGAAAAGGAAGCAGGCATTGGATTGTCACAACAGAGGCCAGCATTCGAGTGGAAGAACCCTTTCACAGGAAGTTGGTTAAAACTATTTCTTCCCTGTAATTTAAGTTAAAACTGTTAACCACTAAAGGCCTTCTAGTACCTCTTTCCAAACTGTAAATACACCACAACACAGAATTGTCACTTCTATGGTACCCATGTCCCCAGATTAAAAATAAATACATTAAAACAAACCATTGCTCCTTTCTCAGTCTGCATTTTCCTTCACAGGCACAGAGCACTGGAGGAAGCAGGAAACATTGTGCTAACATGACTATAGTATTGATGAATAAAAACTATAACCCCCAGGCTAAGCTGCCAAATAAGTAGTGAATTAATTTCTGTAAAGTGCTCCAATATTACAAAGGTGTGTTGAAAGGTGTCTGCTCATGTTTCAAATTAAACGCACTGCTGGTCAGCATTAGCACCTCAGCTTTGAACAGCAGCCATTTGCCTATAACACTTCAGGGGCTGGGAAAAACGGATTTGCCGTTCACACTGGAATAATTAGAACATGTCAGGAAGAATTAATTTCCTCATTTTTCAAAAGGATACACAGAAATTACCATGTTATTATATGACAGGGTCCCTTGGAGAATTGTATTAAATTTAATTTCTAGCGCAGCCCACACAACAAATTAAAGTCATAAATAAGATGGAAAGAAGCGGGACGCAGAGCATATGTTTATGGCAATGAGTGAAGCCAAGGGACCAGAAACAACTATCTTCATTTCATTTTATTTAAATCAGCCAGACACTGTGTATCTGAATGACAGCACTTGTTAATGGTTCTGAGATTATAGGCTCCTTAATTTTAGGAAACAGAAGCAGTCACTCAGTATTTGAAATGGTATTTTTTTTTCTACAATACAGATATTAGTTTTAAGTTGCTCCCTTTCAAGGCAGCTTCTCAGGGCCCTGCAGCAACGTGCAACTTCATAACACAAAATGCACATTCATTTGTAAATGTTTTATTTGGTCTTGGTAACGGAGAGGTGATCCAAGAAAAAAGAAGGGGAAAAGTGACTGGTAATTGAGAGAATTAAATCTTTGGGTCAGCAGAATGTTCCAAGAGTGAAAAAGTTGATGGGACTAGACAGTTACCATGATAATTTTTTTTGTTTGTTTGTTTTTTGTTGTTATTTAACTGCTGGTATCTAAAATAATTTCCTATTTTCACATGAGCCCAAATGATTTGATAGTACAAAAGAAAAATAATCAGAAAAAAATTATGCTTGTTAATATTCTAACCACAAGAAATCCAGAGCAAGAAATACTTGTCCTAACACCTCAAACTCCTGATTTCTCCTTGGACCCAGGGAGGCCTACAAAGTCCTTTTGTCCCTTCAGCAAAGATCTGGCACTCAGAAGGATTTGTGAAAGCGATCATTTTATACAACACTAAAGTCAACTCAACTGCACTTTAATAACATTTATAAAAAATTAATCAAGGTTTATAAAATATTAACAGTACTTTAACTTATTTTAATACCTCCTTCTATATTATTCTTTGTACATTTCAATTTTTAATTGTTGTGAAACTCATGAACAAAGATGTTAAAATCAGAATTACACTGAACATCCCCTCCTGTCTCTATGCATCTGTAGCAACTAAGAAAATTCCTATTCAAGCTTCTGTACATACAAAGACATGACAAAGTCAGTGAAATACAGGATTTGATATCATTAAATTCTGGAATATCAGTCCGTGTAATTCCTACTCATCTTTATTATGAAATTGAAGCCTTCCACAATATTGTACAAAATAATCTACATTTAAACCTCAGAAGATTTTTCAGGAATGGTTATAATATTTCCCATAACAGGAAACTAGTTACTCTGCCATTATCAGAAATTACAGGTGTGATAAAGAAAGTTAACAGAAACACTACAGATGACAAAAGGAATTGGTATAAAAAGATAGATTAAACTCAATTTCTGGATGTTAACCTTTTCTTATTGATATCTGCAAAATTATTTTTCATATAGGCATTTGCTGTGATACAGGAAAAAAAACTTAGAGAAATCCTTTGAATACATTAACTGGAACACTACAAACTGCCAATATCCAGCTCGCAACCATTTTATCATGCTTGTTAGCTCAACACAATCTTAAAAGAAAAGAGAGTTTGAACACTTCAAGAAATAGCTGTCATGGATCTGAGCACTCCCCTGGGTGTAACAAACTTTAAATAATTTGTGACTCAATTAACTGGCAACTCTCTACATAACACAGATTTCACACTCCCAGGTCACTGCATTATCAGCTTGATAGGAATCATAACATTTTGGAGAAAAATTCATAATTGAAATCATTAATTAATTTAACAGGAGCTTTTAGTAATGCATAGCATTGCACAGCTGTAAAAGAGTAGAGATCAATTAGTTGTTTCTCTGACAATTTTCTCTACTTGGTGGAAAACTTTTCAGTATGTGAAGCATATTACTTTCACAACCTTTTATAACTATTTTAAACACAAAATGCTCAATATTATTTTATACCATTTTAATACAAGAAGAAAAACCCAGAAAGAATAAACTTTGCAACACCAGATATAATGCAACAACCTGCATTCCTTTGGAATTAACAGAAAATAAAAATAGTTATATTTAAAAGAGGATCAAATATGTTTTACAGAAAAACAAACATAACCGGAACCCCAAATGATTGACTCATATTATTGAATTTTCTTCCTTCTAATATAGCTAATACCCAATATATAAGAAAGCTGCAGCACTTACATGAGAAATGCATCAGCTTTATAGTAAGAGAAGCATTTGCTAAGAGGGGAAGTTTTCAGTAGAATCGACTTGGTGACAGCAGAAGTACGACTACCTCTCCCCAGAACTCCCTTGCAATTATAAAAGACTAATATGGCATCATGAGAAAGATTAAAATAATGGAAAACACATTCTGCAGTAAGGCAGCCAAGTGGCTTACTCCATCAAATTTGTTGAAGGGAAAAAAAAAAAAAACCAACCAACTTTAGATCAGAAACTAGCAGTATGCACAGGGGAAAGAAAACACGATAACAGAGGATTTTTCAGCCATACAGACAAGCCTGGCTGTAAACTTTGATTAAACCAATTCAAGCTAGAATCATGGCACAGAGCTTAATAAGTGAGATAAATTAAACACTGAAACAAATTAACAAAAGATTCTGGTACATCTGCTGTCACTGTAAATTTTTCCAGTCAGGCTATATCCCACAAAGATATATCCCTCTGGCCATAGCTCAGGGACTTTTGGGACAGTCCTATGCCTGCATTATGCAAGTCACACTAAATAATTACTGTGGACCCTATAGCCTTAAAAGTTATCAACCTCTTAAAGCTGGAGTTTTTCAAACATGCATGTGGGGTTTCACCACAGGATTTTCATGCAAGCACTCAGGCAAACACCACAATTAATCTCTGGCCCATATTCAGATATTCAAAGCTCCTTTGATTAGTTTGTCCTGAAGGATAGACATCTAAACCTTTGAAAGCCCACAGTTCGTAATAACTGCAGAGACCACAGAGACTGCAATCAGTCTGGATGATTTTGATCTAAATTTTCTATCAGTGAGCAAGGATGAAATATTTCCGTCCTCTAACTTTTACCTGCATTGTCTATTTAAAAAGAAAACTTAGCAGCAGTGAAACCTTCAGTTCAAGGGAGCTCTGCTTTTAGGTGAGGGCTTTACATACAGAGATACAAATAAAATAGGAAGACTGGGAAACCAATAATGCCCATTTGAGTAATGTCTGGCACCTTTGGGGAAACCACTTTGCAGACCTTCAGAGTAATTAAAACAGTAAAATGGACATATCATGGACATTTACTGATATGGAAGTTAAGACAAGATGTGCTGAACAGCTCACCCAATGACAACACAGGGTGAGTTTAAAAGTCCTGCTTCCAAGTCTGCTAAACCACTTTAGCCCATGTTTCATTTCAATGTCATTGTATACCTATTTTCCAACCCTATACACAGGATATATGATTTTAAACAGTATAGTAAGTAGATTTTTTTAAAGAAAATATAACGAATATTCTTTGTAGCAGGTGAAACCAATTTTCAAAAATACTGTTTCGCCTCCTATAAGCTTGAAAAATGTCTCAATTTATGTTTCAGAATTTAGATCAATTAGTTTCTAATTCATAATCCTCTGCACAAAATAAAGCCCATTTCTTCAATCATCATAGTAACTTAATCAATCCTAAACACACTAAACTAAAATGAAATCTTTTCAGAAGAGTAAGGAATAATATTAATAAATATAATTCTTAGTAATACTGAGAATTATAACTAAAAATTTTAAAAATAGGTTTTATACTTGGCCTCAGCTTAAGCTGATACTTGGCCTCAGCTTAAGATCATTAAGAACTCATTTTAAAGTTTTCATGTTCAGGATCTGAAACCAGAGGACCTAACATATTAAAGTCATGTGTATACATTTACTCCTTTTGGGTTTTTTGGGTACATTTTCAAAATATTCAGTAGACTACAGGGTATCAAAACCTCTAGAGCAATTATTAACTGGTCCTAGTTATTTAACCTACATCATCTTCTTCCTTTTCTATTTATAAAGAAATTACTTTAAACATACCACCTAACAGGCTGGAAGGAGAATAAGGAGTAGAAAAGATTATGTGAATCAGACACCCTTTTGGTGATTCATATGGAATGGTAATGTTGTGAATTCATTGCTAAGTACTCATCAGATCATCTCTCAGGGCCCTATTGAAAACATTAAGTATATATTTGAACATGAGTAACTGTATTTTGATCTGACTCAAATTGATATCTATGCAGCCTTATGATGGTTTCAAATACAAGCAGAAGTGAGTAGATCTTATACTTACTGTTTTCCAAAAGGCTGGATGGCCCTTTCCTGAAACAACAGTGAGCACTGCTGCTTGCCTAATCATCCCTGGAGAGAATTAAGGAACATGAAGCCTAAAGATGAGCAGGAATTGATGGGGATCACAACCATCTTGGAAAGTAATGTGCTTTGCAGCAACTCAGATGACTCTCTTAAAATCTAAAGTACAAGTACAATTTCAATCAAACAACAGATTTCAGAGACAAAAGAGCAGGTATTTCAGGATTTGAACTCAAATGCTGGATCCCTCCTTAGCTGGAGATCCACAGCAGACAAGGAAAAACATGAAGAAACGTCAATTTCTATTTCATATTACTATGCTTTGCAATTAAATCTCTGATTGGCTATGTAAGTGTCCAGATGTTCCAGCTCCTGTAAGTATGAGCATGGCCCCAAATTAAATAGCTGAAGTGCCAGAAATATTGGGAAGGCCTAGTACTGTCAAAGCTGAAGAGGAATCTCTCACTTACCACCCTCCCTCTCTCGTTGCTGTTTGGAGCCCTTACCACAGATCTTTGCTTGTACATATTCCCTCTCTTGACAGATGAGAAATTCAGCTGAGTTGCAACAGCTTTAAGGGACTGGGAGATGGCGCTTCCCATTCCAGTACGGATCACAAATGTCTGCCAATATTTTCTTGTGAAACCAATCGCAGTTTTCCAGAGGCATTTATTGTGTATCTCATTCAGTCAACACACTATCCTCAAACATTCTAGGATTAGAACAAATAACCTGCCTTTCACATACAGGTTTGTGTGTTGTCATCAAGCTTCAAGGATTACTGTTTCCCATTCCCTACACAGCTCTTAATCAGTGCCTATTCAGACATTTGTCTTCCTTACTCCCGCCAAGGTCTTTTGAATCTCTTGTGAGGATCAAAGATGTACTCCTACTCTGTGAAAGTTTAGAGAAATGGACAGGGAGGAACTTTTTGTTGTGGCTTTGCTTTGATTATAAATAGACCACACAAATTTTGTAGGGTTTATTATTTTAGAGCAGTGTTTAGTATCTTTCTTACACCAGGTGACTAGTTTAGAATATACTTCATAACTAAATTATAACAACAATTTAATAAAAATTCCAGGAATTACTGCTGGGCCTTAATATTATTCAGTAAAACAAAGTTCCTCACACAAGTTCTCATGTCTTCTTTATGTTGTCCATTTCTGTTTTATCTCATACCGTTTTACATTTCTTTTAATATCCATGGCACCAGTGAACCTTCAAAATCTTATTTTTAAATAGACTTTGTTTTCTTTCAGCATTATATAGATTAACATATTGGCAGTTCCATCAACCACTCCCAGTCTTTTGGGTCCGAAATTTTCCCTTTGAGAAAGATATAGGCCAAGCAGTCTCCCTTCCTTACAAAATGAGGATGATATGAAGGACATGCTATAACTCAAAATGCAATTTCCTCTTCAAACAAGACACATTATCATTTGGCACGTTTCATTAAGGTACTACAACAAAAAATCTGTGTCATACAAAACACACTCTAGGTTACCTCAGAACTCAGAAATGAAGGAAAAAAAGTCACAATGGTTACACTTGGTTAATTAAAAGTCAAGATTATTTTAAAGGTGGTATGCTCCCTTATTTGTTACAAAGTGCCCTTTTGATGCCATGGAGATGAAAGGACAATTTTAACAAAGGCCGCTCAGGAAAAAAAACACCTACTTCTCCATGGCTCTTTCACAGAATGTAATGGTCAGTAGCCAGTTGTCCAAGCAGTAAGAATAACAGCAACATAGAGCATATCAGCAAACCAGAGATCAAAATTTGTATTATTTTCAACGCCTGAGAAAAATAACCAGGGAAACCTGTTAAGACGTTCATCTAGCTGGTCAAGAAACACCAGTATGGGAGGGCTCTTCAGCCCTGCTGACCTGTCCTTGAACAGCAAATTCCTTCTTGTGTCAGGGCTTCTCTACAGATATTTGTGGGCCATGAAAAACAAACCTGTGGGTTTCATACCTCCCAAAGTTTGCCTTGCATTTGACAGGTATTACTGATTATTAAAAGTTTGTTCATAACTACAGCATAATTAAATCATTAATAGATCATCCACTGGTAGGAGGTATTATGGTCCCACTACTCAGCAGGCTACTTATAAAGCTCTAGAACACGCACCTTCTCTTTGAGAAGCTTTTAGACATGTTCATGGGCTTGTTGGAAAGTTTGACAAACTGAATTTTAAGTGGGAAAATAGATCCTGAAGTACAAGGATTTCTTTAACTTCAGAGAAGTTAAAGGGAAGTCTGTTTTCAAAAAAGAAGTTATATTAAAAAGTTTACTGTTGTTACAAAACTGACCTGCAATTCGTAATACAAGTGCAAGCTATTTTTTCCAAAAATGGATTTCTCTCTCCTCTTTTTATTACTCTCTATCGTATTTTGGTGTTTGTGGTTTTTCTAAATTATTTTGGTTTTATATTTTATAGGCATGTGTAAAATTAATTACATCTATAATACAAAGAATTCTATTAATCTTTTAATTTTAATGGGACCAAAATGTTCTTTATTACAATGGGAGGCTTTTATTTATTGCATCAAGTTTCTCCCAAACACAGGCCAGACTGAATCAAGCAATGGGTCTTGTATAGAGTTTATTTATGGGGAAGCATGTAAATCAACTTTAGAGTGCTGTACTACTCCAAAAAGGCTGGTCTAAAATTCACAAAAATATTTTCCTAGGCTTTTCAAGATTTCTTTCTTCCCCAAGTAGCCACATTGCTGGTGACTAATGATGTCCTCAAGGGTAAATAGCAAGTATTTTTAAAAGTTTACTACTCTCAATGATTTCTTTTCGTCAGACATAGTCTCTGAAGCAAACTCGAGGGCTGTCACATGTTTGTTAGAAACATACTGCCAGTTTCAGAACTCCCACAGCATTAAATAGATGTCTCTGGAGGTTTCTTGATGCATCTAAAAATAATTAAATATCTTTCTTCTTTTTCTATTTTTTTTACTTTTTCTGTGCAAATTTTGAGCTTTTAAGTCACCTAAATATAATAAAGCCTGGTGGGAAAGTTCTAAGAATTCCTCCATTTAATGTCTAGAAAATTGAAGGAAGTTTATAATTTTCTTTGATAATCTGCTGTATTTCCCTTCTAAGGACATCCTGCAGAACGCAATCTTCACAAACTGCATTTTGTGATGCAAAAAATTCTTCCTACACCCAAGTAATTTTATGCCAGAAAGAGCAACTACTGGCCAAATTCAATGCCTCAAGTAATTCAGGACTCTCCCTGTACCTTTCATCATTACTCATTTATGTGGATCCTGTGCAACATGAGAGTCTTCAGCAATTTTGAATTAATGGATAATTGTACACTAAATAAGAGACCAGGACAAGATGTAGTACACCACCACTACTGCACTTGCATTTTGGCCCAAGTGACCAATGTCAAGCATCAAAATCCCACAAATTCACAGACAAGTGAATTAGCACAAGAACTATTTTTTCATGCAACAGGCAGAAGTTTCACATCCCACAAAAAACAAAGTTGAAGTTGAGTGGGGCACTTTCTTTAGAAACAGGAAAAAGTTATTGATTCAAATCCATATTTTGACGCGAGCTGAAGAGTGAGATTCACATTTTGGTAAAAGCGGGAACAGTCTCTCAAACACAAGCAACCAGTAAAAAACCAGAAGATTCACAGACCTCAGTTAAGAGATTTACATTTTGAAATTTTGTTTCAAAACTGAGGTTTTGCTTGGCTGCCGGATCCTTTGCTTTCAAGCAGTAATGAGGCCTAACCACACAGAGGTAGCTAAAAAACTGCAAGTACATTTCTGGAAACTATAGATAAGTACTTCCCTCCAGATGGACATTTTCAATATGAAATATTTCACAGTCATATTTATCAAAGCAAATAAAGTTGTGAGAGAATGAGTGAGTAGAACACTCCTCCCTTTTAGGAGAGTGTTCTGCTAATAAACATGCATGTTTTTTCAAGCCATTGCTAGCTTTTCAATTCTTTGTCTATTGTAGGTGTGGCCTTGTAGCATAGCATTCCACAGATTCAGTCTAATTTCTATGGCACCTACTGACAATTTCTCCATTTCTGGGAAAAATTTAGCTATTTCACTTGTTTGCTAGCATATATGGCTTTCAGACAGGATTCTTCCACGTAGCTACTTGAATTTGTACTATGAGCTAAAATGATATGAAGTAACCAGGGCTGAGCAATTTTATCTTTTTCTTCGAGAACTTTGTTCTCTGCCTTGGAACATTTCAGTACAATTAATCAAGTGCTCTAATCCAAATACCTCTGCTGGTATGGTGTCTCACTATTTCTAGAAGTTTAGCTTTATGGCAGAACACCATGATGCCACTTCTTACAGACTTCTTATGAATGCAGGACTTTTGGTGTTTGGGGTGGGACTCTTTTTTTAATACATGACAGAGAAATGTAAGCAGAAGAATCTCATCTTCTGTATATTTAAGTAGTCTTACAACTTACATTTAAGAGTCACAGAAACAGAAACACCTGGAAATGCAAACTTTAAAGGCACAAATTTGATGAGACAAAAAATTGTTTGTTTTGTTTTCCTTCTTTGAGGAAGGACTGTTCATTCAAGTTTTTAACCCTGAATTTAATACAAGTTTTTCTTGCTAAAGACAGGATTCTCACTTGCAAAAGGAAAACATGGGCTTTTGCAAATGTAAAGCAATATCTTTATGAAGAATTTCCATTTAAACATCCCATCTGAGTCCATAAAGTCGATAAATATTTTTGGCTTGAAGCAGATAACAGATATATCCAAACAATTAGAAAAGGCCAAAATATATTATGCAAATTGGATGTATTTAGCATGAACTCTCTGCAATTTCTACATAAACAAGTGATTAGAAGGTTCCCTTCAAAGGCCAATGTGATTAGCAGAAAATCTTCACAAATTCACTTACTGCTTAATGAAGTACATGCATTTTTTCCTTAGAGTTATCACAAGTTGTATATCAGCTATCTATTAAAGCAATTAATATGATGATTAATGATGATATGATGAGCAATTGATATGATTATAATGAAGCTGATGCCTTTTGTTCTAGGATCTCTTACAACACTGTCACATTTTAGCTCTGGTTGTCCATGATCTAGAAAATTTTTAAGATTTAAAAAAAAAAAAAAAAAAAAGATAAAAAAATAATAAAAATAATTAGTCTTCATCTTCAGCTACCCAGAGAAAAAAATTATCTACTTAAGCATAGGTAACAATGGTTCAAATTATAGACACAGCAACAGGCTGAAAACTTCCTGAAAATCCTCCATCTAGACAGACTGAAATATTTACAGTCAGGCATTGGTAACTCTCTAACTTAGGAGAAATTACAGAAAAATTGAGCTGGTTATTTTTCAGTTTACTGAAATAAGACTTTTTTCTTTTGTATCTTGGAACTCGACCACAGATGTTTCAAGAGACATTTTGCAGACAAAAACAGGCCAAGTAACACGTGTGAAGGATTCATTATGGTCTATGGAGTAAATAAGTTGGAATAAACGTTTACATGGAGGAAGACCTAGAAGAAGCTCATATTTCCTTGTTTGTATGTGTTTTAGTCAGACCCTAAATGTTTTTTTGTACATAGTTTTTTGTGGTTTCCTAAAATGTTGTTAAACTGTCCAGCCTGGTGATAGGTACTATACGATGCTGCAAAAGGTTTACTGTTCTCTAACTCTTAATGCTCTAGAAACAAACAATCAGTTCCATCTGCAAAAGGCAGCTGAATAAAAATAAAACCTAAGTTGTAGTAGAAAGGAACATGTAGACAGCAGGGGAAAAAGACCAACTGCCACAATTTATTGCTATAGTATAAATGGTGCTGCAACTTTAACATGGCAGGGCATTTACAGCAATATTATTCTTGTTAGAGCACTGCTCTGTCAGAGAAAACAAGAGTTCATTCACAGACATTAAACACAGCAGAAAAAAAAAAAAATGCAGGGAAGTGATTTGTACTTCATGGCAAAATGGTATATCCTCCCCTTTCCTGTTTTGATCCATACTGGAACATACCAGTCAACTATTGAATGTAGTCCACTGTTCAAATACAAGATTAACTGAGATGCTCCATGGCAAGCAAATAAATTTGTTTCCAGTGGAATAATTATTCTTATAGAATGTCATCCTCTCTTACAGCAGAGAGAGACAGGTGATGACATTCAATAAAATGTGATTTTTATTCCCCTTCTCTTGACATGGAGAGATGTATGACTTAGCTCCTTTGAAATACATGTTCTGAGGTCATGTCTTTTTTTTTTTTTTTTTTTTGAATGCCATCACCAACTACATAATAGTTAGGTGACTGGGAAAAGAGGGAATATTATTTTCCATTCAATGTAATCCAGTATAAGCATATGAAAGAGCAGCTATTCATGCAATGGGCATGGCAATATTGCAGCCTTTGTTTCTGCATTTTCAAAAGCTATTCCTACCTACATCTGAGCTACTTAGACATATCTACAGCAAGTTACTATGTGACAAGTGTTCCAAATATGACAAGAGCTATTATCTGTAAAGAAAAAACAGACTCTATAACTCTTTGTTCCATCTAATATTCTTTAGCATTTCAAGTAATTAGCAGCTTGTTCCAAAAACATTTGAACAGTTAACAGATTTGATACCTATGGTTAATCCTCATTAAAATTACGATTACATGATATAATTACATGTAAATAAGAAAAATGAATTCAATATAACTCTTACCCATTTCAATGTTGGGCACTATGTTGGGAATCATACAGTACGTACAATTAGATTTATACTGCTAAGCTAAAAATATTGGTGAAGATCTAAAAATGACGAACAGTGCCTTTTAAATTAATGTCTTATTAGTTGAGTGAAGTACACTGACAAAGAATAATTTATGCTTATTCAAACTGCTCTCGACATCTTCAGGTGTTTCCAAATGAGCTCACAGAAGAGTGATTAAATGCATCTGATAACAAGCCACACATTGCTGAAATTACTTACTGCCTCATTTTATGATTAATTAAACATGTAGATTAAAGTTGCAAAAGAATTTAGATTAATGAGCAAGTTAAGTCTTGCTGATATAAGTGAATTGGGAATTGGATGCTCTGTGGAACTTTATAAACATGCATTTTATAATGAGTAAGACAAGACTACATGTTGAATCCTGGCCACAAGGGCCTTTGACGATGCAGTCTTTTTTAACATGGTTTGACAGCTTTCAAATAACATTCTACTATAGACTTTAAACTTTGTGCATTGCTGTAAAACACGAGACTACATAACTCATGTATTAGGAGTACGATTATTTCAAAGCTCTCCAAGGTAATGACCCCCTGTAGCAGCAGCTGTTCAGAAAAATTACAAGCTCAATTGTTATTTTAATCAGAGAGAATTTAGTAGTTAAAAGCAGTTATGCAACTAGTAAAATTATATGACACTCCATTAGTAGCCTTATAGCATCTTTCATAGTCCTGTTCCTTCCAATTCCCTCACCAAAAACCCTTGGTCTTATTAGTAAAACGGGTGGCTCAGTGAGTCATGAAAAATTCAAAGCCATTTATTAAGTCTGGTACCTGTGCAAGGTAAGGTAACATTTAAATTTATGATTCTTCATATCAGCTCCAAGAGTGCGTCAAAATATCTGCTAGGTTTGCCAAGTGTCCATTTTTCCTCTCTTAAGAGCATCTACACCTTATCCACCCAGTTTTATCCGCATCAGAAAACCAAGTTGGACTTCATGGCTTTGCAGGACAAAAGCAAATCAGATCACTCATCCAGATGTGCTTTGTAACGGATGCTGACACTGAAACTATTGACTTATCTGTATGTTTATGTCATTTGTAAAACTTTCCTCGTCTACTGCATCAAACGACTCCTGCAGACTCACCTGAGGTGGCTGGCTACTTTTAAACCATACAGTTTTTCTTTTCAAAATTTGGATAAGAATCCTTTTCCTTGTCCTAGATGTGTCCTTTCAATTTACATCCTAACTTCAAAAGATCAAAGGTCTATCCAGCAACAATCAAGGACAAGAACCAAAAAGGTGCATACAGCACAAATTGCTCATGAAAAATATTAACCTCAGGTCACTAACGTATGCTCATTTTTCTGATCACGTGTACCAACAGAAGTACAATGCCTTTTATTTAGACTTCTACAGCAGAGCACATGCCTTGAATACTTTGACTCCTTACTGATTTACTGTAACATTTTAGCATAAGTTAATTATCAACCTTCAGCTGGACTGATGCACATCAGCGTATCATTCAGAAGACCACAACTACCATTTCTTACTTAATCTGTGCAGAGTGAAGCTTCAAGGTAATATTTACCATTCTGGGACTACAAGCCTCACCTGATTTATTAAAAGTGGATAGTGATTGTGTCATTTAGGGTCAGGCCTGTCCTGCATCCATAGAATCAGTCTTCCTGTTCTATTTTCTAATTGAGTTTAAGCTTTGCATATACAACTACTTGGGTAATATATTGGAAAGTATCTTTATTAACTAATCACAATAAATAAATAATAACCTTTATTGTGTATGCAATGTGATGATCAATTCTTAGAACAGGTTCCTCCCATTTGCTAAACAACTCCACCTCTACCTATGCATTTTAGTGCTGTCTGCCAGGTTCTCTGGCTTTCCTTCAGAAGACTGCTTATTTCATTAACCATGCTCTGGCTTTGTAATGTACTAGGCTGCAGCCATGTAAAGGCATAAAATTACTAAAATGTAGTAAATTTTACTTGTAAGTTAGGGGATTGGTCTGTTTTACATTCAACTTCCAAAATTCTGGGACTTCTATTCTCCCCTGTTCCAGTTTAGGTCAATTATAGCATGCTCTGAACACACAAAATTTCACTATACCTCAGAACAAACTAGAACCAGCAAAGTATGAGCTGACAGAAGTTTTCTTCATGGTATGTTGAATATACTCATGGTAAAAAGTTTAATTTTCCTCAACTGAAAAAAAAAAAAAAAAATTTGCAGTGAAATAAAATGGCTTTGCTGGAGTCAATGGCAAATCCACAGTAGTGGCACAAGGCAGGTTGCGAGTATTTTTCTATCGCTGATATTCAGTGAAAAAATATCTCACAGTAGGTCAATATTTGATAGCAGATAGCAAAACGCTTATTAGAAAATTATCTATCCACAATGAATTTCATTATCCAGTTCACTTTTCCCATGTTTTTTGTGCTTCCCTGTCATATACATTTAAGGTATTCTACTGAAAGAAACTTAGTGTTTATAGTCAATAATACAGAGTAGCACATAATATTTTTAGAAACTAATTTCTCAAAGGTTTTAAGAACATACCAAAGTACAGGACAAACAAACAACTTGCAACTTGCCACCCAGCTCAGAGTTCAAAAGAACAAGTATTAAAAAGGTAACTCTCAAAAAACTCAGAAATGAAAGAATATATTAGCTTTCCCTAACTTTTTTACCTGACAGAACACTTTTGATCCCTTTCCATAAGCTTACCACCAAGGACTACATTTCCTGGATTCAGCTATTTGCTCAGAGGGTGAGGTAGCTCCACTCTTCTCCCTGTCACCATAGCACACTGAAGCTGTACACCAAACAGTTACAAGGAGGAAATAGAATCATTGCACAAACGGGTTTTTAAAGAGCAGTGCGATTTCCACTGAAGCTCTAGGCTTCAGAAATACTAAGCAAAAAGTTCAGTTAGCTGATTAAACTTTTATTTAGTCAGTCAGCAAATTTTCAACAGCAAACCCCTTGCAATGTATTTTTGAAAAGGATCCTAAAGAAGACAATGAGATTTAGCATCGAATGAGAATTCTCACTCAAGTTTTAAAACAAGTGGCTTGGACACTTATATGCATTGCTACTTTAAACTTGCAGAAGGATTTAGACTCCTAAATTGAATTGAGAGGAACTTTTCACATATTCCAGCATTCTATGAAACTTATTACAACTACCAGGCTGGCTTCAAATTTTTGTCAAACCTAAAGCAAAACTCTGACAGAAATCTGCTGGGATGTCTGGCAGAAATTACTGGTCACAGAGGTCCTGGTAGGGTCTGTTGTCAAGGTTGTCTGAGGCAGGTATCTGAAGTATTCCCTAGATGTGCACAGTGAACCTGGCATTTTGAAACTGATACTGTGGTTATTAAGTCTTCAGATACTTTAGAAGTGCTCTGAAATAAAATATTCTGTGGTCAAAAGCTGAAACCACTTTTAACTCTGCAGCTACTTCTACCCTGTAAGCAGATTACTGAGACACAAAAACTAAAGCATGCAGATGAAGTATAAAGATATACAAGAACTATAAGAAATATTTTTCCCTGGAGATTTGCCAGTGGAAAATGTTGCTACCTTGTCTGTTTCTTCAAGAGCACGTCCAGCAGATCCCATCTACTGTAGAATGATATGTTCTCACAGACAGAAAAGGGGATCACTTCAAAGCTATCAGACAGGACTGATTACAGAGAAGAATCCTCCTACTCAGCTGTTCTCCAGAATCATCTTTCCAACATGTAAATATGAACAAAACATCAGAGAATTAATGAAAATAACTCTGATTTATAATCCATACCTGATTTACACATATACCTTCTATTGTAAGAAAACAAGCATTGAGAATTATTACCCTTTCCCTTTTTTTCCCACCTCAGTAACTGCACAGAAACATTGATAAAGGCGATACCAGGGAACATTCTGGCTTCTTTGTGTCCAATACCACTTGATAGAACAAACCAAAGATGTAAAACAGCTTGAAATTAATTACCTCAAAAGGAGACACCTTTACACTCTAATGTAGAATAAGAAGAAACTTTAGCTGGAAAGAATTAAGGAGTGGCCTTTTCAGTCATCATTTTACTAATGCATGGAACAGATACTAATTTCTCCTACTGGCAGAGTTGGGTTGCTTTCAGGAAGCGATTTTAACACAGGAAAAGTCCACTATGGATGATTAAAAAATGGGCAAGAATATGTGCATGTTCCAGTAGCACATGGGGACAAATAGTCCCAAGAATGCTCAGATGATATTTGACATTTCCAGCACAGAAAACAGACTGCATTATATTTAAAGATAAGAACCAGGATGACATGTCTAAGCTTCCAGAGCTCTTCATGTTACTTTCTCACTTAGCTTCTAGTATCCATCCAGAATTAACCTTAAGGGTTTCCTTGTACAAGTGTAAAAATAGGAGAAAGAAAGAACATCAGCATATTTGATCCCATGACACCACTGACACTTTACCAATTTTATGAGATGAATAAATGAAAAGGGTGACTTCAGAAAAGTCACTTTGATATAGTTTAGAGGTAAAAAGCTAAACTTAGATTAGGCAAATCAAAATAATTCTATTGAACTTGTACTGGCAATACCAAACACCCCAGGAGTGGCTAATTCATCTGTTTGTTGAATACAGATGTATCCTGCTGGGGAAAAAAAAAAAAAAAAAAAAAAAAAAAAAAAAAAAAAAAAAAAAGGAAAAAGGCAACCTAACTTATAATTTCTGTGTCTTTGACCAGTGTCAATATAAGATGCAAGAGAGGATTTTCTCAAAACTCTGTATATGAGTTTCCATTCCAGTCCTGACTGGGAACTCTGATAAAGCTATCACTTCCCTCCTTTTAAATGATCTAAAATTAGCATTATTTAAAAAAAAAAAAATATTGGAAGATATGCAGATATCATGATAATGGTAGCAACAGTAGGTACTCAGAGATTGTTATCAAGAAAGTTAAATAGGCTTATTGACAATTACATAAGTTCTTTTCAGAGTTTGTCATCTCACACAGGAGAAATTACGGGGTGGAGATGTGGAAAAAATACAAAATACCAGAATCTAAGGGGGAAAGGGAGCTCATTGTCTCATTGTCCTCACAAATCAAAATTTGAAATAACACTTAGTTTTAGAGCTCCCTTTTTTTTCTCCTGCAAAGTGAGTATTATTCATAACTATCTGAAACCTACCAGGTCAATGTGAGATATAGTCAACAGAGAGCAACAGAGAAAGACATTTTGGAGGGACACCATTTGCTGCATGTTCTTCAGTTTTAGCTTAAGCCAGTTTGATCTTCATTCCTCTCTCTACTGGGTATTCAGAGAGCCAGAATTGGGTTTTATTATTCCAGAAAGCCACACATCTACTATGTATGGCAGAAATTTAATCTTAATGGATCCCACAGCAATTTCATCAAGATACTAAATAAGAGCAAGGGAAAGCATAGGGTTGCCAAGCACTACAGATGAGTGCTCTGGGACCAAAGAACTACTCATCCACTGTGTGTCATGAGCTTTTCAACATACTTCCATCTTTCCCTGGGATTAGCTGAAGAATGGAAAGGAGAGTTTGGCAACCAAATATATGCCTCTGCTTAGAGAGAACTAAGCAGAATGAGGACGGATTACTTCCCTTATTTCATGGGCAGGAAAAATCATTCATCAGAATGACAAATGCAGTACCTTTATAGGCTCACAGCCATTCTCTGAGCAATTCAGTGGCGCTATTGTGAACCCACTGCTCCTTTCCAGTTAATCTGCTTTAAAAACTCCAACTGCTGAGGACACCAATAATAATGCTTTTAGTAATAACCAAACATGCACCTAGAGGAGCCCTCCAATGTCTAAACAGAGGCTACAAGAAAGCCAACAAGGAATTTTTTACAGGGGCATGTAGTGGTAGTACACAGGGGAATGACTTTAAACTGAAAAAGGAGAGGTGTAGATTAGATGTTAGGAAGAAATTCCGCTATGAGGGTGGTGAGGCACTGGAACAGGTTGCCCAAGAAGCTGTGGATGCCCCATCCTTGATAGTGTTCAAGGCCAGGCTGGATGGGGCTCAGAGCAACCTGGTCAAATGGAAGGTGTCCCTGCCTATGGCAGGGTGTTGGAATGAATTCATCCTAAAGTCCCTTCCAACCCAGGCCATTCTGTGATTTGAATACCTTAAGGTATAAGTAGGTTGACTCAAGCTCTAAAAGAGGGGAATGGCACAGAAGGCCCTGAACTCCGGTTTGTGTTTGTAGGACTACCAACATGAATGGATCAGACAGTTAAAAAATGGATTGTGTCATGGGGCTCCTGAAACAATGAATGACCAGAACTAAAGAGTAAGCAGGAGTAAAAAGGAATTCTTATGTTTGCATTGAGAGCTACAAACAATTCAAAGGCTCAGTCAGGTACAAAGCATGTAAAAAAAAAACCTCATGTGGAAATATCGGGATATTTCCCAATATGCTGTTGGGTCAGGGATGTTTTTCCAGTTGAGACAGAAGGGCAGGAGGGGAGTGTTGGCATTCAAATTTACAAAAACATTGAACCTTATGATCTTTGTTGCCATATTAAACTGCAACTTTAGTAACTTCTCTGAGAATTTTTTTGTGTTAGAACACTGTAGATTAATAGGATGCCCAAACTAATCTGGGAGTCTAGAAACAGGACTAAGTGGATATTCTCAAAAGACTGTGTTTCAGTAGACCTCTCACGCACTGGAGCTTGGATAGGAATATAATGACTACTCCACTTCATCATCTAATATCTGTTAAAGACATTTAAATACTTCCTTAGTAATATTACTTCCTCTGGTTACAACAACTGCAGACTGAGACGTCCTGGGAAAATATTCTCTTATCTATAGAGCCTCTGTTTTTCTGTTACTATGAAACTTCTGTCCTTCATTAACATTCAAATCACCTTCGTTCTGTGCAGCTGGTGGTGAGGCACTTCACTTTTTTTGTCCTAGCAGTGATATAGCAGAACCTTTAACCAAGGACAGGATGTGTCTGGGATCACCTTTAAAGTTTGTAAACTCCTAGGTTTTTTAGAATCTTGACAGCAAAATGGTCCAGGAAATAGCTGTAGTTAAGAATCATCCTATTCCTTCTTTTCTCCCTGTTTTTAGAACGGTTGTTTCAAATAATCTGGCCTTAAACACTGCATAAGGGGCTATTTCACAAGGTTGTTCTGGTAAGACAAGTATTTGCTTTCTTTTAAAAAGAAGTCTCAGAAAAATGCTGCTTTCCCTAATACCAGACAACCTCCCCTTCCACTCACAAAAATACCAAAAATTGTAATCCTACATCTTTGGGACAGCAGAATTCAACACTTCTTTCAGCTTTGTTAGGCTTAGAAAGTGGTTTTGCAAATACACTTTTGCAACACTAACAAAGAAATCTTTGGTCAAATTTGGCAGAGAAATTAGAAAGCAAGTTTAACTCAGCTAAGTAATCTAATTTTCACTGTAAAGAGCTAAAGGCTAAAAGTATAAGATCCCTTTAGTAATATAACTTATACCTTCCCTGGACAGAATTACATATTTGTAACCTATTTTAGTGACTTTTCATGTGCATTACTGAAAGGGTAAAAATACTTGTCTTAATGGCTCTAGCCAATTATTTGGGAACTCCTAACCTGAAGGTTAGGAGTTTTTGAGCATTATGAACAATGAATGCTAAATTGTAAAGACAAAGTTTATTATATTTATTATAAATATATTAAGTAATGTTTTAGTCTGCAGCTGGATAAAACACAAAATATTTCTAAATCTTGGAACTTATATTCTACTACTTATATCTATGTTCTGTCACCAGTGCATCTTAATTTAATAAGTTAACTCTTAATTGTCAGTTCTAATTTTGAACTGCAAGAACAATCCTCTTTTATTCTGTTTAGTTTGTAAAACTGCATTTTCCCCTATAGTTATTAACTGTGATTATATTAACAATGAATGGTCAATTACTTTTTACATCCCTGCTGTTTTTCAGTTTATAGAATTAGTGTAACAAATTAATAGCAGAAGGAACTTATTTTGGTACTCAATTTTATAGTTACTACTCTGGAGTAAAACAAAACCTTTAATTGAATCAGAAGCAGCCATTTTAAAAAGATATCTTATTTTTCTTTTTAATATTTTTGTTTGATTATGACATTCATTTGTCATATTCTCAAAATGTATTAAGGCTCCAATGTAATTAACTTACCAAATATGACCTAAAAAACCTGTCACATTTTGAAAGAAACATCAAACTACTGTGTTCAAGGTAGCGAAACCATTTCTTTGATGAACACTAAATGCTCTATTGTGCTAGATGGGAAATGTATGAACATATCTTACAACAACAACAACAAAACACATAGCTGTACAGATTCAATATTCTCTAAAATTATGATTGGCTGAAGAGGATATTTCTACAACTAGAGCTTAGTCTGAAAATAAGCCTTTGGCATATATTTATTGAAAAATGGTTAAAAGGAAAGAAACATGTATAATTTCTATAATAAGTAGAACATGGAGAATCATGTACTATTTAAAAGGAGTAAGATATTTCCTTGTGAATGTGGGTAGCTTGAGAGTTATTAACGTGTCAATAGTTTTAAACTGTCCCTACTGAATGGCAATACAAGTAGTAGCAGTTCTTACTACAACTACTGTACTTATAATTGTAATAATTGAAAGCAGTGTTACAGCTATTTGTGGCTAATCTCTCTTTTGGGCCCCAGAATTTGCCATCCCTTCTAAAATTAGAGTTAAAAAAAATTATAAAATTATCAAAGTTAAGAAAGGAAACAAGGATGAAATGAGCGGCTCAGAGCCATAAAACCAGGAGCAATAACTGCAGGTCAACCCGCCTGGACACAAACATTGAATGACCTTGAAGGGTTTGCATTTCCTTAGTTCATGAAAACTTATGAAAAATATCCTCCCTCTGCACCCAGACTGGAAAGAATCTAAATAGCCACCAAGGAGAATGTCTAGGAAAAATATATTGGAGCATGGTACTTACCCCAGAGACTGGAGACTGGCACTAACTCTCAAGGAGAAACAAGTGCATGGAAGCTGATCCCTCCCATCTTTACCAAGTTAAACCACCAAATCAGTCTCGAGGATATGGCCTTCCTTCCATTTGCAGGTGCTGCTTCCCTGAATGCTAATGTCGATCACATGTGCTTACAAAGCAAAGAAAAATCCCCTACATTTCATTGGGCTGGACAGAGCAATATTTCAAAAAGCAGCTGTTGTTGGTAGCGTTCAAGTTCATTGGCAATCCTTATAAAACCACCCCCCAAACACATACTCTGTCTCATCTCATGTGAAGAAGGCTTTTCTCTAAAGAGTATTGAATCACTTTAATGTAGATTCTAATGCTGCCTTACTCCGCTTTCAAGGCAGCCAGTAAATTCAGCTTTACTACAGTATTATAAAGATGTGAAAGAACTGTAACAGCATCTAAAAATGAGCTGTTGCCACTATACTGTTCAGTTTAGAAAACTCTAAACAGAATACTGATGAAAAATGTTAATGATAGTTTGCTGAGTTGCCAAGAGAAATGAGACAAGACAATTCACTATATGTTTGTTATAAAATGTAAATTATAACATCCTAAAGAATCTGCCACAACTCAAAGAAGGACTAAAAGGAAGATCTAAACAACACTTTATTTCAGTAATTTAATTTTTAAAAAGAGCTATCCAGCAGCCATACTTACCTAATCAGTACAATCACAGCAAAGACCTCAGTAGTCACAGGATTTTAATCCCTGTGAAGTTCTGTCTATTGCAATGAAATATATCAAAGTACTTAAAGCACCTTGCTGAATTAAGGCCTTAATCACATATGTATATACCCCTGAGCAGTTTGCATTAGATCACCAATACAATCTCAATAGACTGGATAAGTAGGGAAATTCAAAATGCTCTAAAAGTGTCAAGGGAAGTTTAGGTTGGATATCAGGAAAAGGTTCTTCTCCCAGAAGGATGGCACTGGAACAGTTCCCGAGGGCAGTGGTCACAGCACTGAGCCTACCAGAGCTCAAGAAGCATTTGGACAATGCTCTCAGGAACATGGTGTGGGTGTGATTTGTCCTGTTCAGGGCCAAGAGTGGGACTCAGTGATCCTTGTGGGTCCCTTCTAATTCAGGATATTCTATATATGATTCTGTGTGAAATGTGAGAAATGCACCCTGAGCCTGTGATCCTTTAGTTTTGAGGCAGTGCCTTGTCTCCTTTATCACACCCATGTCTCTGACCCTGAGTTTCAAGACTGAAAATGAATACTGTCTTTCTTCAGTAGTGATAATGAAATTATTTTACAGCCCCATCCCTTCCCCAGACTCTGTAAACTAATTCCATGGCATGACTTCAGTCCTACAACTCACAAATGGCACAGAAGGTACAGAGGAAAGGCAGAAAGGAGAGGCACTGTATCCCCTGGCATCTCTGCATGGCAGCTGGTGAGACAAAACAAAAAAAAAATCAGATCACTGCCTAGAGAGTCTATTGGCAACTCTCAGTTGCATCTGGGAACAATGAACCCATCAAAGCTAACTACACACTGTTAATATCCCTACCTAATCCAGGCAACAGGAAAGAAAAGCACAAAGTACCCTAGCAAATCCTACAACCTTCCAACTCACTCATATCTTCATTTTCCTGAGTCTGGTAAGCATATAAACAATTATTGCAGCAGTGTCCCCAGTGCTGCCATAAACATCAACTGGGGCCAGGTTGGAGGTGAGGGTGTATTCACTGCTGCCAGAAGGTATTTATTCCATAGTCAAAAAAAATACAGGAGGCCCCATTTCATGCTTCCACCTCACTGGTCTAGGAAGAAATTAATGGAGTGCAGAACCTCCCTACCGTGATATACTTGGGTCTGGGAAACATGTTTCTGAGGGCTGGATTATGATTTTTGAGATGAAGAATTTTCAAGCTATTGGGTTCTAAGCCGGCACAGTCTTAAGCTTGCAGCTATTGGCATGTTTGACATTTTAAACTATGAAATACCAACCTATTTTGAAATTGTCCAAATCATTAGTTGTGGAATTTTCCTAGCACTTCATGAATACCACTGTTAATTGGGCAATTAACTCGAAACTACAGAATATGCTGTGATGGCATGATATGATATAAGCCATGTAAAAGAAGGAACAGCCAAGCAACTCAGTATGTTGAAAGATATTAATGAAGTGGCAAAATCTGCCAGAAAAATAATAATGGGTGATTTTAACTACCCCAATATTAACTGGTTGAATAACACATCTGTACATGGTTTGGAGAAGCAGATACTATAAATGGCTTCCTTTTGGAGCAGCTCTTTCTGGAGCACAGAGGAGGAGGAGTTCCACGCAGTTATTAATTTGTGTATGTGTTTGTGTAGAAAGCAAGCATGGGTGTTCTGCTAAGCAACAATGGCCATGGGACAATGAGTTTGAATCTCAATGATGAAGTATTTCAAGTGGTAACCAAATAGTTAATGGCAGGTGGGTGGGTGAGGGAAAACCCATGAACAGCAGACATCTCAAAGGGATGGCTGTTTTGGAGGAATGAAGGAGTTTATTCACACACAAAAACAAAACACCAGAATTGAAAAGAGAAGGGAGGAAAATATATTTTAAAAAAAGGCTAGGTTAGCATGTTTCTGCAGTGAAGTACAAGAATCTGAGCAGTCTTTAAAAACAACTCTCTTTGAATATGTGAACTCTGCCTAAATGTTTGAAACAGTGCACAACACTGATTATTGTTACAACTTACTGCTCAATATTGCACAAAATGAAACAAAACCATAATGCAAACTGTGGCAATGAGATTGTATAAATTCAGTTTAAAAAATTACAGAAATTATATAATTATTCAAGTTGACCAGTGAGTAGGACATATATATGTTATCTAATGTGCAAATCTGGAATCAGGAGTAAGAGCATACAGGTCTTCCAACTGTTTTGAGGAATTCAGCGAAAAAGATAATTGAATGTGTGTGGTTATGTTCTCTCATCGTCCTCTAAAAGTTACAATTATGTGCATAGAAAAACATCTTTAAAAACAAGGCATCAAAAACCAACTAACAGAAAAATTATACACAAGCATGATGATCATAATAGTCATCTCCCAGGTGGGATTATTTAGGCATGGGGCTGCCAAGGATCAGAAATGCAGCTTGTTTCTTTGTTTCTTTATCACATTTCAAGACCCAAAAGTTTAAGAATATATTAGGTTGCCATATTGATTCAGAAAATCTTGGAGTGGACAGCAACCAGTATCTGATATTTCTGAGGTGAGTGAATATACCAGAGTTTGTGTCAGGCAAATCTTTGGGCAAATGGTCCCTTTCAACACAAATATATATTTATCAACACAGATATACTTCTAGGCTTTAGTAAACACTGTAAGGAAATCTACGGACTCTTTGCTATGGCGGGGTGCTGCCTTAATGCACAATCAATTAAAAGGTTAATAAACTGGCAATGTTAAAAAGTTGCCCAAGTAAGATAGGATCAGAGTTCTAACTGCTCTTTAGTGGATATAGGGCGTGGGGGAGTTTCAATACAGTTGTAGGGTAAATGGCTTTTTAAGAATTAAAATTAAAATCTGTATCTTGATTTGGAGGAGGAAATGTTCCATAAAATTAAGACTTCCTAAAAATGTTTTAAAAATATTGAGTTAAGAAGCTGCAAACTGACATGAAACCTTGTGGTGACAAATAAGAACTTGTATCTGAGAAAGAAAAATTTCAGCTATTTAATTTCACTGCTGGATTTTACACAAACTATAATCACTTGGTAAAGGTGGAACAAAGAACCACAATGTCAAGAGTACAAACAAACCCTAAAGACATACAAAGGAAAATGTCCTATTTTAAACAAATTGATAGTGTGTGTTCTGTTAAGGTAGGGCACTGTAGTCTAAAATATCTCTCTGAAATACAGGTGAAGCAAGAATGAATTAATGGATATCACAGAATTTTTTAGTAAACCAGGTAAAATCTGGAACATTTTCACTTCTCTCTGAAAGGCAAAGGGCTGCTTGATGTGATGGTCATAAAAACGCTGCTGAAATAGATTCAAGAATTAATATCATACACTTTGAAATTAACGACATTTCTGATCCCCTGTGCCTGCTGTAGAAACCCCTCACAAGTTTTAGGTAGTTAGTTATGAGGGTTGAGGGGGAAAACTTTTACTTCACTTTCACCTTACTAAGCTTGGCTTCAGATTCCTGAGATTTACTCTGATCAGTTCAGCAGATCTAACCGTAGCTGTGTCACATCAGTGACCAACTATTTTTTAAAAAAATGTTATATTCCAACTAGTAAAGCATTTGAGTAGAAAAGATATACTAAAGTAAGAATTTTCTATACACAGCCAATTTGCTAGCTACTTATTCTTCTTCACCCTGCTGCCCTACAAGACTTTAGGTCTTTTGCAAGACCATGTGGCTCAGCTCCTGGAAACAAGAACTTCAAGGGAAGTTTTACACTCTGTGAATTGTTTCATTGGGAACGGCTGAAGTGAGTGAAAAAACTCATGTAACCTGCTTTGTTTTAGCATTGGAGAATCGGATTAATTACTCCCTGGGGCTTTTTGGATCCTGTAGGGAGCATCTTTGAGACCAAGTTTCAGAGCCAGGATTATATTTACACAAGTAAGTGTAGCCTTTGAATATTTTATGATGCACACTACTGAACCCATCACATGCATGTATTAAGAACAGAAGCTGCTCGCACTTACTTCAAATTGATTTTGTTCAATGTTTTGTTAATGTAGACACACAAAAATATCAATTCCTCATCACTGTGCATGAACTTAAACTACTAAAAGAAAAAAATTAACATTTTTGCATTATTTGTATTTTAATTATTAATGGAAAATATGGCCAAGAAGAAAAAAAAAATTTATTTTTTAATGCACTTATTTTTAAAACTGATCTTTATACTTTATCTTATTTTTAATATCTTAAAGTAACATTTTTAATGTGGGCTTCACTTTGATCAGCTCTTTTTATTTAACTTTAGAAATGTGAGTGTTTTACAGCACAGTATTTATCAATTCTTTTATTTAGCTATTAACACTTATTTTTCACCTTCAGCAGACCATTATCTGATTTCTATCAAGTCAGGCTTTGGTATATACCAAAGATCTTGATACATCTAGCAAGCAGTTAACCTCTCACCCTGCTCTCTCTTGTAACTGTGATTATGATGAATGAGTGGTTAGTTTTAAGCAATTCTGTTTTATGTCAATAAACGAATCAAACAGCCATTGGTATATGAGCATTAGGAAGACAGAGAGAAAATTAAGCTGTCTGTGGGCACCTTATAACCCTCACCCTTTTTAAGTAATATGATTTCAAAGTTAATGCTGACATCAACTGTTGGTATCTTTCATACTGTAGAATAACATGTTCTTTGTCTTATTTACGTAAAATGAGAAATACTGTGTATAATTTATTATTCACTGCATGGCTTACAGAAAGTTCTCTTTACAGCTTTCCTGAGATACCGCATTGTAGTTATTAAATTACCAGAAACTTTGGGTTTGTGATGAACAACCATTTCTTCCAGAAATATTTGGTCTCTGTAAATGCTGATCCCTTGCTGAAAACTTGTCCAGGTATGGACTCGTGCAAGTACTTTGCTTCCACATTCTGAATTGGGCTTCTTAACAGAAATACTTCCTATTCCACTCTCCCAAATATTGCATGCAGGTTCAAGAGCATATAGAATTGTTTGGATGAGGATTTGCATTTCATTGCTTAGCACTTTTGCAAAGGAGTTTTTAGACAGCAGATGGATCTAGTGCATTGCACAGATCTCATCCAGCACACATATGGAGCAGCAGCAGAGCGAGGAAGCCCCACTTAGATACAGAGCATGACAACTCTTTGAAAAAGAAAAAGCATTTCTAGCAGCAGCTTCACTAAATGGTTCAACTTCATCAGAAAGTAAGCAAAGACAACGTGTGGCCCCTGTCTTTGTGCAATGTGTCAGGAGCTGGTTGGATTGTGCTCTTGCCCACACTGGTGTAGTCATTCCCATAACTGCTGAAGAGTCTTATAACCTGAAACCCCTTGGGTTTATGTGAATTAAAACTCTTATTTTGTGTATATTCCATTGTGCCATACATTTCATTCTTCATGAAGAACTGAAGGAGATTTCTGTGCTATGCTAAATATCAAAATCCCAAAAGTAGTGTAAGTGCACTATTTGTTTATGGTAAGAAAAATTGTCTAAAATGAATACAATACTTTCACAATACAAGTATTCTGTGTACCCATTTATTTGTTTACTTATTACCAAGAAACAGGCTGCATGGTCAATAGGGAAGCAGCCAAAATATCTGCTGCATTCGGAAGGTAAACGGAAACTCAGATAAGAGCAGGTTTCTGTGCCAACATCAGGCACAGAGCTATTCTATTAGAATTAAAAGTCCCTAGGTGACCTCCCACAACAACACAGCTTGACAGAGAACCACACAAGGGAGTCCATCAGACATCCCAGCTGGAAGTACAGGCTGGGGAGAGAGAACTTCAGATACTGAAAAACAAACAGAACTTTTGGTATTTGAGTTCTGTCCTGTTCCTAGCAGAGGGTTGGACCAGCCACCTTTCCCTCCCCTTGAGTCCTTTCCCCACACCTTCGTCTCTTCAGGTACAACTATAAAGCTCCAAATGGATGCAACAATGCATCTATCAGATCCTCAATGGCAAATGTGTTTGGGCACCAGGTTTTAGCTGAGTATAAAGAAATGTTTTTCCTGCTTCCCTTTTCTTTCTACTCAACTTACTGTCTCTTAAGAACATCTAAAATATATATATTTAGGAAATTATTCTCAGACAAAAAAATTCTTCAAGGCAGATGTCTTCTTTTTTATTTATTTACACCACATGTTATATACTGGAAATTTGTTTCCTACTAGAAAATTTGTGTGTTGCAACCCTTACAAAAAACCAGCAAGATACAGTTCCACTAAAAAAACAGCTTATATTCTCCATTTATAAAATAAACCCAGGAAAATAGAACTTCAAATTGCTGACAGTCTAGTTAAATCATGGTTCGATGAGATTATTTTACATTAGCATGTCAGCAGGAAAGGAGGCAGAGGAGGATAAAGGCCTCTGATACCTCCAGCACACACATGCCAAAAAAGGTATGGATTTTGCAGCAAACAAGTCAAGCATCACTTTGCTGTCTTAATTAGAACTTTGAAACACTCAGCTCTTTATAGAAAGAGGTATGTGATAAGCTGGCAAACATCTCCTTGACCAAAATGCTGATTAAGAGCCCTGTCTTGTGAAGAGAAAAATGGAGATCAACTTTTTGAGACTTGGGTTCAGTATATCATTTTTGTGGAAAACAGAGACCATATATTTTCCCAAATATATTAACTGTAATTCAGTAGAACATCACATTACCAATGAAACTCATCAGGTAACAGTAGCAAAGACATATGTCATTTGCTCCAAATAAGCTGCGCTTTCTTTGACTTTGTTATACAAATATTCACAATTAAATAATTTTCTCCTTTTAAACAAGCTGATATAAATACAAAGCACAAATCTGTATGGCCAGATGCTCATGGTGTAAATAGAGTCCAAATCAAACAACAACAAAAGGATAGATGTTGCCTTAAAAATGAGATTGGGGAAAAATATTAAATATTGAGTTTGAAGCAAAGCATGCTTCTGTTGATATGCTGGTTAGAGTAAGTGTTTGAAAAGATAAAATTTACCTATCCACAATGTCAGTTTGTTGTGTCATAATGTGTGTGTATGTGTGTGTTCCCTAAGTGTTTCTGGTTCTGTTCTCAAATCTTCTTAAAATAAAAATCCCACTGTTCATTTTTAAAGAAAATTGATATTATTCCCAAATACAATGATATTTTTTCACCATGTTTTCAACACAGGTTTTTTACTGTAGATCTCAAGACACTGAAGTTTCATGAGCTTTAACACCCCTCATTTCAGGTTTTATTTTTCTCACTCTGTCACTACTTTCACATAGTAACAAGATGTATCTACTTGCTGATGTACAAGCAAAATTGTGTTTCAATGCTGTGTTATTAAATGACACTTATTTTGTCATTTATATCTTTAAATAACTATTGCAGCTTACTACTGAACAAACATACTTAAGAAGAACAATTAAATAAATTAAACCACATTCTTGGGGGGGGGGGGGGAAGTAACCTTTAGTTAGGACAATTACCCTGTGGGCATAAAACAAAAGCACAAATGTCACATTTTCCATGAAATTTACTTTTGCATGAATCATCAATCCTGTTTTCCCCTGAACAAAACTAGCCAAATATGACAAAAAATTCCCAAAGTTGCCTGAACCGGATGATCCAAGTAATTACATGTTACAGCAGAATGCATCTATGACAAAACTTTCAAAAATTTGAGGAAAAAGTTATTATAGCCCCTGGTTGAAATAGCTTTGGTATAGACCTATAGCAGCATTTAGCTGATCTTGCTGTATTCCCATATAAAAATATGCACAGTTTCAAAGATTAATCTTCCCAGCGCTGATCTGCACTCCTTCCCTTTGGAGTACAGATCAAACAAACATGCTATAAAAACATGTCCAAATATTATAGCATAACATGAAAAAGGTATATACTTCTCATTAGCATTTTTTAAATGCTGCTTAGAATTTATTCTCAAAACTCCTTATACAAGCAAACTTCTTTTCCTCCATGCCAACCCCCAAAGCTCCCATCTCCTCCTTTGCTTGGGGTCTATTTGTTCAACCTCAGGCCCCAGTCCCAAGTCCATTAGCTTCTGCGGTGAGCTCATGTGCATAAGTACCTGCAGAAATCAAGTCTTTCAGTGGAAAGGTACCTCAGGTCACAATCTGTCCTATTAGTCTATTTTATCAGTCTCATTTATGACACTGTACATAGCCCTGTTACTGCATAGGAAGACTCTGTATCTGCCTAACCCATGTACAGAATATTTGTAAGTTTGAGGAGGTACGACAGAGATGATTTAAGAAGACATAAACCTGTATTACTGTAGAAGCTGTCCTTCAATCTTTTTCTCAGTATGTGAGGAAAGACAGAGCTGAATCCATCAGTTGTACCTCCTACGTTTTATTTTATTTTCAGTTTATGTGAACTTAAGGTTAGCATATGTTTCTAGATATATAGTGCTAAACACTAAAATGAGTCGTTTAAGCAGAGAGGAACAGTCAGCATGGTGTTGGCTTCTCCAGATATTCATGTCACTGTGACTGAAGTCTGGGTTGCAGAGGACGCCAATCACAGACCAGGCTGTGGCTCATCATTTCATGCAGCCATCAACTCAGCTTTGTTGCTCAGGCTGCTGAACCACGTCCCACCTCTCTTGGTCACGATATGTCAAGCATCTCAGCTGTACGAACAACCTTTCCTGCAACAGCCAGCGTGCAGTCGTGTGATCAAAACACACCATACCTCTCATGGAAGTTTAAATACTTACTTGACTGACCTAAACACAAGGATCATTTTCAAAGTACTTTTTTACGTCACTTTTGTTTACTGCAGTTCTTTGTTTTTGTCAGCTGAAAAGAGCAGGACTCGGACCAGCAGTCCACAATACAATTACTAAAGCCCTTTTTATGTTTGTAATACCACATGAACATGAACTGAACAATACTTACAACTTCTCACTCAATTAGCTTCGTACACAAAAATTTCACTGTGAAACTATCACTGAATTTATTCCATCGCTTTCCTTGGAAAGTGTGCTCTACATTGAGGTATAAATTGACCTACTCTTTGTATAGATTAATATATTAGTATTTTCATTTACAAAAGAGAAAAATGAAGAAAAGGAATTAATTGCTTAAAAAAAAAAAAAAGCAGTAGCAAAGCCAGAAAGAATATAACAAATTCCTCACTCTCACTTCAGTAATCACTTTATATTGCCTTCTCAGAACAAGTTTTTAGTGGTAATACTTGGTTTTAAACTGTTTATCTTATTTGATAATATTTTCTTTTGCTCTGACTGAGAATGTTCATTAAAAAATGCTGACCTGTAAATGAAAGAAAGTGCAAATAGAACAGCAAAACCACATGTGAAAATGAACATTTGTAGGGAGGAAGGGTTGGTACAAATTGAAAACATTTCCATATTGAGAGGAGAACCAGCCATATTTTTTCCCTGATGAATGCAGTTTTGTGAACATCTTTTTCCACAAACGATTGAATAAATATTTATTCATAAACTATATTTGTGACTTAAGAGAACAAGCTGCATAAATTGGTTTCATTTATACTTTATCACACATGAGGTATTGCAATAATTTATCTCATACTGAGTCTAGGGCCCATTAGATTTTCCTTATTATACTTGACTAAAGCTGAAGAACATCCAAACAGCAATTCTGAAAGCTTTCTGTTGGTTTCACGAATAACTGTCTTCCTCCCAGGTCCTCTCCTCTGGCTTTCCCTTTCTCAAAGCATTTCTGTTTAGGTGTAGTCCCATTTAAGGTATTTGAACTCAAGCAGACTCTCAAACATGTTCCTGAGCTGTGGTATCAATGAGCATGGTTTTGCTGAAACCAGATTTCTCCAAGGGCTATAAAAATGTATTCCTAGTTCAGCAGATGCTGGTTATCCTAGTGTTTCCTCAATAACACCAGACAGCATTTCCTCTAAAAGTCCTGTCTGTCTTCAGTCACGGCCTCAATTCTATTCCAGAAATGATTTTCATTGCAAAAACATGACACAGTGGTGTCGTTAGCGAGTGCCACCATTGATGTGCTACTGTAAGCTGTTTTCCCATCATTGTTATTACTATGAAAACCAAAATAAAGCTTGAAATAATAATATTTACTGCTAATTCAGTATTTGTAGCTCGTCTGAGCAGAAGAAGCATAAGTTGGTAGCAAAAAAAATCTAGCAAAATTTTAAAAGTAGTGAGGTGAAATTCTTGCTAAATGAACATGTGATACAACAGTGACATTTCAAAATTGCTTCCATTCCCCATGACAAAAGAGTATTAGAAGGATGCACATAACAGGGAAAAGAATAAATACTTACAAATACACAAAAAAATCAGCCCCAGCTCCCAGAAATCACTGGTAAGTTGCTTTTGAATTCATGAAACTGACCTGAAAATATAAAAGGAAAAAAAAAAAAAAAAAAAAAAAAAAAAAAAAAAAAAAAAAAAAAAAAAAAAAGTTGAAACAAAAGAAAGTCCAGAATGTTACTTTTTTATTATTATAACATAGTTATGATTTTTAACCGTGAAGTGAATAAAACAGAACACAAGAGTGTAGTCACGCTTTCAGCCAAGTAATTTACACAGAATTTGTTTCCAGGAAGCCAGTACCAAGAGAAACAATTATTTCATTGTTCTGCATCTCACACCATAGCAACCCAGTCCATTACGGCTTCTAAGAACTGTCATAAATGCAAGCATGGTTATCTTTTAATAAAGAAAATAGCTGTGAGGGGGTTTCTGGCTTGGGGATTTTTCTTTTTCTTATGTTCTCAAGTGTTACAGAACATTTATTACTTTTTTTTTTTTAATTTAATTAGTTTGTTTACAGCATTTTCCAGCTTACCTGGTGTAAAATTATCATTTAGGTCACTTAATTGGAAGCCATCTAAGGCAAAATTTATACAAAGAAGAAAGACTAACAATTTTGTTCTCTTATGGTCTAGATCCCAGTTAGAAGCTTAGCCTAAGTACAATGCAGTCACTATAAGGCATGATTAAATCCAACATTCTTTTTCCTGCATACCCCTCAGTTCTAGTTGGAAAGGTAACAGATGCAACTCAAACCCACAGAGCTTGCCTTATAAAATTCTTTAACTAGCACAATGACTCACTTTATGCCTCTAAATATCCATGGTTTCCTCTCTCCAGAACCCTCATGCATTAGAAGGTAGTTCAGTAGTTTATTTTTATTGTTTGGTCTACATACAGCACATTTTTAGTTCTTAGGAAAACAAAGAAACTTTGTTGCACAGCCCTTGTTTTCTTTCCAAAATGTGAGGATGGATATGAGTAACATTAAACTGCAAATAGTAATGGAGCCTGGGCAACTAGTTTAGATCAAAACCTTTTTGTTCTGTGGGAGTTATCTGATTAATTTGCAGCTCATAAAACAGTGGGTGCAAGCTCAGTTTAAAAACATGTAACTATATTTAGAGATGAAATTGTCGTTTTTGTTAGCCCCCAGTAATCTTTAAGAAACACCTTCCCACAACATTTCTGTATCCTAAAGTGCACCAGCCAGTACTGCACAGTGCCTAGAGACAAGGAGAGAATACCAAACTTATCTTGATGCAGAATATCCTCCTTATTTCATACACCCACCCTGAAGTGCATATTATTCATTCCAACCAAGCCCTCCCCCGTCCTGAAAGTATACATTTAATTGTGTCTTCTCTCCTGTAATACCAACAGAGTCAACAAATCTCATTTGCTCTACCAATGCAGTGTTGTTATTATATATTTTAAAAGCAAGTCTGAATCTCATTATCAGCTGATTTATGCCATTAGTGTGCTTTGGAGCCACCAATTAAACAAGGACAGTGGTTCATAAGGTCACAGTTAATTAATCTGAAAGTATAAATACACTTTAATGCACACCACCTCATGTTGAGAATTTAGGAACAAAACACCAAACCTTTATTCTGTGCAAGCAATTAGGGGGAAAGGTTAAACATACAAAATTTCAAACTTAGCTTTAGCACTGTGGTAATCTACCAGGGAAAAAGTTCAGTTTGGTAGAAAACCCAGCAGAACACTGTATATGTGAAGCCTTAATCCTTACAGCAACAGTGCAAGTGAGGGAGAAGGCAGAACAGGGCTAAGTGTACCCAGTGATCCCCAGGAAAAGAAGGCTTGTTTCTCAGATAACACCTCAGAACTGTGAATCAGCTGCAGGCTTATCCATTATGGAGCTGGGCAGGGTGGGGGAAAAAAGCCCAACCCTGAAGAGCCCAGTCTGTTCAAAATACACTCATCAGAGCTGGGGTGTCTGTTGCTTTTAGCAGACAGTACCAAACTGACTTTTCATTCAACCATTTTCCCTTAGTGAATTAAATAAAATAATATTATCAAGGAAGGGTTCAATAATACCCATAGTCTCTCAACACAAGCAGAGTGCAAGGAAAATGCTGAAAACAGTCTAGTCTGTCAGAAACAGTTATTCACAGTGACATTTCAAATATGAGGTATCTAGAGTTTGCATGGAAGAAAATACCTTTTTCTTACTGCCTGGGCTCATTTTACATTGCACAGTTCTCTGCTCAAAAGAAAGACAACATAGCTAACACACAGACACATGAAAATTAACCACATGACCTAACTAGATGAAGCAGTTGCTAATTACATTTTCTTCTCTTACACCTGTATTCCTATATTCTATAGCCTCCATCACTTTTAATTTTTTTAGACTTTCAAGCACTTTTTCCCTGAACTGAAAATAAAGCCTATTTTCTTATCCGCAGATAAAACTTTCTGTCCATCAAATACTAACATCACAACATTAATAAAAATTTATTGTATTAGCTCAAATCATTTACATTTTCACTTAAGATGTTTCTAGTTGAACTCCAGGTGACCACACAGGTGAAGAGCTGTTGCATAACCATATACAAGGGCAAAGTTGTCTCCAAAGTATTCTGTAGTTTTAATTGGTACAAATCCCACCAGATTTTCACTCAGAAATTTCACTCAGATATTTTTCAGTTTAATTGCTTTCAAACTGTTCTGAATTCCTGCAATTTCTGCATGTTTAGAAGATTGCTACCATCCTTATTAAAGACTTACTCTCTCAATACTGCTATGAAAGGGGGATATAAAGCTCTAAGAGCAATTTACACTCCGATTTCTGGCACCTTTACTAAAGAGTGAGTAAAAGTAACCACTTCTCTGTGGTCTGACTAAGAATAATACACAGCCATCCAACAATTTAACAGAATCCTTCAAAATAGCTCAATTTTCAAAAAGCTAAGCTTTGGCTTGTCTTGCAAGCACATGTTGACAACACCAGGAATAAAACAGATTGTGAACACCACTAAATGACAGTAGGACTCTGTTTATCCTATGAGTTATGAACCAAAGAAAATTCCATAAAAAGCCAAATATCAGTTATAAAATTGTCATCTCTTAACCCAGTCAGCTCTTAATAATTCCCATAGGTCTCAGTCTTTGGGGAAAAAAAAAACCCATCAGTTTTGGAAAGCAGAAAAAAAATTACTCATTTTAAATAATCCGTAATTAAAATATTCTGATTCGTCTAAGATAGAGCCTCTACAGGTAGCCTGTATTTTCTGTGCACAGTTAGCAGTGAGCAAGAAGGAATCCTGGAAGCAAAAAATGGAAGCAGTCATTTAGTAAAAAGCATGGCATCATATTATATCATTTGAGAATGTGGCCTATCATTGTGGGCTGCTGGGACTAAAATATGTATCATTTAAAAACTGTTAAAAAACTATTTTCAGAATTACAGCATGATGTGAAATGAGAAGAAGAAATAATACAGAAATGGAACTACACATTTAGGGCCTGAATCACACAGCAATTTCACACCCTTAAATGTGTATTAGTTCACAATTAAAGTATCATTAATGACCTGTGTCTAGACACAATCCCAAAAATGAAGGAGGAAGTAGGCTGATTGTAATGAAAACCTTTATACTGGATTTCTAAAAATCTTCCTTAATTCAGGTAAAAGACACTTTTTTAAGATGTTTATATGAAAAATGTTTTACTTACACACAGAATATTCTTCATAAATGATCATTTCGAAACAGGAAGCAAACACAGCAATTAACCACTACAAGCAAATTCCTGCTAGCTTCCCTTTGTTTCACTTCTGTTCAAACACTCAATGATTGTATTTTACTGCCTTTGCAGGCTTGTTTCTTGATATCTTTATCCATTAAAAAAAAAAAAAAAAATCCCCAAGCCAATAAATAAAGAAAAAATCCAACCAAACCAAAGTAACTACGATATTGTTTCCCTATCACTTTTCATTTTGAAATAGTCCTTAAAATAGTGATCTTCATTTGGATTTCTGTACTCCCTTACAGACATTGCAGTCAAGTGATGCCTCAAAGAAGGACTCAGAGCATGCCACCTGTTCCACAAGTGATCATTTTAAAACACAGGTTGCATTACGATGAGGTAAGAACAACACCACAGTGCATACAGCGTAAAAATTGGTCTTCAAAGCTCTGTAGTCAGTTGCTGCTTTGGTTGCAGATTTTCTGCTCAAACTTCAGCAGAAGTTTCTTTGTGCTTCTTAGTTCCTTATACACAAAAAGGAGCCAGTATGTCTTTCATCTGTAGCAGAGGTTCTTTACGATTCTATACCCCAGAAGCTGTGATGTCATTATTACAGACACAATGCTCAAAAGAAGTACCTAAAATAGGCTGCATCTCTACAGTTTTGCAGGGAGATATGAGCCCACTCTGCCTACACTTGGAAATGACTGGCTGCAAACCCACTCTAATACAGTTTAGCTCTGGTTAGCACCCACATAAACAACATGACTTCCAGTTTAGAGCAACTTCACATCTGCTAACAAAAAACATGTCAACAAACACATACAGTGATGGTGTTTCTGTAAACTACCTCTTAAAAAAACAAACCCCATAAACATTACCACTTTTGCCAAATTCCACAGACTTCCTGTCTTTCCCAAAAGGGTGTCACTCAGTAGTGGCACATTACCTGGTGGTGTTACATTATATAACTGGCTATTAAAGCTCCTTATCATCTCTTCTCTAACAAATAATTGTGTTAAATATCTTCAACAGGCTATTCAGGAAGGTTTCTCTGCTGTCAGCTTGCAGATTTATAAAGCATCCAATCATTACATGACGTGAACATAGAATACAAAATATATGTAGTATTACTTCATAGCATAGCATCAGCTGAAGTCTAAAAAGAATTTTCATGAAAAAGAGTATTCCACATCTCCAACAACTAATTTAAATGTATTATTACATCTGCCACTAAAATTACACTTGAAAACACAAAAACATCCAATTCACTGTGCAGATTAAAGAAACACCTAAATATGCATTTATTCTCTCATATAAGAGGCAGGGTGCTAGCATTCCAGATCTGATAAGCTCTGTGTGCATACTTTTGAGTAGATAAGAACCACAAGACATACACCACGCTGCTTGGAACGCTGAAGGGAGAGGAGGAACTCCAGTTATAACTCATCGGCTGCAGACAGCAAAAGCCTCCTCTGCTGCCCAGGGAAAGGTGGTAAATGCTGCTGGCTCCCTGCTCCCACATCAAGGGACTCAAATTTCCCTAGAGTTCCTGCACCAGCCCACTGCCACTCATGCGGTGTGCTGGGACACAAAAACCACCTCTGAACTTCTGGTGAGCTACATGGCGTTTTCACAGCCACAGGCTGGGTCATTCCCAATCAATACGACTGGATTACAGAAAACAGAGAAAGCTTTCACAACGGGCCTGTTTATATAGCATTTACATGTGCAGATCCATGTGCTGAAGGCACTACAAGGTAAATTAAGCCCTGAAGGAAAAATTATAGCATTATAAGCCCCAGGTAGTATGACCGAGATTCAATCATAAGAAACCCTTGCAGTATATGGTGCTGTTAGAGGGACGTAACGAGTACAGAGAGAGCTCTACAGCCAACCCAAACCGCATTCCCAGGGTTACTCTCTACACCTGGAGAAACCATGGGCTGAAGAAGACACGTGGCTTGGAAGTGACACCAAGGGCCACTCTATAGAGACTCACTTTTGTAACGACCCTGTGGAAATCAACCATTCAAGACCGAAAGGGCAGCATTGGCATTGACCTACATTATAATATCTGGCCTTTTTTTTCCTCTTCTCTCTCCCTCTCTCTCTCTGGGTCTCAAATATACTCTCATCATGTGAAATGATAGTTTTTTAATCTCTTCCTACTGGCATACAGGGACTTGTAATAATAGCAGGGTCTCCTGGCACAACTGTAATGGAGTCTCATAAGGGTCCTCTAGATGCAACTTTAACACAAAATAATAACATTTTTATTCACTATATAATACTAGCTTTATGCAACAACATGCATACCAGTTAGCTTATCAATTGGATGTAATTTTTCTTGCCAAATTGTACTAAAATTTGCAATATTTTCAGTAGTTTTTGGCTCCCTTTATCTTTTAAATATATAATGTGTCCGATTCCCTTCTCTTTCATATGTAGACCAATGTTTAAAAAAATTTTGCTGAAGAATTGGCTTACTATGTTTAAAAGAGGGTGTGCTCTTTCAGCTAGTCATAAGATTGAAACCAACAGTATAAAAAGTATAAAATACTATTCAAATTGTATTTCACCATGAAGCCAAGTCTCTTTAATGAGCTTCATAAGCTCTGAATTGGACTAAACTGAAATTCCGTTATACAACAGAATGGAATTGCATTGACTTGTGATACAAATCAACTGTTTATATTCACCTATTTATCCTCCATTTTTTAATATCTATTACCTCTACATATTTTTATATTTTATGTATAATCCATGACCTCTTCTAAGCAAAAAGAGAAGGTCTTTCTGGGAAGAAAAATACAAACAAATTCCTAAGTGTATTTTCCTTGCCCAACAAAGCATCAAGAATTATGTAGAGTTGAGAATACACAGAGTTGAAACTTAGCTTGGGAGGCTTCGAGTCACTGAACATCCTTCAGTACCTGATGCTGTCGCACTCAGGCCAGAGAAAGGGTTTAGGATATATCTTCATCAGGTTCTTTGACTGCAGTTTGCCTTAAACACCTACTCAACTGCACTTGTGCTACATTTACCAGATGCAAACTCCTTGGTACATTTTTTTTTTTTATAGTGCAACACCTACATAGGCATAGACAAGGCTTGGAATAGTAACAGGAAACTAAAGCCCTTGAGCAAAGATTTATTATATCTAGAGAGAGAGAGAGAGAGTTGGGGGGTAGGGGGAGTGATAATTCTGAAAGCCCAGTTTTACCATTTTACCACTATTTCCAAGAGCTGAAAATGGTAAGATAGCTGAAATGTTTAGCTGATAATTTAGAAGTATCAACAATAATACTAGTGCACGGGAACACATCACCATATTCAAGATTCCAGCATAATTATCCCACATAGCACATGGATTTGATGGTTCCCTGACAATTGGAGATTCAACTTGCCCTGACTGTGGTGTACTTAAACAACAACAACAACAACAACAACAACAACAAGACAAACAGAACAGAAAAAGGGAAAAGGAGATAAGTCAGCTGTACACAAACTAAATTTTTCTATTTTGTAATATGACAGTATAAGTGTGCCATTTGTTCCCATTGAAATTAATATTAATAGAGACAAAATATTGGGGTTCTCTATTCTCTACTGGAGAGTCCCATGTAACTTAAGGTAAGATTTTTCAAAGCTAATTAAGTAGGACATAAAAATCAATTAGAAGGCCTTAAGAATGGCTGCCTTCAGGTCTACTTCCCAGGATTCCTTGAGGGACAAAACCTTACTACATATCTCAGAATTCTCTTTCCCTGAAACCCTGAAACATAGTAATTATAACTAAAATCCTTTTTTTTAGTTAGTCATACACTAACTTCCCCTCTCAGCTCTCATTTTTAAAATTCATTTATCCTTACTCTATAATCAGAGAAAAGGAAGTCCAGGTTCTCTAATTTTCATTTTATTTTAGGAAAATAAGTAAATAAAATTTCTTTCTTCCAGGATCCATTCAATTAGGATCCCACCTTCATATGCATCCTCTGTGGGAAAACTGTTCCCAAGTATGTGGCACAGAGCACTCCAGCAAGGATATTGCTTTGTATTCTGCCCAAAGGACCTTTCTATTTGTGATTATCTACAATTAAGTCCTAAGGATAATTAACTCCCACCTGCTGGACAAATAGATCACATCCAAAAAAAAAAAAAAAAAAAAATCATCACATTATCTCATCAAGTCCTCAAAATAAAAACCTTTTGGCCTCCTTTCATTTTCTCCTAAAGGATGGCTAAGTCATTGGTTAAAAACGCAAGAAAAAAAATGTGTTGATTAAGGAAAGAGTACAGAAATTTGAAACATAAATTTGCCTTTAAAGGTAAAACTATCTGTTTGATAATATTTCACCCCTTGGAGACTTTACCAGGTGTAGCCTTAGTTTCTTTGGATTTTTCACTTATGACATCTCTGTCAAAACCTGAACTGACATTTTGACAAATACTTGTTTTCCATCATCTAAAGATTTGGATTTCCTATTGTTTCTGCAAAATTCACCTCTGCAAGATATTTTGAAACTAGAACTATGTTCACCACAGATAGAAATTCTTGCAGGCAACACTGCCCATCAAAAAAAGATGACTCCTTACTCCAATTTATTTTAAGCACAATCCTGGGTGTTAAAGTTAAAGAGGTTAAAATGCTAAAGCATTATTTTTTATAAGTCAAAAAAGATCAGGGTTTTGTTCATAGTGTTTTTTTTTGTGGTTTTTTTTTTTGTTTTGTTTTTGTTTTTGTTTTTGTTTTTGTTTTTTTTTACTCTTAATAGGAAACATATATTATTAAATTCAGAGTCAGAGTTACCTTGCACTTTAGGACAGAATGTCCCAAGCCACAAATTTTAAGGCAAGTTTGGGGGAAGGGTTGAGTTTCTCATGTGCCTAAAATGATTTAGATAGTCATAGCCTTTTTAGATAGTCATATAAAACTATATCTCCAGGCATTTACCGGCATTGCTTGACATCTCTGAGCCCCAGGCTATCTGCACCTGCCCTCAGCAAGATACTGACAGGCAGCTATGGAAAACTAATGGCTAGAAGAGTGGTTACTAGGTGCTTTGTATGTGATATTTCAAAAATATAAGTGGAATACTGATCTTAATTTTTTTAAAAAAACCCACAAAAATTAAAAAAAAATAATTTGCACTCAAGAAGTTGGTGAACCTAGAAGTTTCACCAAATTAACTCATCAACCTGACATGTCTCATTACAAGATCTTATCACTGCTTTAACTAAACAAAAGAAAGGAAGGAAGAAAAGAAAAATATACAGATAATAAATTACATCTCTCTAAAAAGAAAGTTCTATGGGAAGGACTTAAAATGTGTTTCTGTCTTGTGCTATAATGAAGCTGGTCCTGCTGTGGAATTTTATGGTGGTGTTTTATCCGTTTTCTTTTTAACAAACACCAGAGTGAACATTAGAGCAACATCCATCAGAAATCATTAGGGCACAAGTTATAACTATTCCCTGGCACCCATGAAGTATGTAGGTTTTCTTCTGTTTTATTCTTTATTATTATTGTAAAATTTTCCAGATCCTCTATTTTACTTTGACTCGATGCACTTTGCTTCTTTGAGCTAGAAATTTCCCTCTTTCTAGGTGACCCTGCCCTGTTTTTCTGGCATTTGAACCCTTTAGAATGCACTGCAAAGTTAACCACTTCTGTATGAGTAACCTTATAAGAAAAATTTCTGGGGTATCAAGAAAAGAGAAAATGTTGAAATTCTATTTTCAAGAACCAAGATCGTGCTCTTAGAAGATATCTCTGACTTTTAATCCCTATTCATCTCTTCCTTATTCTCCTTTCTCTTCATTAAAGAAACTGTAAAGTGCTAGTTTGAGTTCCAGTGGTCACATTTACACTTTCAGTTATTTTATTGCTGACTACTCCTTGATTCCAAATAACTTAATCCACATTCTTTCCAGCTAAGGGCGTCAGGGTGATGCTGAGGATCAAATTATGTCCAAGATCCCATTGTTCTCATTGGTGTGTAAATTGTCACAGAGAGACTGAAAAGTCTACAGTTCTCAGAGGACAGGAAATTTCAAAATATCTGCAGACACACTATTCAGTGTGAATAAATGTGGTCCCTCAAAGAAATAGAGCAAACCCTAGGGATTCCTCTGAATTCACAGGGAAGCGTGGCTATTTTGGGGACACAGGGTTAAAACCTCCTGTACTTGTTTTATCACAATAAATATTTTAATGCATCTGGGATTTTGGCCTTTATTCTTTCATCCCAAAGAGGGAATGAACTCTTAGAAATTTCTAGAACCTGACTGAATTATAATTACTGGGCAATTCACTGCAAAGTCAGAAATTACTATTGTTAATCACCACAAGAATATATTTTGCACCTATATAAAACTTCCAAAAGAAATTTTAAAGTACCTTACAAGAAGATAAATATTTGAAAATACTAGAGTTGGGTGACATTTTCCTCTGCATAGAGTGCCAACATAAAGCTTGTGGAACTTTCAAGCCATCATTTGAAGACCTAGGAACACACATTTCTATTTCTGGTGCCCTATAGTAGGTGAAATAACAAGTCAGCTCCTTGAAAATCGTAGAATAAGATTCTACTTAATGAGATCAGAAACAGCAGAATCCCAATCTAAGCCGTGTAGAGCTTTGCAAAACTCAGTAAAAAAATACTATTAAAATATTTTAAAAGTTTTAAGTTTAAAAAAATTGTATTACTTTCAAAAGTCAGATGAATCCTCTGTTTAACCATGCTGACTCTGGTTCTGAGATGAACTCATCACAAGTTGCTTAAGTTCACGTACAAAAATTAACAGACAATTACATAAAAAGTTTGGAAGGTGGCTCAATGCAAATAAGAGAGTCTCCCATCAATCATATATGATACTCTATTGATATCTCTCCCTACATGGAAAAGCAGCTGTGCTCTGTAGCAAGTCCCAACAATTTTAAAAACCTGACTCCTTCAGACAAAATAAGATGGTCTGAAAGTATAACCAGTTAGGCCCTTCCAGTTTTACTTGCTGTTATGTGGCAACATCAGTTGCAGGATTCTCACATTCTAGTGAATTGAAATTTTACAGCACTTCAAAGATACAGTCTGATCCTACAGAAGCCAAAGTACTTGCATGGGGTGAGTGATGGGTGCGCTTGGCCTCATTAGCCCAAATATGCCTCATCCGAGATGTATTTCAACAAGTTGACCCTCTAATCACACTGCAGTTAATGGTGAAACTTTCCATTATTTCAGCGACATTAACAACCAGAGTTTCAGGCAAGGGTAATAGTATTCCTGTGTAAAAACTGGGAGCAAATGTTACCATCACTAGGACTTAGCAAATATATACAAATGCAGAAAGAAAAAAAAAATGCACATGCAGAACATTTCATTCAAATACATACAAAGCCCCCTGTGATTACAACACACAAGTTACTGCTATGCTGTTACCACCCTTGAATGGAAGGTATTAAAATTAAAAGCCAAATTTTAACACTACAGAAACAAATCAATCAACACTTCCAGCCTGAATGGACTCACTTTATGAAATCAAGCAACATTGCAGGAGTTAAAACGTGTGCTATGTGATCTGCTATTTAATCTTTTCATTTCTTTGCTCTAAATGTGGCCTGTCCAAATTCCTCCAATAGGAAAATTTTCTAAAGGAACAGACCACTCTTGAGCCATTTCAGACTAGATGTGGAAAATAAACAACACTGCTATACACCTGAACCCAAAATGTAGGATATATTGATATTGTAGGAGAGCTACACATTAGCAGCACACCATGAAAACTGGGCATGCTGGGAAAATATCAAACTATTCAAACAAAAACAGTATTATTCATAACATAGTTTTTCCACTTTGGAAACATAACTTGGCACCATCTCTATTAGGCCCAAGTATTTTGAACTTCAGATACTCCTACAGAGAAGCTAAGTGAGTTTTATTCAGCTATATGCAAAGAAATATAGTTATTTCTTTTCTGTCTCTGAAAAGAACTTGTCCACTCCAGTAAAAAGTATGCTGCTAGAGAGGTTGGTAATTAAGCTTTTGGAGTTTGTCATCCATTAAAACTTGATGATCCCATCCAAAGTGCTTCATCATCAGAACCATCTGGTGCTCTTTCTGCACAATTACCAAAATACAGAACATATTTTGACTTGGCACTTGCATTTGGTAGACACTTTAGTCATTTTATAAGCAACAAGGCAGCATCTTGCCAAAGCAGGGCCTCAAAAGGAATTTCAACACACCAGAATCTGATTTCTATCCTAGGAAGTTCAAGGGTGGAAAGAAGGAATGTCTTCACCTTTGGCTGATGTCCTCACCTTCACAAGCAAGATAGCTCTTACCAAACTCATTTCTCTGCATTACCTCCATATGTTGATTATTCAAAGCATTATCTAGGCTATCTAGGCTAAAGTGAACTGCCTCTAGTTTGGAAATCACTTACTTTGAAGATTCTTGGCTCTGAAATCAAACAAATGATCCACCAGAAATCAAATTATTAGAAGTAAAAGGAACCAAAGGCACTTCACAATGATACTCTGAAGAACACTATCAAGAATATTTCACATTAGACTCTCCTACCACTTTTTCTTCAGTGTCTGCACATACTGCAATAGTATGAGCACAGCTCTAAATGTAGGAAAGCCTGAAAAACAATGGGAGAACTAGGGAATGAGGACTAATCTTGAATGATACTAGACTTCTTTTTTGGCTCTTAGTTTCCAAGATTTTCTACAAAAAAGAATACATGATGAGAACACTTCCAAAAGCATTAATAAGTGTCTTTTGCAGATTGCCTTTAATTGATTTTAGTCATCTCTGCCAGAAAAATTTGTAACAGAAGCTGAAAATTTCTATGCAGTAGTGATGTTATTCGCAGCTTTCTCTGGACAGCATTGATAACATGAAAAACAAAAATCAGAGAACTCAATACTGCAGTGATTCTCAAATCTAAACATTTCAGTTACTCTTCATAATTCTGAGGTCTGAGTAGGTCTACATTTAATGTCCCTCACCTACAAGCATCCCATAAGCAAGAATACAAAATGAGGCAAACCTATTGGAACATATACTCTAAGGAATTTACTTTATATATTACCTCTGGTGAAAATAAATGCTCCTCCAAAGAATTCTGTTTATTGAACATACAATTTTTAAACTGCTTGGCATCAAAATGGGTCAGCTGGTCCCCAAGTAGTGAATATATGAAAAAACCCAAACAAGTAGACATTTTTAAACAAGGCAGCATAGAAATACATCCCAAGTGCCAACTACAAGTTCCAGAGCAAACAAATAAGTGTTGTACTAGATGGCTTGGAAACCAGAAAAAAATATATACACTAGAAAACACAGGATTTCAAATATAGTGTTGATACCAGAACATGGATTTACATCCGTCAAAGTTTTCACACATATAAATTGGGAAGCTAAAGAAATAGAAATGACAGATAAAAGGTGGATAATTAACAGGTAAGAGGATAAAATATTGAATAATTTTACACACAGAAAACTGGGAAAAAAAAATCATGAAAAAAGTAGTAAAAAAATTCCTAAGAAATTTAGATTGAAATTAAAGCTATTATTGCAAGTAACATTGAGAGGATAGTCCCTGAACAAAACAACATCCTGATGGAAAAAGTTCCATGAAATTACAATAGCAAAATGCAAAAAAAGAGATGTATAAAATATGTAATCACACAAAAATATATCTGCACAAGAGTATAAGTGAGAAATTAGAAACAGTCAATTTGGTGAAGAGATCTATGGGCGCACAAGGCAATCTGAGGCATCACAATCACATTCATCCTTATTAGACAAGCCATCAGACAGCAAAACATAAAATATGAGCAAGTAAATAAACATTTGACTACATAGAGTGTCATCCTCTTTGGGTGACACTCCAAAGAGTCTATATCTCCCTCTTGGCAAAAACAAACTGCACATTACATCCTTATTTTTATACAGGATCTCGGAGCAGATTTCCTATCATCAGAGATTTAAAAAACAAATAGAGCTTATTTATTTCCCATAGCTTTTTTCCCTTTTAATTTTATCACAGCCAACAATATTGTAACAAGTAGAAAATTGCCATCAAGTCATAGATACATATTTTTTGAGTGCCAGCATGATTTTCTTAAGTCTCTACCAACATGTGAAAAGATCAAAAGTATTTACTTTCAGGAAGACTAATCAGATTACTGCTACCTTACAAAAGCATTATGGGGTATTCCTGTTATTCCAACTTTTTCATCATAACGACGTACCAATCACAATGTGGTGATAATAATACACCAACCCCAAAAGGACCAATCCAATCAAAATGCATAACAAGAGAGAAATCATTCAACTTACACCCTAGAATTATGAGCAACTGCTACAACATCAGAAAAAACTCTGCAGGGAAAGATGCTGGTGCTTTCAGGCCAGTGGAATTAATATTTGGTTTTAAATTTCACAGCATCTAGGAAAGGCCAAACCCAATAAAGCAGAATCACCAGTGTGTTACTTCAGTTTTCTTATTTCTCAGAAAGAGTGGAGCCTCATTTGCTTTGATACACAGTAATTAGATATAGAGTCTACATTAAAAAAAGAGACAACCTAATATCTCCCCCTCACTTTAAAAGTAAAACAAAAAAAAAACATAAACGATAGATCCTTACTTTACCTATTCTAATAAAACTAGCAGTTTACTATTTATAAAAGTGACAAATTCTGGCATATTTTTGATCCAAATTCTGTATAAGCAATGACATGAGATAGTAGTAGACCTAATTTCCTTCAACATATTGAGTTTGAGTTTCCAGTTTTAAAAAATGGACATTTTTTGCTAAGCAGATGAGCTCACCATGAGTCCAGTGCATCATTGTTCCTACAATTATGTTCTAATGCAACTGAGAAGCTGGTGAATATAAACAGAGCAAGATATTTCATCTGGCCCAATTCTTGCCTACCCAAGTAGGAACAAGACCAGCAGAGATTTCCCAAGTCCCTTCCATGCACAAATATATTCATTTCTATATGCTTTGGCCTTCAAAACTGTGAATCAGAAACCAGGATCAGACCAGAAATAACTGCAGTCTGCTTTTCACAGAAACACAGTTTTCTTGTTATGCCTTGCTATAGTTATCTATCTTGTAATGTTATTCTTGTCACATCCTAAAAGTCTGCATCACTTTTTTTTTTTTCTTTGGGATGAATTATGCCTTCAGCTGCAAACCTGGAGTCCCAACAGAAGCCACAGTGGTTGTTCACTGTACCGGGAAAAACAAAACTTGCACCTCCATTTAATCATCTCCTACTTACTAACAGACTTTTATAGGAATATAATACACACAGTTTACATCGTGATTTAAGAATTAAAAACTAATCACATGTAAAATTGGGCCATTCAAGAAATAACTGCCAAGTAAGTTGGAATTAGAGCTGTATATGAACCACTCAATGCTTGCACTTGCGCCATTGAACTGGAAAAGCTCAGTAAGCCAGCAAGGCTTAGGTAGAGAAGCTGGCACTCCAGCAGCATCCACAATCCCCTCTGCTTTAAACAATTAAAACAATCCTGCCATTTAATGGCAAGGAGCAGGGAAGGAGGAAAGAAGAAACGAAGGATAAGGAAAAAAATCCTTAGCAGCATAACCCACAAGGATCAATTTTTTTCAGGGTCTGGTCAAAAATTATTCCATACTGTTTAATTCTGAAAGCAAGTTCCTCCTAATAATTAATTACAATACAAAATTATGTGGGATAAAATAACAGTTTTTTCTAATCTGTTAAAAAAAAAAGAAAAAGCAGAAGTCTGCTAGTAAAAATATATATTTATTCTATTCTAATATGTGTTTCTCAACTTCCCATGTACTTATTAGCAAGCACTTTCATCATTGTCTGGCTGAAAAAGTCTGTATTGAACAAACAATGTTATTTTTCGCCGAACTCAGTAGTGATATTTTCCTGGAATTTAAACTGCAAATCAGTCACATGACAAAATAATTTAAAATATCAATTGATCCATATATGATCAGGTTACAGCCAGGCATATTAGTCTTAGCAAAATACTGTGTTGCTCATACTCTGGCATCAGCAGTCTTTATTTTTCTAGCTACTTGGCTGCCAGTTAGAATGAAATTTTCATCGGTTCTTTTGATGAACAGCAGATATAAAAGCTGAGCTTTATCATCTATGACAGGCCAACTGCTTTTGAGGCTATTATTTTAGTTAACAGACAGTATAACTTCAAATTATAAGACATGTTTATATACATATATTTACATTCACAGCCAGCCAGATGCATACGGAGTACTCCTGAACTGAGAGATATAAAAATGAGAACATATCTGCTTACCTTTCTTCAACTTTTAAAATCCTATGGAAGTCTATAAATTTGGGGGTGAGAGTGGGGGTGTCTAAAAGGGGATTGTCCCTTTCTCTTTTTTTTCCCCTCCTTTTTATTAACAGAAATCCTGCCATACCAATACACTTTTGGCTAGACTATTGCATACAAAATTCCCCTTTGGATTTCAGATACTGTTTCTAATACAGAACAAATATGACAGATGAACAGAAGTCTGTTCCTGTGGAACAGTGGAAGACAATGTAGAGAAACAGGGACACGGGGAATCCTGAATATGCAAAAGGAAAAAATATCCAAGTCTTTCAAGGAATAGAAATCTGAAATCAAATTATACATAACTTAACCAAACTGCAGCAGCTATTTAAGGGTACTTAAAATGAATCTGCTCTTAAAGTAGTTACTAATTCTATAAGACTCCATCTTGAGATGACCCTGATTTTTCTAAAGATGGTGCCAAAAACTTGTTCAACAGAGTCTCGAGTTCAGCTCTAAAAACAAAAGCACACACAGCTGCTTTTGCATTGAAAATGTTGACATTTCATAGCTTGTGAACTGCTGGAAATATACTGAACAAATTCCTTGAACTTTAACACTAGGTAATAGGTATAACGAACAATCAACCACTATCAAATTAATTCAAGCAATTTTAGCATAGCTTTAAAGAGAGAAAAATGTACCCTCTTATAAAAGGAGAGGAAACAAACAAACAAACAAACAAACAAACAAACAACAACAACAAAAAATATAACTGACACTAAAAATAAACTGGGTTATACAATAAGCCTAAGAAATAACAACATATAGTAGTATATTTGGCCTGCTTTAGGCCCATATCAAATTTTCATCCTCTAAAAAATGAATGGAAATTCACACATTCAGGCAGAGATAACATCTATATATTTTTTCACAGACACAGATATATGGAATACAGTATCTAAATATCTGTTTAATTATGAAGGAGAGAGCAAAGGGTACTTAACAAATCGGAGAGATCGAAATCTTATTGAAAGACCCTGTTCTTCGTGGAAATCTGGAGTAGCCAGATGCTGCTGCATAAATGGATTAGCTGTTTGTGTATGCTACACATTGGGGATGGTCTGGCAGAGTAACAGGGCTGGTAGGGCCACAGCCCTAATGAGAGGCCATGACTGAGGACCTGCAGCTTTGGTAGCTAGCAAAGACATAGAGCTCCTGCATAGATTGCAAGAGACACAACCCAGTCCATCCTCTGATCCTGTTCTTGCCAGGAATGCCATGGAAATTCATTTATACAGTTCCTGGCAAGACAACTCTTATTTGCAAAGCAAATCTGCACCAACATTGCTGCTGGGAAGAGTTGGAATTATGTGCAGGTGATGAATTTGACTTTCCATCCTAAATTGCACTCAACTGTGACTTGTGACAGTGAGGTACCTGAAAGAATTACTCAACAAACCAAGCTGAAAGAGCAAGTCAGTCACCTCACCCCTATGCAAACAGATGAGAGTTATCCACACATATGGAAGATGCACCAGAACTCCAAGTTAATAGCTTCACAAGGCACCTCTGATTCTGTCTATCATTACCCAAAGCTGTACCACAGCTGTCTTTTAATGCCTAACTTGAAAGACATCTGAAACCTCCTTAATTTACACAGCACATCATGAGTACTCAAATAACCAGGAAAAGAAGTATTTTCACAGTAAAACACCACAAATATCAAGCCAGGTGATGTTTGAAATCAAAACACTGATGCTTACTCTTTCAGTCCCAATAAAACGAAAGATAAAATTGCTGATAGTAGTCCAACACAGAAGTGCTTTATTTTCAGACTTAAAGTATGCAAGACTTCTCTTGCAAGTAGAACTTGCGAATATTGCCACATAAAAACTGCAAATAGAACACTTGTGAATTATGAAGGTCCTTCCTTTTTAAACAAATTTAGAAAATGTAATCATCCTTCACAGGTGAGATATTCTGTTTATTCTACGGAGAATCATTTCAGTCTAAATTAAACTCTTCAAATGTTTTTGATGATTGCAATAAGGACACAACAGGGAAAAGATCTGGGAAGAGAATAACGTGTTAGATGCATGGCTGAAAGAAATATTTCTAGTATAAGAAAACCATCAGTGCTTTTTAACCAAATAACAGTATTATTTTTTCAAAGCAGAAAAACTAATCCTGCTTATCTGTCCTAAATAAAAATGCCAATCTGCACTCTCTTTTTGAATTATCTTCAAATTGTAGTGAGCATATCAAAGAAAAATTAAACATATAGATCTTTTCAGCATTCAAAAAATCCCACCAGTGGTACAAAAATACCTTCCAAACACCAGTGTCAGAAAACCCTGCCCATTCACCATATAAAAATGAGGTCTTTTTGGTGTCTTGACCTTAAGCAACTAGACACAGGGCAGAGTGAAAATTACTTGTTTGCTAATAATCTAAGACATAAGTCCTGCTACAGATTGCTTAGAATTTATGCAATTCAGAACATAAATCAGATTATGATAAGACAAGTAAAGACAAAGAGCAAAGAAATATGTTAAAAATGCAATATATGGCATTCTCTGTGTATTCTGACCCTAACCTCACACTTTAAAAACAGAAAGAACATAACCAAATAGATACCTAAAAAAACTTGTGGAAAGAATTGTTTCATATATTCCTCTCTTCCAGGCTGTATTTACACTCATACTTGTTTAACAGTGTGATTAAGAACAGTACTGCCAGCAGACATGGAAAATTCTAATATGAAGTCACAAAACTACAGCATTACCAAAACACACGTGCAAGACGTCCTACTACATATTTGAGGACGTTTTTGTAGTATATGACATGCTTGCCAGTTCATTACTTTAATTTTCTCAACAGTAAATGTTTTTATAAGAGAAATCTCAAAAGAATAACCAGGAATCCTAAAATACAAGTGACTTAAAAGCTGTGTGAGACATCCTATAACCCGCCTCTTCAAACTATATAACTTGATCATCCTGTTGCTAGCACTCTTATTTCCAAGGAATGCTCAGTGATCCTTCACACATTGCTCAAGGTGAACTGTAGTAAAGCTCAGTTTGTCAAGTGCCTACTGCAAGAATCATTTGTCCTCCTTAAGGACATTTGTCTTCTGTAGCAATGCACCTCCTAGAGGCTTCTTGCACACACCAAGCAGACAACAAATGGACTCAAGAAGGAGAAGGCCAAGAGAAGTTCATTTCACCTCCCTGGAGGATGTTTCCATGGAGACTCTTTACAAAAGCCAATGGAACTCCAGACTACACCATTTGCACTTTCAGCCTCCTCTGCAATGAAAAAGTCTCACTGAAACCAAATTGTTTCTGCTATTGGAGTTGCAACAGGCACACTGACAGAGATCAGATTCAGACACACACAGTTTTTGCATGGCTCAGTCTGCTGCTGGTCCCAAGAATTTTGCCAGGTTTATGGACGAGATCTGAGGTGTAATATACAGTGTGGTCCCTGCCATCTTCATTGTAGTAAGATAATGGGGAATGCAAGATATGAGCCTGTTGTCAGACTCAGAGCAGAAGAGCTGAGCTGCAGCTTAGGCTTAGACCCTTAAGAAAAGAGAAGAAACTGAGGAAAAGGACCTGGGGTGTCGTTCTTGCTAGTGGGTTACTTTGGGATGTGGAGATTTTGGAAGATAGGTAGTCCAGCCTCCATAAGGGTCACAGGTGTAAGGTTACCATTGTACATAATGAGGCAATAAGAAGCTTATTACGTGCCCTCGTAATCAAGGACTTGTTCCAAAGCCTCTTTAAGTCAATAGGAATCTTTCTATTGACTTCAAAAGGGCTTTTGATCAAGCCCTGCCTACTTAGTAGGATACCTCTCTCCATATGTCATAACTAAGCATTTGCTGTCAGGAGAGACTCAAACTGACAGGCTCATGGAGCAACACAAAGGTGCTGCTGAGAGGACACTTTCATTTAAAGACATTTGACCCCCTTTTGTAACTTCGGCCAGCTGCGGATCTTCAGTACCTGGGACATTTACTGGATAAGAAGAGAAAAATAATCATGGACTTGAAGGAAGAGGTAGCACTGAGAGATCTCCTATGTTCATTTGATCTAATTTTTCTTGATGTATGTAGAGCCACAAGAATATTGCAGCAGAGACTATTGCCACAGAATGGACACACACATTTCTTAATCCAAACAAAAGAAACAGAGGAATTACCAAGTTCCCACTAATACACATAATACATTATTCACATCCTTCCCTGATCATTAGGCAGTATCACATAATAATCATTTATATAGTTCCATACTTCTACATACATATTAGTTCTGAAAATGCATACTGTGTGGCCACACTGTAACTTGTCACTGACAGACATTGTGGAAATCCCCCTTATTTCATGGATCATTGATCCAATGTGTAAATCCTTCTTCGCTTGCAAGCCATTGACCAGATAAGCCATAAGGGCTCCAAAGGGAAAGAGCCTTTCTGGTCTGTCAAGCAAATTCAGCAATAGCACATGTACTTCAAACCCACATGTGAAAACCTCCTTGAAATTAGGGTCCTGATCCTGCAAATCCTTATCCCATTACCTAGAAGCCATCCCAATGAAACCCTCATACATTTATCATGCACTCCACTCTAGAAAAAGATCACTGTGTTACTCAGGTTAAACATTTGTATTCAGAATCAAGACCCAAATACAACCTGAAAAATTATGTCTAGAACAAATCAGCCCTTTAAGGTTTTCCACTCAAAATAAATACTATGCATTACGTGAAACAGGGAAAAAAAGTGTAATTTTTTTAATTAAAAAGTGGGAAAAGTTGCATCTATATATACTGACCTTTTAAATTTATGTACTCTTGCAACTTTCAAAAGAGCTAATTGGACTTTCCCACGATCTTTGATACTATTAAAAATCACATATTTTAAGCCAGTTCTGCAGATTTACAACTATAATTCAGCAGCTGAATGCCTTTGAAAACATATCTGCTAGTAACACAGGCAATGCTCTTACAATAATATTTTGCCTTGAAAGCAGTTTGTTAGATAACCTATATTTTTCCTAATTTCAGTTCTGAGGCAAATGCAAATTCAAAGTACAGAAACACAAATGTTGTTTTCTGTGGTGCTGGCACACTGCTACTTTCCAGATCACCCTAACATGAGGTAACTATTATCGATTGTGAAAGCACAACAGGTGGGTCACATGAAAGGTCACATTAGTTTTGTTCACAGGGCCAAACAGAAGGTTTTCATTATCCTTAATAAAAACAGAAGCAAGTAATAAAATATATCATTGCAATAACATATCTCTCCATTCATATGCAATAACCTCATACATTAGATCCTACCATTTCAAAATACTGTTGTTGGCTCCAACAGCATGATTATTTTTGTGGTTGCTACTTAAAAAAATAATATTATAAATCATTGTTTGACTTGCAAATTTCCACACTGTTCTTTTGAACTGCTTTTTGAAATGTTTTTCTGGACAAAACTCCCAAAAGCATGAGCTCGCTTAGAAATATTAAGTACTCTAAGTGGTCAATAAGGCAACGAAGATTTTTAGTAATTCCTGTCATTCATGTAACAGCAAATCATGGTTTCTAGAAGTAGTCAGGCACCCTGTTCAAATCCTGATGGTAAGTTATAGTAGACTCAGGTGTGGTGTAAAAAAGTCAGAGCATATCAGATCTTTTCACAAGAGTCTTCAGTACAAATGGAGTAGCCAGCTCTGTTCTGCTTGTGACACATGTTGATGTACACAAACACATCTGTGAACCAGCACGGACAGCAAAGGTTCACAGATCAAAGTCAATGTAACATATTGCTGCACCTACTGAAAGCAGATTTCATTTTTGTCACATGGGTATCTCACATGGATATCTTCCATTCTAAATATATTTCAGTGCAAATTCTAGAAGGCCTGCATTTAAAACATCAGTTAGTCACATTTAGCATCTGTATAAGAGCAAATGGTTTATGTTTTCTGTTTAAATATACATTTTTAACTTAAATTTCACTTTTATTTCTTTTTAAATGATGCCTAAATATTTCTAGGCAGAGTACACGGGCTTTTTTTCTCCTGCTTTTTCCTAATTTCACTATTCTCCAACACCTTTTTTTGCTGCTGTGCATCCCCACCACATGATGAATATGACTGGATAGTACATAAAATTGAAACAAAAAAATATAAAATAATTTGTATTTGCCTAAAACATTATTTCCCAAAATAGCGTGGGATATAGGCAGCAGTATTAACAGTCTGGTGCCTCCCCATGATACATACTGCAGCAACAAAGAGACGGCCTGCTCCCAAAAGCAGCAACTTGTTATCAGAGAGCAACATGTGTTATTGGAAACAGTAAATGTATGGAACAATGTATGGATATCTGCACACAAAAAATACCGCTGGGAGAATGACTTTAGAGTCTGGTTCCAAAAAAGTGAGCGGCTTATCAGTCTGTCACCCAGCTGTACAAAGCTCATCCCTGGGGCATGTTGTGTCTGCAGAGTGCCCGGCATTCCGGCAGTGCAGGGCCTCCCTCCCCACAGCCCCCAAGTTGGAGAACAATTCCTTTCTTTTCAGAGCCACACCTGCTGCCACTTCTGACCAACTATTCTGTCACATGCTTCCTTAAGAGGTTTTCAAAATCTTTCTCACGATTCGAAAATACAGAGCCGCAACTTCACACTATTTCACGCCTTTCCTCCTCCCCCATCGCAGCTTGATGTGCTAATATTAAAAATCCTAGAACATAAATCAGTAAGTATATTTCCATGTCGGGTGAGACAAGGGTGCAGAGCATCTCAAGCATTTTAGGTCGGGGAAAAATTCTCCTCAGTTACCGTCTATCTGATACAGACACGCTGTGTGGTATTCTCCAGTTTACAGGCGGTGCTAAAACATTTCTCTTTTAAAAGTAGTGGCAGGTAAATAATTAAGATCTGAAAAAAAATGCATCTTGAAAGCATAGTTCGTCCAAACAGAATGTGTTTTATTATCTTTCTGCTTAAGCTGAAAATTTCAAGGAGTTACTGGATTTATTCCAATCAATTTAGATAGCTAAATTTATATTTCATTTTTTGCTTGCATTTCTGTGTGCAATGTACAGAAAGCATTTTTCAAAAAGAAATATAATTCAAAATAAAACAAAAAAAAAACCTCTTGTGATTGTATCTCTGAATTTTAGAAAAAATTAGTATTTTTTGGCAAATCAAAACTGATTAAGTTTGGCTACCTCCCATATCCTAGGAAATTGTGAAGCTAAAGGAAGCTATGTAGCAGCCTTTATGTAACAAAAGCTTACTGTAGAAAATTTTAAAAAATTGAAGGAAAATTTTCAGTGTCAATAACATGATTTACATGATTGATTTACAAGAAGTCAGTAACTTCTGGACAGTGTTTTGAATGACTTACAATATTTACAATTCAGCTATTCCTATATCTTTCATGGTATCAACACACTAAATTGAACATTTAGCTTAACCACGGCTCCTATCAAAACATTATATGTGTTATAGACAAATTGGAGACCAGCTTACAATCAGGGATGGTCCCCCATGGACATGGAGTATTCCTCTGGGAATCCATGAGTGACCAGCTTTGTTAGAAGTCCGTAGCAAATTAAAGATTTTGCTATGGTAGGACTGGCACCCATGGGAGCCATTTCTAAAACGTAACTGTTAAAGCAGCTCAAACAGGAGCACCTAAAGCAGGATTCCTAATCCTAAATTAATATTGTAGACATTGAGTCAAAGGTGGTTGGATTTTGGAGGCTCTTGGCAAACATCTCTGATTCCAGCAGCTTTCAGAAGTCTATCACACCTACACTTTGAAGTGTTGGAGTGAATCATAACTCTAACTTTAGACTTTCCTACTGAAAACATTATCCCAGCGTCCACATGATCATGCATTTGGTCAGTGGTTGGGCTTGATCTTGCAGGTCTTTTCCAACCTTACTGATTCTATGATTTTAGTAAGACTTCCCTAAACAGAATTCGTAGCATATGATTGTTTGTCCCCCTCTGAGACCTTCCCTGATCAATACATATCATGGCAGTCTCATTTCTGCCACCATTCCAACCTCCCCTAACTTCATACAGGAGTTTACACTTTCCTGTATTTAGCGTGTTTCTGATCTGACACTAATTGGCTTTTTTGGCTTAGCTTTGAATCAAGCTACTGCCTAACAATAAACCTAGCACTTCCTTCAGGATCAGACAAATGTGCATACATCCATGCAGATATTTCTGATGTATATATACCCCTTTGTAGGGAGAAAGGCAAGCTCGCTCCAAAAATATATGAAAACAGATGACAGGCACCTGTTGCACTCAGTCCTCCTGTAGCATATAAGACACAGACTGGAGTGCTTCTGTATTGCTGCTATTTGTCTGCCCACATCACACTGAAAGCTACAGGCATGAATGGTTAGTTTCAGAAATAACATTATTTTACATCTAACAAAGGGAACTGGCAGTTTAGACTAAAATTTCCAAAAGGTCATGAAAGCCTGGAAGAAAGCCAATGCATTCCACACTCCAAAATTGCAAAGCCCTTCTAACAAATATATCCTCCTCTCTCTCACTTAAGCGTTGTTCTTAGGTCTCCAGTACATTTCTTCAAAAGCAGTGAAAATATATGCTAACACAACAACTTTTTCCAGCTGGGAAAACCATCTATGAGACCAATTCAGCAGGTTAACCTTTTAATTTTACTTGTTTGATTAACACGTAGTATCTACAACCTTGATAGCAGTCATGTGCTATTAATTAATTTCACTAATTCAGGTAGCATTTCCATCGACTTGAGGAAATTTCAGACTTTGGTCAGTATAAGAAATTATATTACATCCTGTGGATGATGAAAAAAAGGAAGGAAAAATCTTTGTACCTACCGAATTGAGCTGTTGTGATTTCAAATCAGTTGTTCTGCACGTACGGATATAATGACAGGAAAAAAAGTAATTATAATTAGGTGTCTATTTTGATTTTTCTCTTCATAGTATCCGTACTGAATGTCATTTGATTTTAACAAACTCTAAAGTCATTTCAGGCAGGCACTGTATATCCTTGCTGCTACCGGTCTACTTGGAGTCTGTAGCTTATTTCTATGAAATTTTCATATGCAAGCATCTAAACACTTTTATTACTTAAAAAGAGAATACTTAAAGAGTAAATTGGTAATCTAGAAAGGAAAAACAAATCTGATCTGAGCAATGTATTAACAACTGTTTTCAAGGGATGTAAACAGAGAAAAAAGAAAGAAAAAGAAGGAGGGGGAAGAAAAATAAAGACAGAAAAATAGAAATCAGAGGGGGGAGGAACAATTAACAGTCTGATTTGACAACTGGAGCTACACTACAGTTGAAGCCCCCAAAAAAGTTTTTTGTGACTTTAACGGGACTCCATTGCGCGCCTAAGAGACTGTAACTATAAAAAGGACATTCATTAGGATTTAATCCTTCATTTTCAACAGAAATCTTCACTGAAATTAAATTTCTTCAGCTAAGACGCCCAATTTGCTACTCTTACTTGCCTGGAAATTTTCACTAACAACAACTTCATTGGCAGTGGAATAAAGCTACTCTCACACTCTCTCATTATCAAGAAACTGATAAATCATATAAAATGATAATTCTTATCAGGGAATATTCACACCATGTCAGATATCTTGTGCAAATGCCTAAATGAGGAGCTAAGGCTTTTCATACAGTTACCAACGTTCTCAGAATCGTAAAAGCAACATGAATAAGAGGCCTTTCTCTATTCTGCATAAAGGGGCTTGAAGTTAAACTCTCCATACTACACAGAGAACATTTTCATTTGGAAGACAAAAAGTTTCTCCAGGGGGAAAGAAAAAGATATCTCAGGTTAAATGGATGGAATATTTATACACAAAGAAAATCCAACACATGAACAGAGTTCAGGAGGTGTCTAGGAATTACACTTCAAGAGAAGTCAGACTTGGCAGTTTCAGTAAGTTTTAAATGCAGATTTTCATCACAGGGTGTTCTGATTAATACTGAAGATTCATCACTGGAGAAAAAAGTTAGGTAAAGGAAATTAATTCAATACTGATTAAACAGATTCTGATAATAAAACCATCAACACAAGGAATGTTTTCCCAGAGATAACAGTAAGAGTCAAAGAAGTCTGTGGATCATTTAATAATATACTAAAGGTGATTTTAAAAATATATAGGGATTGCAATAATGAAGAAATATTTTTATTATTAACTGTGGAGTGTTTTATTAACTTCAATTTGTTATGGTAGTACAAATGGGAAAAATATGTTTTTTTAGCCACTGTATTTCAATAGTACCTAAATAGTAACAAAGCAGTATGGCCTCTTATTGGAAATACAAGCTAGTTTTAATTTTGTGGGCATACAAAATGCCATAATTTGTAATCCTGTACCAGGCTTTCTGCCATCTGAACCCAGAAATTAATTTAAAATTTCAGAGCTAGTACCCCTGAAGGGAGCACTGGAGCTTCCATTTGACACTTCTGTATTTCTGCATTCTTCTCAAGACCACAAAACCACCCCACAGTAACCTGGGATATCTGTAAACAATCCATCTTTATGTGGACACGAAAATTAAAATTAAGAAGGTAATATTATCTTCATATCAAGGCAAATTTCAATGCCACCAGTTTTATAAGTGGAGGCCATTCACACAAAACTGTTTCAGAATCACAGCCTTAGAAATTGTGAAGTTTATTTTAAAAATGTTAATATGGCAAGATGTAAACTTACTCCCTATCTCCCTGCTCTGTTTGTTCAAGTTAAAGATTTTGCTTCTGTTCCTACCATAATCCCTCCTTAAATGCATAATATCACAAGATTTCTAATCCATGAGAGACTTCCATGGCAGTAATAGTGCATCTCAAGTGCTGGACTTGCATTAGTTAAAAGGCAAAAGCATTTACAGCATAATTTTTCTTCCTACCCCACCTTCAGTCTGATATCACCTTCATTTATTCTTTCAGACCAAGCCAATCACTTCCTAAATGCTACACCTCATTTTCTTCTCTAGGCAGTTTCCAAGAGTCCCTGCATTGAAGGAGCTGTGGAACAACACTGAGGACTCAGACTGAACATCCTCAGCAACTGAATATTTGCTGTCTGCTGACATCACAGTAAGGAAGATTCTACCTCAAGCCTCCTGGGTGAAAAAATAATTTTGGATTAGAAATCCTGAGCAGAAAATTGCAAGAATCCTTTTTGAGTTCATGTCCTGTATTCTTCTCTCTTTACGAAACACAGATTATCTGACATACAAGTTTCCTTCTCCAATTGTCCTGTCTATCCTAACAAAGAAAATAAAGTTGGCTCAGTGTTTTTCTGATCTCCTTGTCTCAGTGCTGTCTATCCCAGTCCCAGAGAAAAAGCAGTTGGAGTAACCCTAACCTACTTCTCTCTACTACTTTTTTACATGGGCACCAATTAAAATATTGAATCTGTGAGTTAAACAGGAGGTGTCTCATTCAACATCAATAACAATCACACATAGCTGAAAGTTAAAATACATCTCTTTTAAAAAAAAATAGTTTTTTAATATCAGCAAGCGTGTTAATTGTAGTAAAATGAACAATACTGAAATTGTTTGAAGACAGAATTAAATTTAATGAAATTCACAAACAAACCCCTTTTAGAAAGTAACAACAGTTTTTTGAACATTAAAGAGAAACTCATTATATCAAGACAACTCCAATGTAAAAGGCAAACCGACTTCAATCACTGCATATCTGCATGTTAATGAACTTGCTGTGTGCAGCAGGGACTGAACAGAGTAAGTAATGGGAAGACTGTCTTAAAGCATACAGTACACTTTAAAAAAAAAACCCATCACCTTTAATCAATGAAACACATTTTCATTCGTACCTTAATAGAAACTGAAATGATTTCAAACGTAACACAAAGGGAAGATGATACTTGGTAAAGGTTTCTTTAAGACATAACATTTCTTGCACATTCTTTCAGCATTCACATGCTGTCAGCATCACTGTGGCAAAGACTTTCAAGTTTCAGCAGATACCGCCTAGTACAAAGTCTTTGTCATAATAATTTCATTGCAGCCCCCTGATCAAACATCTAGACAAATCTGAGACTGAAAAGTGAGAGCTAACCAGTGACCTTTGATTAGAACCACAAGCACCAGTTTTAATAAAATGCCTCATTCATTGCCTTCCACTGCCAACAAGGAAGGTGTGTTTGAGCCTGAAAAATGTAGTCAATATACCATTTACACCCATATAATGATTCCTATTATTCACAGTTAGAATTTGTGACTGTAGCAAGTGAAACATAGACATCTTAAAATAGCTAAATGAAAACACACTGACAACATTCTACCTTTAAAATATATTCAGGAGCCTGCCTCTGCCTTTCTGTTGCCGGCTGCTGGCTTTCATGTCTTGCTGATCATATTGTAATAGGCTTGGCTTTTTCCCCCCACAAGCCTTCTTTTACACAATGTTTGGTTTGTTACAATTTCTCAAAAAATCTATGGCTGTTGGCAAAGTCCAATTTTAAGGGGCCTTTAAATTTGTACTTCACTTAAGAAACAGTGTCCCATTCAAATATACGTTTATAAAGCTGCCTTTTTGTATATTATACATGAATATTTATATATTAAATTTTGAAAATTCAAATTGTTTTTGGAACTGAACTTCCCATCTAACTTTGAGGGAAGGTTGTAAAAAGACCTAACAAACTTTGCAGTTGGTCAACACATGTTTTTGCTCAAAAGCATCCAAGTTGCTGGTCTCTAATACAGAAATGCAAGGAAATACAATTAAAATCCATTTCACATATTTGTGCATGTCAGGCAAGAGGACAGAAAGGGGGTCTTATCACATTTATTTCCCACTTGAAAAGCGAAAGTCTTAAGAAGGGTAATAAATATTCAAATGACTTTGCACCACTGAGCTACCATATCAAGCTAATGATCTGTAGTCTGGAGCTCTATAAAAAGAAAGCTTACTGCCTGCCGTCACCTAGAGGTGTTGCTGTAAACACTGTGGGGGGATATTCTCCTCTCAGTGTGTGTGCATGTAACTACATTTAATGTTGTTTTCAAGACAGAATATATTGCTGAGTTGTAAAACAGAAAGACGGGATGAAACGCACGCAGGAAAAGAAAGCGAGGACAAGACTAATTGGAAGAAAGTTGCTGGAGATTTAATTCAGCTTCATTCTTCGCCGTGCTCTGAAGGAGCGGGTTTGTATTTCAGGCCCCACTTGCACAGCCACAAACAGGAAAGATACAGATGTTCAGTCATACACAGGGTGGGAGCTCATGGCTGCGTAACTAAGAGCAAGAGGAGCAAACTCCACAGCCTGCCAGAGCCTGCTGCAATCTTGAATTCACTGTAACAGAACTACTGAGGCACTAAAGCTGAACGACCCACTGCATAAAGCAACAGACCCCTTCAGGCAGGAAGAGGAATAAATGGCAGATTTTTCATGAACACTGCATCCTCCCTAGAGCATGGATCAAGCAGGCTTGTGGTCCATCAAAAGCCATGGAGAAAAGGAGCTCCGAGTATATTAAAGAACCATTTCTAATCACATATCTAAAGGTACATAAAGTCTTATCTTTATTAAAAAAAATCGCATAAGAAGGAGAGATGGTCTGCCATTTAAGCATAGGCCTGGAAATGAGCCATATCTTCCAAATTCAAACTCTGGCTAGGACCCAAACCATCTTGAAACCTTCCTGCTTCAGTTTCCCAACTGGAAAAGTGAGAATAAACATACTTGCCTATGGTATTTCTCTCTCAAGAGTGGAGGAATAATTAAACACAGGGTACTAGTACCTTGTCTATTTGGAAGCTCCAACGCCCCTTATCACCTCTAAACAAATGTAAAAGACAGACTGCAATTGTGCATCTTCTCTCTTGCATTCACTGTCTTAACACACAAGAGAGCTTAATCATGGTTACATAGATTATTGAGGCTGTCCAGAGAAAAAGAGAGACCGAAAGAAAACTGCATGGAAAAGGCCTACAGAATCAAAAGTAAAGATCCCCCAAGGTCCATATTTACTTTCCTCTGAGTCTTACTCTTATAAAAGCACTAACCTTCTTCTAAACCTGGAGGAAAATGCCTGTCATTAGAAACCCTCGGGTTTCTCTCACTAAAGCCAGCACATGACAAGTAACCTGGAACTGGCTACCAAGAGAGAGTGAAACAGGGTTTTTTTCTCCCAATAGGGTGACATAAGCCAGGTTTTTACTGTCTCTGCTTTTTGTTTTTATAGATTGCATGGCAAGCCATGCTGGCCCAAAGGTGGATGGATAGTGGTGCCTTCTTGTCTAACATATATTCTAAGCTTTCCCAGTTCTTTGGACTTTTAAATCAGCTGGAAGAGACAAAGTTCTGTTCAATTATAAAAATAATATATTATCAGATAGCAACTTTTGACCTATCATGATTCCATCAGGTTTACTCAGCAGACATTCAAACTCTAAGACTGGAATGACCCACATTTTCTCCCATACACACAGAAAAGTTCTGTTCAGCCTCTGTAATGAATGATGGTGTACACAGCCCCTCACAGCTTCCTTCCAGGGCCTCAGGACCTGCCTATAGTATCTCTAGCACTGCTGGCATCTCCAAAAATGGTCCATTCTCCACTGACTTTTTATTTCTGGCAAACAGCCCTGAAACAAAACTGTGAGAAAGGAAGTGAGTCCTGACTTTGTGAACGCAGGTAAGATGCTCCAAAAGAATGGGAAGCTAAGACATCTAAGACTTCTGTTGCATCTAAAGGACCATTGTGACACTAAAAAAAAAAAAAAAAAAAAAAAAAAAAAAAAAAAAAAAAAAAAAAAAAAAAAGGGGGGGAAAGGAACCTTGCTATCTTTCATTTGAAGGATAAAAATATCTCCCCATCAGTATTTTAATTGTAACTCATGAGGTTTGTTTGTCTTCCAAAAGCTACCTTCTGAACAGTCCAAGCACACAAGTCCAGCTCATGCACAACAGACATTCAAACATCTCACAGCTCCAGAATCTGGCTCAAGGAATTTGATTCTGTTTACACTCAAAGCCCAAGTGACCCCTGGATATATAATACAGGTTTAAAATCCTGATTCATTATCTATTTACCAAAGCAAAACTGAATGGCTGAGAGAAGAAACTTTATCACTTTCTACTGATACTCCCCTGATTGTATTTATACATTTTAAACATGCAAGAAGAGACAAAGACAACTTCTCAAAAATGTTTTAAGTGCTCTGGAGTCTAATAAAAGCTAGAGAAATCTAGAGCTATCTATCTGAAGCTGCCAAGGAATACTGTCTTACTGTCTATGTGTGTACACCCTATACCTTTAATGACTTGGCAATTCTCTTTCATTCTATAACAAAAAAAAGCTACTGCTAGACTGACCTATCAGAAGGCCAGATTTCCTAGCATTTGTTATAGGGGTTCTGCACAGCCATAGATTTTAAAATACCTTTTAGATTAAGAACAGAAATAGCCTTTGTTTCCTCTAGATAATTTAAAAAATGCTTAATATCCATTCACACACTAGATATTTTTTCAACTTTTCAATTACAGCTAACCAAATATAATTACTGCTGTAATACAATATAATACTACTGTTTGTTTCTTTCCTAGAACTGCCTGGAATTACATGACTATTGCCACCAAAATGGAGCAAAGCAGACTGTTAAGCATTAGCTCTAAGTGGTAACATGATCTATTTAGTGACACACTTATCAAGTCAGTTCTGCTGCTGTTTATTTAAATAGAAATTGAAATATTAACTGTTCAACAAACTCCAGGCATTCTGGGCAGGAAATTGAGAGGACTCTAGACCTTGCTATATGGAGAGAATTTTTGACAAGCCTTCCCTAAACAGTTTCCTATTGTGAAGTACAGTAACATCTCTAATAGTTAAGAGAAAAAAAAAAAAAAAATATATATATATATACCATAACAAAGCTGGAAGAAGAAAAATGTACTCAGGGCAGACACAGTGCAGACACATCCACATAATGATGCTTTCCAGGGTAACAGTCCTTAAGCTCTGCAATTACAGCCAAAGTGAAAGGATACTCTATCCAAAATCGTAAAAGTCAAATGGATTCCTGATAGTACACACTGTTCATTAAAAATCTGTTTTAAAACACAGCGTTACATCACGGAGAAATCTACCTACAATCTTGAGCTCTTGAGGGCATTAGAACTACTCAACAAATACTTTAGCCACAGTAGACCTGATTTTGTCATGTACCTTTACAATCACTTAAAAAATTCTCTGAAAGATACAGTTTCCTAGCCACATTTTATTTTAATATATCTATATATACACTTTAAATGTTGTGATTTGAGATCATAGAGCTAAAGGATAATTTTGTATTCCACTGTTGCCACCTGTCAGCAAGTATTTCCTAAGAGTAGTGCCACTGTTCCCAGAGCTTCACACATCCATACAAAGGGCTGAGTTTTTATTCTAAACTATCTGGCTCTGAATGTTCAGCCGTAAAGATTTTGATTTGCTGATAAGAGTGTTGCAATGCAGCAAAACCAAAGGAGAAGTCAAGCAACGTTATCTAAATAAACTAAAATCATCATGCCTGATCAAATCTACCGTACAGCCAGCTTTGGACAATCAGCATAGCACAAATAGCATATTCTACTTCAAGATAAACTTCAAAATTCACCCTGCAAGCTTTCAGTGAATAGAACAATCCCAAAATAATCAAATTACCTGAGCAAGAACTTCATAATCATACACAAAGATTTCAGAGAAAGAAAGAAAGAAAGAAAGAAAGAAAGAAAGAAAGAAAGAAAGAAAGAAAGAAAGAAAGAAAGAAAGAAAGAAAGAAAGAAAGAAAGAAAGAAAGAAAGAAAGAAAGAAAGAAAGAAAGAAAGAAAGAAAGAAAGAAAGAAAGAAAGAAAGAAAGAAAGAAAGAGGTACATTCTTTATGTATTTTTTCTCATGCCTGAAAGTATTAAATAGCAAAAATTACACTGGTGTCTTGTGTCTTATGACTAAACAGTATCATTCTACTTTTAGTTGTGGTGATTTTTGGGGTTTTTTTTCCCACTGGGAATGTATTACTCTATTGTACACATTTTCATTTTTAATGGATGATTCACTTGCTTGATACTAAAGGGAAGAAATGCCTTAGTAACGTAATCAAAAATATGCAGGCATGTGTTTCCAAAATTAATTTTGATATTTCCTGTCACTGAACTTGCCTCATCAGAGCATAATAGTAATTTTATAGTTGTATCAACGCTGATTTCACCACATAAGAATCTACAGGAATATTTGAAGTTACGCATGTTCAAGTTTTTTTTTTTTTCTGTCCTGAACAGCTACACAGTTTCAAATTCCTATCATCTTCCCAGTAAGTCACACAGAAATTGGATTCAAAATTTCCAAAGGGCAATAGTTGATATTGCAATCTATGTGCAGCTACAGCTCCTCTCTTATAAAAGGATGGAAGTCTAAGTGACCACTATTAAGCATTTGCTCACCATTTAAATTGCTTTCCTACTATTTAAAATGCGTATCTCAATCCTTTTAAGTAATTAAGCAATCAGAAAAAAAGAAAGAATTTGGGCTATTACAGTTATTGTTCAATGGTTAATTTATATAAGCACTGCAGGGGCTATACTGAACACCTATTTTATAAAAGACCTTTCCCTCCTGTTTCACACAACATTTTTCAGAAAATAAGCAGTTGCACAAAAATGTTAACATATGGCAGTATTTTCAGAACTGCTATAGAAATTAAAGGCAATAAAAATTGCCTTGGACAAGAAAGGACAAATAGGCCAAACCAAATAATTGTTCTTGCAGCTTTCTTTAACCACTAAGTCCATTTTATATGCAGTTTCCGATCTCTCATATTAAATCTGATCATATATATTTAATTCCATTCTTAAAAATTTCAGCAGACAACTTCAGTGCTAACCTACAACTGCCCTGTCAGAAAATCTTTGATGTCACAGCATAATAGCTCCTGAAAGAACAGCACTAATACTTAATGTAACATGAAACCAGGGCCCTGCAGTGGGGCTGTCTGCTGTCAGGAACAAACAGTTTCACTGCTGTTCCCCAGAAGTGACAAGATTGAGAACTAACAGGGCAGCACCTCCTCAGTGCTACAGGAGACCTGTGCACCAGAGTCACTGGCAAATCACACAGAGCAACATTACTAAATTACAAACAAACAAAAAACCACACTAAATAAAATGTCCAGCACTGCAGCCATAGATGTTCTCTTCAACTCTTGCAAATACAGTTGATGTGAAGATGAATTATTTCCATGCCACAAATGATAAAAGAGAAATCTCTTTTATGTGGAATTTCTTTACATTTCATGCTTGTAAATAAAGATCCTTGTGCTACGCTCTGCATCTTAAATTCTTTTCCAGAATTTATTGTTTTCTCTCTATGATCTTTAGATCTCTTGAGGTTTTGAACTGAAATTTTAAGACTGGAAGTATTGATAGTTGGCCTTCAACAGAAAACAGAAGACACTTTCCTCTGTTGGTAATGCAGGTGCTCACAGGTCCACCTATGAACTTATTATCCGATTTCTGACTAATGAAAACCATTGCACCCATTGTCAGAGAGCATTGGAAAGATCAGATTCCAAAATCTTGTGTGCACCCTGTTCTGAATGGCACCAAATATCTCTTGCACAGTGCCCCTTTCCACGGAGCTAAAGGGTCCCAGAGGAGGGATGAGATATTCACAGAATCAAGTCCCATATGTGTCTGCTTTGTGCTCCGTATTTTTATGTCTTTCAAAACGTTTTTAAGATTCACATGTAACATTGCTTTAGGTTAACATGTATTACTATACATGAGAGTACCAGGCTTCCATGTAAATCAGTTCCATTGCTGGATTTATTTTCTCTCTTGGAAAGCTGACTAGTTTATTTTATAAACTAGCAATAGCTGTATTTTTAAAGTTTATAAAACCTGGCCTCTGGCTAACTTGTAAACATAGGATATATTATCCTTTTGTTTGTAAAGCTTAATCCTACAACTGTCAAGCTGAATAAACCTTTAGAATAATAGCAAAAATATTTAAAAAATAGTAATCACTAACAGAAAATTGAACTCAGATTGAGATAAAAATATCAGTGGCACAAGTTTTTGACACATTTGGCACTACTCGTAGAACCGGGAACACTTTTACCTTTTAAATTTCTTAAAAGCCTTCTTGGGCTATTTGATTTTAAAAGTCATAAGGTGATAAATGTTTTTAAAAGTATCTATGCTTCACCCTCCTCCTTCAACGAATCTCTGGTAGCTGGCAAAAAAAAAAAAAAAAATCATAGTGGTTTAAGTGTGTAGGACTTTATTGACACTGAATTGGAAATCATGTTCTTCTGGTGGATTCAGAGCACATGTCCATACAGCAGCATTAAATTTATCTGCTCATATATTTGCAACTCTTAGCATTTGCTCCCAGAACACGCTTAAACACACTAACCACGGTGCAAACACTGAGCTAGAGACATTCTTTATACCTTGTAGTCGCAGCTGATTGCACAAGAGGAAAGAAGGGGACTGTGAGTAAAGTAACATGTCAGTAATCACGGTCTGTGGCAGCATCAAAACAATCGATAACGTCGGGTTCTCCTCCCTCGCCCTGAGCGCTGGCGCTCACTGCTCCCCGGGCTGCATCAGAGGCGTGTGCTGTTCCTCCCCCTAGAAGTGCTACCAGAACTGCTCTCCCTGCTAGAACTGGCTGTCCTTCCTCTCAGACACTCCATGGTTTGAGCTGTGGTTTCAGCTAGTTCCCTTCGCCGCACAGTGACATTGCCTTTGAAGCAATCACACAGTCATTTACTGCACCTCAGCTGAGAGGCAGGAAAGAGGAGCTAAACGTATGATTTCTTCTGTCCCTCCAGCTAGACGTGCAACAACATGCCTGTCTATACTCTAATCTAGGCTATATAAATACTTTACCTCAGCTATTTTAAAGATAGAGCATAAAAAGAAAGACAAACAATCAAGATTTAAGCTAGCACTTAACTGTAGCCCTATTCCATCCTGGTGGGAGCAAGCAAAATCTCTTACAGACAATGAAAGTCTTTTCCCTCAGAGATTTGAAAAGATCAAGGTTTGTTCCTGCTGAGGAGAAATGGCATCCATCACCTTTGCTGGAGACATCTGGGATTTTCCCCCAGCTTCCTTTCTTTTTTTCTTAATTCGGTTTGTTCAATTGAGCTTTTGTGATGCTTGGTCAGGGGTTTGGGGAATAATGGATAAATATTTATTTAAAATTCATATATAATTGACAGCAATGGCAATCATACAGTTACAGAAAAAGATTCTCTGGCTTCTTTAACACTACTGAGGTCATGCCAAGATTATGCTTCTTAACAGAACAGGTGAGAGGAGGAGAAGGAAAACAATTAGAACCATTACCTTACATGGCCAAGACATTTTGAGTCAAGACCAACTATCTGACAGTACTGCCTAGAGATCTCAGCTCAGATAAAACGCACTGCTAATAAATGTCTGAAGAATGCTTATTTGGAACAAGTTTGAAAAATGGTAGTAGGAAGCAGAGAGACCTTGGAAACAGAAAAGTCAATATAAACAAATAATTTCTTTTTGGAATTTTATATACTAACAGGAGACAGGCATTATTAATTTCTGCAGATAAACAATAATAGTTCAAACAAAGAAGAAGCAAAATCTGGGTCAAATGTTGGTCTCCTGATCAAAAATCTTAGTAATTTCACATTAAATATAAGTTGATTATAAAGAACATATTTATTTAGCATCAGCAATTATGTAAAATGAGCCATTCCCTCTGGAGATTATCCATAGCTTTCTAGACAAAACAAGCCCCAGAAGTTTTTAATCCTCACCATGTTGCGGGCTGACCATTAAACAAAGGAGCAGGTCAGTGAGGAAATTCATAAGCCAAAAAAATATATAAACCACCACTAGTGAATAAGGATTCAGCCCTCCAAAGTGCTAAGCGTGTTGGCCCCAATCCAGTTAAATACTTAACAACATGCTGAATTTTAAGCACATACATAGTCTCATTCCCACTGAGATTATTCCTGGGCTTTAAAGCTCACCATGTGCTTGTATAGTTTTTTGAACTAGGACCAGAGTACTTGGTATCTTCAAGGACCTGAAACCTTGAATCTTAGGAGCTGGACTTGGAAGAACTCAGGCATGAGTTTTCTACCTGTCTTAGTCAATAACTCTGAATTTCATTCTAAAGATGTGAACCATGCAGAAATTGTGAATTCAGAATTTGACACCCCTAAATAAATAAATAAATGCATACATACATAAATATATATTTTCCCCTAGGTCTAGACAAAGAACCAGAACTCATCAACTCCTCTGTCTGAGAAAACACATGTTCCACTGAGTTCAGTTGTAAGAATCAATACAGGAAATAAATGCCAGCTCTCTAACTCGCCATTGCTTTTTATTTTAATACAAAAATGGTGAGAAGAGGCAAACGGCTCTTCACACTTTTGATTGTAGTCATTGTGGCTCCAACACCAGAGAACTGACAGCCTGTGGCTGTCAATGGCTTCTGGCAAATGAAAATCTCTTTACCCAGCAATTGCCTTCACCACAACTCTGGAATTCACCATGAGGAGAGGGAGGCCCAAGTGTGACACTGAGTATGCTTTTGGACAAGCAAAATACCAGAAAAGCAAAATGCAAATAAATTAATTTTGCACATCAAACACATCATGGCTAATATTAAACAGTCTTTTATCTGCATGCAAAAAGGGTTGCTTGTTTAATGTTCTGCCTTTTTTTTTTTTTTTAATTTCAGGGCCCTATTCATTGCAAAAAAAAAGGGGGGGGGGGGGGAAGTAGCCCTGAAATATCAAATATCTTTAAATACAAGTAAAGTCATTTTATTAGAATCTGAACTTTTGAAAAGCTTTCTAAGATCCTGACACATTAATCAAGTGAGTACTTGCACAGAGAAACTTAGAGAGAATAGAATGAACCACAAGCACCTTTATGTCAGAAACAAAATTTAAAACAAATTGTGGAAGGCTATTTTGTGCAGTGGCTGCTGTGCCTCATTTGGACAACTGCATTACACTGTGGCATAGAAATGAAATAGTGAACATGCATAACCAGTCATAGAGAGATCCTAAAATAATCAGACAGTCGGCTGCAACGATCTAGCAGCTTTAACTAGATGGAACACTGCTGTGTAGATCCATTTGCCGGTCCCCGGCATTCACCAAGAAAAAGCATTAATATGCTCCATGGCATTTTTTACGTGCTTAAGAATTCCAATGAAGCCACAGTAATGAATGATTTTGCTAACCCTGGGCACCCATAGAAGAAACATTGAGGATATACGGATCCTCCTCTGGAATTGTTAGTGGCTCAATGTTTCTCGTGATAAAGCTTCACATTTCTTGTGTTTTTGGACTAGCTCTCTGCTTGTTACCTCTGAATCTCAGTTACTGAAACATGGGCCCATCCCAGCCTACCACACACAGCTGGAAGGCTGCAGGCCATGGTCCAGTTCTTCTAAAAGAACTGTCTGCCACAGGAAGTCCAAAACAACTTCTTGCTAAAAGTACAATGACTGTGCTATTTTCCAGAAAGCTGAGAATATAGAAAAACTCTTTCCCTTTTACATAAAACAATATTCACAGTTCTGGAGGTTGTACATCCCAGTTATCAACAGCTGTTCAATCATTACTCCCCCTCTAACCTCAATTAATAACTCATTTGATTGTGAGTGACAAAAGTACTGATTTTGATATTGCTATCCTCAGCTCTTGGAAAGTGGAAGAGCCTAAACAAAGAAGGAGAATAAAGTAATTAGGTATTCCTTGAAAGGCTGCAACCACATATCCTAGGGTTTTTTCCTGTCTGTCTGCTTCTCATCCTATCCCCTTTCTTTCTTTTTTTGCCTCCCATTCAAGTATTCTCCATCCCTTCCCATCCCCAGAAACTACTTCAGACTCTAAAATACCTATTTAATTTCTGCTTTGCTTTTAGCTAGTCTCAAAACCTCATCACCAACAAGATCAAAAGGATACAAAATAAAATCTCATTTCACATCCAACATTCAGACCACAGACTGGCATGCAAGTGTATTGGGATTACTAATTTACACTGATCATCTAGAATCTGCTAATCCTTTCAAAAATATTTGCTATCGACCAGCTATCAGAATGATCAGTAAAACACAAAAATGTTTACAATTCATGCTAACCATTCACAGACTGATCGTATACGTAATATTTATGTACGCTCCTAAAAAACACTGATATGCCCAAACTGATCCACTCAAACCTTTCCCAGAGACCTACATTTTCTTAGACAGCAAGGACAGATAACTTGCATCCCAAAGAATTTGCTGTGAATAACTTGATGAGCAACAGAAAACGAATGTAGAGTCCAGTCTTGAATACCATAAGCACTAAAGGGACTTCTTCAACCTCTATATGTCATCTTCTTTAAAAGACAGCATTACACCACCTATATAGAGAAGTTTTAAAAAATCACATATATCAAGCTGTATCATACCATGTCACTACAGAAAATCTCTATTCATGTTCAACAGGAATATGAGCAGTACAGTTGCTGTTCAGTTCAATTATATATGCATTCACTCACTCTTCCCTCCCATGTTTGTCCTTTCATAGCCCTTCCCCTCCTCTTCCTCTCCCTTTGTTTTTTCATCCCCTTCTTTCTCCCACACACTTTCAAGAAGGCCCAATTCAGCGCAGTGTGGCATCAGCAGAGACCAGCAACAGCTGCCGTTCTAGCTACAACAGTGAGTGTATTTAAAAAAAAAAAAAAAAATCAAGGGACAGCTTTAAAGTTTGGGAGAGCTGTTCAAACTGAATATGTAATAACTCTACTGAGGATTTGGACTTTAGCTCTGCTCAATAGGGGTGCTTCATTACCTACTTGTGGGAATGTCACTTGTCTGTGGTGAGGTCACAGCCTCCTGATTCTGTATGTGCTGTTTAGCCCAGTCAGCTGAAAACAAACTAGTAGATGCCACCCTGATTTGCATCCAGCTACTATTGATACTAAAGGGACAACATGCGGAAGACAGGAAGTATGATGTGGGAGCCACACTTCACCAGTGTGAGGGGAAACGAGCTTTCACCTTCTTTATCAAATCACCCCAAGCAGAATTACTGAAATAGAAAAGCCTTCCACAGCAGGAACACGGCAATCAGAACCAGTTTGGGAATACATTTGGCTCTTACTGGTTTATTGGCTATAGTAAGCATTTCTGTGCAACTTTGACTGGGGTGGAGGCAGGATTCATCAGAAAGTAAAAGCAGCAACAGCTTAAACCTTGATGTTTGCATTTCTAATGGAAATCGCCCATACAAGCGGTTCAGCAAAACAGTTTCCTCCTGCTCCTTTGGGGTTGGGTTATGTTACACTCATATTGTGAAAAAGTGAATTCAACCTGTCCAAGGAAAAACACAAACATCCACATTTTCTCTTCTTGAAACGACTATAAAACACTCACAGCACTCAAAGTCTTTCACTTTTACACCATTGTGATGAGTTTGTGTTTGTAATTTGACGCCATTCCGTTGCAGAGCACTGTGCAAAATGTTGCACACTGTGCACTGTGCAAATTGATTTGAAAGGTGCTTTCAAATCAACCTTTAGCGGGCACACCCATGCAGCCCGTAAAACACATGGCAGCGTGGCTGCAGTAAAATACACACCGGTGTAGCTGCACTGCCACTGCTAATCAGAGCTTTTGTTACATTCTTAAACATCACAGATTGAACCATTCTTGTCTAGAGGGGGTAGAGAAGTTAAAAATAATGAGATTTTCACTGACTGAAGAAAACCACAAACTAGGAGAGAAGACTCTTTAGACCAGCAAGGAAAGAAAAGCCTTTTGGCTTTCACCAAAGGTCGAGGGAAGATCTTTGAAGCAGGGAAAAAAGGCCCACTGAACTGCATGGATAAGCAGCAGACTTGGCTCCTTAAAGTCCAGGTTGAGCATTGAGAGTAAGCAGAGAGACATGAGAATGAGGATATGCTTTGTCTTACTTATTTTTCTAGAGCATTATGTGGCAATACCTTTCTTGCTTGGTTTCTTCTCTTTCACATTTTTCCATCTCACTGCTCTTCTCTAAACTGACTCCTCACAGTCCCATCCTCACTGTAGCCATCGTCCCATCCTAGCACCAGTCTACTGCCTTCTAGCTCATGAAATCAAGGTGAAAAGCAATTATCTCGTCAAAAAATTGTTAGATCATGTCTAACTTGCTCTGAAATAAATGAAGATTCCGTTGTTACTTCCAAAGAGAAACACCATGGACACCATAATTTCTATTGCAAAGAATGGGTAGCATAATGGGAACTAGGGCCTATAGAAGGCAACCAGAAATCATGAAAGGATTTTCCTGAAATTCATCTTTGACCTTTTGGTTAAGCAATGAGAGTAGATACAAACAGCAGAATGCAAGAATGCATGCATGTCAATCAGAGGTGAATACACAATTTCACTCATAGGGACTACCATAACAAAATCACTACTAAATATATGTGGAAACACAACTACTTAGGGACATTAAAAAAATGTCATGCACATATCTACATATATTTGTACTAAAGCTTGAATAAAGTATATTCCCACTGCAGTGGCCTAAATGAATCCCTTAGCAGAAGAAAAATATGAAAGGACCTACAAGAAGTTAATCTGCCCTCAGCAGATCAGGTCTGAATGAAAGAAAGGGGGGGGGGAAAAAAAAAAAAAAAAAAAAAAAAAAAAAAACAAAAAAAACACAGCCACAGTCCCCAGTTACAGGAAGCTGGCAAGCCAGCAGGCAGAATTCCCACATGCTGCATGATATACTGCACCAGAAGACCTGCTGGAGATAGATATGAAGATAGATACGGAGGGACAACTGGTCTAACATGTAGTTTCTATGAGGTGAATTCCTGTTAATATCATCCTAAAGCCATAAAAAAAAAATCATGTAAGCAAACCTGATTCCACAAAACCTCTCATGATTGACACAAAATTATTCTCTACAGTTAATCCAATGCAAACAGGGCCTTGACATGCCAGTCCCACCCTCACACAGTCACAAAAAGTTCTTTCCATTGAACCCAGAAGGAACTGCATCCTGGCCTAAGGAATGTGACTGTAGTAAGAATAAAAAGGTACCCTCCTGCTTAAGTAAACAGAGTTACACTGGTTTATACCAGCTGAGAATCCGTCAAATACCAAATTATATCAAAATAGTCCTCTAAAATAGCTCAGCTTTCAAATTCCATATACGTCAAATCCTTCAAAAAGCTCATTCTAATAACAATAAGCCAGTCAGACTGGCTTATATGACACCGCTCTTCTCCAGAAAGCCCCCAGAATCTGAGTCCTCATCTAGTTCCACCTATTACTTCAACAGGTGGATCTGGGTCCTTCTGAGGTAAAATGTTGTGACTGTCCTTAGCGCAACTACTGCACTGAGGAAAGGAAGTGAGGATTCATCGAGCCAGTTAAAACTGTAAGAATGTAGATGGGCAACTCTATCCCATCTTAGCTGGAATTAGGTCATGACATTGAGGTTAACCCTCCACTTCTGCAAAAATACCATGGGTTTTCACTAACCACAAATGGTCAGGATCTTGGTGGAACAAGCCCATCAGCAGCAATCTCACAAATGTCAGGAGCAGCAAAGCAGTCTCTGAAAGGGTGGGATTCCATGGATGCATCCATCAATCATCACTTAAAACTGGACAAAACTACACATGGTTCCAAGATTTCTGCAATAGAATCCCAGTCCAAACATCTGTTTAGGCACAAAAACTTCCTAAAAGCTTCACCTCACTAGTTCTGGAGCATTAATGGAAAGAGCCTCTGTGGAACGAGCATCTCTGAGTAATGAAGAGGAAACTCGCAGAAACTCTTTGCCTCCTCCGCACTGGGACCCTGACCAACACAGTTTATGAAGTAAACAATTCAACAGCAGCCCTTCCGGAACAGCTCAGGGTGATCCACTCAGGAATTAAAGTCACATTTATTCCAGAAAAGAGTTTCCAGATAGGGAGCACCCTGCAGTATTTTATGTCAATTTTCCCACAACGGCAGGTCCTTGGAGTAATGTATAAACTCTCCTTATGCTGTGTAACAGTTAGTTGGAATTAATAAACACATATTGTTTCATTAAAAATATTATGTTCCAGCACATGCATTTAATTTGCCGTAAAGTATAGTATGTAAGAAATCACACCATTTGCAATAAATCTGAAAAGATATTAGCATTTTTGTTTCTAATACAAGATATTTTATGCAAGTCGTAAAATTTCAGTGGTATATGGAAGGGGTCTTAGCAAAATACACAAAAAAATATTACTATAAACAAGCCATCATTCTGGTAAGAGGAAATACAAACAACCAGAATAAAAATAGTTGATGCACAAAAGCCATAATGAGGGGGTTGCTCAAAAAATAACTTCTACTTTGAATGGTTTGGATGAAATACAAATTATCCACAGAAAAGTGTGGACTGGCATAAATGTTTGTACAAAATTATAAGTATATTTCTAGAAGTATGCAAGAGACAACTGACTGCCTGCATGCTGCACAAGGTCCCAACAACGCTCTGCGTAAGTGCTAGTGCACAGAGTCCAAACCACTGCATTTTAATTACTATGCAGCCTCAGATATATTGCCTTTGATATGGAAATGTTCTTGTTCTCTCATCTTCACATACGGTCTCATGCACAGAAATCTTTATCTGATTCATAAAAAATAAACTAGAATCCAATCTCAACACCTGACCTCAGTGCTTAGAAGTTTTTTACTAAGCATGGTGTCACTATAAAAAGAATGGGTAATACTGGTGTAAAGTTAGATATTTGGAGCAATGATATGAAGGATTTGCAGTTAGGAATCAAATCAATACTGCATCTCTGAGGTTTTAGAGTTTCCTATTGCCTTTTGTCAGTCTACCAGTGACTGGAGACACAATTGACTACACCTCTCTGTCTAGCTCAAGAAGAAAGAAAAAATATTCAAATGACATCCTGTCTTGCCACCGATGAAGAGATGCAACTCAGCCACTTGCTGAGTGGAATAGGTTCTGAAATCTAATAAATCACTAACATCAAACTTTTCACCTTTTTTGTTTTTCTAAATTTGGCTGCTACATTCTTGAACATATTTTAAAGGTATGCAGTACAAAATTTGCACAAGAAGAAGCAAAACATTTCCCAAGCTTTACTTCAACAAAGAGGTAAAATAAACATAAAAATACTTAAAATACAAACCCAGTACTTTCCTGTATCTTATATTAATATATACTGCCCATAAAAAGGCTAAAAATTTTGCTTTGACAAATTCTACTTGTCACTCTGAAAAAACATCACATATTCAGACCTATTTAGGTAATTCTTCTAGCTCTATAGAATTACATTCCCTTTTTCTAAAGAATATGATCTCTGTAAGCTCTCTATAGATGATAATGGGCCATCTGTAAATCATTTTGTTGCAAGTTATCTGGTTTTTATCACTGCTAGTACCTGTCTGTCCCTGATATGATACCCTTAAGCACATTAACTAGATGGAATGTTTTGCCTGACTTAAAAAAACCCTATTGATCCATTCTGAACTATAAATTAATTACTCTGATTCACCTAGCTTAACGATATACCTAATTTTAGCTTATTCTTTCCAATTCACAAGAATTCAAGAAATATTTGATTGAACTAATTTCCAAGCAATGATTTTCAGATCTGGGATGCTGGATTTTTTCTTCTTAATTTAAGAAGACAAAACAGTAAACATAAAACTGATATGAGTATTTTAAAATATACAAGAGAAGGAGAGAAACGTCTGTGTACTGATTCTTGTTTCTTTGAGAGAAAATCCATTTTTCAGGTTCCTGTTGTACTAATTGAAAGAGAATTATTTAAAACTTCACTGAATACTTGAATATACGATGGGTATCTGTAGCCGTTTCACGAGTTCCAAAGAACTCTAGACTTTCTGAAAGACAGTAAACTAAAAATTGGCAGGAAATCTCTTACAATGATGTCACAAATATTTGTAGTTGCCACAGAACACTGTTTTAAAAGAATACCTACTTCTGTGCTGAAAAGGCTTTGGGAACATGTAATTATGCAGTTTTATCACTGCAGAAATGGGCTGCTTTCCAGCAAATACGTCTATCAGATCTCTCTCTTCTGTGCAGAACTACATTTAAATAAATATACACATATTTCAGACAGACCTCACACCAGTCCAGTACACGACCTTACTAATGAAAGGATTTTATGGTGTTCTGTTATTTTCATAATATAATGTAAAGGCCTGCAATGACACATGTATAGATACATACTGTGGGAGAATCATGTGTCTAAAAAACTCCAAATGGCTCATACAAAAGAAAATTCAGTTTCTGTGGTTTGGTAATTAAGTCCCCTAAAAGTTCCCATTCTTGCTGTTCTACCTGAGGAAAAATAGAAAGTTGTGTAAATAAAAATTACACAAAAAGCCACGGAAAGAGATGAACAGAAACCAGCTTGCTACAGTACAAACCTGAAATGTGCACCTCTGCGTGTTTTGCTGCTACTTGACGAGTTCTATGTGAAACTAGCGAACACATCACACAGCAGCACTTCTCTCCCGGGATCTGACACCATGCAGAAATGTCTCTGCCTCTGTAATTTAACATACTAACTGAAATGTTTTTAAATGACATCACTGTATCACTGCAGTTGACATAGTTCACATTTACCCAAACACCCCTATTTACACAACTTTTGAAAACTTTAGCCATTACACTCAAGGTCTGCCAGACCAGCTCACTGATCTCTAAAGTGACACTGTGGAAAAAAGGAAATATACAACATCCCATTGTATGGGATGGAAAGCAAAGTGCATCCTGGTTTCTCTTGCTGAAGTAATTTTTGTTCAGGAAGTAAATAAATAAACAAACAAATAAATAAACAAATAAATAAATAGACTGAAGCTTTTGGAGTGTGATCTATACACTTCCAAGGGTGAAACTAACACAAGTGTAAAAGATTGATGGATATGCTTCCTGAAGGGGCATCTCCCAAGGTGATCACAGTGTTTAGCAGAACATTAGAAACATTCTAATGCCAACCGAGGGGGGGGGGGGGGGGGGGGGGGGGGGGAATGCGGAATTATTGCTGTCATCATGCAAAGCTCCGGCCTTTATTGCCACAAGATATTTCAAGGCCTTCAAGAACTGCAGGGATATGTGCACAAGATATTTCAAGGCCTTCAAGAACTGCAGGGATATGTGGATACTTTGGACTAAAAATACGATCAAAGATGCAAAAACCATGTCCAAAGAGGGTTTTTTTTCCTGTTGAGCAGCAGTTTGGCAGGAAATGACCATGAACAGTTGTTGGCCCCATATTAAAAACCACTGGCAAGGGAACAAGCACTGGCAGCTCCCACTTGTGAACAGAATCAAGCTGACAAGTGAAGGCAACTAACTTTGGACATCAGCTAGTATTTTCTGCAAGTGTTTTCTACTGGTAAGGCACTTGTGGCCTTACCAGTGAAACCGATGGGCTCCACTTCCTCTCCTGTTGCTTTCCCCGGTGTAAACACAAAAAAAAAAAAAAAAAAAAAAAAAAAAAAAAAAAAAAAAAAAAAAAAAAAAAAAAAAAAAAAGGCAGCAGTTACGTAAGTTGAGTGGAGAGTCGGAGAGTCGGGAACGTGCAGGGAGAGACAGCCATCTGTCTCGCTCTCTTTATGCTGTGTTATACACATGGCACTGGCTTGCACCCTGCCATCTAGCCGAGAAGGAAACTGAGGGAGCGCTGAGGCAGCCCAGTTCAGCCTCCCAGCAGAACCCAGACGGAGAACTGAATTGCAGGGAGGAAGGAGGAAATAATGCGTTTAGCAGAGGATGCGAGACCGCCGACCGAAGGGCCTCTTACGCGCTCATCGCTGAATGAATTAAAGTTCCCGGGGAGGAGGGAGGGGGAAGCGGGGCGAGGGACACGAGAAGCGTGGCAGCAGGGAAGGGCCCGGGAGCCGCCAGCCGGGACAAGGCGGGCACACGCCGGCGGCCGGAGCCCTGAGGGGGCGCGGAGACCGGGGGCTGCGGGGGCCGGCCCGCCCCCGGGGATGGCTGTGGGGCTGGGCGCTGCAGCCCGGGGTCCCGGGACAGGGCCGGGCCGGGCCAGGCTGGGCTGCCCCGCCGGGCCTGGCCCCGGCCCCGGCCCCGGCCCCGGCCCCGCGCCCCCTCCCCCGGCTGCGGGCGCCCGGCGCGGCCCGGGAAGCGGCCTGGAGAGCGGCGCTGGGAGCGATGCCCAGGGCTCACCTTCCCCTCCCCCCGGAGAAGCGCGCTTCAAAATGGTTTTGCAGGCGAGGCTGGCCAGGCTGCGCTCGGTACAGGGCTTCCAAGAGCAGTGCCTGGGTTGGTTTCCGTATATTCTTTGGCTTTTAATAGCTAGCTGAGGGAAAAAAAGAAAGCATTATTGTTTTCTTTCTTTCCTTCTCTCATTGCCTATTCTAAATTTGACTCCAAAGTTTAAGCAGTTGAATTGGCTAATTCTGAATACAGTCTATTGAGAGACCAGACACAGCAGTATATCCCTGTATAGCAATAGATACAATGTGCTGAATTGGCAGTCTAATTATAAATGTGGCATTTGGACCTCCTTTCAGACCCAGTGCCACCTTACCTTATGAGGGAACTTCAACTACAGCAACTGTTCAAAACAAAATGCCATTACAGGATCAGCTTCACCCAACACTGGAACCAGCCAGGGGATTGTTTTACAAACAGCCTTTCTCACTTAACACAAGAATGTATTATAAGGAAAAGTTATGGATAGTGCAGAGTCTGAAGAAAACGCATATGTAGTTTCTGCCAGGTGTCGAGCTACTTCAAACTGCAACATACTCCAGATGACCTCATTATTTTCTTTTAAATGTACTCACTATAAATAATTATTCCTTAGTTTTATAGAATGAGCTGCTAGGTACGCTCGCTGTTTATATTCCAACCGTAGTGTGCATGTAATGTCATGATCACAAAAACCCACAAAATATCCTGGCTCAGAACAAAAACCTGCAATAAGATCTTGCCAAAGAATCATGGGGTGCTGAAAAAAAGTTTTTTAAAGGGTCTTTTCCAGGGAAATATTTGTATATAATGGCAGGCTACATGCACATATCTCACATTCATTCTTATTATTTACTTTATGGTATTATAATGGCTTAATTAAATGAGTGGGCACAAGCACGTCAATAAAACAAGTCAAGTCAAGTCGAAGTCTCAAAACAGGTTTCAAAATTGCTCCATTACACGAATACAGAAAGGGAAATTCGTTAATTTTTGGACTTCAAACAGTTTGAGGACTGGATAGAACAGTTATCCTGTCCTCACGATCAGCACTGAAGATGGAAATGACAAAAAATATTAAGATGAGGGTAAAAGAAAGCAGTAGGAATAAAGTGCTGGGTCGGGTGCCGAGAGCTATTTAAATTTGCTTAATAAACATATACCTTATCTACAAACAGCAGGCGAAGATATATTACTTTATCACAGAAAGTTTCACCTCTCTGTTTTTGGGAAACACCCCTAGGACAGCAGTAATCTGCCGTCCCCAGGCTCCCACCGGGCTGCCTTTCCCTGCGGCCCCCCTTCCCCCCACCCCGGCCATTCAGACACAACACTAATTGTCCTTTCACGATGCCACTTTCACTCCTTCCCGTCCTTTCACAAATAACAAAACCGCAGCAAGCCCCACGGTGAGACGGCCCGCAGGAAGCGGAGACAGCGCTGGGCTGGACAGGAGGGGTGCCTGCGAGTGACCTCGGGTCCCTGGCCGCACGGCTCGGGCCGCGGCCGGGGGTGCCGGTCCGGGGACACTCTCTGGCGGCTGGGCTGGCGCTGCACGCCTGCAGGTACCTGCTCGCATCACGCCTATCTGCTCTCCCTCTCCCCGACCGACACCCAGCCGCGACCCCGCCGCCGGTACACGCGTGCATGCATTACACGAGCGGGCAGCGCCGGTGACCGCTCCTCCCCGGAGCAGGGCAAGCCGCAGAGGCACACTCATTAGCTCCCACTGATGATTCCTTTCAGGATCATGAATGGAACAATTGTCAAAAACTGCGGGAAAAAAAAACAAGCCCCGAGACTATTATATACAGACGCAGCTTGTGTGCGCGCATGTGACAGTTGCAGGCAACCCAGATTTGGCCATAAACTCTTCAGCGTTATCCGAGATAAAACATCAGATTGCTTGTACGGTAAACGAGGCTTCTTATTCCCAATTAAAAAAAAAATAAAAAAAAAAAAAATAAAAAGCTTCTAAGGTAGTGAAACCCAGGAAAAGAACAAGCTCTCCGCAAGACACACCTTGCCTCGCTCGTATCCTGCAGCACCGCCTGTAAACAGCCGCGCTAGCTTGTTGCAACTGCCACTATTTTATTTTAAAAGAAAAATAACAGTAATAATAGTAAGTGAAATACTTCCTGAAAACTTACTTTGCATTTAGTTTAGGCACTATTCTTTTTTTCAGCTCGCAAAGGAAGCCGTTTTGTCCAGGTTAGGTATTGTCTACTTATGGATCAGCCTCTGGCTAAGGGTTTATTTTAATTTATGGCTTATGCATTCTTTTAAGGTCGATTTGCATGACCTCCGGCAAAGAGCTAAGGCAGCAAGAAATCCCAAGTCGACTGTTGCCACAAAGCGGCACGCATCGCCCCTTCCCCGGGTGTAAACAGAGCTCTCTGATGATGGACTGCCTCCTTCCCCACTCCCTGTGTATCACGAATTAGGGCGCGATATCGATTTTAAAGTTTTCGGTATAACTTTATCCAAAGGCTCTGCTGGGAGATAAGGCGGCGGCGGCGGCTCCTCGGGACAGCGCCGCGCCGTGGCCGAGCGCGGCACGGTCGCCGCCGCTCCCGCAGCTTTGTGTGCTCCCCGCAGCCGTCCCCGGCCAACTTCAAAGCGCTCACCCACCTCAAACTTAGCGCAGAACACACAAGCACCGCTAAACTCCCTTCGCCTTCCTCCATCCCGCGTCTCTCGGGGTTATCCGCCAGGAGAAACCCACGCGAGCACTTCGGAGCAATGACAGCGGCGCTCCGCTCTCAAAGATTTATTTCGGATTTTATTTTTCCTCTCTTTCTCTCTTTCTCCCTCTCGTGTTAGTTCCTTACGTACAATATCTTCCCGCACCATGTGTTCGCCTGCCGTGGGTGATCTTAAAATACAACGCTGATCTGTCACTACATTTTAAAATAAACTCTACTCGGGAAGGATGAGAAAGTGTTGTGATTTCAAGGTACTGGGGTGCCTTAACGTCTCGGAAACCTCGGGATTCAAACAGCCCCGGAAACTCGCACGGGGACGAGATTATAACTACTTTTCCCTAAAGAGAAGGAAAAACACACACACACACGCACACACACACGCACACACACACACCAAAAAAAAAAAAAAAAAACAAAAAAAAAACCCAAACAAACAAAAAAACCCAACTCGTGATACTCGTGATATAAAAGTAAATAATCGTGCAGGGGGAGGCGGAGGAAGGGGTGAATTCAGCAATGTTAAAAGCTAAACAACAGTTCTATCTCCGGACGCTGCTGCTTCACTCAATTGCAACTAATAACCCATTAAAGACAGCGCAGGGGGAACCGAATTCTCTCCTGCAAAGCGACATAAATCCAGCGAAAGCCCATTAAACCACCGCCACCGCCACCAAGCCACGCAGCACTACACACCACAGCAAACAACAGGTATACAACACAATAGGGCTGGTTTTCCTGGTTACCTCCTCGGGATCCAGTGTGGCACAAAGCACTGGGAGAGCCTCCTTTTTTTTTTTTTTTTTGCAACGCGCTTCGGTAATTTTCATTAAAAAAAAAAAAAAAAAAAAAAAAAAAAAAAAAAAGAGAGAGAGAGAGAGAAAAAGGGAAGGGGGTGAAGGCGGAGGAGGGAGGGGAGGAGAATAAATGGGTAATAATTCGGCAAAATAAAATAAAATAACAAAATAAAATAAAATAACTAGAGTCTGCTGGTGTTTCTCCGGGCCATGGATGTGCAGGATCCCGATCGTTAGAAGTTTGCGGATGGGTTGCCTGGAGATTTGGTTACAATCAGGTTCATTTTTTTTTTTTTTTTCCCCTCCTGAAACAAGTGAAGGCGATGGTTACTGCTGTCAATCTTGGCAATCAATGTGAGCGGCCATGTCGTAAGTATTCAAAGCATTTCCCGTCGTGCAACATCAGAAAGTGAGTGGCCAGGGCATTGATCTGAGGAAGGCAAAAGGAGGCAGGGCTCCCCCGCCCAGACAGCACAGGCAAGATGAGACAACACAGGGAGAGAGAGGAGGGAGAGGGGAAGGGAGGGAGAGAGAGAGAGAAAGAGAGAGAGGCTGGGAGCGAGCGGGGAGAGCAACAACTGCGGAGAAAGTGAGCACAAAACAGAAAGTGAAATCGGCGCGGGCTGCCAGCCTCATCCCCGCGCAGCTATCACCACTCACAGGGCCATTAGACACATGAAACCCTACACCGCTCTGCTCCCGCTAATGACCACTGATTGCCCGGAGTGGTGAGGAAAGGTACTAGAAAGTTACCGGGGAGGGGGTGCGAGGGCGGGGCGGGGGCCGGAAAAGGAGGAGGGGGAGCGGGGGGGTCCCGGGGGAGCCGGTTCGCGGGGCCGGGGCGGCGCGGGGGGGGCCGTGCCACACGGGGCCGGCCCGCCCTCCGCCCTCCCTCCGCCCGCCGCGCTGCCTGGGGACACACGCGCCGGGAGAGTCCCGCCGGCTCGCGGGACACGCCAGAAAAATAAAATTACAAGGGGAAGGAAAAAAAAAAAAAATTAAAAAAAAAAAAAAAGGCTGGAGAAAGACGATGTGCAGGAGGAGGGAAGGGCTGGCGGCGTGGGGAGGGAACGGGGCGACGAGAGGGAAGCACTCAGCAAGCGCTTAGTGACAGCTGATAAATGGGTTTCTGAAGAGCCCGATCCCAAAGCACAGCCGGGAGGGGGAAAAAAATAATAAAAAATTAAAGAAAAAAAAAAAAGTGGGGGGAGATGAAATGGAAAGTATAAATTACACCAGAGATGGGAGTCCAGCTACAGGGACCCAGGGGAGAGGAAGGGGAGAGAAGGCACTCAGAGTCCACAAACTATTTAGTGATGGATTCAGCAGAAAGGTGAGAAGTGAGTGCAGTGAAAAGGTTATGGCCGGAGAGGAAAAACTGATTTAGGACGGACTCGAGCTGAAGTTGGGATTCTCGTGGCGACGACGAGAAATTTTAGCAGCGGCAATATATAAATATCCCTCTCTCTGCCTACCAAAAGGCAACAGATAAGGACTGGAATATCAGCTTGAATACCAATTTAGGAACTCACGCTCTCTTGGAAGTGCTAATTGGGGATGGGGAGGGTGAGGGGGGGATCTGGGAGAAAGAAGGGAAAACTATAAGGAGCTGAGGAGAAAAATCAACCAGTGGCAGAGTGCTGCAAAACCCAAGAAAGTCTCCCTGCTGTATTTTTGCATTCCAAAGGTAAACATAAAAGAGTCTTTCAAACTGTCAGGGGCCGCAGTTCAGGTGGGCAAACAGCGCTGCACAGCGAACGTCTCCCTCTTTTGATATTATTCACACCTAGGCTAAACTGTTGTTAAGATGGGAGTGCGGAAAGCAACCCAAAGCCCACAAAATGAGAGAGAGAGAGAGAGAAGTTGTTGATTCATCTCTGTATTTTTGGCACTTTCTCCCCATTTTCCAGAAGGCGCCTGGAACAGTTAGTAACAGACAAACTTTTAATTTTAAAATAGCTTCATAACTTATAGAGGCCAAAAAGACGAGGAGAGAGCCTGATTTCTCTTTCCTTTTCTCTCAAGTAGAAATTTACACACTAGGTTAGACCCAGAAGCACACTCAGCCCCTCTGCGAATGAACCTGGCTTCAGCAGGATGTGATGAAAATTGAGCATTAACGCGATGGCACAGGACAGATATGACCTGGCTCTGATTCATTTTGTTAACAAGCTGTAAAACTAGACACACTGCTGGTGTCATGCATGCTGCATCCTCTGCCTTTGCTATCCGAGGTGCTATTGCCCCTCTCAAGCCGAGTTCAGGGAAAAGGAGTTGTAAGTCAGAACCTCCTGGAATAGTGGACCTGATTTTTACAATATTTTTGGCAATTCCACTACAATGAAAGGAGTAACCAAGTCCTATCCGGCAAGTAGCAAGCACCTTGAAATAGAACTTTGTAATTATCTAGTAAAGCTTTATCATCAAATTAGCTGGATGAGGGCATAGTAGCTAATTTCCATGCATTCTTTAAATTCTTATAAAAGAGACTAAAAAGGTGAAATTCAGAGATGAGGGGGAATTGCGTGATTGTAAATACTGAATTTGTATTCACCTGCATTCGCCTAATTCAAAGTATTCACCTTGCCGCAGTTACCCTGTGTATGGAATTAACAGCAGTAAATAGCTGCCTTTCGGGATACTGCTCTGTCCTTTTTAATCTTTAATTATAAGAATTCCCGTGATTGGTCACTAAGGCTTTCCTTGTAACACATTTAAACCTGCTGCAAGTAAAGGACATACCTTGTGTAGCTTTGGCGCGCAAAAGATTTAAAAAAAAAATAAAATAAAATAAAAAAATTAAAATGAGCTATGTAAAAAAAAAAAAAAAAAAATCAACGTAAATCAGAATACAAGGAGGAATAGTCTGCCTCAGCCTGCAACTCTAGTAATTTGTTACTGGAAGTTTTTTCTTCCAAGAAACAGAAAGGAAAAAACAACCCAAGCACTCCTCAAATGTGCGCCTTATTAAATACGAAGAGAGAATGGGACAAGAGATAATTAAAGCATCAGATAAATCTAACCGCCCACCTAGCTCCAAATCGGGCGAGCATCCCGCTGTACTCCCGAAATTCCGGTGCGGAGAATGACACTGGGTTCGGGCAGGACACGGCAGGGATGCGGCCACGCTCCCATGTGGAGCGCAAGGAACGCTCTCCAGCTTGTTGCTTCTCCTGTGTGATCAATTAAGTTTACAGATGTAACTCACAGTGCCGGAGAGCGGCAACTTCTCGGCGGCAGGGAAAGAGGATTCCTTGGGCATTGTATGCAAATGTGCGTGTGTGTGTGTGTGCGCGCTGCACGGGGATAATTGTGATTCCCTCTTTGTTTGCATAAGTGAACACCCGCCGTGAGGAACCCTATACACGTCCCGAGAAAAAAGAAAACGCTTTCACTTGGAGTGTTACCCCACGTGTAGAAACCGCGTTTGGAATTGCTGCCCTTGCTTTGGCTGCAGGAAGGCTAAAGGCAGGCAGATGTTGAGGAGGGATGCTGACCTGCTGGGGCTCCCTGCACAGGGAAGAGACCGCAGGCGCTCACATCACGTCAGGGCACTTACCTGTGCACAGCTGTCACGGCTTTTTGCGCCGTGTGTCTCACTAAATGCGTTAAAGTAAAGCAGTATTCAACAAGCGAGGCAACCTGTATGTGTGCTAAGTCGTAGGTACCGCATCTTTAACCTGAGCAGTAAACCTGCAACTCCTGGAGAGTTGGCGAAACAGTCCCAGAAGTTTTGGATTCAAAGGGCAAGAAATTTCACTTTAAAAGCCATTCACCCACTTCTAAGCTGCCTTCTCACCCCAGTTAATGCCGAACACTTAAGAGGCATGTTTATAAATTCCCTGTGCGGACACTGTCCGACAATGAAGGCTTGTTATAGATGTTCAGAGAAACTTTTGCGAAATAATCAACAACATCTGAGAGAAAGCTAAAGGAAAATAAGTTAAAGCCTGATAATCCGATTGGGGAAAAGTTTTGTTAAGACTAGATAGAAGCAAATTGCTGTACGTTTCTTCAAAAGCAAACCCATCAGCTGATACGAGTTCTCCTAGAACAAGAACCTCTGGCGAATTTCTCCAAAATTAGGCGACGTTTGAATTTTATAACACTCAGAGCTAAAGATCCGCCTGAAAACAAAAACTCTGAATTCCTTACAGCGTCATCTGCCAACAAAATGTATTGTCTTGGCAGAAAGAGGATCAAGGAGATTTTAATTTCATTTTAAACTGTGCATCATCTTGATAGCAAAGGAAAAAGCCGCAGCAACAATCTCCCCGCTCCACGCCCCCGCCGTTAAAAAAAAAAAAAAAAAAAAAAAAAAAAAAAAAAAAGGGGGGGGGGGGGGAAGAAGAGAGAACTGGAAAAACCACATAAACTTTTACAAAGAAAATAAAAGCAAGTTCGACATGAAAACCCCTTCCTGTCTCGGAAAGTTCATTTTAAAGGTCCCCTCTGTAAATCTAAAGTGCAAACACCAGGCTAAGGTAGTGAGTGGCTGGAATTTGCATGCTGATAAGAGAAGGCTGTTGTACTTACAGTGACAGAGGGCAGGCTGCGGAAGAAAAGCTGTTTGTGTTAGCCTGAGAGTCACCCAGGGCTGCAATGAGAGGAGAAGAGAGGAGTGGGAGTGCCAAGCTGGATACACCTTCACCGCATCTCATCACATCTGCCAGCCTCTCTCTCCCTCTCTCTTTCATTTCCACATTCCCTTTGTTCCTGAAAAAAAAATCTACACGTCACATCAGTCCCCAGATGCAGTCTACACCAAAGAAAAAAAAAAAAAAAAAAAAATGAATAATTCAATCAAAGTGTGCATAGTCTCTAAGGCAATAAATCCATTGCACTTAAAGAAACGAAGGGTAATTACCGCTATAGAATTAGAATAAGGCCAGAGCGCGCAGGGATCCCAGGGTCTGTAAACTCCACGGTCAAATAAAGTTTCATTTATTTAATATTTTGACAACCCCAGTGCAAACTAAAGGGGAGGATCAGAACTTATTCCGGTTGGGTTTGAGAACGCTTGAAGTGAATGTTATAAAAGGAGAGCGCCCGTGGTCTGTGACAAACACAATGCAGGGGAGTAGAAGTGTTTCACTGCATCACCTCCAGGGTCCGTTCCCCCCTCCCTAATGAAGAGCAGACCACACTCCCACTTCCACCGGCTCCTGCTGCTCGCTGCAAGTGCAGCGGGGATCGCTGGCAGCCAGCAGCCGCCTTACCTGCTCCCGAGCGCCAGCACAGCCTGACAAAAAACTCAGGGGAACCGGCAATTTTGTTCCACGCTCTGGCGGAGAGAAGCCTCGGGGGATTTGCACCGGCAAGGATTGCCTCGGAACGGTGCCCCTGACTCGCGGATGTGTGCGGGGCTGAGGCGGGGGACTGTCCGCCGGGGGCGGGGGGAGCCCGGCGGGAGCGGAGCCCGGCGGGGCGGGTGCGGCGGCGCTGCCGGAGCGCGGTGACGGACCGGCCGGGGCGGGAGGCAGGAGACGCGCTGCTCCTGCTCCTGCTCCTGCCTCGCAGGCTGCTCCCTCGGCTCGCAGGTAAGATGACTCTACATCGTGTTTGTCCCCCCGCGGGTACCCCGCGTACCAGGGGCGCGCTGCTGGGCTAACGAAGGCGGCGGCTCGGGGCTGCGGCTCAGCTCCTTGTGCCCGAACCGAGCCGGAACTTAACATCGGCATCTGCTGCTTTACACTCTCCATCACGCTCTTCGCAAACTTCTCGTGGGGGGCTGGGGGAGGAGTGAGACGGAGAGGGGGAGGGGGAAACTAACCCCAGGTGAGACCGCGCTCTTCAGATGCCGCAGACGCTCGCTCCGACGTCGCCGGGCTCTGCGCCGACCGGGGAAGCTGAAACGCCTTCCGCCGGCGCGGAGCATCGCGCACCTCCCGTCCCTGTGCCGCTGTAGCAGCGGTTTGATTTCCCGGAGACATTACCGGCGCTGTTATTCCAGCGCAGGCGGAGCGGAGCGCGCTCCCGGCCGCCCGTGCCCGGGCCCGTCCATGTGCTTACCGCGCCACCGTGAGGCGGCCGCGGGCCCCGCACCGAGAGCCCGCCGCGCTCCCGGGGCGGCCGAAAGTGCCGCTGCCGCGGGGACCCCGCGCAGGGCGGACGGGGGATCGGGCTCCGCCGCGGGCGGTCCGCAGCGCCCAGGACTCCGGGACAGTGCATGCTACTGCCTCCCGCCCGCTCACACGGGCCGGAGAAAGACGGGGAGAATTTAAGGAAGATTGAGGATGATGGGAATACACAAAGCTAAAGCGTCACACCGGTGTTTTCCTTAACCCCCTGCCCCGATACTTTCTCCCTCCTTTGCCTGTCTCGCCGTCGCTGGGCGCTCCCCAGAGGACTGGGGTGAGCAGGGCAGAGCACATCCCGGCCCGCTCCTCCCGCCGGCACCGCTCCCTGTAAATCCCCTCCGAACCCCCTGCTGGAAGGCAGCGTCCCCTCGTAGCGTCTGCCAGGGAGCACTGCTGGCTCCTCTGTCCATCCTCTTTCCGCCCCCTTCCCGGGCCAAAATCAGGCCAGTTACACTGCCCAGGCTTTCCTAGAAGATTTTCCCTCTCCAGTCTTTTAGTTGATTTCAAGTTAGAGGCTTTGGTTGTATTTATATTAATGGAAGGGAATAGAAAAAAATAAAAATAAAAAGGAAGTGCTGTCAGCACTCATGGACAGTACCTGGGGTGACACTGCTAAAAGCTGTGGACAAGGCCCAGCACAATGACTTTCTTAGACATGCTTCAAGCACAAAAAAGCACACAGCTATGGAAAGGGATCTACTGCAGGAGACAGATCTTTTTATATAGGGGCACAGCACATCACTTACCTCTCACAGCACATCACTTACCTCTTTAACCCAGAAGGGAGTTCCTCTCAGGAGACTTTTAGCAGCTGGTGGAAAGCATCCCAGTTACTGGAAAGCATCCATCATGTCAGGACATCCTGGCATCCAGAAAAGCACTGGCAAGGTGGAAGTCCTCTTAACTCCTACCTACTAGTTGCACTGGCACAGTAAGCTCCACACATGTACCATGAGAACTCTAGTAACAAGCTCCAAAAATTAGCAATTAGATTAAGCTGTGATTAGGTCTTTAAGATTGGATACCTGATGCTTTTCATGCGTGGAGTAAAAGCAGAAAACCATTAGCGTGACAATGGAAGGTGCAGATATTTCTACTGAAATGCATCTGCTGCTCCTAATCTGGGAATTTCACCTAAAGACTGGATTTGCCTGTTTTTCAGCTCCCATCTCTGTAGAACAGGATGACCATAAAACACAGCTAACATACAAAAACACAGCTCAACATTCACAGTGATTTTAAATGTACTTTTTCAGAAGCAACCCAAAGCCATGGCAGAGATGTTTAAAGCAATCATCACAGTCAATACAAAGGCATCTCTTCCTTGAGCATGCACCTGTGTAGCCTCACATACTACACCAATTTTTCCAGCTTCAGCTGGGAATACCAGAGCTTGTCGCAGGAATGAGCGGGGACAAGAGGGTCTGTGTCAGGTAGAGCTATAACCCCACACACATTCGAGGGGCTGGGAGGGGACTCATGCTATAGAATCCCCTTACAGCCCCACAGCAACTCTATTTTATATTCCATCTTAGACTAAGCTCTAGGTTAGTAGTGTAAACATGGAAGTTGCTGAGTGTCTTCCCCTAGAATCTCAGTGGCAGACAAGCCCTTGCTAAAGCATGATGCCTGCAAACCCCTATTCAGCATGCCACCATGCTTTTATTTTCTCACTGGCTATGTCCCATTCTGACAGCACATGCTGGAATTCAACAGAGCATGTATGGGCTTTCTATTGTAACACTGCAATTATCCCATCAGTTTTTGTTTCATACCCACCCCCCTCAAATAAAAAATAACCCCACAAGCAAAGCACAATTTTCAAAGACCCTGACTGAACTATTGTGCTACAAACATATACTGAGTAAAAAAAAAAAAAAAAAAAATCCAAACAAACAAACAAAAAGACCCAAATAAAACCAAGGGAAAATATCAAAAAACAACCACAACCCTGAAGGTTAGAATAAATAAAAAAAGTTGTCTTTGACCTGGAGACTGGCCCACACTGCAAATAAATGCTTTACCACTTAGTCACTTGTGCATACCACATTTACAGAAATAAAAGGAATCCTCAAGATAGGGCAACAATTTTGTATTTCATATTACTACCACTGTGCACTTATAAATTGCATTGGTTTCAAGATATTCTTTTGGATTTGTGACAATATGGCCTAATTTTGTAGGCTCGTATCACTGCCAGTTGTTTCATCCAGAAGCTCAAGTCCAGTGCATGTGAAGTACATGCTTCTTATAAAGAGACTCAAAATGATGACGCTGCAAAGGATTAATAGTTTAGAAAATACCAAGACAAGAGGTTAAAATGTCTACAAAGATATTTTGGGGTAGGGAGTTGTTTCAAGCTGTCCAATTTTATTTGGAGCTTGTAAATATCATGGCATACCCCACACCATGTCCTCCCTCCTCTTCAAGCGCTTCACATTTTCTTACCCAAAAACTTCTTGCAACCAAGTTGACTAAGAAGCAAATCACTGTATAAATCTTTCAAAACATGTTTAAATATAGCTTAGTAAACTGGGAATGTTGGGCAGAAACTGCTGAAAGCATTCATACTGGTAAAACTGAAATGCGATGTGATCTCAATGTATTCAAACATTCAATTATATGAAACGTTTTTCCAGTGTAATATCAGATTTAAGACTGAAGTGAAGCAAATGTGGTTTGACTATTTCAGAATCTTCCTAAGACAAATGACTGAAAGATCAAGGTGTTTTATTTCCTATTTGGATCAATGATCAATAAGTCTTATACATGAGAATCACACATTTTGAGTAAGAATACACATTTCTTCAATAAGTACAAGTTAAAATGAATAAAATTACTATGTTTAGAGAGCAAAGCTCACTATTTTTTAAGTCATTGCAATCTATATTATTATGAAGTAACTTGGAAAAGGCATCTTACATTGGTCCTAAATTTTTTACTCAAGTAAAACACCCATTGATTCCAATGTGAGTGTTGCCTGAGTAATAGAGTTCCCTGTCAAACTGTTAAAATCAGCTAACTTCTAAAAGCCTTTAGATTGATGGAATAACGTGATTATACTAAAGGTATGTATTTAATATGGAAAAAAAAATCAAGTTACCAGGCAAAGCCTTTTCACTTTTCACATTTACAATAAAACTAGGCAGTAATATAAGCAAATATTTTTAGGGGGTTTATAACTCTGTGCCTAGTCATGAAGATGCTTAAGCTTGTGATTTTATTTATGTAAGTCATGCCAGCAAATCAGTACTCTCATGTCACAAGCATTTGAGGTTTAGCATCTAGGACAATAGAAATAGCAATAACCTGGCTTTAAATATTCCGCTTAGCAAAACAACACTGCTTTTTGCCGTGGATTGCACTGTAAGAGTTACTTTGGAATGTCGTGTTTAAAAGTTTGTGAGTGATGATATACATTCCCTTTGTTTTTAGTGAATAAGCCTTTCATCAACATAATGTAGCAGAGTTAGATTTTAAAAAGGTTCTCATAGAAAGCCAGAATTCCTTCAGAGAAAACCAATATCAGACAAACAAAAAATACTGACATACACCTTTTCCCTATATTTTTTTAATGAAGTATTGAAAATTTGATTCTAATAAGAATATTAAGTAAACAAATGTTAGCTCTACTGAGTGCTATTAGCATAGTTGAAATAGTAGTTTATAAATTTTTGAGAGCATCAGCATCATGATATGGTTGTCATAGAAACTACAACAATATGTCATTTCAATTAATTTTACGTGCAGTGATGCTGAGTTCCGTGTTACAATTCTTTTAGGAAGTTCTAGAAGTAAATATTGAATAGCAGGAATAAAAACATTAATGGTAATGGTATTACTTAATTAACAAAACAGGGAGAAATCTAAATTATTCTAAAATAATGATTGTGCTGGAGGAATTAGTTAAGCAGACTTTGACTTCAAAACACCAAAATTAAAAGACGAAAGCTACGGAGACATTCAAACTCTAAGTGAAAAAAATATATTTTCCCAAATGAAACAGATTTGAAAAAGGAAAAAAAAAAAAAAGTAAAAAAAATTATTCCTGTCTACGAAGTATAAAACATGCAATGGTTTTAAATCATCAATGTTCCTTTTGTGTGTGCAAGAAGCAAAAAGTCAAATGTTACAAATCCAAGACCATAATACAAGATTTTTAAAAAAGCTTTAAAGGTAGGAAATGTAACATGAATAGATTTATTTTTCCTGTATAATGCAGCTACTGTGTGTTATGAGTGCTGCCTTAAGTAAATCATAGCCAGACACACTCAACTGACATTAATGACTTGATTATTAGAACAGAAAAGCTAACCAAAATCAAGGCAATGTTTCTAAAAAAATAATTGTATTGTAGTGTGATTTTTTTATTTATTATTTTTATGTTATGTATGAACATATACTTCTGTTTTCTTACTGCATATGTATGATATGATACCTGACCTGATAGTTTATATATGAAAGAAAACACTGAGCAGATTGTAATGAGAAAAAAAAATTAGATTTTCAACACATTTTATACAGCAATCAATAATTCCATAGTATATTTTGTTTAATTTACTGAGTTGCCACACAGACTAGAATGTGCAAGACCTTTCAAACTGAGATGTGAAATGAACTGTTTGTAAGTAAATAAAAGCTATCGATATATATATATATTAAAAAAAAAAAAAAAAAAAAGGCGCCCCCAGCCTACGGAAGCTATCCACAGTGAGAAAGGAGAAGCATCTAGAGCTCTCCTTTCTGATAGGATTAAGGAATGCTACAAAAGAAGCATTTAAATCTCCAGTTTTCCCTGAAAATTAACAATGAAAAGCAGATGTTTACAAAGCTATTTTACATGCTCATTTATAAGATGCTAAAAGATGGTTTGTGGATGGTAAGAAGGAAGAGCTGGATAACTGCTTGTCTGGTGTATATTTAAAAGCATTTTCATTGGCTCAGTTATTGTTAATAATGAAAGAAACATTTTGTGCTGTATAGCTGTGACTATAGAAAACTGCCGTCGTAAAGTCCTCAACAAACTCTTAAGATGCAATTTACGAAGATAATAATAACACAGAATTATTTCACTTCTCTGAATGCTACACATTTGCATACCAGGACTGTGTACAATATACTCATAATGCACATTCATAACAACAAGAACTTCTTAACATTGCAACCGCACAAGATCTGTGCATTAAAAATCTACAGTTCCAAGTTTTCCTTTTTGGTGGGAAACCATTTGTATAAACCAGATGCTCTGCATCTACTCAGAGAAAGCTCACGTTTAGCTCTACACCTTTATTGAATGGGATCATGTGAAGAAAATTACAAAACACTGTAAGGTAGCAGCAATATTAATAAATCCCCCCTCACAGAGAAACATGGCCAATTAAGTTTTCACACAAATTTGAGCAGAAGTCTGGTATATAACTGTGAGTCAGGAGATGTGGGTTCTATTCCTGGCTGTGCTACAAACCTACAGAGTGTTTCTGAACAAGTCACTTACGCCAAGTCACTTGAGTAGAAAAAATGCTAAGAATGCCTGCCTCAAGCTCAGTTTAGACAGATCCATATCTGCTTCTATGGATGCGTGCAAATGTGGGCATAAGTCTCTAAAAAACTGCGGCCTACCCTTTCTGGACTTTGCATCCTATCCTATTTCTCTACCTGGAGGGAGCCTGTTGGGGGACTTAATTCATGAAAGACTCCTCACATAGTAATTATATTTATGCATAACAAGATTCCCATTAAAAGCGCCAGCTTGTTTCACACTCACATTTCACTTCACACATTTGTAGGAGTCCCATTTACTCTAATAGAATTATTCACTCTGTATAATTCTGGGCATCTAAACTTCTGCAGTATCAGGAGCTAAGTTAATAGAATAAAGAATGTGTAGAAATGAGCTTCAGCTGTCACAATTAAAATCCTGCATCATATTTGATAGGAAGATTTTTAAGTATTGCTATTACAATGTCCTGGTACAAGTAAGACAACTTGACATTAAAATTTTTTTAAATCTTAGCATATGTACATTTTCAAAACAAACAAAACTCTCTTTGCTAAGTGTAAAATAATTCCAAAATCTGAAGTTCTAATCATAAAAGTCACTTATAAATCATCTGTGTGTTGCCACCATCCAAGCTACTTTTTGGTTTCTGCCTCAGCCACTGAATAAATTCCAATTTTTGTTAATGCTTATTTTATTTGTACTACTTCTCCAGTTGTGAATGAATATATTACACTAAAGTACAAAAATATTTAATTCATATTAGTTGGCTAGATTTAATTTCCTTGATGGACTCTTCTGCACCTCAGACTTCCCATCTCCGGGACACTCTCTTGGACTAAAATTGTGCTACATGCATAATGATATGCAAAGTAGGTCAAGTTTCCAACATGCAGCTACAACCATCCTTAACTTCACCCAAATGGATACTGCTCACATGGTGAAAACTAAACATATATAGAAATGATTACAGAATTGGGGCTGAAAGTAACAAACAGTCTTCCTACCTTAGATGGATTTTTACCATAACACAAATTATTTACACAGAAATCTAACAGCAAGGGATAATTGAAAAGATTTTTTCTACCTTTCAACAAAACACCAAGGCGAAAATACCTTCCCAGCAGCTGTATTGGTAATGCAGAAGGGGACTAAAGAAGGAAACAGCTTCTTCCTGAGTCAGTTACAGCCTGCACCGGTGCTGCACTATAGCCAAGTACCAAACCAGTTAATAAAACACAGCTCACAACTGCCCAGTTTTTCTAGTACCACATTCCCCAGCCCAGAAACACAAAAGGTATTCTCCCTTCTCCCTCCCCTCCTTCCCACAGAAATTATACCCCTGGATGGGTCTTTGACTGCTGGCCTGCCACAACCACAGAGGAGGGGACACAATTTTCCTCTGTCTCAATATTTTGCCATTATTTTAATTTGAAGGTATTTTAATAATACAGAGTGGTTAGACTCCTCAGACTGAAATGTTGGTGACAAAAGGTTCTGTTCTGAGAAGGTTCTTTCCTTTTTTTAAAATTTTTTTTCTTTTCTTTAATTTTTAAATTTTTTAACTTTTCAAATTTTTAATATTTTTCTGGTTTGAACATTTCTTTCAATTAGCTTTCTCATTTAAGCAATAGAAAAGTTAGAATTATAGGGTTGGGGTTTCTTTTAAATTAACTTAGGAAATGTTTATGGTGTTCATCAAAGGAGCCCATGTGCCTGGAAGTTGGAATTAAAAGGAAAAACATGTTAAGCAAAAAGAGAGTACTTTAGAATCAATACGATCACACATCCCCCAGATCCCCAACTTGTATAGTCAGCAAGCAATCATTTCTTTAGTATGGCAATTTTCCACTTAAGCACTGAAACCTCAACCTCGATTGTAAAGCAATATTCAGGGGGTCATAGCTTCTGTCTGCATTTCTTATCCTTTCTACGACCCAGAGTTGCAAAGAAATTTGTCATGTTATGGTTTTTTTTATGTACAAAAGTGGGGAGAGCTGAGTGAGGAATTAGCAATGTATTGGATTTTATCACAGCCAAGCATGACAAACCTTTTCTAGAACATCTTCCACAGTCAGGTTCAGCACAGGGAGCAATTCCTGAAAAACATCACTAAATTCTCTGACATACTTCCTAAGGTCCTGGGTCAAAGGAAGAGAAACAGGGATTTGTCAAGGTCTATTTAATGAGTCTGAGAAAGGAAAACACTCAAATCTGTGGTTTAAATATAATACACTGTACCAAATAATTTTTTTCATTTTGAAAAAAACTCATCCCTCTCCTATACAGTATTTGGCACACTTGTTTTCCAAGAGTGAGATTCAAACTTTTCAAAGCCCTTACATAAGAAACTTGCTTCTTTTTGCTCAAAAATTAATGAATTATACAAATCCTTTGATTTAGAGAGAAGCTTTATTTTGTGGAGAATATTAAGAGATTTTACTGTTGATATTTCCACATTAATATACATTATTTATCTCCACGGGGTGGCGAAAAAGAGAAAATTGCAAAGACTTACTGGGTGGCAGGAAGTGGGATTCACTATAATCAACAGCAGCAGGGGACTCTTTGAGGTTGTGTTGCAAGATATATTCAAGATTTTAGCAGAAAGGAAATAATTGCATTTAATACTGTGCTGGTGGGAAATAACATATGTTCAATCTTTTCCAGCTTTTATACTTGCATTTAGATTTAGACTCTTGCCCTTTTGATGCAGAGATATTACTCCTTAAAATCTGGATTTATTTTTTTAATTCTTATTTTTAACCACCCTTCTGCAGAGAATATCCTGTTATTAGCCAGCAAGATTTTTATGATACTTGCAAATTTTACTTCAAAAATTTACTAAGGTTTCATGAGCATACTCAGTGGACTAAATAAATAGCTCTATGTTCAATAAGCAAGCTATTGCCAAAACACAGTAAAGTTTCCAGCATTATTTTATTTTAGATTTTTTTTTTAATGTAAAACCCTAAGATTATATATTTTCCCTGATATTTGTTTAAAATTTCTTTCTGGTTCAAATCACTACGTTTCTTAGAAATTCAGAACTTCTTAAAAATTGATGCAGCTCTTTCTGTGTAAAGAGTAAGTAATAAGTTGATGAAATATTTCAGTTAGCTAATAAAAAAAAGCTGACACTCATATAAAGGTTTTCCACACTCAAAGGGATTAAAAATTTGTGCATATGATAATTGAGCTTCAATCTTTGTTTATAGCTCATAAAAGTTCAGGAAATTAAAAGTAGCTGTCTAGTATAAGCTAATTGTGCAGAATTCCTTTATAATCAAATACATACATACATACATACAGAGAGGTATCACCATAGCACATTTCAATATTGCCCGGTTTGCCCATGAAATAGAAGAGAAACTGGTACTGGAGAAGTCTGTCCCTTTCTCCCACTTTATAAAAGACCTAGAAAAAATCAGTTTAGGCTAGATACCTATTTTTAGAGACTAAGGCAAGTGAGATGAATTCCAGCTTGCACGATAATTGCAATTCTTATCTAGTCTTACTATTTACCTTTAGTCATTCCCTGCTTTGTGCTACTCCAGAATGGGTATCTCAGGGCAGATCATCATCAGTGCAAAAGGCTAAAGGAACAGTCATCATTTAGGCCAATAGGATCAGCCTATTCCTTCCCTATGAATTTAGTTGCACACTTCAGGGAACCATGTGAAATTATTTTTCAACGAAAATATGTTAAAGTTGTTATTTTTTTTTTCCCATAACCCTATTGCCTTATTGATTTTCTCTGTAAATACATGCATATGTGTGTAAAAACTCATTATGGATTTCTGGAATATGAAAGCTGCCAAACCTGTACTTTATATTGACAGGGGCTTACAGGTAGCTACCAAAAGACTTAAACTGGGAGTTGTGAGTGGGAGAAGGAGGTAGGGGAGAACAATCTTCCATTCAAGAACAGTCTTCTTAAAAGTCATGTCAAGGCTAAACAGGCTGTTTCATCGGTAAAATGTAATAAATACATACACATATACTTCACAAGCTGCAATTCCACAGTTACTTTACATGGCTTAATGACTGGCATGCACTTTTTCTACATTTTTATTTTTTTTTTTAAAAAATGTACTTTTCTTGGTCCACCCTCACTGCCAGGAGTAGCATCACATGGCTCCATGCTCTGTCAGCTGAAGCAACTGCTGTGTTTTTGGGGGACAGGGAGAGGAGTTCTGTTGTGGTTTGGAAAAGTGCAGCTACACGAAAAGTAGTGCTAGCCCCAGAGGGAACAGCATCAGGGAACGGCCAGAGAAAAGGTGGAACTGCAGCCTGCGGGTGGCATCCGATGGCACCTTAAAGCCACAAAGAATTCGGGTCGTTAGAGTCTCATCTACCAACCAAGGTTTTCTATTCTTTCCCTTGCCTCAGCATTAACACCTACGGACGTGTTCTGGAGCCAATCCAGGGAGGCTGTTCGTCTGTAAACTAACCCACAGAAGTGAACAGAGAGGGGAAAAAAAAAAAAAATCTACAACGAAACAAAAAAACTTTTCTGTCAGATCTGCTCCAAGAAGAGGTTCACAGAAGGATCAGACAAGAGCCAGTGCCAGCGCAGTGCAGAAGGTGGAAACACAGAGCCAGTGCCAATAGAGGAGAGGACAAGGCAGCCCAAACTTAGATCAACTCCAGCTGTGATGGACCCAGAGCCGGAGTCAGCCTGAGCACTTAGAAGCTTTCGAAAACCTCTGCATTTTTTCTAAAAACACTGACATAGGATGAGTAAGTATACACAGTTTAAATTACTGCGATACCAAAGAAATAAAATCATGATGCTTACTTGAACACTGAATGGGTCAAGAAGCAAGAAAAAGCCCTCATGGTCCTAAAGGTATATAGAAAAGTTTCTGTAGGGTGTAACAGGCCAAGAAAAATCCTTCCTGAACTACACAAATCACGCCTGTGAGTAAATTTCTCCTTTCTAAGTGTTCATTGTAGATGAGAAGATCAGGTAGAGGCTGTTTGACAAGGATTGAAAAAGATTGAAACCAATAAGAGTAGGAGCTAGCAGTTAGAAAACTAATAGTGTGGAAGACGGCACATTTTTTCTCTCTGCCAATATCTAAATTCTGCCATCCCACACCCTTAAATATGAATATTTTCTTACTTGAGGATATGTAAGTTTTTAGATTTATCTGGCTATTTGTAAGGGCAATTACATACACATGAAGAAGTGTTGGAAAACTGAATTTAAAAGAAAGGAGAAAAATAATTAGGAGATATGAAGTCCAGAACAAAAATATTTTTAATATTACACTCAGTCTGTAAATAAAGCAGACAAAGTTGAATATGTTGGTTACATATTGTAACAGCAGCAAGAAAAAAAGCCTCTGTAAAAGATCTATTTGGAAATTGCAGACAAAAGCTGCAGGGAAGCTACATAGGATTAGTGTGTTGTTTCCTAAGAGAGAATAGGCTGTCTGGAAGTACATAAATAAACAGATATTAGTAGATTTACCTTTCCCATTGAAGATTGTACTAGTTGAAAGGAAGATGAAATCTGTCACTGATTTTGGGGAAAACACCTAAAAAAAATTCAGAAAAGTTTATATTGACCATATACTTGGCAAAAAGGCCCAGAACAAAGAATTCTAGCAGACAACAAGGTGACACGTGGATGGTTCCCAGATCTACATTGACTAGCAGGCAGGTCTTTGAATGTAACTAGACTAAATCAGTATTTACAGATACTTTTGTACTCCCACTTCCTGTCTTCTACTGATAATTTAGTAAACTAGTATAAATTATTTACAGACAGAGGTGTCCAAAGTAAAGTAGGGTCGTCAGGGTATGAAAGGTTAACATTAACACATTCTGGAGGACTGCACTGGAGAGCAGCATGGAAAGAGTGTAAAGGACACTTCAAGAGGAAAATGCTGAAAATCAGAGGAATTCAAAGAAGAGAAAAGCAGGCTAAAGTAATTCACAAGCAATCAACACATTTTCAGATTTGGAGAATTATTGGATGACAGATTTCTAGAAGTAAAAGTTTCTCAGAAATAGAAGTTTCATGTGTGATGTCCTCTGGTCCTATGTATGGCTATTGAGGAGATTAAAGGTAAGGAACTTGATTTTTAAAGTTTTGTTTATTGACCTGCCCTGGCTGAAACAATACAAGCAAAGTTTGGTTAATCCAATTTGGATGTGTATTGATTTGTTGTTGTTGTTGTTGTTAGCAGCATTGCTCTGCAGTACTTTCCGTGTCCTTGGGCAAACAGGAAAAACCTGGGAAGGGAGAAATATGTGGCATGGGGAAGAATAGGACTGCATCCCTGAGGCTCAGAAGATGTAACATGGGTTTTTATGATGCAGCTACAAAAACACATGTAAATGCCATTTCTTTCTGCTCATCTTTGTTTGTACACATTTGGTATATCCAGTCCTCAAAACTGGATTTTTGTTAGTCAAGTAGATCAAGTCAGTTGAACTCAAACTGCCTGTAGGAGCACAGCTCAAGGATTCAAGGACACTTAGTGGACGGGCTTAATTAGATTCAACATCTGATTCATTAGATTCAACATATTTCCTTAAGGAATTTTTCAGAAACAAGACATTTTTAATTGTTATCAAAACAAACAAACAAAACCCCAAGGGGGGGAAAAAAAAAAAAAAAAAACAAAAAAACCCACAAAAAATAATGAAGCAGAAGTTTCTTCTTAACAGTAGACATATGAATAAGAATAGAAGGACAACAGAATGCCTTTCCCATGTACATTAGTTTAACCTAGAAACTACAACTCTTGTCTAAGCCAGTCTCCACAGAGTGGAGTGCCCAGATTTTGACAATATTCTCTTTAATCAATATGTGTAGATATACAACTGTGTACCTTTAGGGCACCTGGAACTGCTGTCGTCAGAGCAGATGATGCAGGCAATGCTTGGCAATTATCCCATGCTGTGTGCCACAGGGTTGTTCAATCCAGCATGCTTCCTCACAGTCCTGCCATCCCAACAAATTATGATATAAACATAGAAAACTTTACAATAATACAATTATGAGCCAACCACCTTAATTCACTAGAGCACATACAGTATTACAAAACAGTTACACATTTCTTACCTTAAAAGGTTATTATGAGTGGGCAGAAATCTTTGGTCTCCCTTTGTAATGAGTTCATGATATAAAATGCCCTCTTTATTGAATGTTGGTCAATGGGAAAATTCATGGGTAACCAGTGATCTTTTAAGATCTGCTGGATTGTCACTCATCTCCTGTAATACCTTAAGAAATATGCCTATGCCTGCTTAGATGTTTTGGTACCATAAAAAGAAAGTAATAAAACCCCTCCAAAACACAGTGAATTTCAGATCTGCAAATGAGTGTCAGTACAGCAAATATAAATTGCCTTATTTTATTAGCTGCCTTACTTAAGTATTATAAAGCTATAAAGTAGTTAACCAGCACACCAGGACCTGAGAAACTAAGGCTGTCTTTTTTTTTTTTTTTTAACAGATTGAAACCATCTCAATTCACCCAAAATCTTAGCTCTCCTGTGGAAAGACAGATAAAAGATTAAATCCTTAGAGAACAAAGAGAAATCCAAAGAAATTCCTCCATCCTAAACTGTCACCGGGATTATAAATCAACTAATTACAATGCAAGAATATGAACTGGGCTGCTTATAGGACAGTGTGCAAGTTTAAAACTGCTCTACACTGAAGGGGATTTAATTTATTCACACTGTCCTGGACTAGAACCTCATTTCCCGCACAACTATTAAAAGTACCTGTAAGTGTACATACACTCTGCATGTTTTTCAAGAATTACAGATATGAACAGTTGAAATTAAGAATTTTTAATTAAATTATAAATAGTTTACATACTATATTTTGGTGTCTTTTTTTACAATTTCGAAGTTAATATACAGTACTTACCTATTTATACATTGAAAAGTTGTACTTTAAAATGGAAACAGTTATGGTTCCAATCTGCTACTCATAACATACAAAAATAACAGATATACATAATTCCAGTAGGCACTGTAATTTATTATTTTAGCCTTTACCAAGGAAAACATTTTCAAACTTTTTTTTGACCAGAAGTTTATGAACTAAAGTTGGAAAGGTGGTTCTATAAGCCAAGTAAACAATTTCACTATCAATGACTTTCTCCCTTGCTTCCAAGTATCTGTTGCACACAGAGACTTCATTAAAGCAGATTTAAAAAAAAAAAAAAAAAAAAAAAAAAAAAGGTGCAACGATATTTAACGATATTTGCCTTTCATGTTGCAGCTTTAATTTCCTTTAGTATGTTATCACACACTTCCAAATAAGTAACTTTTGATTTAGAATTCCTTACTTTTTTTCACCACTACACCACCAAAACTTTAAAAATAATTGTTCTTTTAATATGATAAATATTCATTTTATTGATAAAAAATAATTATATTGTTATCCAAGAACAACAAAGCCACCGTCAAAGATAAAAACAGCCACTGTCTGCATGTTAATTTCATTATATATAGAAATTACATAAAAGATTGTTATTTCTGTTCAGTTGCTCAACTGCTCAACAGTCAGAATTCATTTTTATCAGCCCAATAAAATAAATTCAGTTACTTTTAGCTGTGATACAAAATGACCAAAGAATAGAAAACCCAACTCAAGACTGCATTCCATTCTACTAGGTACTACTCATAGACAGAAGATACACAGTAAAAGGCAGAGTCTATCCCAGTAAGTCCAAAGTTTAAAAGAAAGAGAAAAAGCAGGCGTAAAGAAATAATGTAATACCTAAAAAAATGTGTGGAATTGGGGAAAAGAGAAGGCAAGAAATGGCTATGTGGTCACAGCAATTACATTACATACACTTGTATTCCTAGAGATAGATACTTTTATAGATATGGAAATTAATATTGATAGAGATATAGATGTATATTTATATGCATGAAGACATGTGAAGATGAATATATACATAGAAGATGCACAATGATGATTTTACTTCCTGAAGAAATCCAAACATCTTGAAAAACACCTTGCTTGACCATACTCTTTACTTGTCAATGAGCTGCTATTTAAGACTTAGCAAAATTCATGGTCATAAATTTTACTATAGACCTTTTTCCCAAGGAAAACCTTTGTCCAGTAGATTTCTAATCATACAAACTAATTATTTTTTGTTCTATCTGAAGAATAGGTGTATCTTTTTGTGTGTCTTAGAATTTAAAATCAGAAAGCAAAAACAATTCACAGCTTTCTAACAGAAGTGAAATTAGTGCCTACTATAAGAGAAGCTAATAGGGGCCAGCACACACACACACACAAATATATATATATATATATTTCTTTTCCTTCATGGTCTTCCTGACATATCTCTTCCTATGCCAGACTGTGCAATGCTCTCTTTCATTGGTTATTTCTCTAATCCTAATCCTTGCCTCCATGACAGAAGACATGAGTTTTGAGTTTTGTAGCAGTCAAAGCAAAACTGATCAGTAGTACAAGATGTGTGTTCAAACAAGGTCAAAACACTCGTGGAAATAGGGAAATCAAAGCCCACTCCGAGATCCAGCACCACCCTTCAACAGGACTTCAAATCTCCCCTGCTCTCCTCACTGCTGTAGTCTTTGACCAACATCTCTGTCCCACTTCAAACACACACAAGTATCACCATGACAGTCACCAAGCTGCTGCTGAGGCCACAAAGTGATAGTTTGAAATAAAGGCAATACTGTTTAGCAGAGATGCTAAATGAGACAAATTATGTATTCTGCTGTGCTCCACAGAGACGTACTAGCACCATGAAAACCTTGAAAGGATTCTGCACCCGCTTAAATTCAGAACAATCTTCCAACAAAAGGTAAGATCTTATTTTAGGTGTAACCTATCCTTTTTCTTCTGCTGTATTTCCGGAAGCATACTTCCCCACCATTTTACATTAACTATCACCAAATTATATGGTTTTTCTTTTGTACAGCAGATATTTTGTCATTCTTATTGTTGCCTGAGGACACCAGCCAGAACAATAAACAGCTCCAAATAAGTTCCTCTTACAGCCTCAGACATGGTAAAAACTCACTTGCTAAAGTCTGATCACACATCAGTTGTATTCAAACTTTTTCAGTCCTTAAAACAGAAAGTTTTCATTTATCCTGACAGAAACATGAGGAAATATAGATTTAAAACTTTATTAAAAAAAAAAAAAAAAAAGATGCATCACTTAAACACAGACCTAAATGTTGTATTTCATAGTGGCAGTCAGTGAGAACACGCTGAATGTTCACTTAAAACAGAAAGTAAATATGAAATATATACATGAAATATAATGTACAGACTTGACAAACAGAAGGAATACTATAACAGCACATCCAGGGCTCTTTTTTTACTTTCACTAGTCCACAGTTTTCCTGATTCGCATTAACAAGACTGCTGCCACTGATAGGTTTCTTTGCATTTGACATGAAAACTAACAGAAGACTAATTTTAGGAATATTATAAACATCTTTCTAGAAGTATATCAGAGGGGTTTTTTTCAATATGCAAAACATTTTCTGCCTGAATACCAAGGAGAAAACAGACATTTATTATCTAAGTTCCTCTTCAAAAGTATTTCTCAGTTTTAGGACAGCTGGCCATCTGTAGGGAACAGAGTGAGTCATTGAAAACCAATATAGTCATGGACAAAGACCCTCTAACCAATTAAAGTTAGAAAGTGGTATGTTTATTCACCGGCGGGCGGCACGGGATTCATCTCCGAAAGGCGTGGCCGCCCCGAACAAGGCTCTTTGCTCTCTATTTATTTTCCAAGATCTTACATACAATACATATGCATAACCCCAGCACCTCCCATCCCCGCTCTGTATTGACATGAGGCTATTAGTCCTTCACACGTGCGCAATTCTTCTCTTGAATTGGGTCGGTGGTCTCGAATTGGGTCAGTGGTCTCAAAGGATGAAGTCAGGAGAGTCTTCATCAGGTCTCTATGACCCTCTGGCACGATCCAAGGTCTCCTGCCTCGTGACTGATTGATATCAAGTCCAGGTGCTGGCCATTGTTCTTAGTGGTTTCAATCTGTTCTTATGACTGTTCATTTACTCCATTTTTTCTATAAACAAGCTCATAATATAACAGTTAGCTCTAGTTTAGGCATCTAATAATCATTAACCTACCATTTACTAATCTAACTTACATCTTGATCAATATAAATTGCTTCTAAGCCTTAGCTAAAATCTTAACTCTTTAAAATCGTTTCATTTCCCCACTCCTTCTTCAAAGTTAGGAAATTCTTTTACTAATATGCAAATTCTTCTTCATCTAGCAAAATTGTGAGGTAGGGGTCCTTTAAAACTGTACTATATGCTCTTAATGTTAAAGTTAAAGCTGCTAGTCGCTTCAGCATTCTCCAATTAAAAAAAAAATTAAACAAAATCAAACTTATACTAACTAAATTAAACAAAACAATAATCAAATAAACCAAGGTATTGAGCAAACCGGTTGCAGCTGGTAACTACCCAGAAAGCACATCCCACCAATGATGGGATGGGCCTTCTACTAACTTTTAAATACTCTTTGTATGGTCTCTGTGTCATGATGCATTGCAATCAAAGTTCTCTTTCTTTCTAATTTTTTCTTCTTTTCTTTAATCCATGGTGTTTCAATAATTGTGCAACTAAAGTTAAGTTCATCTCTATAGGCACAGGCAATATTTCTTGAACAGTAGTCAAGTTTACCTTTATATGTTGATGGGATACAACAAGAGGGCTGAAATTGTTAAAATAATTGACAAGACACTGTGCAGACTCCCAAAGGCTTTCTGGAATGGGTGTCTCCTAAATCAAATACTAGAGCATTTCCCTGAGTTTATGATATGTGTGATATAGTACAATGATTTGTTCATTAGAGTAATTTGCCTTCTGTTTTCAATTTCTTTTTTTCTTTTTGGTACACATTTGTGTCTATTCCTTTTAATACAGAATATATATTAAGAGCTGTCCAAGAAACATTTTATGGTAAGAGATTATCCAATAAACACTGTTTTAAATGTCCCAGAATAAGTTACACAGCTCACAAGGCACCCAAAAAATGGTTATTGCATTGAAGTGTTTAGCACTTTTAACACTGTCTACAGGAAACCAAAGTTGTCTGACCAATTGAAAATGCAGAGAGCAGCCTATATTGGTCCATTTCACACACAACTGCTTAAGCAGCACGTCTCCACTGTGGCTTCCAGACTCACTAAGCAGAGATTCCTGAAACACATCACTTTTTTGGAAGAGCAGCATTGCCCATTATGAAATGTTTTTCAAATCCCAACACTTAGGGGAGCCATATTGTACCTTCAAAGGTAACTACAGGCACCTTTCAAAAATATTAAAGCACATCTTGTAACAGGCCACTGAGTGCTGCCAGTAAACCACTGCTGTGTCTACAAGCGCTGTACGTACGGAGAAGCAGAGATACAAAACAAGGACTTGATTTACCCCATACACAAAAAAACATCCATCACATAACTGCAAGAAAAACTCTGACCTCTCAAGTCCCTATCCCTTAACCACTTGACCAGCATAGACACCCACACACACTCCTTAGTAATTATTTCCTAAGAAATAAACATAGCATAGTTGCAAAACTGTAGCATAGATAGCGTGAAATAGTTCTTCAGCTGCTTGTACTTGCAGATATAAACAGTACACAGCTCATAATCCACCTGCAGTTTTCAGAAGGTTTTGATGTCAATGCTGTTCAAACACATCCTCTAAAATGCTGAGTCTATAATCCCGCAATATGTGTCAGATAAAGGATTTCTTATTGATTTGAGGTCAGGATTTCAGCATAATGAAACTCATGCAAACTTAAGGCTTTTTATGTTGTTTCCTTTCCTTTGTCTGGCTACTCCCTTTCCACTTTTAAACACGCAATCTGTGATCCACAAGACTTAGGAAAAAATCCAAAACTGTTTTCCTTGTAATTCAGTACATCCAGATAAAACCATGCTAGAAGGTTATTATTGATGCCTTGTTTGCTCATGATATACTCACAATCTATTATATATAATCCCTGGATAGTCTGAAGAATCATTGCTAGAATTAAAGAACCTTTGTTTGAACTTAAAGTTTTGGTGAGTGAAAGGCATCTGTTAATAGAAGACAAGTTTGGAAAAAAACTGCTGAAAACTATTTCCTTACTACTTTTGCAAACTAGACACAAAAACAGCATCCAACCTCAACAAATTGGTTCAGGTGCCTAAGGTTAATATTCACAGTGTTTTCCTGGGACATATCTTGCCCTCCTTAACACATCCTGTGTTGCATCATTAACTCATTAAGTTTATTTAAAAACCCATCTCCCTGTTTGCATGATAGGCTGCAGCTAACAGCCTGTTTTGTAAACTGAGCAAGTTTATTCTTGGTCTGTGTTCATGCAATGCTGAAGACTTGTCTACATACAAAAGTTATGCCTAATTACACTGATTTAATTTAATCAGCTCAAGCCCTGTACTGTGATGAGATCATAAGGTTGCTTTCCACATGCGAAGTTCCTCATTGGAGAAGATGGACATGACCCTTCTACGCTACTAAAGTTGCAGCCACATGCTGGTTACACCTGCACAATTACTTAAATAAAACATAACATGCACAGCCAAAGCATTTACACTGCTCTAGAACCTGTGTTTCAAACCAGAAACACATCTGAGAGTATATGGCCCTTACAAATTTTGGTATGAGATTTTACCAGGAATTAGCTTCTTTTTTTTCTTTTTTTTCTTTCTTTTTTTTTTTTTTTTTTTTTTTTTTTTTTTTTTTCTTTTTCATTTGTATTATTTGAGAGCTGATGTAGTTTCACATGCAATAGTCAGTTTCTGGTCTGAGTTCTGGCAGAACCAACTTCCTGAGCTTCTGTGGCATCCCAGAAGCTGAGAAGGTGTTGCAGTTTTCACTGTGAACAACCCCTAACTTTGGATGATTTTAAATAGCATTCAGATGCATTTGCATTTGTTGCTTAGTAAACTGAAAAACTGAAGTTACAAAGTCACCTGAGCCAACATAACCTAGCAAACATTAGAAATTTCAAAAAGTGCTGAAAATATTTCAGACTTTTTATCAACTTAGGATGAGATTCTTTTCATTAGATTGCAAAATGAAATGGCTCTTTGTTCCATGGTAGCATGGAACTATAAAACAATGTAAAACATTAACAATCTTGAATTCTATTAGTGGAAATACTTAATAAGAACCTTAATAATTGATGACATTGCTGTTTTTATAATTGAGCAGGAATCTCTATTCTAGGGCACTAGGAGCTGAGGAAAAATAACATTTAAGTATTACAAAGCCCTAGAATATGTGGCTTTAGTAATAGAATTTCAACAGATATGTTTTATTAAACAGATTGTTCTGTAAGCAGTGGAAATGTTCATGGTGTGGCTACCATGTGACTAGTGCTGCAAAGCAATCCTCTATGTCAAGAGTATAAAAACATTATTAACTCCATGGATATGATGACAGAAACATTTTAAATGCTAGCAGACTGTAAAATCAGTATGTTATAGACTCTTGGATTACAGGGGACAAGGTTATGGAACACCCTATATGAGTTTTCAGTGTGCGATAAATAACATCATTTGCATGTGGAAATTTTTAGGCATAATATTCTTTCCTCACAACATTCCTGTAGATTCATAGCAACAAAAATACAACAAAAAGTGAGTTCTATATACATATATATGCAAACCACAGACTGCACAAAAAATACTATGTGCTGTTACTCATGTATTATATCAAGATTATAGATGCATAATCCCTTATGAATTGAGTATCTCATGAAATTCAGTGTAAGTTAATGAAAATACAGATTGAGTGTTTAGGCTTCTCACTCAAATTACTGTTACTGACCGTAACGCAAAAACAGTCTGAAATGGCCAAACCTGTCTACAACAGATACAGCTTTTTTTAGCTGGATAGATGAAAGATACACACGGCCCAAAAACTTCCATGTTATAAATCACTCCAGAAATAATGATGGATTTATAGCTCCCTCTCAATACTGCAGACAAGCACTACTCTGATCCAAACCCTTGGGATCAGGCAGGTGGCCTGATACACCCTCACTCCAGACTGTTTGGATCCAACCAAGCACCAGCACTGAAAGTTATTAGCAAGGCATAAAACATTTGGAACTGCAGCATATTTACCATTGTTCACATTTGAAAGGTTGGTTTAAATATTTGGTGACTATCTGGTGTTTTATTGAGGAACATTTGTTGGTTATTAAATCACTCCCCCACCCTGTTGCTCTACAGAACAACACTTAACTCTCTTGAAGGCTTGGGTGGCCCAACAGTCTGTGGCTGCTCTTGGACTTCCCTTCCTAGATATATTTACCTTACTCCTACCATTTCATATGGAATTATTTGTTGATTTCAGTCCCATTCCTTCCTCTGAGGCTGCACTTTCATCTCACTGAATTTTTATCTTTTAGATTAATTTCACCTCTTCACATATTTTCTCAATACAGAAATTAAGGAAATTATTCCAAATGTAACTTCCTATGCTTCCATCTCTTTGTGATTAGGAGGCACATTCTTAAAAGCACAATGATAGATTCCTTTGTATTGCGATTTCTCTACAGATCTCACAAATAAGCAACAAAAAAATTCTCATCTAATATGGAATTTCAGCTTAGATGGTCACAAATTAACCAGAGAAGGGTGTGTGTTAGTTTAAACAAATTACTCACATTTTCCATTTTTGGTCTATAGCACAAGAAATTAGATAGTTAATTTTAAATGCAAAACTTTGTACAGCGTGCAAATCATGTCTGTGTGTCAAAGTAAAATAACAAACCTAATGAGGAATGTTAAAAAAGCAAGACCCATTAGTTTAAAGATACATGGAAGCAGCCAAAGATGACAAACATGCATAAAATTCAAAACATGATGGAAAAAGGAACAGGCACTGAACCACATAAATCAGTGTTTTGAATTCTATTTCTCTGTGGGTATAATTGTACCTTAGTTTCTTATAATGATTTATTGAGGTAAATAGTCAGTATGGTTTAACAGCTACAGCTTCAAAGTGTCAGGCACAGACTCTCCTTTATTCATGAGGCAGCTGAGTATTGGGATGTGAATCAGCTTCTGTATTCTGGGACTTGGCAAAGTTTGTTTTTAAGGTCCTTATAAAGGATTCATGTTGATGCAGCTATTCAAATGTGAAAAACACTGTGCTGTAATGGATGAAATAGAAAAGCTTTACAGTAATTCTGGAGGAAAAAAGTAAGAACACTGAAATAAACCATTCAGAATTACCTTCAGGAAAAGAAAGGAACATCCCAGAGTTAATTTTAATACTTACATCATTAGGGGGAACACAGAAGAAAGCTAATTTCTTGATGAAGCACAAAGGTGTGATGGGATTCCAGAATTTACTTTTAAGTTAAAACAAAATAAAGTCCAAGAAAGAAATGGTAGAAGTTTAAGCTGTGACATTCGCATTTTGGGTTGATTGCCAAACCACACATTCTATTGCTCTCAGACCAGGATAAACCAACCATTAACTAATCAAAAGAATCATTATCCATGAAAGCTATGATGGCATTTTAACAGTTCTTAATCTATTAATAAGAAAGAATAATTTGCAAAATATATTCCCTCTTCTGTTTACATTCACAGGGCCATTCTTAGCAGAAATTATATGTAGGCTCCCATGGTGTAGAAACCCTATGAAAGCCATGAAAATTCACTAAGCTTCTTTACGTCCCGTGCCAAGATATTCAGCAGGAACTTTGGTCGTTGCCAAGAAACACGTGTGTCTCAGATACAGAAGCTCTGCATGTACCGGTATTTCAACATTCCTGGAGAGAAATGTGACCCCTTGATGCATACACTGGTTTGCTGGCATGCTCACATTCCTTCCCATCTGTCAGAGTGGCATGCTGCCTTCTCACAAGGTAGAATGCCAGTTCTGGAGCACAGGTGCCAACCAAATATAGGTTTGGACTAATACCCTGCAAAATGTGGCAAATGGCATTTCACCTGCAAGAGGACCATCCTACCTGTGGCCCATGCCAAATTAGGATTGCATGCTTCATTAGCAAAGGGGGTCATCAGCTGAAAATCACAGGCAGAACCAGAAATGCTGGCTTTCTGGATAACATCTCCTAGTGGAGAGCCTGCAGCACCGAGGTTTAATTTACAATATGCCAAATTTTCCTAACATTGCAGCCATATAGCCCTTTGACGCAAGACACAGCAGACCATGGACAGAGATCTGTTGAATTCATCCTCCCAGGCTCATTTCTGACAAACTTCAAGATTCTTAAAAAAGGCAAATGAATTAACAGTGGGGGGAAAGCATAAATAAAGATTTGTGTTTCCTCTAAGGGAGTTTCTAGCACCGCAAAGAAGCTGTCAAAAAAACCCAAAACAAAACAAACTAAAAATAAAATTATTTTCAACCAAATTGCTCATATAATTCTAATTTCTTAAAGTCTATATATTTTCATAAATATTGACATACAATATAAAAAGTCTTTAATTTCTAGTCTTAGAATTTATGTATACGTGAAAGTCATGAACAGCCATTACACAAAAATCATTCAACATGCAGTGACAACACTGGATAGCAGTAAATGCTATTTCAATATCCTCAGAAAGAAGTATAGTTTGAACACTTTCATTAATAAAAATATTCCCCACTATATTAATCTAACAAGAGAAATTAAATATTCTGTTGATCAATAAACAAAATAGCCACAAAGTAGTGTTGGTTTTGCCTCCAAATTAGCACAGCCTACTTCATTTATAAATGTACAAAAGAAAAATGAAGCGTCTCTAGTCCAAAAAAATTACCAGCTTTCAGGAGATAATTTGCTATCCTTTCTTTGGTAATTTACCATGATTTCTGTAATTTATTTATCCCAGGATGTACCTGATATATCATCAGCTTTAGGTGGTTTTGTTAAACTGGCTATCCAAAAATGAGTCATATTATGCATAATTCTGCATTATTTAGGCTATTCAGAAGGCACACCACTGCTATTCCCAAATGACAAACTCAGAGCTATTAATTCTTACAAGCACAAAATTATAACTCAATACATTGAATTCTACAATTACAATTCAATACACTAAGATGCAAAGTCCTGCCTCTGAGATGGAATAACCCCAAGCAACAGTGCAGGCTGGAGGCCAACTGGCTAGAAAGACTATTTTCAGGGAAAAAAAATGGAGGTCCCTGTGGACAAACTGATCATGAGCCAGCAGTGTGCCCTGGCAGCAAAGGCAGCCAACAGCATCCCAGGCTGTTATAAGAGAAGCACTGGCAGCAGATTGAGGGACCTGGTAATTTCCCTCTTACTGGCATTTGAGAGACTGCATCAGGAGAAATGGTCCAGCTCTGGTCTTCCCAGGACAAGACAGATATTGAAACAGTGAAGCAAGACAAATGGGAGGCTGCAGTGTCATGTACAAATAGACAAGAAGCTGAGAGATCTGGGCTTGCTCAGCCTGGGAAAGGGCAGCTGAAGGTGAGAGCTTATTGCTGCCTGCAACAGCCATATAAGAGGGTATTGGGAAGATGGAACAAGACTCCTTGCAAAGGTGCACAGGGACATGACAAGAGGCAATGGACACAAACTGAACTATTCCAATTCAATATAAGGGGAAAAAAAATTACCTTGAGGGTGGTCAAGCACTGGGCTAGGTTGCCAAGAAACACTGTGGCATCAGCATCCTTGAACACAATCCAGCTTGACTGGAGATGGCCCTGTGTAACCTGCTCTAACTGGATCTGCACCAAGCAAGAGGTAGGACTGGATGGCCCCCAGGTGATGCTTTCCCATCTACATGAAATATGTGCTAGGATTTTGTATGATACACATCCCAGTTTGAATACCATACAGGAACATTTCAGAGTATCACACTCCAGGCAATCACTAAACTATTTAGGGACAGCAGCCAGCCTTACATTTGCATTTCTTGTCTTTTCTTTCACACAAAGTCTTCAGTCTTTCATACAGAACTTATCTCTAGTAAATGGATAGCATTAGACATGGCATTTATGCTACGCCTTCCCACTTTGGATCCCAAATGCTTTAGAAATTATGCATTACATAACATAGAAACAGGCTCCTGTTATGCCCCCAGCAAAACAAGGAAGGTGGCATAAAGTCAGTAGAACAGCATATTTTTCTTCCTGGCACACTGTGCCTGTGTGTCACAACCACCATCCTAATGTAAAGGAGATTGTTTTGCCCACAATTCCATGACAGTCTTGGGCCTGTCATAAATACCACCATATTAAGTGAACATGCTCTTTCATGCCTAGGTAAATTTATTTAAAATTTATTTTTTCAGATTAAGAAAAATATCCTGATGCTTGGACTACAAATTTCCATGCTCAAAGCCAAAATGTACATAAATTGCTGCAGTATTGCACCTGCAACTTACTGTCATTTATTATTAGAGCATGAATATCAGATTGGTAAAGTCTACTTTAGTACAGGCAGAGTGTACAGTAGGTTCTTGGCAATGCTGCCATATAGTTTATAGCTTATTAATAAAGTGCAGATCTTGAAAAGATCACTACATTAATTTTAAAAGCTTGATGTAATAAATAAGATGTTGGTGTTAAACAGGTAAGAGTAATGGATTTCCCTTTTATTTTTGTGCTTGCAGTCACTCAAAGCCAATTGGCTGTGTCTGAAACACAATTAATAACCCACAAGCCCACTACAGGGATAAAGCAAATATGTATTTCTATGTCCTTTGTAGAGATCTTTCAGCAGCTAAGAGGAGCAAAAATCAGCATTGCCAAGGAGACACTGCCTGCGTTTTGAGGAATACAAGTTGCAGAACACATCCAAACTGGCTAAATAAGAGGGGTAATGAGTGATATACATTTTAAACAGATACTGTAAGAACACAAATTAATGACACCATTTTTGCAGCAGGAAAAATCTTTCTGATGCAGTGGCAGCAGATTGTATTGTGATATAGCTCTATCAGGGAGGTGCAGATTTTGACAGGAAAAAAAAGTCCTCTGCAGTCTTCAAAGGTTATTCGGACACTGGATACATATGCAAAGTCTGTGTGTTCTACTGATGATGAAAGTTATTTTCAAAAAGGACCCTGACTTGGGAGCTGTGCAGATACATCAGAGCTTTAACACACCTGTTTTTTTCACACTTTTAAAACATTTCTCTAAGGATAAAATGAAACCAGCAGGATAAAGATACCTGGTGCTATTTCTTTTTCCTTTCCACTGACCATTTCCACAAATGTTATGGAAGTCCCTAGGGAGAAGAAATTACTACAGTCATACAGGGTTCTGAAGGAGAATACACAGTCACAGTTTTTCCCACACCACTTACATTTCCTTCTAATTGTTCTTTGTTAATCCAATAAAAGATTCCAAGGTGTTAGAAATGGAAACAGTTACATGAAGAGAAAAAAATCTGTTTGCAGACAATTTTCAGCAGGCTTCCAAGACTTTGGCTTACACAGCACTGTGAGACTCAAAAAAGGACAATGTTAATTTTGTTCAACCTTTTCCAACAGAGTGTTACTCACTAGAGTATGTTAAGGAGTGGTTTGTCCACATCATCTTCAAATTATTCATAAGTTAAATTCGCCAAGACAAACAGAAAAAAATGTTAAGATTCTCTTTCCTCTAAAGTATTCTAATTTACTGTGGATGGATGAAACTGTACACCAAATGAAACAGAAGATACACCCAAGGAAGGATCTACAGAGTTACAGATCTAAACAAACAAAATTCATTTTGATAATACTGAAGACTTTCTCCTCATTCAGACTCATGGTAGAATAATTGAACTTGGCAGATACTTTCTGTGAAATGTTTTGTCTTTATTGCGGCTTTTATGTGCTAGCAAGCACAAAACAAAAAGAAGGAAGGAAGTGAGATATATAAAGCTGTATCTTCATTGCAATAAAAATGATTTTTACTCAGGTATGGCATTCTAGCGCTGTACCCTCTGCAGTGGTAAGTGAAGAGGCCTAGTCAGTTTAATACAATGTAAAATCTCTAAGAAAGCAAACCACTGTATTTCCTTATTTTGGGGTAGCTGATACACATCAACTCCAAGTAGGAAATACATTGTTGGCCTTGCCTGGCTACGCTGATATAAAAACTACCTGGGAACTGTCTGCACTAGGACTGTACCAAAACAAAGCTTCTTAACATACCTTTTATGATGTTAAAAAATGGAAATTTTAAAAAATTCTTTGTAGAAGCCTAGTGCATGCAAGATTACTAGAAGCCTGTAGAGACCTAGGTTCAAGGACATAATCTCTTCATTCTTTGTTTTCTTCCTTTGTTAAACTGGGGCAATAATTTTTTTTTTTTTTTTCTGTGGTATTGAATAATGGCCTTTTCTGTTAATCCAGAAATAAAAGTAAGTGAAGATAGTCTTTGTTTTGGTGCACTGTCTTGTTTATAATAGAAACTACTTTGGTTTTAGATGGGAAGTGTTCTAAAAAAACTTTTACAATAGGTTCAGAAATATAAAAGCCATTTCAAGATGAGGACCTCTCTATCCTTTATTTTGTTAGTCCTTGAAAGAGCTTTTTAAATGTTAACAGCTACAACTGTCTTCACTCAACTGATGCTCCCTTCTCAGCAATCCTTCTGTTGACATCTCTTGCTCATAGCTTGTCTCTCCTTCTTCCCAACAACCCCTTAAAGGAAAACTTAACAGGAGGTTGGAAATGAACTTTTGGCAGACATAGGGCCACTAAAACACACTGAATAAGTTTGTTGGGCAACTCAGATCTCAGTAAAAGAGTTTCTTTCCTCACTTTCAGTGATACACAGAATATTTCCCACTCTTCCCTGTGGTACCCTCTATATATTGCAGTGACAACTACTAAGCAAAGTTGCTCAGAAAACAGGAAGCATTTTCAGCTTAAATAGCTGAAAGAGATACAAAGGTAGGGTAATGTCATGTTTCTATTTGATATGAAATAAAGCTTTTTGTCTGAAAAAAAAAAAGTAATTTAAACTGTGCACTTAAAGTAGGTGCATGAGTATACGTTTGGGTTTTTTTCAAGGAACAAAAAAAGAGGCATTAGTTTCCTTGTTAAGCTTTCATACAGACAGGTACTGGCAGCATTCCCTGCCTCATGGTGGTAGCTACTTTGAGTATCAGAAGTTCATTATTAACAATTAAACATTCTACAGCACTTGAGAAGAGGTTGATCCTATTTTATAAGCCAACATCAGTGAGCGTATTATAAATTACAGTAGTCAAATTACTCTACAGCTAATATTTAGCACTTAAACTTTGCTTTGAACACACTCTCTTGCAACTGATAATTAATTCTTAATGCTGGCATGCAGATATATTATCCTAATTTCACAGATAAAGAAGAAAAGCAAGATAATTTGCCAAAAGCCACTTAGTCTTGAGTGGAGTCAGGACTAAGCAGGGGAAGATTCAACCCTACACAGCCTCCAAGACAGGGCTGACCACTATTCTTGACCACTATGGGACAGTTTTATTATTGCAGCTTAGTCAATCACTGCATGGCAAAGGCATCCTTATCACATTATACTATGAGAAATTATTTTGGCTGTCAGATCTGGCTCTACTTTAATATATCCTACCTCTACCAACAAACAAACAAACAAACAAACAATCTAAAACTCAATTAAGTAAAAAATAATTGTAGAAGAATTTGTATCCGGACCTTCACTCATGGAACTTCTTCTACAAGATCTAGTTAGGTCTCAACTTTCCCACCCCCATCCCTTTCCATAAAAGGAAATGAAATCTCATTATTTCAATGAGGATCATTTCAGCAAGTTCAGTTCAGTTCATTTCACTGCACTTTGCCTTGTGCCATTCCATCTAACTGTTTTCACTTAATTTCAGAATTTTCTTTTTTTCCTTAACAAGGTTTTGTCTGCCTGAAAGTTTTTATAATGCAGACTACTGAGCTTCAAAACTTGGAAGCTCTTCATTCAAGTGATTCTTCTGGTATGTCCTGTAACAGAGCTGGTATGCACCTGCCTTGCACCTGCAGAGATGGTTCCCATGCACAGACTGCAGCTCACCAGAGCAGCACCAATATATTGCAAAGTCTAAGGGGATAATTATACATGACAATAAATAACTTACTTGTCATTTCAGCTCATCTCACTCTTGTCTCTTTTAATGTCCAACAATTGTTCCTCCCTCTATACAGGCAGCCCTTTGTTTGAGGTTCTGTTTCCGCATCATAGCCAGTTTGTGCTTCACAACAAAACCTCACCTCCTGTGAATTGAATGTTAACTTCAGGACAGTGTCTTCAGAGAGACCATGACAAAACAGTGGAAAACTCTCAAAATATTGCCTAGAATCCTTACCAATTGTCTTGTTTGTATTTCAGAACAGCATCAGAGATTGGAGAAGACATGTTTCTTCTTAGAAACTCCATGTCCCTTGTCCTGAGAATAACATTTCTCTGTTGCTCAAAAGAATACAGCAAATATAACACTGAATCCCAGCATGACAGGATTTTCAGAACTCCTTTTTTATCATTTATTAGTGTTACTGGAATTATATAAAGCTCATGAGTCACACATCCTCAGACTTATCTGTAATATCTGCAGGAAGATAAGCAAAACCTTTACATAACCATTATGTTACTGAGAGCATCCACATTTTTGTAGCATTCAGATCACTCCAGTTTTAAGTGATCCCATAGGCAGATGGCTGCCATTTATTGTTTAGGATGTCTTTGTTTGTTAAGATACCTCTTCTCTGCAAAAACAGAGCATTTTAAACAAGGGAGCAATAAACTAAGGGAGAAAAAAAAAATTGTAAAAGCCTCTCACTAAAATATCAGCACCACATCATTATTCAAAATGTAAATAAAAACAAAATCAACAAACTATTAATCTGACACATAAACATTAGTTCATTTCAGTTGTCCTGAAAACGACTTGAACTTAACAATAAGCCATAACTAAGACACAATTATAATAGCTGATTTGAGCAGTCTTATCTTTTACACCTTTTTTCCCCAAGACAAACCTTGTCTGTTTGTCCAACAAGGGAAATATAGCCATAAAGTTAAAATTTCACACTTTTTTTTAAATTGAGATACAGGTCTTAAGGCATAATAATACAGAAACACTAATAACTTAACTTAAAAAAAGGAAAAAATACAGTTTCACTGGTATTAGATTACCACAATTCTTACTAAGTTAAGCAGACTAAAAATGTTGCTAGATACTATAAAAAATTTGAGGTTTTAGTTTATAAAGTAATGTCATTTTCAGGGTTTTTTTTTGTAATTCTACTCCTCTTGTTAGAAATAATTTTTAAATGCTAACGTTTAAATTGATCCATTACTACAGTCTCTATATAATTGTCTGTATATTTAAATAAATGAAATATGGTTAAAGATGCAAATATACAATTCTCTCAGATCAGTTATTTTTCTGCTTTCTTCACTGTTAAACAAGTACCACAGAAGCTGTAGAAAGCAAATGTAACAACTGTGCCTTTCTGATTGGTTTTGCAGACTCAAGCAGAGCAGCAATGCAAACATGAAATAAAACATCAGTATCCTAGTGTTATTCTATATAAATAGCCGCCAAAAATAATTACATTTTACATATCACGTCGTATTTCCTACCATATATCATTTTATAATCATAGTTTGGCTTGGAATGGACCTAATCCACTCAAAAAAAAAAAAAAAAATTTTGCAATCGTTTGTTTTAAATGTCTTCAGAAAGGGAGATTCCCTGGACAGCCTGTTCCAGTGCTCAGTGCGTTCCTGTTTATGGCCATTTCTCCTGGTCCTGTACCACTGCGAAGAGTCTGGCACCACCTTCTTGGCACCCGCCTTCCTGCTATTTGTATGCTTCAATAAATTTGGGGGCAGTGCGTGAATTTGTGCTTTGTATGCGTGTGGGAGCGATGGAACAACAGTGGAGGCAAACAGCCAGAGGCGCTGAGGGTTAAATGGGAACACCCGGAGCTCCGCACACACGGCTCCACGCAGGGTACACGAACAGCAGGACCGGAGGGCACTGAGGCGAGCCGAGCAGCGGGCAGGGTCCCCGCTCAGCCATCCCCGCTCCCGAGCGCCGAGAGAAGCGAAAAGCGCCAGGAAGCACCGAGAAACGCCGGCACGGATCTCGCGGCACCGCCACCGCCCACCCTCAGGCGGAGCCCGTCCCGGTCCGCCCGTCACAGCCGCGGTGCCGCAGGGACCTCTGGGACGCGTAGTCCCCCCGCCACCCGCGCCGTGCCGCCGCCGCCCGCCCAGAACTACCGGTCCCGGCGCGCCCCGCGCCCGACCCCAAGGGCGCGGCTCCGGCAGGAAGGCGGCAGTGCGGCCCGGTCACCCAGCCGCGGCCATGAGCTCAGCCAGGGAGTCCCACAGCCACCACGGCCTCAAGCGAGCGGCCTCCCCCGATGTAACCGGGCGGGGGGCGGCGGCGCGGCGGGAGGGGGTTGGCGGCGCGGGGGGCGGCGGCAGGGCCGCGGCCCGGCGGTGGAGCCCCGGCGGGACGCGGGCAGGCCGCGGCCCGCCGGGCGGGCTGCGGCGGGGCGGAGAGGCCGCTCGGGGCGGGCGGGCGTAGTGAGCGTGTGCTCCCGCAGGGCTCCAGTAGCTGGGAGGCGGCGGACCTCGGCAACGAGGAGCGGAAGCAGAAGTTCCTGCGGCTGATGGGCGCCGCGAAGGTGAGGCCGCGCCCTGCTCATCGACCCCACTCGGGGGGCGGGCACAGGGACCGGGGTGCTCTCAGCGGAGCTCGGGGTTCTGCGGGGCGATCTGAGCCAAGCGACAGCAAGCCAGAGCTGCCGGGCTTTGGGGCTCTCCTTCCAGGAGGATTTGGGTTTCACCGCTGTTGTGTCAGCAGCCGTGTTAGACAAAACGTCGCTCGGAAGTTGCCGAGTCTCTGCACCGCAGCTTCATCCCCACCCCACGCCTTAAATGCTTTCTGACCAGCTCTTAACCTTTCTTGCTGACGCTTCCGATAGAGTAACCTTGTTACAAACTAACAAACCTACGTACTAGCGCTGTAAATTTTTCTGTCACTAGAAATAAATCAACTTTGAGAGAGTGGTAGCTGATAAGACTAAACCACTAAAGTAGTAGACCTAGGGAATATCTTTATAGAGAAAATACACTAAAATTAAATTTCTATTACACTTGCTGCAAGGTGCTGCACAACTGAGTAAATGTAATAATGCTTTTTTCATGTATAAAATGTTGGTTTAGTATTGCACTTTTACTTGCTTTCAAAAAAAGTTTTTACTTGTATTAACTTGTTTTTCTTGAATACAGTAATTTTGTAAGCTAAAGTAGTTAACTGTATTAAAGAGGTGAAAGTTAGAACTTTGTAGTGGATAGGGATACCAATGCCCCATTAGAGCTTCCCACTACCACTAATCTTAACTTTTGCTTGTGTACTTAATGCTGCTTGCTGTGTAATGCCAGTTCTTGCCTGTTGGGACATATTTGCTATTGAGCAACTACTGAGCCAATAAATTAATTATCCCTATGAAGGTCTTACCTGACACTGTGACCAGTCTAAAAGCGGGATCATTGTAAGATGGATGGCCTGAACTGTTGCAGAGTGTTAGGGAAAGGGTAAATGGTCAGAACCTGGATAGACATCTGTCTAGCATCATGTAGTATAATTTCGTATCAGTGGCAAGAAACAGTGAATTAGAACTATCTCTGGGGTCTGGGAAGAGCAAAAAGTATATAGTGGTTGGGGTTTCTTTTTCAGAAGATTCAGCAAAAGAAAGATGAAACAAGTTCACCTAAAGGCAGCAGCTGTTAGCTAGTAAAACTTCCCAGTCCTACAGTTGGGTGGCAGGGTTTCACAGCAAACCTTTTCCATTCGAGATGTCCAGGATGTTGGCAGAGCTGTCAGTGCATCCTAAAGCTCCAAAACAAACTGCCTTTTTCTTTTAGAAAGAACATACTGGCCGCCTTGTTATCGGAGACCACAGATCAACCTCTCACTTCAGGACAGGTCAGTTATCCAACAGCTGATACAAAGTTGGAAATCTAACCCGTATTTAGGAACATTCCAGTGCTCTGAGCTTGGTTAGATATGGCAGGGAGGGATTCAGGTTTCTTGGCTGCAGCTGAAGATGGGTCAGGCTGTGGAGTTGTAGAAGTTCCTTATTTTCTTAATCACTGACAAATAGTTTCTCTGACTGTACTCACTTGCCTTTTAGTCCAGTACATGCCAGGATAGCCAAACTTAATTGTACATAGAAAAGAACAGGGGTTAATTTCTCCCTGACCTGGTTACCTATTGAATAGAAAGATCTCTGCCCTAAAGCAGTGAGGTAAAAGCTGAAAAATTCTGCAAGGTCATCTTGACTATCAGCAATATTTGGCTGTAGGACCATGGTAACTCCTTATCCTGCTTTCTTAGGAAGTCAAAATCTGTGGCACCAAGCTGGGTTGGACTGCACTGCCTGAGAGAAGCCTTGTGGAATAGCAGTTGTCACCATTCCAGAAAACTTTCCCTCATATTCCAGAAAGCTTTCCCTGATGCGCTCCACTGATCATTTTTCACGTGATGAAAAATTATCTGTGGATCAAAATAAGCCTGAGGATTGGTTCCAGGTGCTGCTGCTGTTAGCTTACAGAGACTGAAAATCATTCCTTCATACCTGAATTTCTAGAAAGGAAGTGATGCTTCTCCTTGAAGTTGTAAAGAATCAGTACTCATTTGTTAACAGCAAAAAGTTAGAATGCTGGGGTTTTAACACTTCTTTGTATAACATACAGCTCTAACTTCCAAATGAGGATTTGTGATACAACAGATACAAGAGATACAAATTAAAAGCTAGTGTTGTAGGCCTCCTGGGGAGAATTAGAGATTCCTACCTTTTCCAAGTACATAGGATCCTTAAATATTTTAGACCACTTACTCAAGTAAATAAAGGGGCTGTAGAAGTAGCTCATGAAAACTAGTTTTTCTGCTAATTCCTAAGGATGGAAAAATGCAGAGCTGTAGTAACTACTCCTTATAATCCAGGATGCATGAAACAGTTTCCAGCGCAGCTCAATAAGCAGGAGTGGTGCTATTGTCCCAAGGCGTGATGCTATATCTGAGGGATGATTTAATCAAGGTAATCCCCTGTTACGGAGTGAAGGTCACAAAGTTTCTCCTTGCTGGGGCATGTTGCAGTGTTGGCTGGAAGCACAGAGAACTCACCCTGATTACATTTACCTTGTTCTGTGGAACTTAACACTGCATAGTGCAACTCTGGAATGCATCAAGTCTCAGGAACTTCCCCCTTTGTATCAAAGCCATCCTGCTTGCACACTTGCTACTGTTGCTTTAAAGTCTCATGGTTTGTATGCAGTAATACTGGATCCTAGTTTAGAATGGTTATATTTAAACTTCTTGCCTCTGAAAATATGACTTTCTGTAATTTGGTTTGTCTTTGTTAACTTGAATGAACCATAACCAAAGTACCCTGGACAATGCAGGGGAAGAAGACAAGAAAATGAACGAGGAGTTGGAGTCTCAGTACCAGCAGAGCATGGACAGCACCATGTCGGGGCGGAACCGGCGCCACTGCGGGCTTGGGTTCAGTGAGGTACTGAGTTCATTTCTGGAATGACTTGGCTTTCCCTTCACTAAGACAAGGTGGTACTGGGTTTAAAAGTCCAAGCAGACTTCTGTGTTTGGGTTAAAGGACAAACCTAATGCAGGCACTTGATTGCTGTTTGTGTACACTGTGGTGGCCATTAAGGTGCTCATAAATGACTGATGCTTCTCATTGTTCTGAGAAGTGATAAGAGATGCCTTCATGTTCCAGAGCAGTCAAGACTGATTAGGGCACAAAGTGACAACTATATTAAATCAGGTTGTTGCTGAGGAATACATAATTAGGCAGGATAACCATCTGCATTGTTTTTAGCAGTTATCATTGGATTACTTAAACATTCCTCATGCTGCAGTTTGCCAAGTGTCCTTTCAGAGATCAGTCACAAATGTGAATGCTTGATGCCTTTAGTTCCATTATGTCACACTCTGTGACAAGTATTCTAGTGTCACTACTGCAATTACAGAACTGATGTGATCTGTAACTTCAGACTCATTGAATGATGTCTTCAGAATTTCCTGCTGTAACTAAATAAACCAGTGGCTGATGAATCCATGCATGTCAGCTGGTATGATTAACCACTTCAGGGAGTTGCTTTCTGTCTAATAATTCGTGTCTTACAGGCCTCCATTAGCAACACGGCCCCATTTTAGTACCAAAATGAAAGGAGCCATTAAGTGAAACAATCTCACTGGGAAATTTTAAAGGCTGCGATGGAGGTTACCAGGAAATAATATTCTATCTCTCTCATAATCTGAATTTACAGTTCCAGGAAGATGAACAAGAAGAGGAGGCAGCTGGACACTCCTCTGATGAGAGTTCAGAGGATTCTGAAAGTGGCTCTGATTCAGAGCAAGAGGAGTCTTGCAGAGGAGCTACAAGCTACTGAAAAACATGATGAAGCTGAGGTTCCAGAAAACAAAAAAGAAGCAAAAAGCAACTATAAAATGATGTTTGTGAAAGCCAGTGGTTCATAACTGCAGATGTAACAGCTTTGTATTTAAAGTACAGTAAGCCTTATTGTTACAGTGCAAAGTGGAGGACTGCTACAGCACAAATCTTTGTATTTTGATTTTAAAAAGACCCTGTTAGACGACAAAAAGTAGTAGTAGTGCTTTCTGTTGCCATGGATAACATTTTTATGGGCACAGTGATATTACTGGTTTTTGTAAAGTGTATAAAATCCTGGATGGAGAAATAAATTTGTTTTGTTCCTGCCCAATCTTTACAATGTTATCTGAACTATCCCTTCCCTTATTCCATGCCAGATAAGGAAGCTTCATGTTAGTGGTTTATTCAGTTAGTATCCCAGTCTTGAATTTTAACTATTAAGATTACATGTGAATTACGTGATGTTGCATTAGTTGTAAAATACCAGTATCAGCATTATTCTGTGATGTACTAGAGCTTTTAAAAATTATTTTGTCTATAGCTGCTAGTGTTGGCAGGGCTGAGGAGAAATTCTTCAGTTTTGTGCAGCATTGATCACTGTATCCATCTGAAGTCCTACAGCAGTTGCATAGAGAATATGTTTTAGAAAAGCGTAATACAACAGAAGGCTCTAATTGCTTCTTTGGCTTTCTAACGAGGGGAAGGAGCTGTAGTTGTTTCTACCTTTCAGTAGAAAAGAGTGATTTTTTGAATTACTGCTTCCTGGCTTAGAGCATGGAGCTGTTATTAAAAATAACACCTCCCAAAGAAACCCAGTTTACTTTGAAAGAGAAAGTATACTTTGATAATGAAAAGGATATACAATTCATTTTAGCTTTTTTAAAATATAGAATAAAGAGTTAAGTATGCAAGCCCTTCTTCCTTTTCTCCCACACACATCACTTGGAGGTCTGAGTCAATTAGCACAAGGCTGTACCTGTCAAGTCAAGCTGATATGCCTAGAAAGCCAGGAGTTCAGTAACTCCTTCCCGCAAGAATTAAACACATCCATTCCACTGCAAAGTCATTGCATTCATGTAATAAATAAAATATCAGAGCTTTTTAGACTTTTTCCTCTTAGTGCATCAGACAGATCTCCTGGCTGGAAGAACAGGACATCTGCCCTGTACCTCTAGTACTGCCACAGCAGTGTTCCAGGGGACACTTCGGATGCTCCTGGAGACTCCATTTCTGTGTACAATTCCTGATGTGCAGACAATGCTTCAAAGCCAGTCGGCTGAAGGAAAGCAGCAGTTTGTACTATCATTGCCTAGTTGAATGTAAACCCTGCAGCATCAGCTATTGAGGGAGGACCTGGAATAAGTATGGAAAAAATAAAAGTAATATTGTAAATAGAAACTGAGTGTAGATTTTAATTATTGTGTTTTATTGCATCTACATTTAATACAAGCTTCTCCACTCATTCCATTTTAAGAACAATGTTACAGTAGCCACTAACATTCATTTGTACTTGATTTGCATAGATTTTTTTTCTTGTTTTCCCAATACTGCAAATTTCTAATAAATAGAGAAAAAGTTTAAGTTGCTTGTACATTGTGAAAAGAAAAAAACTCACCATGACTTAGGAAAGAGAGATACCTCCCTAAGAGATCAACTGATTATCCATTCCAAGTTTTCCTGGTTAGACACTCAAGCTAAACTCAAACCAGCATTTCACTGTTAAAATCCTTAAGCTGTGGCTGCCACTCATCTCTCTGCCTTCTCCATCCCAGCACCGCTACTCTGAGCTCTCCCACCAGCATGCAGCCATGCAGGGATTCACGCTGGGATCTGGAAAAACACAGGAAAAGCAGATCCAGCTGGCCTGCCCAGCGCAACTCTACTGACAGACCCAATGAGGGGCCCTTCCACTCAGCCTCTTGCCTCCCTGATTAGGCCATCAGTTTCAGTTATAAATAAACAGAACACACAAAGATTTAAAAAACAAACAAATAAATAAACTATTCTAGATACAGCTCTGACCAGGAAAAAGAAAAAATCCACAGAACTTCCATTCCCCAAAAGTGGAACACCAAATACGAACATCTGAAGAGGTTTGGGATAACATCTGTGATGCTGACCTAAGACTCACTGCTCAAAATAGGGAGAGTTCTACACGGTCTTGTCTGTTTCTGTCTAACATTATAAACATTCTAAGAACTTGCAGACTGATCCACGAAGCAGCATAAGCTTCTCGCTACGTACCATGAAAGGCTGATTTAGCTCAGTTCGTGCAGTGAAGGTTTCAATTCAGGACTCAGTTTTAGCAACATTTGATACAACAGTATCAGCAGCAATGGCATAGATAAGAGCAGGATATGGTTTCAGCTCTGGAGACGGGGAACATAGGAAAATCAAAGTCAGTGTCTCAGTTGACTCCAGTTAGCCCTTGCTTTTCAAGTTGGTATGGAAGGAGCTCACAGAGATGACAGCAGAACACATCATAAGCAGACATTGACTAATAAGAAGGGCAGCTGCATTTGTCTATGAAAACAAGACTTGTCCACTGAAATTCATCAACTCAAAGACTAGTTAACTTCCATCTCAATAGAAAGGCAGGAGTCTGCCTGTTCTCCTGTACCTCAGGGAAGGACATAAGTTAGGCCACAGAGGGTTGTCACAGAACAACTATCACATCTGGTAAATTTTCAACCTGTTTCTAAACTACACATGAACATTTGTTCACACAAAGAGCAATACAGTGCATTCTCAGCACTTGGCTTTGGAAGACTGAAAACAGCTGAACAAGGTCAAATGCACTGGTGTGCCTGTTCCTCTTCCATTTTCCTGGAACCAGGAACCCCTCCAGGTGAGCTCCATCACAGCCCCAGTGCCCACAGGTCCAGCAGTCACCAGAGAGGGTGCTTCTAAGCCAGGTAAAAAGGGGATTCTTAATATCCTACAGGAATTCTCCGAGGCCAAGGAAACCAGATCTCTAAGTCGCCCTGTAGTTTCTTGCAAGTGCTTTGCAGTTTATTCTCTCTTTCTTCCTGAAAGAGCAAGCTGACAACTTGATTCCTGAAAGCACAGTTTATAGGCCAGCTTCAAAGCAATAGGTCCCTCTAAGGCTCTGGTTGGGGAATTCACATGAAAGACGATGTGCACATGTTGTTCTGATGCCAGAAAGGATGGTTGGTAGAAATCTCCATGGATTTGCTACAGTCCTCAGCACAGGGATTAAATTATGCACTGAAACTGTCTCTGTAAACTGCAGGAGACAAAGAGAATAAGTGGCAGTGCAATATCTCATAATCAAAGGCTGGCATGGCTCTTTGCATCAGTCTCTTGGAAGCTGTCATGGGATTAAGAGAAGGGACATGTGTCAAGGTACCCTCAGCAGAAGAGACAGAGCAAAAAACTGGTTTTGTTTGCTTTTAAGCCTGTCACCTCTGCACTTTTCCTGAGAAAAATATCTTCGTGCAAGAGGTGTACAGCATCATGATAGGAGGCGAGTTTCCTTAGTTTTTGCACAGCATTAAAGAAACACAATACTTGATGATTTAACCCAAGATTTTGATGTGCAGGTGCATTATGAGCTCACACTTACAGTTTGTGTTATTATCTATCCAAACCCAGTACCATTTTATGGTGGCCCATATGAGGATCCAGTGAGGAAAAATAAAAGGGAAGACTGAAAAGAACTTTAGATGCTGTCTAGGAACAGCACAGCAATCGGCAATAGGAAAGACAATTGTCCTACTACCAAAACACTACCCTGAAGTCATTGTTGATTCTCCTTCATACACTACTACCATCAACATCCCACTTCCTTGTGAGACATTAAATTTGAAGAATTAGGGATTTTAAGAAAGTTAGGATAATAGTTGCTGAATTAGCTGAAGTAGCTAGATAAACTTTGCTTGCAGTTAACAGATAAGCTATCCCGGATTAGTAACTCATTGCTTGTCAGCTTTATGTTTATGTAGCTGTGCTTTGTAACAAAAAAACAAAATGCAGTAAATAAGATATACGATAACTACAGACTTCCTGCTTAAAGAACACATTCAACACAGCAAACTATATGTTCTACCAAGGACTCATTTATCACACATTGAAAAGTAGAAAACTCAAGACGAGGAAGACTCATCTTACTTCCTCATTTTTGGTGACTCCTCCCCAGAATAGACCCCTAACTCATTTTAGGAAACAAACTACGCATGCATAATAGCCTTTTTGCCAATTAGCATACGAAGCAAGGGATGGGAAATGACAGGAGTATGAATATGTATTTTGAGTATTCAACACTTCTGTAAATTAAAGGCTTTGTAATTTGTTGTAGTGCATTAATCTGGTTTATATTGTGTTTCATCGGATTCGTAATGTTTTTTCCCTGTTCCCCTTTTACTGTACCACGTGTTTGTTCTGCTCGGCTGCCCCCATCCCCACAGTGGAAGGTAACCCAACTCTGTTCCACTCCCGCCTTGTCCCTGATTGGATAGGGGCTTGTCCCTGCCTCTGGGCCCGTCCCCCCCTGGGGAAAAAGCCCCGGAAGGGGCAGAGCCTAGATGACTCTGGCTCCTGCATGGACAGGAAAGGAGCTAAAACTAGCTCCTGGGCAAATTAAAGCAATATTTTCTTCCCACCAGACAAAGAGCAGGCTCTTTCCTTTTGCCATCGGCAGTCGTCTGGGTCTCATAAAGAAACCCCACATCCCACATCTGGCACCAATGTGCAGCTCAAAGCCACAAGGGGCTCCCAGAAAGCTGGAATAACCACTCGGGGAGCACATGGCCGAGGAATCTCACGCAGGTACGTGAGTCACAAAATGTAGCCCACCCACGCAAAGACACAGACCCGTCAGGCTTGGCGTTCGCTGTGGAGTCTCCGAAACACAGGATTCCACGGGCAGGGCTGCAGTTTTCTCCCTTGTACTCAAAATACCCATCAGAGTGCTGCGAAGAAGCCCCCCAAATGGCAAGCTGCTCCCAGGGAAGGTGACCACATGTTCATGGAAAGCTGACCCTGGGAACCGAGACTGGAAGCTCTTTTTGCACCAAAAAAGGTCAGTCTCAGGCAAAAGGAGTGATTGGGAAAGAAAGGAAAGATTTGTCTGAGCGCTGGATTTTTGGTGAGTACCACTTTGGGTTTTCTAAGGGAAAATCTTTTTAAGAGGCAGTGATCCTCAGGGAAAAGGGTTTTTTCCTTTCGGGGATGGTTTTTGCTTTCAGAGTAAACCTTCAGGGTGCTTTTAATAGCATGTTCCTTTCGGCAGCCAGGTGGTGGAAAAGGTAACTCTTTCCCCTTTTGGCTCCTTTTTTTTTTCTCTCTCCAGGGAGGGTTTTTTTTAACTTTCAGTTTCCCAGCCACAGTTAAAAGGGACACAGAAACTTAAAATCTGAGCCAAAAATGGGTGCTAGGCTGTCTGTGTCTCAATAAAGAGTCTACTATCAAATTTTAAGTGCCTCAGATGATGGGAAAAACCCATTTTTCCAAGAAGCAATTAAAAAATTTCCTTCAGTGGTTATTTGCTCAATTTCCAGATGTATCATCTGAGCAAATAAGCTCCCCAGAATTTTGGGTAGCTGTTGCAAAAAAATTGTCTCAATCAAGCTCCCCTAATGATAAGGAAAAAGCAAATTTTGCTCTTTGGAGCTTGCAGATTTTATTTGCAATGCAAAAACAAAATGAAAGAAAAAAAGGTGGTTCCTTGTGGGCTTTCCCCAGTTTCCTCAGTTTCTCCCTATCCTGACCCCAAAATCTCTTCCCCAAAATCAAATATTCCTCAAGAAACCCCTAAACTTTCCCCCAAACTCCCTTCTTTCCCAGTTTGTAAACCCCGGGTTCGGTTTGCAGGCAGTTCGAGTGCACAAAACCCCCATCTTAGTGAATCCCAAGCTAGTCTAGTTCGGAAGGGGGCTAACAAGATGGGGAGGACTCCTGTGTTTCCCAAAATGGCCGAAGCCATGTGCTCACGAGTCATGAGGAGCCTCTCTCTTTGTCTGTCCCTCCTTCCCACAATCCCTTTCACAATCCCTTCCTCTCCCCAGACCCCCCCTTCTCTTCGGTGCCGCCCCCAGCACTGCCCTCTCCTCTGACTCTGCCCCTACTCTCAAACCTCCTCCCTCCAACTCTGTCCCTTGTGACTCAAGCCTCCAGCCCCTCCCTGCCCCTGCTTCCCACGGTTTCCTTGCCCACAGTCCCAGTTCCCATGCCCCGGCAGGGTGGTGGGGTGGAGCCTGGAACCCAGAAGCAGGAAGTGATCCCAGCTTTTCTGCTACCCCTGTCAAATACCGACGGTCAAAAAGAGGGGGTGCTGTCCACAGGAATTGGGACCCCTTCCCCCAACAAGTGATTCAGGGTTTATGCAAAGCTCAGGCCAAATTTGGACACGAAAGTGAATACTTTCACAGCCTTTTAAAAGCAAATTTAGCAGGGAATCCTATTGTTCCCTTTGACCTCCGGCAGCTTTTTTCTGCCCTCCTTTCATCCACACAGTTTAGGCTTTGGGACTCTACATGGAAAAAAAGATGAAGAGATTTACTCCCGGAGCTTTGGCAAAATCCTGAAATGGCTGTTGATAATAATAATTTGCCAATTCGATTAGAACATCTATGTGGTGATGGTGAATGAGTCGCAGCACTCAAGCAGGTTCAAGAAATTCCTTTAGCTGTTTTAGAACGCATTAAAGAGGCTGCTTTCGAAGCCTTCTTTTCAATCCAGCCCCATGGGTCCTTCCAACCTTACAGTAAAATAAAGCAGCTTCCATCAGAACCTTTTGTAATGTTTGTGGAGCGATTAACCCAAGCTATCGAGTTACAGGTTAAGAATGAAGGAGCCCAAGAACAGGTCCTGGAGGTGATAGCACTGACTAACGCAAATGAACAGTGTAAGACAGCCATCCTCAGCCTGCCCATGGACCCGGCTCCAACCTTAGATGACGTGCTCCATGTATGTACCCAGAAGGTCCCTTTCATGACAGCTCACTGTAATCACAGTCCCAGAGATGCATTCAGACCACCGCAAAGAGCTGCCGCTGCAGACACCACAGCCCCTGTGCCTGTGCCACAGCCACCACCCAAGAGAAGAACGATGTGTCTCCTGTGTGATCAGGCTGGACATTGGGCATCTCAATGCCCTTTAAAGAAGCAATTTCTAGACTTTTGGGACAATGGGGACGGGAGGTCTCAAGGGTCCAAAGGGAATTTTTCAAGAAACTAAAATGTCAGTACTTGCTTGCCCAGCGTGTCGACGTAAATAGGGCAAATCCAAGGAGGGGGGAGAAAAAACTAGAAAATGCAAATGCTAAATTAAATAATCCTGCTATAACCGGTTCTACCTTTCAGCAGAAGTCATCAGATAGGGCCCTTTCAGATCCTGACGTGAGCAGACCCTGTCTAACCACAGAATGTCTCCAAAAGCCTTCTAGGTTGCAACTGACAGAATCCTTGCACCTAAGTGACGACAGACTGGCATTTAGGTTAATTGGATCTACACGTGCTAGGCTCCTGGCAACATGTTGGCACTAAGTATGTCATTCTTGGGGACACCAAGTACACACCGAGAGAGATTGAGATCCTTCCAGGTCTCGTCTCATCAAACCCTAAACAACTAGTTCTCTGGCTGCGCTGTGTTCACCCACCTTTGTTTCTTCTGCCTAAGGGGCAGATAATAGCTTCAGGCAGTTGCAGCACCTGATCTGTTCCCTGAAAAAAACAGCACAAGGAACAAACACCTTGATGTTTGCCCCACACGAGTTGTTGGGAGGGACAATAGGGTGTGAGGTCCGTCACAGTGGGGAAGTAATAAACCTCAAAGGGGTTTTGGACACAGGCGGGATATAACGATTGTAACAGAAAGGATGTGGCCCTCACATTGGGAACTGCAAAATGTGGCTGGGAACGTAGAAGGTGTAGGGGGGATGAAATGGGCAAAAAAATCAAAGAAGTGTTGTGCAAATTAAGGGGCCAAACAGACAATTAGCTACACTGCATCCATTTGTTTTAGATTATTCAGAGCCCTTGTAGGGGAGAGACCTGATGGCCCAGTGGGGGGTCACGATTGGCATTCCAGATGCCCCCCTGGTTTTTCAGGCTGTGGCCACTGAAGAATGCCCTACCCAGAAACTCAATTGGAAAACTGATTCACCAGTCTGGGCTGCTCAGTAAAGAAAAATTGAAGGCACTTCAGGAGCTAGTGGATGAACAGCTAGCTAAAGGCCACATTGTGGAAACCACGTCTCCGTGGAATTCTCCAGTCTTTGTTATAAAAAAGGCAAACAAAGGCAAGTGGTGGCTCCTCCATGATCTCCATCAAATTAATAATGTCATTGAGGACATGGGTTCTCTCCAACCAGGGATGCCATCCCCAGCGATGCTCCCCCAAAATAGGAATTTGGCAATTATTGATTTCAAAGATTGTTTTTTCCAGATCCCTCTGCACCCTGACGATGTCCCACGTTTCGCCTTCTTGGTCCCTACCCTCAAGTGAGAAGCCCCTGTCCTGGTTTTGAAAAGACAGGTGTCTGCTAAGGAGAGGCAGGCCTCTCTAGGAAATGAGGAATTTGAATCCTTCCCTCCGTGTTATTATAATTTGGAAGATTAAAAATAAAACTTTTCAGTCAGAGCTATGGGGAAAAGGAATAACAGTCCTTTACTAGTAAATATAACAGGACAGACAAAAACCAACAGCAATTATAACAATAGTAGAACAGAACCAAGAACCCCGAGGGCAAACGGTGGAGGCTCCGGCGCTGATGGCTGGAAGCCGGGCGCGGTGGGACTGTCCTCCGCAGGCAGGGGGTGTCCTCGGCAGGCAGAGGTGGCAGTGCCGGAGAAGCCGCAGCGGCGGGACTCGGGCTGCACCCAAAATCCAGCAGGACAGCGAAGAAACTCCGAATTCCTGGATACTCCAACAGATGGTAGAATTCCCAGGACCAGACTCCTTCGTTAACTGTGGACTCCAACAACCGTGGCCCGCTTGGTGCTCCCCCCCGGAAGAAGAAAAGAAAAACCGCGAGATCCCCCCACCCTCCGCTCTCTCCGGGAGCTTTTTTCCCTCCCCCAAAACTAAGTTATCAGTTCTTTTGTCCACGTTAAGCACTCAGCACTTAGTCTCCTAGCAACTTGGGAGGGGGGAAAAATTCTACAGGAGACTCAAACCCCAACAGCCCCGAGGAAAAGATACCACTGGAAATTTCTTCCCCAAGGGATGAAATACTCACCATCTATTTGTCAGTGGTACCTCTCTTCCCTGCTGTCCCCAGTGTGATGTGTGACTGGGGGCACACACGGATGATGTGCTTGTGTGTGCCCCCAGTGATGACTTACTGTCCCACGTGCTTGACCTGACAATGGATTCTTTGGTTGCTGCAGGGTTCAAGCTTCAGGAGGAAAAGATTCAAAGGATGCCACCTTGGAAGCACCTGGGTCTTGAGACTGGTAAGCGGACCATTGTGCTGCAAAAATTGGTTGTCAAAAATAACATCAAGACCTTAGCAGATGTCCAGCAGTTGTGTGGGTCCTTAAATTGGGTATGACCTTGGCTAGGTCTGACCAGTGAGGACCCAGACCCCCTCTTTAATCTTTTAAAAGGGGGAGAGGAGCTAAGTTCTCCTAGGACACTCACCCAAGAGGCAAGAGCAGCCCTAGAAAAGGTACAGGACTGTATGGCCACCAGACGGGCCAACAGGCAAATCCGACTTGCCATTCAAATTCATCATTTTAGGCAAATTGCCACACTTGCATGGGATGATTTTTCAGTGGGAAAGAGTGGAAAAATCAAAAAAGGACAAAGACTGTAGGGATCCCCTCTTAATCATAGAGTGGGTTTTCCTCAGTCACCACCGGTCCAAAATAATGACCAGGCCACAGGAATTGATAGCAGAATTGATCCGGAAAGCCAGGACCCAGATCAGGGAGTTGGCAGGATGTGATTTTGAGTGTATTCACATCCCAATCGAGATAAACTCGGGCCAGATCACAAAAGCAGTGTTGGAGCACCTGATTCATGAAAATGAAGCTTTGCAGTTTGCTCTGGATAGCTACACAGGTCAAATTTCAATTCATCGGCCTGCTCACAAATTATTTAGAGAACAAATTCAGTTCAAATTGTCATTAAAAAGTGTTCAGAGCAAGAAGCCTTTAAAGGCTTTAACCGTTTTTACAGATGCATCTGGAGCATCTCATAAATCAGTAATAATGTGGAAAAATCCTCAAACTCAGCAGTGGGAAAAAGATATTGTCAAGGTGGAAGGATTGCCTCAGGTAGCTGAGTTGGCTGCAGTTGTTAGAGCTTTTGAAAAGTTTCCTGAACCATTCAATTTGGTCACAGATTCGGCCTATGTAGCAAGGGTAGTATCCAGAGCTGAACAAGCTGTACTGCGTGAGGTCTCCAATTCTGCACTTTTCAGCTTGCTCTCAAAACTAGTAAATCTGATCTCCCACTGAGAGCAACAATTTTATGTGATGCACATCAGATCACACACCGATTTACCAGGATTCATAGCTGAGGGCAACAGAAGGGCTGATGCTCTTGCTGCGCCTGTGGAGATGGCCCCACTCCCAAACATCTTTGGACAAGCCAAAATCAGCCATCAGCTTTTTCACCAGAATGCACCAGGCATAGTCCGCCAGTTCCACCTAACTCGGGAACAGGCTCGGGCAATGGTGTCAATGTGTCCCTCGTGCCAGTAACACACACTCCCAGCCCTAAGTGCAGGAGCAAACCCCAGAGGATTGAACAGCTGTGAGGTATGGCAGATGGACGTGACACACATCATGTCCTTTGGTAGGCAAAGGTATGTCCGTGTATCTGTAGACACCTTTTCTGGTGCTGTCTATGCCTCTGCCTGTAGCAGGATTTTTGGAGACAGACACAGAGAGCCTGACAATGCTGGGAAAGTTCTGTTGTTTTAGCACTGTCAAGGACGTTGAGCCTGAGAACCAGGACACTGAGCCTGAGAACCAGCTTTTTCCCTCAACAAAGTGTAAACAGGTAACTGCAAAGGAATGCTTATGCAGATAACACTAGCCAATAGCGAGTAGTAAAATGCCGTGTGAACAGCTTATGCACAAGAATGATATATGTATATAAGAACCCTGTGTACCCTCAATAAATGGAGCATTCACCACTACTTCTGTGAAGAAGGTGTTTGACTCTGGCTGTTCCCCGTGTTTTTGTTTTTGTTTTGTTTTTTTTCTTTTCAAAAATCACCTTCAATTGGCGCCCGAACTTCGGACCTTAGGGTCCGACCCAGAGGAGAACGACCCAGGGTGACGACCCAGAGGAGAAATTAGCGGTGGGACGCTGAGCGGTTGGACGCTGAACTCGCCGACAGATGCAGCTGCATTAAGGTGAGACCTCCGGAAAATAGCGGTCAGACGCTGATCTGCCGAGAGATGCATCAGCATTGAGGCAGAGGCTCGCCATCCTTGCAAAGAGTGCGAGGCTGAGTTGGTAAGGGGAACAGGGGGCAGTTTCTTGAAAAAAGGTGGAAGGCTCGAGTACTCACTTCCCTGCCCCATTGACGAGGCAAGCATGGAATGCGAATTTGCTGCCACATTGAAGTTATTTATTATTATACTCTCTGAGAGACGAAAAACAGTAGCGGAAAAAGTACTGCAAAAGTTGATTAACTGGGCTCACGGAAATGGACATTTAACAACTCCGCGGCACTGCGAAGTCAGGGAAGCGCTGCGGGACCCCTGCCGTGCCCTCTGGCCACCGGCGCCCCGGCACCGTCACTGGCCGATACCCGGCTCGTCGCTCCCGGCCTGCGGCCCGCCCCCGTCCCTCCGCGGCAGCGGCTCCATCGTGCCCGCCGCCCCGCAGCAACAGGCAGGACGAGGAGAAAGCGGCCCCCGGGAGCCCGCACCGGCCCCCGCCGCTCCCAGTGCCGCCGCTCCCACAGCGCATGCACCGAGTGCCCCCCCGTTCTCGGCTGTGCCCGAAGAGACACCGGTCGACCAAGAGAGGGGAACCCGTGACCCCTGCTGTCGACCACCTTCCCCCGACAATGTTCCGCTGCCAGACGAATTAGAGGAGGACCCAGTGATGGAGCAGAACCCACGGCAGAATCCACAGCAGAACCCACGATTGGTTTAAAAGAACTGACTGATCAAATTCAGGCAGTGATGCAACGCCTGTGTGAGCGAGCGCATGCAGCAACGAAGCTGCTGCTGGAAAAAGCCCAAGAACTATCTACAATAAATGCTAAAAATCAGGAGGAGCCAACATCATTCAGCTCCCAGTTAACTCCAATGCACAGCTTGAAATCTGAAAAGTGCTCAAACAATGTTAGATTAGATTCATACTGCAAATATCCATTCTCCAGCCTGGATTGCCCCCAATCTGATCACCATCATCAAACTGTTAATAATATATTTACAGCTCTGTTATTGGTATGTTACTGCTCCAACAGCTTCAAAGGCAGGTACCTTCCTGGACATTCATTGCTTGTGCCTGTGGCATTCCAGTCCCTGAATGCTACAGATGGAAAACAAACAAGAAGGACAAATAGCAGCACTCCGTTAAGAGAGCTTTTTGATCATAGCTGTGATTCATTGTCCACAGTCTTTGTGGTTTTAGAAACTTGTATTGTTGTGCAGCTGGACACCAACCCTGACTGGATGTTCTTCTGTTGTTTTGCTGTGACATGCTCTGACAGACATATGTCTCAAGAACGCTGCGCTTCGGCATGATTCATGTGACTGAAATACAAATCTTCATAATAATCATGAATTTACTGGCAGTGATAGGAGGACCACCTTTTTAGCAATCTCAGATTCCAAGACCTGAACATTCAGGTGAAAAATACTCCCAGCTCTTTGTACTGTGGCAGGAACCATATTCTCCTGTGCAATAGGAGTTGGCAAAAAAAGGGATCCACTTTAGCAGGAACAAGTTCCTCTCACCTTTTCTTCATATTGGCTCCATTGATTGCCTCAGCTGCAATGATCTACAAGAAATCTACTGTGCAGCTGTTTGAGAGGCATCTCTGCCTCTACATCTTGACTTTTGGCTTTGTGTGTGCCAAGATCACAAATCAACTGGTGGTTGCCCACATGACCAAGAGTGAAATGTATTTATAAGACACGGCATTCATAAGCCCAGCATTGCTGTTCCTTGACCAAATGTTTTAACAGCTTTATTGATAAGTATATTTTCCTCTGGATTGCCCTGATCCTGTCCCTGTTTAACCTGCTCCAATACTGTGTCAGCGTGTGCAACCAGAATTGCTGCCCACCTGCACATCCACATGTTCCGCATCAAGGGCTGCCCCATGCCCTCGAACCATCACTAGGGCTGGGAGCTGCCACAGAGGAATGGGGAAAGACTTAGGTTTCTACAGGAATGGATGAAGACTTGTAAGAGACAAATGCTAAAAGCAAATGAGAACAAAGTAATTTATAATAATCAATGTTGTATAACTTTTCTTCTTTATTACCAGTAACACTTCTTAACTAGTCTCCTGCCTGAGAGTGAATTCCAAATTCACCCTAGTCAACTTTCCATGTAGTCAACTCTGTTGATTCCAAGCCTGGAAAAGCTTGCAGGAAACAAATGCTCCGTCTTTGTAATTACCTTGATTACTGATTTCTCTCTATATGGTGAATGGATCCCCACCAACTGGAGTTTCTAATGTAGTATAATTACAGCTGCAATCTGACTTGCTTTTAACATTTCATCATCTCTTAGTGAAATACTTATTGTCCACTTGGAATTTATTTACTAAAGAATTGAGTTGGTAAAAACCCAGAGATACCTTACTAAGTTGTGTGGCTGCAGCAGCTGCCAAGTAAGAGCCAAGCTGGGGTTGTTTTTCACTCGTGCATTGCTGACAAAGTGGTTTCATGCTGAACAGGGTCACAGTAAGCCTTCTGCACGCAGTGAACACCGCAAGCCCTCTGAAGATAAAAAGCCAGATGGTCAGCTCTGGACAAGATAAGAGGAACGCTTCTGGTCAGAGCAGCTGATCTCAAATTCGTCCCAGACTGACAGATCTCCAAGGGCCCTGGAATGTGTCACTCTGAAACCTGCTGGTCAGTGACCAGGACACCTCTGAGGCGAATTCGACAACAGCTGCACCCAAGCCTTTGAGCCTTGCATCTGGGCCACAATGGGTACCGAGTAAATGGACTCGGCCAGCAAGGAAGGAAAAGAAGGAAGAAGGATCATCAAGTCCTTGCTGAGACAGCTGGTGGTTGAGGCCACTGGTGAACAACGCCCTCCTGACCCAGACTGGGTTGTAGCATTTTTGATCACCAAGGCCCCTTGGGATTGTTGGAACTTTCCCAGGACTTGCATGAGTGGCAAGAAAAAGAGTGTCCTCAGTGTCAGGAAGTAATAGTTATAGAAGTGAGCTGCGGAGTTTGTGGTGCACAATTTGAGAGAGAGACACCAAAGCTTTGGCGTGAGGTGGTTTGTGTGACCACTGCTATAGTGGTACCCTTGGTGCCTTTTATCAAGCAGCACAGGTAGTGTTGGGAATACCTAACCCTGTTCCTGATGATTTTGGTGGAGTAGCAGATTGGAAATTTGCGCAGACAGTGTGGGCCATTAAGAGAGAGAGATGGTAGGTCCGCATGGTAAGACGTTCTCGCGTGTTGCGTGCCTTTTGCTCATGGTGTCAACAAGTGTTGCAAGATCTTCTCAACTAGCTCATCAATTTTCTAAGAGAACTAATGTATGGGTGACATTTGCCAATGTGACTGGACAGGATTCTAATTGCCTTAGCCTGGCCAATCCCCAAGACCCATTCAGAACTTGTTTGATAGGAACACCCCTTTGGAGCCCTCACAATTTTAAAGGTTATGTGAAAAATGAAACAATGCTGAATTTTACTGTGGCAAACAGCATGGTGTGAATGTCAGGTTTCAGCCGCCCAGGCTGATGGAGGCTGGCAGTGAAAAATTATAGAGCAACTTAAGGATACACTTACTTCACCACCTGAAGAATTAGACCTCCTTGGATGTATGAATGCCAGCTCTACGAATAGAAGTGAGGGAGGTTGGGTGTCCTTTGAGCCCCCCACAGAGCAGAGTTTAAATATACATAGCCAGAAATGGGCTGCAATAAATTCAGCTTGACTATCTAGCAGTGTACACCAACAACTCTATTCCAAATGTAATTTGACTGGCAAACCAGCACCATGCCTTCCACAAGGAACATTTTTAATATGTGGGGACCACGCCTGGAATGGAGTTCCAGCCAGCCCACATGGGAGCCCATGCTATTTAGGGAAGCTTGCCCTGTTTCACCCTAACATAACCACATTGATGACTTTAGCAGAAGTTACTCGGAGAAAACATGCCATACATGAGTTGGACTGTACAGACATAAAAGATCCTAAATTCTGGTCCCAAGCTAGGACAGTGTTAACATCCATGTTTATACCAGGAGCAACAGCCGCCAGAGCAATGACCACATTAAAGCAGATGGCATGCTGGACCAAATCAGAAGTGATTTTAACTAGTCAAATTTTAGGTAAGCTATCAGCGGATGTTACCAGTGTTAACCATGCTGTTTTACAAAACCGTGCTGCAATTGATTTTTGCTTTTAGTACATAACCATAGGTGTGAAGACTTTGAAGGAATGTGTTGCATGAACCTGTCTGACCATTCTGGATCAATTCACAAAAAAATTGCAATTAATGAAGAACAAATTACATGATTTAAAAGAAAGTGATGATGCATTTAAAGATTAGTTAAGTAGCCTTAGGATGACAAGATAGCTGAAGTTTGTTATTAAGCGTTGGTTATATTATTACTTGTAAGATTATTAGTACTAAGTTGTGTAATGTCATGTATTAAGAATATGTTGTATAAGACAATATCTAATGCTTAGCTTGTGCAAAAGAAAAAGGGGGAATTGTAACAGGATTTTTGGAGACAGACACAGAGAGGCCTGACAATGCTGGGAAAGTTCTGTTGTTTTAGCACTGTCAAGGACGATGAGCCTGAGAACCAGGACACTGAGCCTGAGAACCAGCTTTTTCCCTCAACAAAGTGTAAACAGGTAACTGCAAAGGAATGCTTATGCAGATAACACTAGCCAATAGCGAGTAGTAAAATGCTGTGTGAACAGCTTATGCACAAGAATGATATATGTATATAAGAACCCTGTGTACCCTCAATAAATGGAGCATTCACCACTACTTCTGTGAAGAAGGTGTTTGACTCTGGCTGTTCCCCGTGTTTTTTATTTTTGTTTTCGTTTTGTTTTTCTTTCTTTTCAAAAATCACCTTCATCTGCCCACAGAGGGGAGAAGTCTAGTGATGCCATGAAACACCTACTACAGGCTTTCTCCTTCCTGGGCATCCCCAAATCAATAAAAACTGATAATGGACCCATGTACACATCCAAGGAGTTCAGAAGCTTCCTGCAGCAATGGGGAGTAGAGCACAAAACAGGCATCCCCTACTCCCCGACAGGTCAGGCCATCGTGGAAAGGACCCACCAAAATCTCAAAAGGGTCCTCAGCCAACAACATCAGTCTCTAAAACTAGAGACACCCCAAATCCAGTTGTCCAAAGCCTTGTTCAATCTGAACTTTTTAAATTGCACGTTTGAAAATCTTAACCCACCAATTGTGCACCATTTCAGAGAGAACTGCCAACTGCAGCTGAAAGCAAAGCCTCCAGTAATGGTAAAGGATCCAGCAACCAGGGAAACAGAGGGTCCTCATGATCTGATCACCTGGGGTCGTGGGTATGCCTGCGTGTCCACTCCCTTAGGTCCCAAGTGGGTGCCAGCCAAGTGGGTGAAACCTCTTATCCCTAAAACTGCAAAGCCACCTGCAGAGGCCCCACAAGTGGCCAGTGCTGCCTGGAGGAAGAGAAAGCGCCGAACCTTCTCCTTCTAATTATCATCTTCCCTTAACAGTATTTTTCTGAACAGTTTATCTGCACTAGATGTCATTTTTTCTTCTCCAACTTTAAAGGTACTCAAGGTCCGAACTCTGAACACCTCTCACAAAGTGAGCCTTCCTCCTGCTCAATTTAATAAGAAAAGGGGAAATGTTGTAATGCATTAATTTGGTTTATATTGTGTTTCATCGGATTCGTAATGTTTTTTCCCTGTTCCCCTTTTACTGTACCACATGGTCTGTCCCTGCTCAGCAGTGCCCCTCCCCCACACTGGAATGTAACCCAACTCTGTTCCACTCCCACCTTGTCCCTGATTGGGGAGTGGCTTGTCCCTGCCTCTAGGCCTGTCCCCACCTGGGGAAAAAGCTCCGGGACAGGCAGAGCCTAGATGACTCCAGCGTGGATGGGAAAGGAGCTAAAACTAGCTCCTGGGCAAATAAAGCAATATTTTCCACCCCCGGACAAAGAGCAGGCTCTTTCCTTTTGCCATCGGCGGTTGTCTGGGTCTCATAAAGAAACCCCACATCCCTCAGTAATTACCTGTATATTTTGCAGCACATATTAGGGAGCTATCCCGTGTGCTGCCCGGCCGTAATAAACATACACTTTCTAACTTTGAACTGTTAAAGGGTTTTTGTTCTTCACAGTTGGGTATCAATACTAGATCAATACCCATATTTCCTTAATAAGTCGCTTGTTTAACTCTTTCATAAGGTTTTTTTGTACTAGGACATGAAACATTCTCAACTGCCAGCTATTCCTTCTTACCTTCTCCACTACAATTTAGGCCAAGTCCTTTCATTGAAGTATTTTGCTGCTGTCCAAGTCTATGTATTTCAGCTCTGCATCTTTTTACTACCCCTCACTTCCCACCACCAGGCTCTTCTCCACTATCACCTTCTTTCTTACACCTTGCTTGCAGATACATCTCTGCCAATATTTTCTACCATCTCACTACTCACCTCTGATTTCTAAATCACTTCCTTTTTTTTAGTGCTTCCTTATGCTACAGCTCCTGGTAAAAGGCTTCAAGAACACATCATTGTCCTTCAAGTTTACATCTGGTAACACAATTTCACCAACAGCTGCTCCAAAATTGTTAATTATTAGGGTTTTTCTTTGGAGGCCGTTTTCCACTCTCTGTAAGGCAACCAGGAGCACTGACAAGTAAATAACAAGTCAACAGCACTCAAATGTGCATATACTTTCTATATGCACTTTTTACACATATTCAATACTTTCTGGTTTTATTTACTTTATAATTAGCACTTGAAGTTTTCCACCATCTCCCAGTGATTTCACAGCAGCCTTTATAATTTTACCTCCCTCCTATATTTACCTGTACTTCAACATTCCAAGCGTGGCTGTTGCACAGGATACCTCAACAGACTTGTATTAAAAATGCTCTTTAAAATTCCAGAGCTTTGAACTAAAGAAATATCTCAAGAAGTTTTCATGGAAAGTTCATCGCAGTTGGCTCAATTCAGCTGCAGTTAGATGCACCTTTTCAAATAATGGGAAAAAAAACCGTAAAGGGGTCAGGTCCAATCAATACAGTTGTTCAAACAGAATTTCAGGCACTGTGATGTGGGGATTTTTTTGTGCTCTTTCTTTGTACTGCTCCACTATGAAGAAAGGTTGCTTTTGCTAGTAGAGCAATAAAAATCTTAGCCTTTTGAATACAGCCAAGTAACCAATGGGAATCTTTACCAGGTGTGGAAAATATAGCAAATTTTTCATGTTTTTCTTGTGCATGGCTTTGTTCTTTTTATAACCATACAGTACATGGACACACAGATGCATACACAGCACAAGCAAACACTTTAAAATGCCCACACACAAACATAAATCAGAGGGGCAACATCACACCCTGCCTTCTGCATCTTCTAAGTTTTGACACCAAGTAAATCCAGTCCTTCCTTCACAGAACATTCAGAAGTTAATTGCTAAGACACCTGAGAAATAAGAGGGGAACAGATATAAAATACATATACATATATTTGAAGATCTGGAAGTCAGAGGAGTAAATGGTGCAGGGGGGAAAAAAAATGAAGTACCAGAATGGGTCAGGAGCACTCTGCCTTCTCAAAACATCAACCCCTCCCTCCAAAGGCTGTGGGGTATCCAAGACCACCCTGATGGGCTTTAAGAGCTTTTTGAAATAGCAGCATCCTTCAGTAGCTTTTCCTTCCACATGTAAGATACTTTCCAGAAGAGAATCTCTCGCTAGTTTCCTGAAAAACCTTTTTATCTACTTCTGTTTGTGGGGGGCTTTTTGTTGGTGGTGGTGGGTTTTTTTCTGCCCAAATATTCCAAAACAGCCTGGATTCTCTAAGTATTGCTTGCCTGCCCAGTCCTTTAAAACAAACAGCATAAATACACATGCACAAAGACAAACAGTGCTATAGCTCAGCAGGATTCCTTGCAGCCCAGCAATGCACACAAACTCAAAATAATAGTGAAAAACAGGGGTGGGGGCAAGTCCAAAAAGATGAAAGATGTGCTACTTAAAACTATCAGGCTGTACTTTTATAAATGCAGCTGGGCATTAAGTTTAGTAACTTTGGCTGAAGAAATTGGAAACAACTGTATACGGGAAGAGACATCAGCCTGCAAAATTTTTGTTTGGTACAACATAACAACACACTAATTAAAAACAAGCACCATCAAAAGAACTGACATGGCTTTCTAATGATTGAGTTCAATTAGTCCCAAACACTTCACTGTTTAACAGGCAGAAGGGAAAAAAGGCTACTTTCTGACCAAAATTATATTGATCTGCAAGTTAACATACTTTTTTTTCCTAGTTTTAATATTAGAAAGTAGCTTGTAAGATCCTGAAAAGAGCATGTCGATTAAAAGAAACAGAACAGAAAAAGGAAATTAACCCAAACCAACCACTCTATGCATAAGAAAACTAGCCATTACTATTTTAAAACTACACCAATCCTTACAAAAGATGGTCAATAAGAACAGCATTTCATATATTTTTGGAAGAAAAACTATCTTGTATTTTTTTCCAAATATGGGATTAACTATGGAATGACCAAAATCCTTCGATCAAGACTGGTTTCATTGAAAATGTTAATGTTTAGGGCAAAATCCTTCTCTTCCACGCAAGCTTGAATGAGCAATTTTGTGTGTGCAATCAAAGGAAGGAGAGTGAACATCTCCCCTAACCTGCAGAGCAGGACTGTCTGTGCTCCTTTCCCTTCATTGCTTTGTTGTGCCCCACAAAAACAGGATGAGCACATGCTAAGCAGCTCAGCTCCCAGTTTCTGCCACTCACATTCAAAGGCCAAGGATTCACAGCTTCAAACATTCACCCTCGAGTTTGTGCAGTAAACACTAAGCCACAGAAACACTTTTAACTGCTTTTTCAGAAGAATTCAACATTTCCAGTGCTCTCCATCAACCTGGTGTCTTCTGAAGGAACTGCCAGAAAGTCAAACGCTGCCAGTGAGCTGCAGCTTTGCCAGTGCCCACCACCTTCCCCTCAGCCAACACCCCACTCCTGCTATTGAAGAATACTGAAAGATTTTATCAAATGCTTAGAAAACATTTCTGAAAATGAAACAAACAAAAAAATCAACTAATAATCATCATCATCAAAATGCAGAATTGGTGTAGAGAGAGCCCAATTCAAATCTCAGTAAAATAAGTGCAAAACTGGGGAACTTCAATGGGATTTGAACCAAAGAAGGGCAAAATGTGATAAAAGCACAAATGACTCCAACTAGCTGGATACTGGCAAGAGAGCAGACAAGACAGAGGCAATAGGAGGCAGTTATGTTAATATTTTAATCTGTACATATACCATTTTCCAAACTGTTACATTTTAAATTAATGTTTTCTTGTAAAATATTCATTTATGGTTTCAAAACTTTTTTATAAAGGCAAAAATAAATCATTATTTTGGCAAAAGGTTTTGAAGTTGATACTGGCAGTATTGAGGTAAAATAGATTGCATTAGCTAAATATATACTTTTAAGAATATTTCTGCGTATAGTGTTAATATAATATGATTTGTCTTACAGTCTGAAATACAGTTCCAAGGGGTTTTTAGCTTCTACTAGAATACAGAGAATAAAAAAAAGTTAGTGGTTTCACAAAATACTGCAGAAGTATTTCTCAGTTATTTCTCATCCAGAGCTGAACTCAGCTACTAATTCCATAACATTGGGAAGCTTTTGTACGTCTTGTATTTGATGCATACACAGGGTTTTTTAAAGTATAGTTGCAGCAATTCATTTAACCTTATTTTCTCCTTATTTTAACCACCTCACCCTTTGCCCTATGCATAAGTACCGCACAGAATTTCAAAGTTTGGCAAAGATAAGCACCAGGTGAACATACAAAATTAGCAGGTGCCACATTCCATTAGTTTTGCTGTTTCCAGGATATATACTAGTCAGTACTAGTCATATTGTAATGTCTATTGAAAACAAAAAATCAGAAGAAAAATATGTATTTACTAGCCAAGAGACACATTAATTTTTTTTTTATTGCTTACTTCACATATTTTAATTAAAAATCACCTTCTTTCACATCTCAACTTTCAAAAAAATAAAATTTGTTAGCTGTTCATTATAGAGGGGCAGCACTACTGCCAAGGGCAACCTAACAAACCGTGGATTGATAACAGCAAGTTAATCATCTGGGATCAAAAAAAATTGGGACTTAAAAAGGCTTTTGTTGTGGCTTTCTTGGGAAATTCAGCTATACAGTGGTTACTAATATTTAGAAATTCAAGCTAACAATTCTTGCAATGGATTATTTAATGGCAAAAGGGTGGGTGATTAACTCTACAAAAATATTCAATCTGAAACACCCTTTCACCAACCTGTCACCTGTGCTAGCTCTATCCATACCCTATCAGTGTGCTTCTAGGTTTGCTCAATTTGTGGGCTTTTTTCCCAAAACTTACAATGTGCATCTGAGCCTGAGGGGGAAGTAACAGCATCTTTTAGTATCTATGCAAGACGTGTCTTTTAAATTAATTCAGCCCTTGATTTTAAAAAAAAATCTGAAATACGTCAATCTAAAAAATACATTGTCAGTATTTTACAGAGTTTATTAAAAGTGCCGTTTATTCATATAAAAAGTGTGAACTAAAATGAAGTAAATAAAAAAAAGATCTGCAGTTCTCTTCATTTTCATAGAAAATCCCCCCTATCATTCTCTGAATGTCATTCCAGAAGAAGGTATCATCAACCAGTGAGTATCTCCAAGAAACATGAAAAGAATGTCCTCTGTCTTCCAGGCGGTGTCGCAAAGTGAAGATTTGCCTCAAGTCTCACGTCAGTGTTCACTTACTGCTTTGGCTGGTGTGAAGGAAAATAAAACATGATTAAATTATTGAAGGGAGTCAACCAGTGCCAAGCAGTAAGAATTGCTGGAAACTTTTTTTTAAGCTCTTTGCAGTTTGACAGAAGGAACAATTCATACAGGCACATTAAGCAAACAGTTATCTCCTGATGCCACTGATGCTCAAGTTGCTGCATCCTCAGCACATCACAACTACTTTCTTTTTCTGAAGAAGAGGTACCTTTATATAAATATAGATCTTTAACTGTATATCTATGTGTATGTATTTGTAGAGACATGCGCTAGACATGTTTTTAAGTCAGTCTGGAATCACAGAATGGCTGGGGTAGGAAGGGAGCTCTGAAGGTCAGCCCCAGCCCACTGCTTGAGTCTCTGGCACTGTACAATTATCTGAGTTACTCAAGCAACCCTCCTTCCTACTTCATCTCTGCTTTATCTTCTTGTTCAATATCAGACAATAAAATTAAGCCAAAGGAAATCAGAAAGGTAAGAATAATATAAAAGAAAAATATGGATGCACAGCAAGTGTCTTAACTAGGGGCACACTTAGCAGTTGAATACAATATTTACATGTTTTCCTGCTTCCAATGTCAAACAGGGAAAACTCTGCAAATCCTACCAAGAAGAGATACAAACACAGACATTTCTTTGTAAGGAGAACAAAATTATCCCAATTTTAATACTTGAAGTGGCAAACCAGAGACAAACCTAACCAGAGACAAAACCAATCCTCTGTAACATGATCCAATGAAAGGCATGGTCAAAGGTCAAACACAGCGTTGCAGAATTAGTTACAAAGGGCTAAATTTTCAGCTCACCTCACCTAAGACTCTGATGCCAGCTCACGTGTAGGATACCAGCCACAAAGGAAGCCCCTGCTTGTACAAGGGTGCACTTTGGATTCTCTCTTTGTACGCCCTGAGCAGCCACCAGAGTACAGAAGGCTGCTGAAAACCTGGCCCCGTTATCCAGAGCACAGATGTTTCCTCCCTTCACCACAGTAGGACTGAGGAAACACCTCACCTGCAGAGCAGCAGCATTTAACTGAAGACTTCATCAGCCCACGTGTTAGCTCATTAGAAGCAATATTTACACGAATAAAAGCTTTCTGAAAAAGTAGCTGCATGCTTTCATTCGGATGTAATTCTGGTTTAGTAAAGAAGTTAAAATTTAGCAAGCCACAGCACAGGCACGATGGCAAATCAGACATGCCGAGAGCAGTTAGTTCTTACTTGGAAGGTGTTTAAACAAATGTGTAGTGAAATCCATTGCTTAGGGGGGAGTGAGGTGGCTGTGGTACAGAAGGTGAGGGTGCTTTGGGTGGATAAATCAACTGCTGAGCTAGAAGGGATCACACACAGGAATTAGGCTGCATAATCAAACATTCACATCATAAACAGAGTCACCTTAATTTTCTACCACATGAATAGGAAACCTTGTAAACTATTTTAGTCACATGGAACACAAGGTAAACAACATTTCTACTTTTTTCTTTTTCTTTTTTCTGCTTTTTTCTACTCCTTGCATAAATTAAACAAATAAAGATTCCTCTTTGGATGAGAATATGGACTACCCATCTCAAGATGAAATTTCACTGGAACATTAAGAAGGCACACAACACTGATGTACTTTCATCAGCCCTACTTTTAAAGCTTTTGAAGATCTGGACCAGTATCTGTATTTGCTAATTTGACTACCAGACGTCACTGAGGCTGTACAGGTTTTCAACATTTCCTTTGTTATATGCCAGTGAGCAGAAACCAAAATAATATATAGAAAAATGTTTACAAAATTACATATAATGTTTTGCTTAGTGTCATGATACAGTAAATAAATTTTCATATCTCAGCTTCAAAATACAGGATAAAGAATACACTGATTAAGACTATCCTTGTTTATAAACTAGAGTAGTGGTATAGTATTAGAACAATAATCATAAAATTGAAGAAATTTAAACTCGGCCTAAATTCTACTTTTATGTTTTGGAGGGCCAAAGCACACAACATAGGAAACAACTTCTTAATACTCTTGTATTTGACTTTAATCTTCCTGATTCTTGGCATGATTTCCACTCAAAAGGTTGATTTCTTATTAGGAACAGAGCAAACTCTAAAGTGCTAAGATTAGATAAATGTACAGCTTATCTTAGAAGATTTATATTAGCACAGTATCCTAACATAACTGCTTGTCCCTGAAAAATGGGCAAAGTTAAGCTTCACAGTCTTTTTCATAAACAAATCTTTGTAAAACAATCTACATAATTAGTTTGGGATTTTCAGATGTGGTCTGCCCCATCATCAAGGAGCAAACAATAACCCATACTTCAAAAAACAAATTACAGAAATAAGAATGTGAAGGAATCTGTAATATGAAACTAAAGAATGTAAAATCAGCTGTGCAAAGTGTCAAGTGCTTTTTTTTTTATCATTTAGATCATCAGAAAATAAGTCATAACTAAAAGACCTGAACTCTTTTCTGGTTTGTTGATTTTCTATTAAAACCAAACCACTCTGGCTTTTTTTTTAGAATACTGTGAAAGGTGTTTGCTTTTAAAAGAGTAAGACAAAATTGAAATCAAAGCAAGACACGTTTCAAGAAGTGAGTTTTTGACATACAAGTGTGGCAACAAAAGCTGTGCACACACATAAACATTTGGAATTCCTTAAAAACCTTAGGTTTTGGCTACTATGTTAGGGTTTCTTTAAGTGTCTGAAAGAAGCTGCTATGATTCACAAAGAAAATTAAACTGAAACCTATCTCACAACTCACTTCAAATTTTCTGAAGCAGGACTTAAACATTTCAGTGCCAACACACACTTTAATTCCCTCTTTGAGGAAAACTAAAGAATTAAGATTTTTGTGGTTACATATACCTGAAAAAGTATGATGGATCATACTTTTGAGGCCATTAATTATGAAACATTAAAATATAAAAATAAAAACCTATAGTAATGAAATGTATACTGAATTCACTACACAACATTTTAAAAAAATCAAACCTATTTCAGTAGTGTACATTTGTTACAAGTTCAGGCACACCCAGAAGTAACTTAACTGACCCCAGGTAGACCTTTGAGTAGGGGAGGCACGCTGCTCTTGCTGTACAAGAATATTCTTCTTGTTGACACAGAAGAATAATTTTAAGTACTGGCTGTGTTCATCTGGGCTGACCTTAGCCTAGATGTGTGATCTTTTCCCAGCAGAAATTAGAACTCAGGTGGCAAAATGCTCCACAAAAAAGTTCCCATGCCATAACTAAAGGACTGGAGTACCTGTTACAAGGTTCTGGTCACTAGAACTGGGACCAAAGAACCTGGGGAAAAGCCCTGTTGATACAACAATGGCGTGAAGAGCCACAGGTTATTACTGAAATCCTCCCATGATTTTACAATTCTGTTTTTCTGTTTGTTTGGTTAAGTTCTGTAATGTCTGGCCTCCTCAATGAACCATTTTGTCCCTGCCAGTGAGTTAAATTACCCACAGAAACTCTCTGAAGTTTCAAGGTTCCTATCTTAGAAATGTATTCCATCCCCTCAAAATGCCATCCCCCTCAGGTTCAGCTGGCACTGCATGCCTGAGTGTACAGCCACATTCAATCAACACTGTTACTGCAGATGCACGTTATGCATTCTGATATTGGAATAATCTGTCTTTAATGGGAAAGTCTTAAGGGCTGCTGTGGCAAGAGCCATAACTTTAAACTGACAACTTCAGATGAGAAATGTGCGTATTTTTTCTCCATCACAGTTGAAGTTTCCATTATTTCCATTCTCCAGTGGAACAGTGAATGGTGCCAGTTATAAATGGCCAGTCAGACACTTGGGGAAATCGCTGCTGCATGTATTACTGTGTGATACAAATCTCTTGACATTTCTTGCTTATTTCAACTACAAAGCAATCAAGAGTGAAATTATCACTTTTAGCAACATATTGCAAAGGATCTATTAATTTCCAGGCATTGAGCAGAATTCCTGCACAGCTGTCTTGCTGTGACCTCTCATCCTGGTCACCAGACAGAAACATGCCAATCCCCATTTTACAAGGTCTTTTTGCAGCCTGTTGTCACAAAGCTCAAGCTGCAAATGATTGGAGCCTCATTTCAATCACTGGATCAGGGAATTTTTCTCTTAAAAAAAAATTTTAAATCCTCTTTCCTTGATTTTTTTTTTGAAGTCACAGATCAATTTACTTTTAAAAAATGAATATAGAAACATCTGATTTAATATGATTATAGAGAATTAAAATGTTAAAATTTTTAGCACTATTAGTTAGAGCAAGCTTCCAAGTTCTGAACTTATTAATCATACTAAAGAAAAGTTAATTTTGCCCCCTTTATCCTGTCCACTGGAGGCCAAATACTCAGTGTAAATCATTAGTCCCTCTCCATTTGTTACCTATGCATACTTTTCACTATTTTGAATAGGAATGACTAAAACTTTCTCTTATGCCAGGAGTTCAGCAACAACCCCATACAACTTGAGAAGCTGGTAAGAAATAGGTGTTATTTTGTAAACAACTAAGCATTACCTGCTACTTCCTTGCTCCTCTGAGAGGCTTCAGAAGCCAGAGCATATGAAATGGTAATGATGCGCTCCTGCTCCTGCAGCTGTGAATCTAAATCAATCGAGTTGTGTTTGTCCTGGGCAACAGTAGGCTGCAGATTGTGCATACTGGGGGGAAAGCAAAAAACAACATTAATATTTGCAAACATAAAGAATCCACCATGCAGATAAGAACAAGCTTGGTTTCAGACAGCAGTTTTCAGATCTCACCTATCAAGCTCTGTATTTTATTGTGTTTTTTTTTTAAATAGGGTTGATGTTGTATGCAAATGCCTACAGCACACAAGGGAAAACGACAGAGCCACCACACATTCAGTCACAATTTCTGCACAGCCTTAACAACATCTGAAAGTCCTTTTATAAAAATATGCTTAATGAAAGCACTACGAAAGTGCTACTTATTTGAAATTGTTAGCAAAATTCCTTGCTAGTGCTCAGAGGAAAAGGAAAAACCTGGTGGTCCTCAGGCTGCACTCCTTCCTAAGAGAGAGCAGGTACCTGACATACTGAATTCTGGAAATTGAATGTTTCAGTCGACTCTACGTTAGCTCTAAGTAGCCAAAATGTAGTTTCACAACTCCAACTCTCTGCCCACAACAGAAACTTGCTCTCATGCTGACTTTCTGTCTGCTTTTGGCCAGATCTCTGCCTTTCCTTCCCGCTCACTCTCATCTACAAGTTGTTTGGTAAGGACTCACTACTGTTTTAGGACTCCCTAAACAAGAAAATGGACATATACAAAATTCATCATTATGTCTTCTGCCTTGTTTTAGGAAGCAGTATGCCACATAAATTCTGAGTGCATTTTCTCAAAGCTACCAGTTACATTCAGGTAACAGAAATAAAGATTGTTGTATGATGTTAGTTCTCAATGTTTAACATGAGCACCTGTGTAAGATTTGGAAAAAACCCTAAAACCTAACCTTGATTTAGTAAGAATATTCTTTATCTTTTCTGCTTTACGCTGCCTGGCTGCCAGTTCTTCTGTAGAAAGAGGCTCTTCTGGCTCCAGTTCAACATAACGTTCTGGAATTACAACCTTCTCAGGTTTTGACAACTGTAGAAAAAAAGCAAGCATCAAGTTTTCAATAACAAAGACTTAAAAGAAATTGAGGTAAATCCTCCTCAATGGGAGAACACAGTGAAAAGAATAAAGCATGGATTTTCACAGTCAGTACATGCACTGGATGCTAAACACTTCTTCTGGATATCAAGCTGTTGCCCTTTCAACAGTGTTCCCTCTGATTCTCTTTACTTCAGAAGACAGATTGAACAAATATTTAAAGGGATTGCAGAAGAAATCAGAATCAACAGAAAACCTTTCTTCAGCTCAGGCTTAGCGCCCAAAATAGGACACCGCCTAAAGCTCTCACAGTAGAAGGAAGCAATCACTACAAGACTGACTAGACAACCTGAGATATCAATGTCATGATATCTGTGTCATGTCAGCCAGAACTTCCTACATCTGAAAGGAAATACTACTGAAAATTTTAACCTAGGGTGCCATTCATTTGAGACTGGATAATCTGTGAGCAGCAGAAGGGAAAAAAGGCAAACAGAAATGCATGACATTGTGCAATTGTGACAACCCATTGCATAAATTAATTCTGTAGATTGAAAATTTTAATATGATTGCATGAAAGCTAGAAACATTTTTTTGCTAGGATAAATTACTTTGTGGGAAATTTTTACTCCACCCAGTGAAAATACAAACAAACAATTTACAAACTTTGAAAATCAATTCTTATTATAAGGAACAAACAGCTTTTAAAAACAAAAATAGAAGATGTGAGTAAATGGAAATCAAGTAAAGGAGAACTTTTTTTTTTTTTCTTCTTATCAGAATTGTGTTAAAGCACTCATGAGGCAGTAAGTTTTTAAAATTTAAAATTCTCAATGAAAATAATCCTAAATTTTTTCTCCACTGACCTTGGTTCATACTAATTCAATGGATTATGTAAAGTGACCTGACCTAACCCCTAGTGTTTCTAGGCTGAGTAATTCACAGGATATCTCATGCCAAGAACACACACTGGCATACTCAACCATATTAAAATCACAACCTCAAGATTTTATACTTCCTTCTCAGGAAACCCAAGGCCAATGCTTCCAGGAAAATCCTCATTTTTCCACTACACTTCCCTACTTTTCAATCCAACTCCTCTCTGGAGGTCTAGCTATAGACATATATACTTTTTTTTTTTTTTTTTTTTTTTTTTTTAAATATCTCCATCTCCATATGGTATTTAACCTACATTAGCTCATCCCTTCACTTTCAGAATATCAAACCCACTAATCATCACAACAGCAGATGGAATTCCTTAAAGATACAAGTGAGTATATTTCCTCTGAGGCACAGAGGTACCTCAAACACAGAAGTGCCTGCCAGGTGAAAAGAATAGCCACATGAAATGGAAAAGGACAACAAGGCCAGGTTGGATGCAGCTCTGGTTCAGTGGAAGGTATCTCTGCCCATGGCAGGAGGTGGGAATTAGATGATCTTTAAGGTGCCTTCCAGCACAAACCTATGATTCTAACCTGGGTAAACTGAGAAAAAAGCTTTACACTCAGAGCTTCAGACTTATTTCAGTTACTCTGAAGCAGGACAGAAATGCCTATGAGCAAAAAATGTCTCCTATCCAAGGCTTAAAGGAAGTACAAAGTGATTCCCATAGCCCCAGGGGCCTCCTGGAAAAGAAAAATTAATAGCAGAGTGCAACAAGAAAGGCAGAAGAGCAGAAGCTGTTTCTGAAGTTTACAGAAGCGCTGTATTTTCTGTAAAAATTATACAAAGATTAATTGAAAGGGACATTCATTCATAGAGTTCAACAGATAACGACTCACAGAGTAAACCATTTACAAATATCTCTGTCTGTAAAATGATATACTCTGCCAACAGCTTTCAGAAGAGTACAGGTGCTTACTAGTCTAATTATCATTAATAGTTTTAGTGGTTTGCCATCTCCCATGGCATTTAACACACCACAAGGTAACCCCTGAACACTTGCTGTGTTCTCTCCTTCCCACCAGATGGCTCAATCGCATTTCAAACTGGCATTTCCTCGGTTACTGGAGCTGAGAAAAGACCTTGTGCCCAGAACACCGACCGAGTTATTCCAAAAGCTGACAGAAATATGCTTTCTGTTCAAGCCCAAATAAAGCAGTGCTTTCTCTCCTCTATCATCATTTGCCATTCAACATGAAAAGTAGTAAGGTAGCTCGGGGGAGCTAACTTTTCCTTCATTCCCGTTTCTCATTTTTAAATACTCATCACGTTGTCTTCTTGTCTTTTTTTCCCAATTTATAGAACTTTCCCTAACTTAATCACTCTTCCCTTTATAAAGCCCGAGATATGTATTTCAAAGAGTAGAGGCAACTATTCAATTTCTTCTTTCCACTAAACACAATATGAACACAAACCTTACAAAGGTGCAAGGTCATGTTTTCAGTACCCAAAAGACTTTTAGTTCAAACTTCCAGCTAACTTTCAAAAGAAAAGATGAAAATTCACTGCCTAAAACTTAGAAAGGTTATTATTTTGGGATAGAGAATAGAAGGCATAAGATTGTGAGCGTTACCTCTCTGCTGATATCTAAATCATAATCTTGAGGCTCCAGGTCTGTCTCTGTCACTGCTACTGGCTGAACTTTTAACCATTCATTTTCATCCTTGTCTTCTCCACGAATTGCCCTCTCAAGTAACTGCAAATCAAATTCTTGCTCTCGTTTCCACTGGTAACAGACACAAAACAATTAACAGCATTCAAGCATACTGCCAAACTCACCATATAGCAATGCACATTACTACAGCTGCAAACGCTACACTGCTGACAGAGTCAGCGGGGCAAACCCCTGAAGTGACAACAGAAAGAAAATAAAACTGCATTTCTTCGTTTTGATCTCTAGCTGTGCTGTGAGGAATTCAGAGTACTGTATAATTTTACATGTTCAACAGTATTGGCATCTAAGAAATTTATTAATCCAAATTTTACACTTGCTGATTAACATGCAACCAGCTACACATGGAACACAACTTTTGGAAGCTCAGCTGTCATCACCAGTGAGCCTACAGACTGACAGAGTAGTCCTTGGCATTGTAAAGAGGCAGTGCTGTGTGGTTCTGAATCTCTACACAGAAAGGCTATTTACAGTGCAGGTTGAGAATCACAACTTGAAAATTTTATGTATCTTTTTAGCATAATACCTACTGTTTAAAGTTGACGATATTTTGTGTATTAGCGTCAACTTGTCTTGAATTAAGAAATAATTGACTTTTAAGTTATTCAGACTTTACTAAAAGCAGAGTCTAGGTACCTGCAAAAATCTTCCATACAGTCTTTAAAAGGTAAATATTTAGCAATATAAATCAGAACTATTAAATACTTATTGATATGTATTTTAGCATATTTAAACCAAGCTGCATAATGTAGAGTACCCAAAATCACTGCATACTAGTCCCTTCACAACTTTACACAATACAGGTCACACTTAAGGACACTACCAATACCTTTTTGTTCAAAAAATTAAGTTCAGTTGTAGCATCATTCCATCCAGTAGATCCAAGCAACTTTACCATACATGATATTAAAAACAGTAGGAAAAAGAAGGGACAAAAAGAACAACAACATAATTATCTCCTCAAGGTTTTGAGGGAATCAACAGGAGAACGTGCCACTTTTGTGTTTCTTAAAAACATCTCCAGTATTTCTGGTACAAATCTTTGGCTTGTTTTGGACGAAGTTTGAACTCCATGTGAAGTCCTAGACTCCATTATGTCACTTGCATTAATAAATCTAATTGAAACCTATTCATGCACAAGCTCTCATTATTCACTCAGAAGATAAGCATCTTCCATGTATATTAAGAAGTTAAGTAGGTAAAAGGCAATTATATCTCAAATATTTAATATATTACAGAATTCAACAGAGAAAAGAACATTTTCTCATATGGGTACTCCAAACTCATCCTTCTACTCATATTCGAACCAGGCCTGATTGATATAGTATATTTTAAATACACAGTATCATATTCAAGTTGTTGTTATATAATAGGTAAGAAAAACATCAAACCATTCTTACGAAGCAGTACTTTTATTGGCTTTGATGTTGCAACTTTTACATTAAAAAGGCATTGTATATAACAAATGAATTCATGTACTGTGATCAATACTTAAAATGCCATCCTACACTTGAGAGCTGACCAATTAAAAATTAGAATTACACATACAATGTATGTTTAAAGCAAAAGTTACACACCGAGCAGCACTTCAATTATACATTTAACTGTTTGCCACTGTGTCTGCTAAATAATTGTAATGCTGTAAGTAATTGTGCTATCAAACATGCTTTTGCATATCAAAGCCCTATAGGTACAAGAGATGGTACCTGTACAAAACACTACTAGGGCTGAAAAACGCTACTTTAATTCTTTACAGCAAGAAAAAGACCAAGATGGCACCTAAATTTATAAATTAATTGTTTGCCACAAATGTTAATAACGAGTGTTATGAAAAGATTTCAGTTTGACTTTACGTTACATGAGTCAGAAAACATAAGAAGCTCAGATTTATTTCTCCCAATAAAGTATGAAAGTAACAGTGGTACTACACTACTACAGTTCCCAAACATTATGCACTGTCTTTAAAAAATTTGTGATTGCAAAACAGAAGACAAAACAGATGAATGCCTCCAAGCAGTGCACTCGTATTTACTGGGAAAGTAAATACAAACAACTGGCTGCAAATTAGTGCTACAGTACAGCGGGAATGAAAAGCTGAATATTATAAGGTTTTTTAATGCCAGCAATTGATGCACGTGTACTAAATGCAATTAAGCCTGGTAAAAATTGAGTAGTCCAGTTAGAAATTTTAAAGTAACTACAAAATTCTGCAAATTAAAAAAAAAAAAAAAAAAAAAAAAAAAAGAGGCATTAGGTATGATGAGTGACAAATTTAAAAGCAAGAGATCTTGTGCAATGAATTAGGTAAAACAATGTGATCATTCTAAAGCTCTAGTGGACCAAATAAAAAATAAATTAAAAGACCACAGCATAAGTGCAATTACAGTACAATCCTGGTTTAGCACCAAGTGAGCAACTGGGTAACTTCACCAATTAGAATTGCTTTGGTTAGTATCCAAAATGTATCATTATAAACTTATCATCTGCGCAGCATTTGCTCCAGAAAGCAACAAAAATACTTCTCTTCAGCAGCCTAAATTTGAGCCTTATTAGAATATTCTACATTTTGAGCTTTAAAGAATTTGTATAAATTAAAATACATTCGCTCTCACATAAATTCCTAATCAGCACGATTAGATTTTAAAACTGATTATCCATTTATCATCTTTTTTAAAAAGAACAAACAAGCACCACCTTGGTCTGGTATTACCACTGACTATCTTGCAGGTTAATTTATGAATTAAAAGGAAAAATACCCATGGTGAGAAAGAATATTCTAAAAGGCCCATTCCATTAAGAAGCAGTTTTAAAACTGTGCAAGCTTCTGACACTTTCTAATACAGTTCCAAGGTGGGGGATAAAAAAAAAATCATGGCTCTGAAATCACCCCAATATACTGGGATCTCCACTCATCACTAACCTCTGACCAACTTACCTGCTGAACCTTCTACATTTACTTTAACTACAAGTAAAAAATAATCTGTTCCTCACACTCCCTGAACTCATTTGATACCACAGAACACTAATTTAATTGGACTAGAAGCATCACGCATGCTCAAGTGAAAGTGCTTGCCAGGAGGGGAAAAGAAAATAATAAATCCAAAGATATTTTTAGTTTAGTCCTTTTAAGGCATATCTAACATACTGAGCCTACGTCTGCAGACACGGGCCTGATGAAAGACCGAGATGAAACAGGCTGCCTTTCTCCTTGGCTAAGAGTTCTCTTGCGCTCCCGCACTAACGCCTTCTGATGTCTCTTCATTCTTTCTAGCTGCTCCTCTGCACTCATCTTGCCTCTTTGGTGGTCTCCAGAGTATAAACGTTCCAAGGCACTCTTTGGTCTCTCCTGGAGAAGTCACAAGGCACACGAAACACATGTTGTAATTAATTTATAAGAAGGCTACAAAAAAAAAATTTTAACTCCTTCTCCTATCTCATTACTAAATTTTATTCTATTAACTTTGCACTTCTTCGCATATTTCAACTCTGTATTTCCTATTTGTAGCGCTGATTTTTTGTTCTAAACCTTGTTTTATAAATCTATTTGAAATGCAGTAAGTTGTTTATCTGTTTTCCAATTCATTTAAGAAAGGGAAAAATCGGAGACTTCGCTAGATCATAGCTCTTGGTCCTCTCCCAGGCTACTGCAATCCCATCTCCTGCCACACAAAATATACTCGAGGCTTAACTATTTCAAGCAGTTCAGACAATTGCCTTCAGAAGTTTATTTAAAACTTACCTTGGACCTATCCCTTCGAAGTGTTGCAAATGATGAAATGGTAGATGACTGGTGCAATCTGGAAGTTGATCCAGACAAACCTTTATAAGGAAAAAGAGGATGCCTTAAAATCAAATGACAGACAAAATAATACAAGTATCAGGTTATTTTTTTATTTTATTTTATTATACTGTTTCTGCGGCACTCTGATCACTATTTGAGCAGATATTTTGCAATTCAGAAGATCATAAGAGGCACGAAATTTAATTTCAGCCAAACATAATGCAGTTGAGGTCACTACTGATTGAAATCCATAAAATCTAGAAAATTTAGAAGCTTACATTAAATGAAGGATAGGTTGAACTCAGCTGTACAAGAGTAGATAGAATGTACAAATACATCTATTAAGAAAATAAAGCCTTATTCACAGTTAAAAATTAAGAAATAAGAAGCAAATGGCTAAGAAATTATTTGCTTTCGGCCAAAATATCATCTCTATCCTCATCTCCAAAACAGTTACAGGACCGGAGCACAGCGGAGATGGAGTGTCAAGTCAGATGTAATGTTTGGAGCTATATTCCTATGAATATCACTATGAACTGACTTTATTAGTTACATTTTAATGGCAATATATGTGCTTTAAAAATACTTGGAGTTTGCAAAAGATAGCACAGAAATTATGAGGAAAAATAACTCTGAATATAAGAGACATTCTAATAGCCAATTCCATGTTTTGCTACGGGGTTTTTTTAAGCCTTATACATAAAAGTTGCTTTGCCAAAGGCTGATTGTCTGTAACAGTGCCATTAAAATGCACAAAATTTCTAAACTTCCACTGACCAGTTAATCTAAAAACAGTGATCTTGTGATAAAGTTCATCTCCGGGAAATCCTACAAGAGGAAAGCTCCTATACAGATAGTACTGTTAAAGATCAACTCCATAAATTCCTGGCTTACCACGGGTAGGTAATGTCTGGTATCCACTGTCAGGGCTTATTAAAGCGCTGGAAGGGTGGCTGAGGTCACCCCCTATCATTGCTAGCTCTGGTTCACTCATGTATGAACGCAGTTCCACCTATACAGAAAAATGCTCATCAGCTCAAGTGAAATCACAGACAGCACATTTTAATAATCCTAAAACAAATCCTAAAGCTATGTTTCTGGATTGCTACATCTCTCTCTGCCATTGTTATATGTCATAGATCATTATTATGTCATTATTATCTCTGCCATTCTATATCATGATTACTTTAATAAAGACCAATCTATTTTACAGAGAGCAATCATGTATTTTATTCAGGGTTCCCACGTCTTTGAAGTGCATGTGTACAGGTGTGTGAGTGCTCACCCTGTAATCTCCATTTACATACTGGCCGAGTTCTCTGTCTCTCTTTCTCTCGTCCGACTGACGCTTCAGGCCCCGCACCGAGGTGTGTCTGATGACAGTGGCTTCCCTCGGGAGGGGTGGGACAGCTGGTGGCTGATCCTCAGGACTGTACAGCTGAGGGAGAGGAGGTCTGGGCGGTGCTTCATCTTCCTGGGAACAGGAAAGCACAGGGATTTGGCAAAGAGCATGAAAACAATCCGGCATACACTGTAAAATAAAGGTCAGTGCATTATATGAATTATTTGTGACTGCTTCAGCATGCTCTCCTCTGTCCACACCAGAAGCTTAAGGTTTTAAAGCCCAAGCAAGACCAAAGAAATCAACCACAAAGCATTTCCAAGGAAGGCTTTGAATGTTATTATGCTCTACACTAGTCTACAATCACTATAGCACAGACTCCACACGCTGCAATGGTTCCAACACAAACACCCAAAGTGCCTCCCTGTTGTGCCCGCACACTGCGTGTGCTCCCCAGCCATGACATTTCCGCGCTCCTGACAAGGGAAATGGAAATACCGCTGAATGGATCTCACAAGTGCAGTACTTACAACCTTTGGTTTGAGCTTGACCAGTGACTGAAGAGGTGGCTCAATTTTTTTCAGCATCTGTGCTTGGTGCTGTGTCCTGGTCTGGAAATAAGGCTGTGGATACAGCCTAACCTCCAGAGGGGATTTAACTGGACTGCGTGGAGGGCTCTGTGGGACTGAAAGTTTGCTCTCCACAGTAGCAAGGGAAGCTGGTAAGGAAGGCACTGAAGACTGAGAAAACGAAGGCACTATTTTTCTCTCTAGGGAAGAAAGAAGACAAAAAACATTTCTTGATGAGGAACCAGCAAATCCTTCAGGCCAAAAGTAAAACCACACAGTTCAGTATCATCCTATAAAATTTCTGGTGTAGTGCAGCATGAGCAAAGAAAAGGAAAGCCTGGGAGTCACATGAAATCAGTCCATAAGCTGTGTCTGGCCCCATGCCACAGATTCCTTAAGTTGCCCACAGATCTAGATCATCTCAGAACTATTTTATCTCTGTATGTAAAAGGTGAGGAAAGATACTTTAAATACAAAGTGAATTTTGCAGTAGGCATTAACAGTCTCCTGCTATCCCAACGCATTAGGTCCTGTCTTTGAAACATAATAAAGCCTCTGCAATGCAGACCACACACACTTTCCCTTCCTCTCTTCCAGAGCTGATGTTTCTCTGCCCACCAAATATCTGCCTGAACAAGGAGGGGAAAGGCAACTGCAGCAAGGGCAGCTGGGCTGCATCCAAGGGGGGAAAAAACTCAGAACAATAAACCCACAAAAAAAAACCACAGAGAAAAGCTCCTGGACAGGATGCAGAACAGATACTACACTGGTAAGGGCCAGGCATGTGACAGAAACCCCTTCTGCAACTTGAAGAATTTAGCCCATTATTATTATTGTTGTTCCCTTTGTTTTTAATGGCTTGTTACATTTTAGCACCATCAGTATGTGAAAACAAACAACAAAAAACCTTTTTGTCACCTCAGGCAAAGAAACACCAAGTTAATGCACTCAATCAGAGATTTCTGACACATCCAATAGCAAAATTAACTGGATTTTCTGCAGCAGAACAAACTTTCACATTTTTTATTTGCACAGACCTGAAGACTCAGCTGCATTGGTATATTTTTTATTTTTCCATCATGCTCTCCTTACCAGGATTCTTTATAGAGTCTACTATGGTTTTGTAGTTTGCTTTATTTGCACTTAAGCCAGCTGTAACATCTTCAATCCTCCACAAGTCTTTTTGTATTTGTGTTTTCTCCTGTTGTTTGCAGTAAAAGAAAAAAAATATATCAATGATACCTCATTTTGAATTTATTACGGGCATTTCCTTCTTTTGATACCACCAAACTACAATTTCATAATTTACATGAAAACTTAGGAGTTTAGAAATTAGTTAAACAATTATTTTAAAATAAAAACTTAAAAAGACACAACACCAACAAACATATCTTGTCCACAACATTTATTACAGCATTTTCTGACTCTTGGAAGACTTCCTATAGAAAACAGGGGAAAAGAGACAAGTCTGTATTTTTCTAGAATATTCTTCAGATTACAAAAACAGAGTTTAAATGTTCTACATAAGATGACCTTCCAGAACCTTTTAATTTGAACTTTCTTCTTAAATTCTCTACCTATCAAACTTAAGACTGCTAAAGCAGCCTTACAAAACATCTTATTACATTTAGGGGAAATATCCAGTATTAAAAAAGCAAAGAAACAAACTCAGAAGTGTTGACATTTTTAACTTCCGCATATATTTGAGTCGTTGGCCTACTTGTCATGATGTATTACAGGTTAAAACAATATATTGCTGCTCCAGGACTTGCTCTCATCTTGCATCCTATTTGCTTTACCAAGGCTTTCCAGGAGGAAAGAAAGAAAGGGAACCTTTGTCTACAGACTGGACTTTGCCTCGAGCTGCATCCCACAGACTGGCTCCTGAAGCCACCATTTCAGTCATCTAATTAATTAAAGCCTGGTAACACTGATCTCAAGAATTTGCATCAAGAATAAGTTTAATAAAACCAATACCATTAAAGAAAGCGAAGGCAGTGAAACACTTAAGTAAAGAATTGCTTACAAACTGCTCAAGAACTCCAGAAATTCATCACTTGCCCTGAGCTGCAAAATAGCTACTAATTAATCCTGTAAGGCAAAGGGTGGAAAAACCCTTCAGTAAAAGCTGTTACACCTCATAGAGCTAAGGAAGGCATATAAATTGCCTTCCACTTTCTGTCTTAAATCAGGAAATATGTTCAGCCAGGTTACAGATCAGCAAACAGGGTGCCAAGAACACAAACATTTAAATGATGGAGAATGTTATTTGCCTGTAGTAAACTCACTCGATAGATAGGACATATTTTGAAAGATTGTCAGGACACAAACTATAAATTTGCACATTTCATTTCATTTTTCTGAGATTAATCATATTACAAGGAACCAAATGATGGATTTACAATAATCAACTCTCAGAACTGGTGAAAAAACCAGTATGTTGCACTGATAATCCTGCTTCTGAAACCATTCAGAAAATGCTTGATTAGCAATGTAGAAAAGTCAAATCTTTTAATATTATTTCTTCCCTTTACTTAAATATTGATGTGAAGAGAATATTTTAGATCTAAAATGGACCTAGGTGGAACAATAAGCAGAAGAATTAATTTTAAAATTATGAAAGCCAAGAACACTGTTTACAGAGGGGTATAAATATGCTTTATTGGCGAGCATGAAAAGGTAACTTGGAGAAAAAATTTTATTTCTCTAACTTCCTTCAAACAGAAACATAATTTAGAATGACATAAAACCAGAGGAGAAACACTTACCAACTAAGAAGTTATCACAGATAAAAAAACCCTTCACAGTTAAATTCAGCATGCCAAGATCCTCCCCAAGCCTTAAGCTACCTTCTAAAAGGCAAGATTTAGTCTGACCAAGCTGCTTAAACATTAGGTTTTAACCTCTTAATTAATGCTACATAGAAACAACATCAGTGGTCTCCTACAGCAATCTGAGCCTGCAAATTTACTGAATTTTTAATAATATTCCATGAAGACTACATTTTTAAAAATATAGTCTGTATTAATTTAGTGCTATAGGAAAATGCTAGATAAACAATCTTGAGTCTACCTACCCGTGGTCAGAGATCAAAAAAATTCTAACTATTATGGGTACTTCAAGTGAGATTTTTTTGAAGGAATACAGTTTTTTAGAATATTCAGTATTTTCTGAAAAAATCAGTTCCCCTTAGAATCTTCAAAATAGGTATTCAGAAACTTTTTTTTTTAACTTAGCCAAACATATCTGTGCACACTTATATGTATGGAGATATATATGGATATATAAAAGTATACAATTGTGTGTACGCTTATGTCTGTGTGTGTATTTATAATTAATCACTTATGTGATATGAGATGATAATCAAACTGAATTAACACTTTTTCCTGCGCAAACCACATTCCCTTCCATATGTATTGGTGAATCCCATGCCACACATCCAGTATCTTAAGCATATTTAATGCCTAACTGGAAATTTTATCTCAAAGTATTTTAAAAAGTTATATTTTGATTAAAGGTGTAATTTGCCTTTGTTAAACTAAGCATTTTCATACAAGCACCATTTTATTCTAATATTCCCCTGGGATTTTTTTCCTGAAAGTATTTTCAACAGCTGAGCTCAATTACATATTCTGACTCCAAACGGAATCACTTCCCCACACCCCAGAAATGAAAAGTAAATGGAAATGTACTTGAAGATTGATGCAATCAAAAAAAGGTTTTACAACTCTTGCTTTGATACAAAACATTTAATCATTAATCGTGAAAATAAACAGGCTTCAAATTATATCTGATCAGATATTAACTGCAGATAAAAAAGCTAAGAAATTTAACTAGTGAGCTCTTTTGGTCCAGGATATTTGGAAAAGTAGACTAAGATTTGAGAAAAATGTATACATTAACTGTGTTCTTTGTGTTCACACAAAGGAAAAGTAATCCAGTATTCCCTGAGAATAAAGTCACCAGTTGTAAGCAGGTATGTAGAAATAATCTGGTATTCCACATCCATTTCAGCAAATAAAATAACTGAGCTTCAAACAAAGCTTCTGTTTAAAATCTGAAACGGAATAATTTATTTTAAAATGAGATGTCTTTCAATTACTGATGGCTGTTAAACACTTATTCCACTTCACAAAACAATCGGCAGAGATGAATCTTCCATAAATAGAAGTACATGACAAAGAACAAGTGATGACAATAACAACCAGTGACTGATGTTCTTAAAAATGGATAAAGAAGCCAACAATGTCAGATCAAATAAATGGAAGACTAAGAAGTCCTGCACAGTCTTATAAATTAAATACGTTCTCAATGTCAAGACGTCAGCATGTAATAAAAACATAATAAAATAATGACAAATTTGCATAGACAACTTATGAGAAACTATGGCATGTGCTGCAAGACAATGTAGTGGTTTTTTTCACTGCACAGCCATGCTGCTACAGTGTCTGAACTCTGCATAACAAATTACCTGGCAGCTGAATGCATGGTAAAAATGGCAGAGAAAATTTCTCTTACAAAATGGTAACCTGAAGTTCAGACTAAATCATCCTCTAAGTATTTACCTCGTCTGGAAATGGACTCACCTGAGATACCAATGAACTGCTCATTTGCTCCTGTAAGGCTTTTTTCAGTTGGCTCACATCCTTTTCTAATTTCAGATATTCATTCCAGGCATTTTCCATTTCCTGTTAACAGAAGGAATACTCTAATACAGTGCTGACTTCCAAACCACTTTCTCCATCCTATAACTGAGCACCAAAGTGTTTGGAAGTTACTGTTGTTCTATTATAAAAAGAAGTAAAGAGTCCACTTTAGGCTAAATTGTTGCTTAGACTGGATTACACACCTGAAAACACTTTATAGCTTTCATGATCAAGTCAAGAACCTATAGTTAAAAATCTCTGGCCAGCTTCCTGACACAAAACCAAACTGGCATGTAGCAGAATCTCTGCACCAGTACTGCCCTTTTTACAGTGACTTGCTATTTATGCCCACAAATATATTTTAAATGCTGACTGTGAAAGTCATACATTTTCTACAGACACAAACTGACTAGATACATTTAAATAATACTGTCATTTTAGTGATCAGACCTTATTATAGGGAAGGTGTTCATGCAATTCTAGAAACAGTCTTACAAAGAGCTAGTCTCATATTCATGAGGAGATAGTAATAATAGAGTGAAAACAATATTAAATTACATTTGAATTTTACTAAATTATAATATGAACAGTAAATTTTTACTGAAATATCGACAGATTTTTCCAATTCCTTTTACCCTGGAAAAACATCCTGGAATCACAATTATATTTGTAATTTTCTATATTATATATATATATTATATAGATTATATATATATATAAAATCTATATATAATATAGCTACTATATTATATATTATATATATAGCTGAAAGATGTGCAATTTAGGCCCACACTTAACATAACTTAACATTGAAAAGATTAGGGATTTTTGTTTGGTTTGGGGGCTGGGAGGCAGGCATTGAAAAGTAAAGCTGGAGAGATTGTTTATTTTTTTTTAATCTGTTAATTTTTTAAATCTATTTTGAGTACCCTGTACCTTAACCCAAACTGTTCAGAACAAGTCTTAACTCCACTTTCCAATGACCAATACAGTTTCAGTCTAACAGGAATTTTAATTATGGTTTTCTTGAAGAAATCAAAACCACATACCGTTGAAACTTTGGATATTTCAGCCCGAATATGTATAAGGTCCTCTTGCAAAAGTCTCTGCTGATAAGATATTTTTTCTGCATGTTGTGGTTGGTCTTTGTACTGATCCATCTGCCTGTGTAAAACCTCCAAAACAGACTCCAGCTGATCCTAACAAAGAAGATGGGAGTAAGTTTACAACATTTACATGCAAATTTATGCATCTACTTGCAGGAATATGAAAGGTGTTTTCCATGCCCCAAGTCTTCCCTATAAACCAACAGAGGTTAGGACTGGCTTCCTGTTTTGGAGACTCACACGTAAACAAAAACTGCAAGAGCCTTAATTACCTACTGTATCCAAAATCATCTGATATTTTCTATTAAATCTTCCCATTAAGCAGCCAAAACCGTTGAAAACACAAAGCAGTGAGAGGGGAATTTTTCTGTTTACACACTGTACAGAAGTATAATTTACAGTTTCAGAAAAATTCCCTTAAGCAGTATAGAATTACGACAGCCCTACCACAGCCCAGCATGAGCTGTTTGTTCTAGGATGGGTTCTCATTCACTGATATGGGTAAAACATGAAACAGGTCCAAATCATTTAGTCAGAAGCAAGTAACACGGAATTAATTTTGCACAGTAGCTCTTCCAAAAGACCCATCTTAAAAGTATTTTTATTTTAGAAAACATTTTTTTCTGAACCACCTTAATTTATTGACAGCTACAGCTCACAGGCAGTGAAGCAGATAGGTTTAAAATGCTCACTTTCAAAAACATGTTTTCTTAGAATGGGTACTCAATCCTAAAACAAAACCAAATTCTTGTTATCACAGAAGTATATACACACTACAGTGCAATCAGCATCCATTGATTCAATTTTTTGTTTATATTTTCCTGTTTTATATTTTATGATTAGATAAAAGTTTCTATATTATTTTACTAAGCCATTTTTAATCTACTTACTTTATTTTCCTTAAGGGCTCTTATTTTGTCCTCCAAGTCCTGCAGAATTCTGTCCTGCTCACAGAAAACACTTAGTTTCACCTGGAAATGAAATCATATATATATACATAAGGTTAGATTTTAAAAACCAAGCAGAAAAGTATCCACTTGTAATATTTCAGCCCAAGGAGCATAATAATGATCATGTAACTGTAAAACACAGACAAATCAATGCAAGAGCTGCTGAAGTGGTGTTTGATACTTACATCAATATCACTTTCTGCAATCTTAACCGGTTTTGTACTTCTTTCTTTCAACGTGTCACGTCCTGTCACCTAGGAGAAACAGATTTTCAAAATGTAAGAAATTTGCTGCAAACTAAAATCTAATTATGCTTCAGCAGTGAATTAAAAACTTTTGTTAAATATTCACTTTTATTAAGAAAAAAATTAATAACATTTTGGATACAAGTACTTTCAAATCTGGCTTTAGGTTTTGAGAAGTGTTAACAAAAGGGATTACTAGTTATATTAGGCTATTTAGTAACTCTTCCAGCAGCTTGAAATTCTGTACAAAACAGCATAATCCCACTTGTCTGTGGTTACAAAAGTCCTTTTCCTGCAAAATCTAGTAGTTTTAATGCTTCTCCTCTAATAGCTTTATTGAAGCCAAAGGAATGGAATTTAAACGGATGGTTGCAACGGTAGGAGCATTCATTAATGACTACAAATACAACTTTTGGCAAGTGTTTCATTCTACAGAAGGCAATATCTTCCTCAGCACAGGGTGGATTTTACTAAAGACAGACTGCTATAAAAATGCTATAGCGGAATTAAATGTAATTAATCTATTTTGACATGGCTGTCACATACCAAATCTCTCACTCCATAAATCACCAGTTTCATACTCGCTTTCAGGTGAGATTATCTTCTCACATAACACAGGTATAGAATCAGTACCAAAACAATACTCAATTGTACTTCCAACCTTCACATCAACCTTAAAAGTTAAGGCATGTCTGTGTCTGTAGAAATGTTTATTATTTCCTCTGTCTACACAGGAGACTCTTTGTGAATAAATGAGGTTAAGAAAAGGGCAATATAATAAAGCTCATAAATAATACATCTTTTAAAAGCCTTAAAATCTAATGATTTAATATCACGTCTTTAGAATACTTTTAATGATTCATTAGAGTAAATACTATCTTACCACAGGACCACCTGGTGATTAATAGTATTCATATACAGCATATTCTTATTCATATACAGGCAAAAATTTATGAAGAAAAATTCACATCAATATTGTCTTCACTAATATCAGGGGAGAGGTTTTGAAACAAAAGCTGAAGTTGTTGGCTTTTTTAGTGAGGTAGGAGGGGTATAAAGATGCAGTTTGCTTTTTTACCAACTGGCAATCTCCAGACTTGAAGCTACATATTTTACTTATTAACCTAAGAGTCACCCACAGGATCATTCATGTTGGCTTTTTAAAAGTAACTGAATTTTAATCTAAGTGGGGTAAATATTGCTTTCTCTCCTCCAGTGGCAGACTCCATTTAAACGCCTCACGTACGTTTGTATGGTGGAATATTACTTCACCACCAAAATCAATAGCATTTATTGCCTCTAGAAGCTTACAAATTTTTGATTTTTTTCCAACAATTACATGTTATATAGAAGAAAAACCCCTGTCTTTCAAAAGTATTAATGAAATTACTTAAATGCTAAATCCTATATATAATTGTAACAATTACGTATAAACCTAAAATACCAGCATATCAAAAGTAATAATTCTGCATATTTAATTACCTGCAAGCAAAGACAATGCAAAAACCTTTTTCAAAACAACAGAATTAACATAAAAACATGTCTACTGAATTTGGGGATACTTTAAATTATAAAATCAGAACTGCAGGGAATTTGTTAACTATCAAGCAATCAACATGACAACATAATGAAGATTAAGCATGCTTTCACATTTTCAAAATTTCGCACAGGAGTCACTACTTGACACATTCCTTTTCAAAAGATGATAAAATGAAACCAAACACTGAGGTCAGCCATAATTTCGCATACAGACTCAAAAAAAGGGGAAGGAAAAAAAAAGAAAAAAAAAAAAAAAAAAAAAAAAAAAAAAAAGGGGGAAGTAAAAATAAAATCTTAGAGAAAGCACCACTGTGTACCGAAAGACACCTGTAAAAGCCAGAACACTGACTGCTGCTTGAGAAAGCGATGGGATGAGCACGTTTCAATGCAAGCAGTCTTACATGTATACTGGATAGTAACCCTTGTGCTGAGTTCTTTAGCACTTTGTATATCATGTTGATCAGAGGTCCATTATTTTCTATCTGTTTCAAACAAAAGTTTAGTCATAGCTTGTTACAGACGTCAAGATTTAACCCCCCCAAACCTTACAACTCAAAACTCCACGAGCAGCAGTGATCACACGCTCTCATGTCACACCTAAGTATTTTGCAGGTAATTGCTCAATCACAATTCCATGTTGAAAAGTTCTATCTCGAAACCTCTAAGAAAGACCTTCAGAAATAATGGATCTAGTGAAAACTCCAGTTCCACAATGTTCAGTCCTAACTGAAATTGTTTATTCAAGGTGGGTCTAATTCAAAGCCCAGTGAAGTCAAAAGCGAGACTTGAACTAATTGGCTTTCTATCTAAGTCTCCAGTGTCTTTAATGGAAGATATTACATACATTACCTGGGAATTTGCTATTACTAAAATCTGTATCATTTGCTTCATTTCATGAAGTGCACTCTTCTTTTTTTCCTCATATCACAAATCAAAGCATTGCTACATTTCGTGGCAAAACACAAATACAACCAATACAAGGACACCTTCTCAAATTTCCCATGGTCTCTTTAATCTCTCAGCAACCTGACCTGAAATTTTACATTTCTGGACCACGAATGAAAGAAGGTTATTAAGAAATACCCATTTTGAAAATTTACATCATTCCTTTAGAAACACACTTTGACATTTTGAGTGTCAAGATTTTCAAACGGGAACCAACTGGCATTAAGTTTCTTTTCACAAAAGTATCAGGTGCCCCACACATTTTTCTTTCTGGCTGCTTTTGTTAGGTGCTACAGGCAGCAGGAGGGCACAAGGGGCACTCCTGAGAGACCAAATATCTCCTTGTGTTCCAGATTCCAACAAATTAATCTGGACAGAATCCACTAAAAAGTTAAAACCCCTCCTAATAATTTTGCTAAGCATATCACATTCTCAGAATCTTGACCTGTGGTCACTTCAACTATGAAAATTACTGTGTTTTATAATGGACAAAACACTGGTTATTAATAGTCTCTCACCTTGTAGGAGTTTTTAAATTGTAATTTGTCATAAAATTCAGCTGATGGCTTGGGCTGCAGCTACACTTGGCAAAGCCACGAACAAACCAAGGACAAGGCTTAAAATTAAATGTGTCCAACCAACTTTAAATGTGTATATTAATGATTCCAACAGTTTACATATTTGATCATTTAGACTACGTACACCTCACCTATATTATATGCTAAATATGCTACATTATACATAGATATATTTATATTATACATATATCTGTTTATATATATGGTACTATATGTATGCATAGTATGTATTACTAATATTTTCCATTTATGTATTTGGTTATATATTCAGGAATTCAAACATCAGATAAGACTGAAATACACATCCTCATAGGTGCAGTCAGCTCACAGACAGCACCCCACGGCATCAGCGAACTCTGTACATGCAAACCAGACAGACAATAAATTGTCAAATTTCCCTTCACCTCCATTTTCAGGAATACCACATGATTTATATATGGCAAGACATCCTACACACTATAGAAAGTGGCAAATGACTTTGCTAAGCAAAACAATTATATATTTTTGCTCTTTTTTTTTTTCCCCTTCAAACCTGATATTAAGAATTCTAGATTGCTTTCAAATTGCCAACCATCAAGGGTATTAGATACAGAAGTCATTTAGACAGCTGATAGGACCCTCGGTATCATATTTAATTATTTGTTAAAAAAAATACCTCCTAACATTACTTGATCAGATGCTATCTATGGATGGATGGATGGGTGCATTTGAAACCTTTTAGCTGTAATAACATGAAAACAAGGACAGTGCTAATTAATCACATTTTCACAAGAACATATGGTACATTATACAAATAAGGAAAAAGTCAGTTTAAGAAGATTTAAAGGGGAAAAGCTGGATTAAGAGAACATGAGTTTTAACTTAGAGGTATTGACTTCATATTGGTACTAATGCTACAGTAGAGAAACATTTACAATCTGTTTATCTGATTTCCCTAAACCCACGTATCATTCATCTCAGTACCAGTAACACAAGTCGTTCTTACAAACTAAAGCAACCATATTTTCTGCATTTGCACTTTAATCGTACAGTCTCTACTAAAAAGACACTCAATACTCACAGCATAGCACAATACACAAATATACAGCACAGCACAATAGACAAAGCACAACACAGCCAAGAGAGTTTCCATCTCAGACTAGAAAGTTACTTTGAAATTTGCAGGTACAAAGATGATACAAAAAAAGACAACTGGGTTGAAAAAAAAAAAATTAAGTAGACTGGTCTAAAATCTTACCTTTAGATCCAAATACTCCAGATCCTTTTTCAACTGGATGTAAGTGTCATCCACCTTCAGGTAAGTACATAGGGGAAAAAAAAAAGTGCAACATATTTGAATGTTTGAAACATTTCAGAATAGTTGGATTTGCTGTATACAAGAAAACAGATGGAATAGAAAACAAAATAACAGAGTAGGAGCACATTAAAAAAGCACATTTGTTCCACCAGTATATTGCTATTTACAGCTAAAAAATGGGCAAAATATTTCCCAATAGTATTACTACCTCTTTACCCCCCTCCAAACATCTAGATTTTTGTTTCCACCTCTAACTGGATACAGAACTACCTGCAATAATACATTTTCAAAAGCTATTTTTTCAAGATCAATTTCCACTGACTAGCCCTTCACAGAAAAAGTTACAGTGGTGTGACTGAATGTCAGATTTTAACTAGAAGACATAATATATCACTAGAATACTTTTGATCACAATTCATATGCATTTTAAGCTATTATTCCTTTATTCAGGGAAAGCATGAAATAAGTTTTGTGAATAGAATTCTGAAAAATATCTCACTTATATGATTAGGCAATCTATTTTGTCTTTTAAGTAACAGCACTCAAGTTGATCCTTATTTTTCATTGCCTCACCTGTAATTGCTATCAGCTTAATTTTATAGTTACACTCATCTAGCAATATCTTTATTACAGTCCCTTCAAGGAAAAAATGCACAGAAGTCCTAAGAGAATTATTTCTCCTCTCTTGAAAGGAGATATTTGCAATACGAAAAAAAGTTTTAACTGTTGTAAATGTGCTACTTGTAGTTGGCCAAAATGCCCAAAACTTCCTAGCATTTTAACTGCTATTTTGTCAGCATCTCATATCCTGGGTGCAATTAAATTCAGAATAAAAGAAAAACACAACTATACCTTTTCTCAAGTTTTGAGCCAGTGAGAATGTGTAGTTAGAAAAAGAAAAGAAAAACCCTTTACACCATAAAATCAATAGATCACACTTGCATTCCTTTAGAAGTGTTCACTTACAATTCTTGTCAGATCAGCTTGTAAGACTGTCTGAAGACTTGGCTAGAAAGTCTGCCCATTTCTGGAGAAATCCCTGTTATTACCACCCATCTTAGTGCAATTGTTCTGTAGGTGAGGTAATCAGGAAATTAAACTTCTTCAATTCAAAAAAATCACTTTCATTTTGGGCCAAAGCCTTCACCAATTCCAAGAAGAGTCACCAGATTTTATTCCCAGGTGGCTCCATTTTTGAGGCTTTAATAGGAACTGGAGAACTCTGTGAGTACATTTGTTTGACTTCACATTTACAAGTTTCATAACACCAGCACAATCAAGAGCACTGTTGATGATCCAAGATGCTCCTGAGCTTTTAGGAACCAATGTTCACTGCAGAACTGACACGGTTACAAGCTCATATGAATGTACAGACTGGCTGATGCATTTCAATTTGCAGGTGACAGAGCATGTGGCATGGGGAACCAACCCCATCATGAAAGCAGCACAAGGAAATGGTTTTGCTTTAGAATGAACTTATACAGGATTTTAACCCACATTTCTGAAGATGTAGCATTTTCAGAAATGGTATAAATACACGGTATAAAAAGGAAGTAGACACTTTGAAACAGATGCACTGGTGCCCTGTAACTTAAAAAATGCTCATCTTTTATAGCAAATACAGTAAGCAAAGAAAAACCACGAACAACCTGGACACTAGAATACCAAAGAATGGGCAAGGAAGCACAGACTCAAGCATGCCACCAATGAAGCATTTGCAGAGTCACAAAATGCCACAGATGAGCCACGCAGCAGCTAACCTGATAGGTGGAATTAGTTGGCAAGTGCTGCAGTAATTGAGCGATTGTGTAATTTCTTATACTAGCCAACTTAGCCTGATGTCTCCTTAATCGAATGAGAAGCAATGTTAGCTCTTCGGGCTGCAGGTATTTAGACATAGTGTAAAGAGGAAATTAGCAGTCTTCAGGGAGAGGAACTATAATTACATTTTTCACCTCAGTGCCCAGAAAGCAGTTACTTGACATGACTAAGCAATTATTTAATTAACGCTGAGTTTGGTCAAATAAACATAATGAAACTTGAATCCTGTAATAACAGACAGCTCATCCCTGTTCATGTTGCAGATAAAGGCAAAAGTCCTATAGGCATTACTGGCTTAAGATTAAGTTCTCATTCAAGTTACTTATGCTTTAACTAAAAAAGTTAAGATTAAAGACTATGGATTTTCAAACTCAGGTGCAGTAGTGCGAGGACACAAGAGGAGCTGTGCTCTGCACTTACCGACTTGCCGTGCAAGCTGGGCGCGCTCACCGTGTGTGTCATGTAGCCCATGGCAGGCATGGAGCGGCGATCCAGATGAGTGGAGCTCTGTAAGAAGCCACAAGATGTAAGGATTGTGTCAAGTGGCAGCTGTGTTGCACCTGAGGGCAAATTCAGTCTGCTCCTCTGCCACAGATTTTCTATCAGAATTCATGGCATTAGATCAGGGTAATGCTCACAGGCCAGCCTCATCCTCGGAAGATTAAAAACTTATGAATGAACAAATGCAAATTCAGCACCTGTGATGCTGGGCAAAGCAGCAGATTGTGGCAACGTGAGATGCTTCAGCAGAATGTGCAATGTAGCTTTCAGCAAATAAAAACAACGTTCATTAAGTTCCATCCCCCCACCCAATGTCTCCCACGAAAGGTTTGGTTGGATGATGTCCTCCGACAGCAGGCTTGTACTGCACATAGTAACAACTGTGAATGCTCTCTTCTAGCCAGGGAACATGAAGCTACTGACATGACTGACACATTGTGGCAATGGCTTCCATCAATACCAAGGGGGTTTTTAATAATCATCCTTGATATGCCCATTTCAGCTTACAATAAGAAAGCCCACTGCACACTCATTCTCTCATCTTTCTCTTAAAGCCAAACTTCTATGGCTTTCTTCAAGGCAGACTAAGTGTCTCACAGTTTATTTTTATTCCTGTCTCTGAATTTCACTGAATGCCAATTTGTTGTGCCTCTCATGCCCTGATTTATTTTAAGTGCAACTGGATGGAATTTAATAAAGTGGTACAGGGAGTGTAGAGTATCATGGATTTATGCAGGCACACACATTTAAATGTAGAATGATGCTGTGTGTTTATGAGTATGAGCATTTTTCTCTATAAATTTTCAGTGAAGTTCCAGAGATTTTAAATTATGAGGAACTGTGTTTCCCAACATTGGTCAAGCCAGGATGCCGTAAAAAGAGCTTAAAATTTCTCCAGTTACATTGCACAGGAAAGGAAAAGACTGCTGTACATGCCTTTGTAAGGATGTAATGCTCCTTCAACTTACATATAGAGAAACCAATGTGTAGTAGAATATAATGAGTTAAAAATATAAATTTCCAGTGCTGCAAATCACTAGACTATTTCACACTCTGGACAGAATATTATAAACCTATAAATGTTGAAAGACACCCAACAGCTACACTACATATATACCAGGAAAAAGATCTAAACAGTGCATGAAGATGCAGCCTAAAGTTATGGTCCTAAACACACACTGGGTATCTGGATTTACAGGTCTCTCTCTTTGCAAATGTTTTCCCTATCAGAGTCCATGGCTGAGGTAAAAAAATTAAGTGAATACAGAGGCTTTCAATACCAATTATTCCAGATTGACCAAGACAAGTCAATCCTTCATTGATTCAGCACGAGTTTCCCCAAATTCCTTAGGCAAGGAGAACCATTTGGAGTACTGAATAGCAAAACCTCTGTCACCCCTGTATAAGGGGGTAGAAGAGTCCCTCCAAAAAAATCCACACTGAAACTATGCAGAAGGTTAAAGTTTCAGACCAACACTATTTGATTTTGTTTAGCCCAATGCTAAAGACTCTGCAATAGACCCGAACTATTAAATGCATAAAAAATTATACATTTTACAATAATAATAATATGGGGCTCACTATAACTAAAAATAGAATCAGCTCTAAGACTAACTACAACAGCAACATGTAAAGAAAGCAGGCATGGCAAACACAATGCTACAAGCAGAAATAAACAATCAAGGAAGATTCCATCCTGCTGAGTTTTATATTTTTGCCTTCATACTCTCTATATTAAAATACTACCATCTGTATACTTTATACATGTAAGCAAATGCCTGCCAGTTTTTTATTAAAAGTATTCTAAACCTATGTGATATGCCACCAGTTTTCCTCCCCTAAACAACAAAAATTAATAAATCTGATCAGAATGGCAAGAGCTTGAGGAGAAAAATATTCCTTGTATTAGCTTTTACAACTTACAGGATCTTTCATACACGAGGAGGGATGCAATGAACCACAACAAAAATCAACTCCCCATGCACGACACCAGGTGTAGAATGGTTTGTAATCAGTTAAACGGATACAAACCTTTATAGCACGATTCCGTATCTTCCTGGGGGATCCAGCAAAAGGAACATCCACACTCTGTCTCTCATCAGATGGCTTAACAGTGAGCCTTTCTGCAGGAGTATGTGGTCTCCGTGGGAGAAAGTTTTTTGGAGGTCCGGGTGGAGGGATATCAGATGGAGAGGGCGGAACAGATATTGATTGTGGAACATCTAATGAACTTTTTGACTTAGCACGATCAATAAAGTCTGAAGAACCTACATAAAGTGGGGCCGTGGGGCTGCCATGTTTGAACTGCTGTCTCTGCTGCCACTCATACAGCTGCCAAACAGTTCCATCCTTATTTGCTTTCCTTTCCTCCTGGGACATCTTCAAGTGGCTTACACGATCTTGTGCATATTTGTAGTCACTCGGCAGATTGCGGTTTGGTGGTGGTGAGCTCCCTGAAGGCTGCCTGGTATTCTTTGGCAAAGTGTGATAGTTCTCAGGAAAAGGAGGATTGGGACCCTGACGTGTAAGAGTCTGATCAGAAGTGAGGCTGTAAAAAAAAGGGAAGAAAAGGGAAAATTTTAGCATACACTGATAAATGGGAGTGACTGATAAAAAAACATCTCTAATGACATAAGCATAGGAGCTACAAGATGTATAAAAGACATTTTAAAAGATTTTACAGAAATATTAACAAAGCAATATTAATGACATCTATCCTGCACACAAACACTATACTGTATAAATACAGGATTTTAATTTAATGTTTAATCTAGGATGAACTACTAGAAACAAAGTTAAGGAATGGCAGAATCATGTACTTAAACTTAAAAGACAGGCAAGAACATGAAGAAAGGAATTACTGTCACGTTTATCGAGCGAGTCCATAAATTAAAATACTCCTTTTCACAGAAAGTGTGCTCACCACTAGGTGGTGCAGTTTACGAAAACAAATGCATGTTCAATATAAATCTCTTTAAAAGCAAGAAGAAATCCCACCAATCCCAGAATATCTCAGATAGTTTTTGTTCATGTGAATAAAGCAAAAAGAAAGAAAATGGTAAGAAACTGCTAAAAATCCCCAGGTCTGTATGATTTACTTTCACCTAACACTACTGGTTCTACTGATAGGAGCAACATGAGACTTTCTACAAAGGTCACTGACAAATCAGAATATAAAAAGAAGTATTACATCCTGGCTTTAGTACTGCATCCATAAAGCACTTAAACTATACAAACTAGATATTTTTGTAGCTAATGTTAAGACAAAATTGGCAAAAGTTTTGACGAAGTCCAGTTAGCTTCCTGTCCTGCTTTGAAGTGAAAATCTTTCTGAAGCCTCATGCATAAGAGCCCGCCTTTCTAATTTCTGGTTCTTCAGTCAAACATCTGGGGATTTTACATTTGCAGTCATTTGCCCATTAATTCAGAATCTCTAAAGAGAAAACCATTCTGCTAGGCCTGCTACAAAGCAGCAACACAACCAACCAACCAACCAAAAAAAAGGCACAAAATCACACAAACATAGAAACTCTAAGCATGTTTTCATCACTTCACTCGCTAAGTTCCACTCTCTGCATGAGAGAGAGAGACCTCATGGTTTGGAAAATGCATGAATTCCACATGAAAGAAAGGCCAGGATGGAAAAGAACATCTTTGTTCAGGATCCAAGAATAACTGAAGCAAGGAGGAAAGAACTGCTACCAGTAACTGCTGCTCAGTAGTTGCTACCATCTCTTTTTGCTTGCAGGATTTGGCACTGTTGGACTGCCTTGAAATACGGATACTCTCAAGAGGATACATAATTGCTCACGCCAGCAAGCAGAATAACTGCCCTGCACGGCCTGGAGGATTACAATTCTGTAAAGGTTCTGCTCTTTCATACCACAAAACCTTGATGTTACCTCGAATTTCAGAGTGAAGGTTAAAGCAGGCAGGTAGTATGAACACAGGCAACTCAAAGATCAGCAAAGATCAGCGGTCAGACAATCTCTTAATTCTCTAATTTCATTGCATCATGTGCACTTGGAATGTCCTGTACTTCACAGCCAATTTTTTCCACATGTGGTAGAAATGTATTTTCTCTAGATAGCAATAAGAACTGAGAATGCTTGGAGTGGATAATGCTTCAAAAGGACATCTGAGGGAGGCATGAAGCTAAGACAGATTTCTCTGTGCAAAAACAGAGAAGAGATTTTGACCACTCCTATACTCAAATTTAATGGAGACTTCACAAAGGCAGTCCCTTCATGGACGTTGCAAACCACCTGTGTGATTATTTTCTAACTGGGCATTAAAAGGCAGAGTATTGAAATCAGCTGGAATTGGTGGCAATCAATGAAGTCACCAGGGCTGGCAGCTTTAGGTCAAAAACCAAAGTTTTGTTGGGGACAAGGGGAATCATGCCTTCCTTCTGGAAAAGGATGAGTTTTTCTTAGGAGAACTAAAAACTGTTAATTTGAAAGTAGTACATGGAGCAGCTGACATGAGCTGGTTTCAAGCAATACTTCAGCCTGCTATAAAAAGGGAACAAAGTTGAATGTGTGTAACATTGCACAGGCAAAGTCATATTCAGAGCTGAACTTTGGAGGCAACTGCCTACATACAGGCACATTGTGTTTTCTCAGTATCTGAAGTAGGGAGAAACCTCAAGCTGAGATGACAGGCTTTAAACTGATGGCATCTCTACCCATACAAGAGTTGAGATGCTTAGAGATAATTTGCATCATACAAAAATAGGCTCTGAGACAACACACCAACTTCTAGGTAAAGACCTGTGTCCCAAATGACTCAGTCCAGAACAGACCATGGACTATTGCTTTCTCAGAGATCAAGAGCAGAAGTGAGCAAAAGCAGCTGCTCTTGAGAATCTCCCTCATCTATAGACAATATAAAAGGAAAGCAGACATTAAAGAGTGCATAAATGGCCTCATGTCCTATTATGTGACTATTGGCCATGAAAATCATTCAGGGTCTGCCATGGGAAGCAACCACACAGAAGATATCATAAAAGGAGAAGATAGATGTTCAAAAGACTACAAGTACTATTATTAGAAACACTGTGCTCATTCATGGGAATGCAGAGAAGCTAACAAAGACAAGTAATGTTTCTTCCTTAAGCAAATCAGGAAGGAACGGAAAGTTCTGCATAACAAGAAAGGTTTTAACACTATTCGCAAGAAAGGAAGTATCTCAACATGATTGCATTTAGTGGGAAAATATTAAGCTTAATTGGATTTATATTTTTTAAAAATGCAAGTAAACTGTTAGAAATAGCAAATTCTTCAAAATTATGCATTGACTAAGTTTATGCAGGTACTGGAATCAGATGAAAACTTAACAATTTCTAAACAGCTGCCATTTGATAGTCTTGACCTTCACCTTTAATTACTTAAACCCAAAACCTCCCGAAAGCCTCCTTTCAAACCTTCCAGTTCTTGAGATCTCTCTGAAAGGCTGGCATGAATCTTACCAAAGCAGGTACTCCCATCTGGTGAGAACCCAGTGGGATTAGATGGCTTCACTGGATGTCACGGAGTGCAGCTGAGAGGTCATTAAGAGAGGTGGATCTCCAAAGTAACATTTACAACTCAGCAAACTGAGTACTTCATTAAAAGGGGAAGTAAAACATCTGTTTGAAAGGTCTAAAGATCTATATAAAAGGTGCCATTCCCACAAATGGTCATATTGGATTTGTGTGAACCCTTTATCTGAAAGAGTTCTCTCTTGTCATAATCAACTTGCTGACAAGCACTGCAGCTGTACACACCTGAGCCAGGAAACAAATAAAAATGAACTCATTCTGTGTTCAAGAATTATCCAGCCTTCTGAATCCTCAGAGGTTCTCTATTTGTAATAATTCACCTGGAATAGCAATCAACATGGAGCTTTAAAAAATTAAGTGGTCTACTACCACTTACTAAAATCAAAATGGAATGTCAATGAAATTATCATCTCCAGCTTAAATTTCTACGCCGTGCAATCAGGAATATATTTGACAACTAACATTCCACTTCCATCCATCATTTGACTACAGCGCGGCAACCTCAGCGGGCTAGGAGAAGGCGCCATTTAAAAGATGACTCTATTCATAATCTTTGGGATGGTAACATGCAACTTATTCTGAATGCAGAGAATATAATGGTATTTGTCAGGAAAAGGCAAAGAAAACAAGGTCAACTGAGTCAAACCAGACATTTTTAGAGATATGAATATGCAAATATAAAGCTATATCTAGAAATAGATACACACAGATATACATATATATCTATCTTTATTTTCACTGAATACTTCGCAGCACCACCTGAGGCAGCTGGTTTCTTCTAGAGCAAAGCCTGGCACCTGCAACAACACTATCTTAACTGCACCTAATACACACCCCTAAAGTTAATTTCCTGGAAAGAATAATTAGGAAGAAAACCATACTTATTTAGCTATCAGTCAAGCCTGTCACTGCCAGGACTTCTGATCTTAAAAACATCAAGAGAAGCTTTTTAAGCATGAGCTCATTAGTTTAATCTCATTTTCTGTATTATTTCAGGAAAATCAATGTGCGTAATAAGAAATAACTTTCCAAGTACTTTTTTTCATTCAAGTCATATTCTTTCGGGAAGGACTGATTGATATCCAAGCAAAAAAGATGGAAGTTAATTGTCTCTAGCAGTCTAAAAGAACACTAAATAATATTAAAAAGTAAGAAAGCTTCTTCAAGAGTAATTTCAAAGATAAAAGAATAGAAGAATGGACTTCCACACAAAATTAGCAAGTCTTGAACTTTTTACTGGCTCCAAATTGACAAATGTTAGCTTAAAAAAGCATTTTAAAAATTCCAAAAATGTTTTCTCCGTCCTAAAAAACACATGTCAATGTCTCTTGTTTGTTTATACTGTAGTTAGATTTGAGCAGATTTATAAAACACTAATTCAGTAGAATAAGCATATTTGAAAAATCCTCACAAGTAGCATCAAGCCCAACTGTTTTTTCTGCCACTTGACACAAGGTGACATTCTGAACAGATGCACATAATTCATCACTTAATTTTTTCAACTGGTACTTAATCTGAATTTGAAAGCAAAACAATTCTGAGAGTTTTCAAACTACAGAAGCATTCCAGTGTGCACTTCACCTATTGGTACTATTTATGTAATTTTCAGGGACAGAAAATGAAAAAGAGAATCCTGGAGACCATCCTAGTATGTCTTCATTACCTAAATGAATATATGGAGACCTTTCAATATGTGATACACCGTGACTCTGAATGCAGTGATCTGATAAAGAGGAGTGAATACTTGGCTCCAGAACAGAAGAGAGAAGGAAAGTAATGTGCATTCTACACTTTTTCAAGTGGTAAACAAACAATTACCTCTAATTTATATTGTGAAATTGTTTATGAATAAGAGGTAAGTGAAGCTTGCACTTCACTTTCTGGCTCTTAAAAATTTAAGCAAATTTTAAGAAGTTTTAAGCATCTACAGTGATTAAAAGAAGAAAAATAAAATAGCATGCTAATCTCACTTATTCTCTTTGCAATACTGTGACAACATTAAAGAGATTTGATTAGCCAATCCCATACTGGCTTTCCCAAGAGATAAATGCCTGAAAAATACCATTCTATACTGAAAGAAAAAGTAAATTTTCTTACATGTTGTCTCTGTAAAATATTGTTCTGATTTGCCCCAAAGATATTACTAACACACATTTTCCTCTAATTTAAGAAAATACCACTGGCCATCTATTTAAAGATGGGCCTATTTACTAACCTTTTTGTATCTCCTTTCTGGACTTTTACCCAGTGCTCCACTTGAGCCAAGTTACTTTTCCTTTGAAACTGCTTATCTGGATTTGTTCTGGGAACAAACCCTCTTTTATATGAGCCAGTACCATTCTGCTCCACTAGGCCAGCACTCATACTTAATGAATTAGGAAGCGTTCCATTCTTCTCAGCTGGTTGAGGCTGAGCTACTTGGGACCACGATGCAGCATTCGTTAAGTCTGGAAATAATGAATCAGCTTCTGTTAACGCATGCTTAGCCTTTCCCCTCTTGGTTTCCAGAGTTTCTTTTCTGTGGATATAACGCTCCCCCTCCTCCTTTTCTCTTCTTATCTCTTCACGCTTATTGTATCCAAGCATTTCAGCTGATTTCTGATAACTTTCTTTTGTGTCTGTAATCTCTGCCTTCACACACTCTTTGCAGGCATCCACATGATTGACTTGGGGAACAGCTTGTTGATCCACTTTTTCAGTTTCCCTGAAAAGAAAATGCGTGTCAGTAATGAACACTGCTTAATTGCGGAAAGTTGGTGTGGTCTTGTTGCTCTTTCACAAAGGATACCCACAAAATCATTGTCTGCAGACTGTGATAAATTTGACATGTTACAATATATATGCTCAGCAAAACTCAGTTGCTATGCCAGTTAGACAAAAGTTACCTTTATTGTACTGCCAAGGAAACAAAAATTACTAACACACATCTGTAAAAATTACTGAAAATACTAGTATTGTATGAAAGAAGCGTTCAGCATAACATTATGCACAAAAAAGCAGTAAATAATAAAAAAAATAAATCTTCCAATCCTAGAAGGATAGGAAAAAAAAACAAAACACAACAACCAAAACAAAGCTGCCAACTGCTCATGGCAAATTATAAAGAAAAGTCTGTCACATCTTTGTAGATGCCTCAGGGACTAGTCACTTCTGGCCAAGAGGATATTTACATTAAGTCAGTACTATTGTTCAGGGAATTTCTATCGTGGAGCTACTCCTGAAGAAAAAATTGCTCCATGCTGCAGTGCACACTAGTTTACTTACTTACCTTATTGCCTAAATAATATCAGAAATCTTGATTCTAAAATTTGAGCACACTAAAAAATCTCTGTGTATTCCAAAAGTTTTATCTTGCTTTTGACACATAACATACTTCATTTGCAATTTTCTTCATCTCCTTATAACAATAAGCTTCTCAACAACTTTTTTTTTCTCTCACAGTGTAATGGGTCCTCACTGATCTCAGGGTAGCAACTCATCTCTGAAACCAAGTTCAGCTTCTATAAGGCTTTATGGAAAGTATATTCGGACTAAGTGCCAAGACAAAATTCTTTTCACTTTGGTCTAATTAGAAAAGAATAGTCTACTTAGGAGTTAGGACATTGGATCAATACTTCTAATGTGCCAGACTTCCCCAATTTTTCTTTCAATTATTCCTGTCCTTACAAAGAAGTTAAAGAAACAGGTATCACATTTCTTGAAATTTAAATTAAATCTAGAAAGTCTTAACACAATATCATATAGGAAATGAAGCTCTGGAAGAGCTGATGTTGATCCTTTGCTTATATTTGACTGGCCAGAAGAAAGCAGTGTGAGATACCCAGAGAAACTGCACCATAACATCTCAATCCTCACAGCCCACAGCGGTTGAAGCAGGGTTGTCTCACAGAACAGTCTTCCTTCTCATGGAGGAGTAGGGAAAGAATCACATTTCAAAGTCAAAATATCAAGAAGTCTACATCTATTTAAAGAAAAGAAATAAACTGGAAGCACATTTTGGCACAGCTGAATTTGTTCACTACCAGTTCATACCTGCATAAATTAGTTGATATCCATTAACTCTATGCACTCATGATTTACCCATCTTTAGCATTCTTTTCCCCTCAACAGCACTTCAATCCTAGTTCTAAACACCCATCTGAAACAACTCATCAAGCTTCTGTTCTTTCTCTTTTACTTCTCTCTCCCAAAGGCTGCAATTGGCTGTTGCGGGTGTATGAATTTGCCCACAGAAACCGGAACGTTTTACCTGAAATTCCCTAAAATATTATATATAGAGAGAAATTAATCCAGATCACTAAATGTGGGCACACCACTTGCATGCATACAAAAAATACTGAACACCAGGTTTTCTTAATGCAAATCAGTTAACTGTTTTGCAACAGAATACAAATTAAAAATAATTATTTCTTTAAAATGTGGAAGAGTTTTATGCACATATCTACAAACAGCAGTGTCAGATACCACTCTGGATGCAATCTGTGTAAGATGCATTAAATTTCTTTTTTAAAAAGCTCCAGAGTGGAACTTGCCTCTTCAGTGAGGAGCGTGTCTGCATGAGAGCAGCCTGGTTCATGGCCCGGATCCAGGCGTTCATATCCTCCTGGGTGTCAGCACTGAAGTAGTACGTCCGCATCCCTGTGTGCTCTGCCTGAGAGCCAATGACAGAATTCTTGCTATAAATATATGCCCGCATACCTGTGTGAACAGCCTGGAAGAAAAAAAGAAGAAATAAAAGTCAGACAGCTCCTTTACCTTTTCGCTCCCAAAAATTAACTTATTTTCCAACTCCTTGATTGTTTCTTGAATTTGGGGTGAATTATTACACTGCCACAATGGGCTGTTAGTGGAGTAAACTCAAAAGGCATTCCAATTTTTACTTAAATTCTTCTGCCTTTTTCTAGAACTATTAAGCTGAAAGTCCAGTGCTTATGATTTTCACAGTGGGAAATTTCAGCTTCTCTTTTCCTTTTAATTGATACATTTCTTTTGCCATAAATACTACACTAAACAAATTGAAGAAATCCCTATACTACACAAATTTAAGAAATTCTCAATAAGATATGCATCAGCAAGTCAATTTTCCCAGCTCGTTTAACAAAGAAATTTATTCAGAGAAAACACAGACAAAAATCGTATTTTAAGCATTTAAACTGCTTATTTAAGAATCTATTATAATGCATGTTAAGATCTTTTGGTTAAAGCATGCACTTGAACACGTATTAGCTGCAAAATCACAAGACTTACTGATAAAAGTTAGTAACACTGATGGAATTATCACATAAAATATTGACAATTATCTCTGCACACCAAAATACTCCATGAAATTCCACTGTGAACTAGAGGTACTGGGCAATTTCTCTATAAATATATTCAAAATTCAAATGGATTCAATGTAGAATATCTTTGTAACTCTAGGCTAGTTGAATTTAATCAATTCTCATTCATATTTGTATTAGCAATACTATAAATATTACCAAATCATCTAAGTCCTGCAACACTTCCAGATTAGCAGAGAGAGATTCACCTCCTTGCTTTCCAAAAAAACTGAAGACAGTATACTCTGCTTGAAAGCTCTTGCAATGATATTAAAATGAAATTAGTAATTTAAACTTATTTTTATAAAATTAAGCCTGTTATCACACACAAAAACTAATAGCACTGAATACTGCTGACACGGGGGGTTTTTTTAAGAGAAAGAATTATACCAAATTTTTAATTTGGCAATTTGGCTACATCTCTTTCTAAAGGGTAAATGTATTTTGAAAATCCTGCCTAATAATTGGTCTTTTTATACTGATGAAATCCTCTTCCCCTCATTATTCTAAATCAAACTAAAAAAAAAAAAAAATATTGTAGAGAAAATCATAGATGGTTTCAGAAATACAGTCATTTTGACAAAACCCAGGCTATTTAACCCAGTGCAGCCCTTCCTAAACATTGTAACGTCAGTTGTTTATCTAGAATTTCCCAAATTACCATGATCTTAGAGACTTGTATCAACAACTCCAAAGAGCAAAATATGTGCTTGCTATCACAGTGCTTTTAAGAAAGTTCTGTGCAAAATTTCCTCCCTCCCTATGGCAGGCTGTTCTCCTGAATGTGTGAAGTGTGGCCTTTTCCCTTCTGCGCCTCAAGCAACGAAGCCTGAGTTTGTTTTGAAAACTGGAGACTGAAGCAGAACAGCCAGCTAGAAAAAGGAGGAGGAGGAAAAGGAAGAGAAGAAAAGGTTACATAAAGATGTTAAGACTCTCTCCTGCTGAAAAGAGTCTCTACTTCCCAACAACATTAGCCGAAGAGGGAATACAAGGTGTTTTCTTCTCAATTCCCACCATTCCCACCTACCTGTACACAGGAAAACAGGACTTACATTAAACAATAGCTCTGATCAATCACATATTTAGAAACCAAAGGACTTTACTCATGTTTGCCTGCTAGACTTCTTTGGTTTTTCTTTGTTGTTATTTTTTCCTCCATTTTCAGAACGTGAGAATGCTCAAAGCAAATATAATTTAGGAGCATTAATTCATTGTAATTTACAGTAACCGTCCAGTGCATGAAGAGACCAAAAACTGGCAGCTCCAGATATAAAGGAAAATGGTGATTTTAATGTGAGACCTTATGACTACAGAGCTCTTTCACGGAGCAGGTTGATCCCACAGAAGGTGTTAAAATTCGAAAGTGAATTTATTCCTGCAGCAAAGCAGACTATGCAGGTCCCACTGCAGATGATGCAGTAGGACCCAACCATTCACTGGCTCTATACTTGCTTTAAAAAAAAAAACAACAGAATTTTGGGTAACTATCTGCATACCACACCAAGAAATGGATGTAACAGCTGTCTTAATTGACCTGTATGCCCTGATTAACATAACCCTTCTCTTGTGTTTTAGGTTTCTCTTTGAACACAGCTGCAAGCACTGCCTAAGAGGCTGCAGCTGAAAACAGTATCAAAATGCAAACTGTGCTGTACCACTTTCACTTGAGAGACTGAAGCTCCCACAGCCATAAACATTCCCAGCTTCAGAAAGGGATAGTGGAGATGGTATGCGATTATCAACAAACACAATATCCAGAAGCTCACGATATGTAACACTGGTTAAGGGAAAACTCAAATTTATTTCAGTTATTTATTAGTAGTGTGTTTTATATGCAAGAAAGCCACTTTGTGCCAATGTCCTGTAGCTGTCCCTGCTGGCAGACAGAAGCTAGCAGGCCTTTTGGGTTTGGGATTTTTTTTTAAAGCCAAAGCTATTAAGATGGCTACAGCATACTAAAAAGCCTAGAACACAGCACATGCTCACATGTACACCATACACACAACGGTGAAAAAAATAATATTGGTACCTATTCATGCATTCAGATGCCTTAATGTGGATAGATTGAGAAGAAAAGCAGTCTCTCTCCCATAGTGCACAGTAGGAGAAATGGACAGTAAACCCCAAGAGCATATCAACAGGACAAGACAAGGACAAAAAATTAAACAAGTTAAAATCACTGAAATATTCTTCTTTTTTAAAAACAAACAAACAAAAATCTAAAGAAAACAAAACAAACAAAAAACCCCAAACCCCACAACTTAACAAAAGACTCTACTAAAAGTAACTAATGCCCACAGCTGCTATGTTCACCTTGGTCAAAACACCTAAGAGAAAAAAGCCAGCATTCACAGAACAAAGGGATAACTAAAGGAACAGTCTTCTAATAACTGTAGTCTCTCCAAGTTAGTTCTGTCAGTAAGCTATAATACAGAGAAAATTCTTCCTTCTCCTGAATTTTGATATTTATGAACCCTTTATCAGCAAAAATTGATACAATACTCTGAGCCTTCACTGCAAACTCAACAACAGCCCACTACAACCTAACTCATCTTTCATCCTTAAATAATATTGAGCTTTTTGAGGATTTCTAAAAGCTTGAACCCTCCCCTCCTCCAAATTCAAAAACAGCACCTCTCAAATTTACAACCCTTGGCATTTTTTCACCTGACTCCCCATTTCCAGAGCAATATGGGACCCTAAGGAAGCACCACTGATTCAGAGAACATAAAGGAACAAAATATGTTAATTTTTTTTTTTTTTTTTTTTTTAGGAAAACCAGTGAGATCAAAGAAACAGATAGGAAGTTTGTCCTGGTCTCAGTGGTCTAAGCAATGAACAAATACTTCCATTAGTAAGATCAATTAAAAATAATTACCATGTTTGAGGACAACAAAGCCTCTAAAGAGACTGTGATGACACAAACCTCCATAAACTGATACTATTCCTGTCCAAAATTTTTGTATTACTACAAAGTTCAGTAATTTCTCTGTTAATTACAGGAAGTATTTCCAGCTATACATTAATGTTTTACAAGCCTTTTCACATTAAAATCTAAACATCCAATCTGTGCTCACTCATACTGGTACCAACAAAAAACCTATTTTTTTAAAATGCAGCTATTTGATTAACTAAATATCCTTAAGATGCAAAGTGCTGAACTAAATATGAAGTAAGGATCTTGAGTTCCAGGCTCACACACGGCTTAGTGACAGTGGCTTTCAGCTAGCCACAGCACTTTTCTTGGCACAAATAAAGGAAGTGAAAAAATTGTCAAGAGTCAAAAATTGTATCAAGATATAGACCTAAAAGCACAGCTTCTGAACAAAAAAAAAATTAAATGCACCTACTGTTCTATTTCAAAGTAGGGGTTTGATTGCATTTCAAAAGCCTGTACAGAGTTCTGCATGCCTGTAATTGTTAAACACCCAAAGAGATGCAAAAACTTAAGCTGGACCTCAGGAATGATGAAAAGAAAAGGATTTTGAGAACTCCTACAGGGCACATTTTAACATTTTGCAGGGTTTAACACAGGCCCCAGTGAACATGCATTTTACAAGCCTCCTTCTAACCAAATCATATGCAAAAAGCACCCATGTATTTGCTTAGCAAATTTCCTTCCTCTAGTTTTCCAAACAAAAGAGGTGAATTTTTTTCCCAGTTTTGCTGTTTCTCTAGCTTCCAAACTCATTGCCACTTCAAATGGGAACCAATCCCTCTGTTTCAACAGATTTACAACAACCTCAATAAAAAACCAAATGTAAAAAAACCCAAAAGGCCAAATGTAAAAAGTGCCATGGCACTTTCTCCTACTCATTCAGGTCATAAATGCAAAAAAAAATCTTATCTTTCTTTTGGGCTTAATCGGCTTGTGTGTTCTATTTCTGGCTGCGCTACGCTGCCCAGACAGAATGTCCGTCTACACTCTGGGTCTCGAGGTGCTCTGAAGAGATGAGATAAAGGTAATGGCTGCTGAGTGGATGCCAGCATAGCTGTGCTCCTGCTGTGGGGCGCCCACAGCCGACTCCGTGACCTCTGAACATCAGTGTTGGACAGGGTCCGTACCACGGGAACCGCACAAAATCCTCCTGCTGACTTTGGAGCTGGGTCAAAATAAAATCAAACTGCAGCATCTAGCCTGCAATCAATCATCAAACACCTAAAGCAGAGTTAAAACTAGCCTGACAAACTGATACATAAAATGTTGATTTTTTACCAGAGTTTTCTAGCATAAACTTTCTTTTGCTATCAACACCCTATTTCTAGCTATATCAATCTTTTAGTAACGACCTTGTGTTGAAAGTCTCAGGTTACTGGCTGATGATATTTCCAGAAGACTCAGATTAAATACCTGGTAAATACCCGCTCATATAGATATGATAGCCTAAAAGGAACAGGGGAAGTCTGCACTTGTTTCTGGCAAGGTTTAGCAATGACCAAACCATGGATTCCACTTCACTTGGCCAGTGGTGACCTAAGAGTGTGTGTAAACACCATTTGAACAAAATCAAAAGCAGGGAACCCTAGAAGAGTACATTGAGTTTCCCTTCCACTACGTGCTTCCTCCTAGGAAAAGGGTCCAGAAAAGGAGGGCTTTATGAATCACACTCAGTAAATACTGCAGGTGGAATGTTTTTCTTAAGCAAAGATTTCTTTGTAGCTTTACCCTGATAACTCATGCTCAGTGCATTTGAAAAAGTACAGTAAACATTTCCACAAAGTGCACTGGGTCTTTTTTAAACACATTTCCCAAGTTAATATTTGTTTAATAAATTTCAAACTATTATCCACTTGAGCACAGAACTGAAAGTAATAAAAGGCAGTCTCAACTTTAAAACGCCTCAAAAAATCAAAATGCAAGAGAAATGTTCAGATGTTCTTCATAATTTCAGCACAGAAAATATTAAAGAGATTCCTTCTGGATCTCCTAAAGTATGCCTGATCAAAACCTGATTTTTAAATTACTTTTAAATTTACATAGCTGATTTGCTTGATAGAAAACCAAGTTCTGCTCTGACTTTAAATCTGCCACAGGCACCGAAGTTTCTAAACTTTGCCTAAGTGCGGCAGTTTTGACAATCATTTGGAGTCAGTTTTTTGCACTATCAAGAAGAATATGTTTTATTTCACATAACAAAGACTAAAACTAGAAATTATACAATTGTATTTATTTTTAGCTAAAGAAAAAACCACAAAACTATATCAAATGAGAAATTTTTCCTTTAAAAAGTCCATACCACTTAGGATGACTAAGTGTTGTCATTTTCTAACTGTGAGATCTGAGTCGCTTCTTTTCTTTTTTAAAAAAAAAAACAAACCACAACAAAACCTAACAGACATCAGTCCATTATGAGATCAAGTACTCTATTACAAAGTAAATAAGACAACTTTTCTTCCAATTTGTAAACAGTACTGGAGCAACTTGTCAATACTAATTTCTGATTTTAGAAACAGGCTCTTTACTCAGAGCTCATTAAGCTCTAAGGACACTTACAAAGTAACAGACATGAATGTCAATTCATAAGGAAAACAAAAAGTGCTGTGTCATGTTTGAACAGGCAGTCAATAAATCTGGCTGCTTTAAAAACTAGTAACAACTACAACAGGAAAACAGATGATGTTCTTGTTTACAACAGCAGCTTTTCTAATGCAAATAAACTATGAATAGCTGATAAGCTTTACAAATGTACCTTAAAAGAAAATTTGCGATTTATTCGATCTTCAGGTCCAACTGGAGATATTACATAACTAGGCAATGGGATGCTCCCCAGAACAGACTCTTCTCTGCTGTCTGTGGAATAAAAAAATAGAATTAAGCTCCCTGCATTGTTCAGTGGGCTAACAATATATTCTCCTTCATGGACATAGAGAAAACAAGTATTAAGTAGAAACAATCGTGGTTCAGACTGAATATAAGGAAAAGCATTTTCCCAAGGACAGAGCAGCAGGAGCACAGACCAAGTAAGAAGCTGTGCCATCTCCATCCTTGGAGCTTTTCAATGCCTGACTTGATTAAGCCCTGAGCAACCTGGGCTGACTCCTTTCCTGACCCTGTTTCACCAGGCACTGGATTGCGACACTTCCCGAAGTCCCTTCTGATGCAAATTCACTTATGACTCAACACCAATAATACATGCAGAAAAATGTTTTAGTTTTACAGAAAAAAGATTGGAGTTTGTTTTCTTAACCAGATCGGGGTTTTATTGAGGTGGATTTTTTGGGGTTTTTTTTTTGTTTGTTTGTTTTTTTGGGGGGGGGGGGTGGTGCGGGTTCGATGTTGCTTTTTAGCTACAGCCAGAAGAATGCACTTCAAGAATAAATCTTATCATGCCAAATGAACAGTGACAAGCTGCAAAACATGATGGACTTTCCATTAAGCACTGTACATCTAGGCTAATTGCTACAATTAGGAAATCTCTCTTACTGCTGGCTCCAAGTGATCAACAGCAGAAATGCAGCACCTAGAAAAATGAATTCCAAGTCTGATATTCTGTAATGCTTTCCAAAATTGTAGCACGTGAAGTATTCAAAACTTAAAAATAACCATAATACCTAGTTTGGTCTAAGATCACATCTAACCTTTTTTTTTTTTTTTTTTTTTTTTTTTTTTTTTTTTTTTTGGTAGAATTACTAGATTCAGAAGTCCTCACTCTTAGTTTGTCCCTTGGATTAAAACTGAACTAATGTCTTGATATGGCCATAGTGCATTCTCAAAAAGCTCAGATGTCCAAGTGCAAGCTAGTAAGTACCAGAACACAGATCAGAGATGGCATACATCTTATTTATTCCAGTCAGATGTTCTGCAACGTAAACCGAGGCATATACCAAACATAAATTGTGTGAAAAAATATCATACAGCATCCTTTGCATCCCCTACTCTGGCCTAGAATTTGCTGTGCATGTAAGATGCCTGGCCAAGCAGTCATTTCACTGTTCACCTCAGAACAACTAACTGTATCTGAAGAGTTCAGTTAGTTCATGCATTCACCACGATTTGTACAGGTGAACTGTTCAGACTAACTCAAAACAGCTAATATCTACTCACCTTTGTAATAAAACAAACAATAATCAGCAAGCACAAACCATCGTCTCTTCCATAACCGCATTCCAGAGCTATCCTGAAATGCAAGAAATGCGGTAAACTTTTCATTTAGGGAAAGTTAACAGACACAGTGCTGATCCAGGGAGTAGTTTACTAGAAGTTTACCTAAATATGACTGCTAATAGCAAAACAAATGGCTTATATCTTAGCAAAATATTGCGTACTAAGAAAGAGGCAAAACATCCAGCTATAAAATAATGAGGGCAGAATATTCAAACTGCTGATTTTCATTAAGTAATTAAACCTTCATCCTAAACAGCATTCAGATTAACCTTATACGCAACCAATGCTTATTTTATCTGCAATAAAGAACCAAAGTGTGTTTCTGGATGCCACAAATTCCATCAAAGATGGCCTGCAGACCAAAATGAAAATCACTACACAGCTGTGAAGTATGACCTCACATTTCAGGCAATGATATCCTATAATTCAATCACCATATGTTACCCATGCCTAAAATGTAATTTAATCAAATATTCGTTAGGAAATAAAACCAGATGCATAATGTGCAAATTTTAATGAAGTATAATATGCCTGTGGAGGTAGATTAGATAGATATAGATGATATAGATGATATAGATATAGATGATATAGATAACCTTATCAAAATGAGTAACATTTGCATTGAAATTAATTTCTGAAGCTTTTTAAATTCTCAGACTATAACCTAGGCAAGCACAACTTCTTCAGCTTGGGTAGGCTTTGATGAGACCAGCAGCATAAGAAGCACCTTCATGTTTTAAGGGCTTACAAGCAAAGGTTAGGGGACAGAAAGAAACAGGATATGCAACATTGCTCTAGCAATTTCCCTCCTCCTTTCCGCAATCAAATTAAGTATGGAAGGACTTTCTTCCCTTCCCATTTTCATGCTACAAGGCTGGCAACACACTCTGTCTGAGTTCTGATTCAATCCTAAAAACTAATGCACTTGGGTAGTGGATGTCAATAGAGCTGAGAGTGGAACACAGCAGAATTACAACTCTCCACCCAGGAGGAAGCAGACAGCTGTCAGCTACTTCACTTTCCTGTGCATGTAAAACCATAACTCTAAGTCTCAGATCTCAGCCTTCTCCTGCCCACCCCGAAATCTAGCTGTTGGATCTCTGGTGATAACCTGGTAGACAGAGGCCGCCAAATGAGAAGCAGGGGTATTATTCTCCTACAACAGCTTTATTTACTTATTACACTCAAAGATGTGTCAGCTTCAGAGTTCAAGACATAGCAGCTGTAGAATTCTGTTCATTGGATGAAATTCTATAACCCAGTCTCTGCTGGCTACTGGTCTTGGTGACAGCAATGGTGAATGGGTCCCCATTTCCCATAATTTTCTGCCTCCTGCTTCTGGAGAACAAAAAGGCATAGGACCAGAATTAAGCCTTTGATCAGGGTAGAAGGGCATAACCAAGTAGACAAAATAAGGCCTTCACAGCCAACCTCAGGATGTCTCTGTTCTGAGGGAGTGAAAGATCATCCTGACAACAAGCCAGCAAGATAAACCAGGGAAAATAACCAGATTTAGGTAAAATTATAGCCTCAACATTGAGCTGTGATGGTGACGTCCATTAATCAGTTTCCTTTTCTGAATCAAACCCATTTGTAAATCTTGGTTTTCTTTCCAAGCATGAATTCTTCATCATGGAAGTCTGTGGAAATACTCAACACTGCCTTGTGATACCAACACTCAAGCTGCTGCTTTCTCATTTCCATGGAAGGTACTGGCTCTTCCTTGATAATTGCACTGAAGTATATGAACAGAAACAGGTGATCAAATGCATACTTGTTTGTGCAGCCAGCCTCTCACTATCACAGGAACATTGAGATTCCTCCTGATCGCTTGTTCCCTCTTTCCAAAGCTGTGAACTTTGTTTCCAGTCTTCACAACCTGTAAAGAAGTATAAATGCAGCAGTGGTTTCTAAACTGTACTGAGACTCATTTCGTATTACAAATACTCACGCTGCAATAACTTCATTACACAGCAACAAAGTATTCATGGCATTTTCAAGGGCAAGTAAACAGGCAATGATATTTACAACAGAGCAAAGTCAATCTACCACTCCATCAGGATGTTGTGCCAGCTCCTGCTGAAGAGCAGCAGCACTGGTGTGTCAAGTCAGAAAGGCAGAACGGTGGAAATTTTAGAGTGCCTGGGAAGTATTTTTGAGAGCTGCATGCAAGTCTCTCTGGACAGTATTGCACAGGTCTCTTACACACACAGGACTCTGAGCAGATGAATCCTACTCTTGTTCTTCTTTGTTTGGGCTTTTGATGTTTTGTTTTGGGGGTTTTTTTTGTGGATTTTAGTTTTTCTTTCCTGTTTAAAATCAAACAACATTGATAGCTTAATAAAATGCTTGGATTCTGGCCCTGCAAACAAAAGGAGAAGACAGTGACGCTACCAGGGAAGAGACCCACACGGCAGTCAGTGCAAAGCACAAGGACTAGGTAATGATTTGTATCTTAGTGAAACCTCAGTTTTGACTCACATGGGCAAAACTATTGCTATTTCAAAAACAAGCAAGGCCAATCCACCTGTGAAAAAGCAAGAACCACTCAATGAGTAATTGGCCTGTTCTTTTCCAGCCTCTGCCCAGTTTGCTCCTCCAGTTGCTTTAGGACAGACTACCCTTACAGCTGATGCCAACCTCTCCAAGGAAAGAGCTGTCCAAATTCTTTCCCACAGTGTCTCTCTTTTTAATCTCTGAGCTTGTCAGGGTACGGATGCTTGGTGGGCTGCAGGCAAGCAAAGCTCTGGGAACAAGTATATTCATCACACACAAGGGATAACATCAGAAAAATATCTCTGTGTACTGCTCCTGCCAGTCAGGCAATATCTGGACTAGAAGACAGTATATAACGTAAACAACTCTAGCAAAATACTCTAACTTTAAATGGATTCTGTTGATTGGATTGGTGAAGGCCAGACTTTACCAATCTGCACTAAATTTCCTGTCTTAATGAAGAGTTAAGACAATAGCTATGATCAGTACGAAAAAAATGCAATTTTTTTTTTGGTGCTATAGCGTATTAAACAATAAGGTTGACTGAACAGTTGTGAGGAGCTGTCAAAGGACAGGATTTCCCCAGCAGCTCAGTGAGGGTCTGCACAAGACCCACCAGTGCCCCAGCACACCACAGATGGTCACCTGAGGAAAAATCCTATGCCTGTCCACCTGAACACAGTTGTTGGGAGAAACCCAGCAGAGCAGGCTGTAAAACAGGTTTCTGAGGAGGTGCTCCTGCCATCCAGCTGGCAAAAACCAATTGATAGCAAAAGTCAGGTGAGGATGGTACCACTGAGATTTCCCATGTCATGTCTCTGCCAGACCTGTGCTAAGGCACTCAGCTAACAGGCTGCAGAGCATTGACTTTGGGCAAACAAAGACATACACAGGCTTTTTTCAAGAAAAATGAGAAGTAAGCAATACAGTTGAGTTTTTAAAATCTGCTGCCGAATGTTAAGACGGAACAGCTACATTAAAAAGGTGATGAAAAATAACGAGGCCCAAATTTGTTAAAGCTCTAAAAGTAAAAAAAACCTATTTTGATTTTGATTTTGCTTTATTTATACTCTGCAGCTGAAGAGAAATCATTTTACAAAATGTACAGAATTCAGTTTCCTAATCTTCTTCTCATGCAGATCTTTGGAAGGATGGAAGAACTGAGGAGCAGCTGAAGTGTAGCTGATCTAGCCTTACAGCAGCATTTAAATGTGGGGTGGTTTTTTTTTTTAATCAGATCTTTTAATCAAGCACTTTCTCTAATAGTAATCTTTTAAAAATGCAGACCACAATGTAGAAAACTCATCCTTGGACTTGATCAAAAGACCAAATGATTTCTGTGGCATGGGAGCAGGAAATTCTTCCAGAGGCTGTGTATTATATGTCAATCCAATACCCATAATGGAAACAAAATTATCATTTTAGGATACTTTATGTGATTAAAATTTTCATATAACCTTCAGTATTGATCATCTCACTCTGCCCTGGAATAAAACAGATACCGCATGTCGTGCCTTGCTTCCACTGGCTAGACTAAGAAACTGGTTTAAAAGAAAAGGTGTATTTTTAAACTATTTCTCTACACTGCAGGAGTCTTTTCCTAACTTAAATTATTCTGATATCATTGTCATGAGTTTAAAAATGCAGGTCAGCACAGCTATCTGTATCACTGAACACACCAACGTCACTTTTGACTTCAGTATATTTGTTATGCTGACTTGCTTGTGAATGACTGCTAAGTTTTTGCAACAAAAATCGAAAATGTCAAGAGCCAAAATTTTCAAATCCCTTTTCATCACTGCCTCTTCTTCTTTCTTACAGTAGCTTGTAGCTGAGAAGGAAAGTTGCTAACTTAATTACATAACTTTTTTCTTTCTTTTAAACAGGACTGACAAAAAAAAATACTTTAATTTGGAACTGATTTTTTCAATAGTAAACAGGAAGACTGTATTTTGGTCAAAATATGCAAATACATATGCATAATAAAACATGGAACTTTCAACCTAGAAGGAATTAAAAAAAATCAACCCATAAAAAGCCACCTGTTTAAGTTACAAACCCTTTAACTCAAAAAATCTCAGTGTTTAGAAATGAACTTATGAATCCTTTCAATATATCTACGAAAACGATACAAAATCCTTATTTTTCAGATGGAAAAAACTGAAACTCTCCAAAAGTCCCGGTCTTAATTTTGAGCATTCACATACAGTGGCTGTGAATGAGACCGTGTGCTCCACTCCAGCTCCAGACAGTCCCAGAGCTGGCACATCACATACCTGTCACCACTGCTTGTTCTGACAGCTAGACCCACTCTTTACTTGTATTCCTCACCAGTTTATCTCAGAGAAATACCAGCAACTACCAGTGTCATCAACAATTCAATGACTTCTGTTATGCAGAATCCATCTAAAACAAGCCCTCAAAATGTAGATAGTACATACATTCCCTACTATCCTTTCATTTTTGACTTGGCCAAAGTCCTGTGTGGCACAGTAACATTTACAAACTTTCATTCACACCATCAGATGTTTTAACAGACTAAATTTCAAATGTACCTTACTGTCAAACTGAAACAGTTCCTTTTTCCTCCATAACTTTAATTACTAATCAATATAAATGGATTTTAATACGGTTAATCATGTAATTGAATTGGCTTAGAACAAGCAGATCTTTGGGACAGGGAATAATTGCAGTTTATCAAAATGCCCTTTTGCTTTTCATTTCCTCAACTCCGTACCCCTCAAATGTCAAAGAGTAGGATAGACTGCATTGGTCTTCAGTCTTTAGATTACTTACTCAGACAGTTCCTGCATCAAGATACTGGCCCCAAATTTGCACAGCTCTACAGAAAAAAATAGTCTGAATTTGGCCAGGATTCCAACATACACCATTCTGTGATGGCATTTTCAGAACCAAATCATAGAAGCATTTTATAAAAAAAAAAAAATAAATAAAATTAGCCATGGCTAAGTAGAGAACATGAACCTGTCTGGCTTCATGATTGTGCTTCATGTCTGCATCTGGGAACTCGCTCTTTGAAAGAATGATAACGGAATTCAGGGAAGAAAGCATTTAGAAATGGATGGAAGGACCTTAAAATCTACTCTCAACCTGCCAAAAATCAACCTCACAGTGGAGGACACGGGTTATTTATTTTTACAGCTTTTTTTTCTCACTGCTCATTCACTTGATATAATTTTTGTGTTAGGGTATGAAGGAACTCAACAGATCTTCTGACTCTTCAAAAAGAGATAAGTTATTTCAAGCCTGTTAACACATGCAAAGATCAAACGAAGCATATGTAAGAAAGATCTTGGTTCATCTTAATTAGAACTCCAGTATTTATTAAGGATCCAAAGTAGAATGAATCTTATAAAAACAAACTTGGTGGAACTACTGGCAAAGCCTCTGTGAGAGCTTCATTCTAAGTCTAAAGCTGACACGTGTTAAAAAAATCCACACCTGGGAGCCCACCACAAGCATGCATAGCCACCCTCACACTGGACTGCAAAAAGAATAGAGAGACCAAAACCAAAACCAAAGTCTTGGGAGGTGATTCTGGATACTCTCTAAGCTGTGATGAAAAAAAGCTTTACCCTCCCATTCAGCTGTGTGACTCTGACATGCCCAGAGAATTAGCCTTCAGCATGCAGGTGGCCTCGGAGTGGAATCCGGTCCCCATTTTTGATCTCTGACTGGATCAGTGCAGGCATGTGACAAAGGCAAGCAGTAGGAGCAGGGGTCAGAAGATGCACACTTTTTGGCAGAAGTGTGATCCTGGCTAAGAGTTAAAGCCAGCTATGTCACTGGAGAATTCCCCAGCTCAAATCACCCTATCACGTCCCCAGTAAGTTTGCTGGTTTAAAGAGGGAAAAAATTAGCTTTCTGCCTCTAATGCAGACTTTAAAAAAATCAGAGTAAGGAGGGTAAATATGGTAAAAACAAATGCTGACATACTTTGGTAACTTCAACCCTTCAAAAATCAAAAAGAAATGTTTCAACTAATTCAAGTAACCTACTAAGCTTACTGTTTGCAGTGATAATTTCATCTAGCACTTTAAAGAGAAACATATTCTTGAGATTTGATACGCCACAATCTTTGTGTTGGTCCAATAACTTATACACTTATGGTAATTTTTAAAAAAATAATTTTTAACTTCTCATCTCCTATAGTCAAACATATCAAAATATTAGTAAAAATATTTTAAGTATTCCAACTAAATAAAATATCTTTGCAAACAATTTGGTGAAGTCCTTTCTTAAACTCAGTTACATAAGAGACTGACCACTTTTGCGCTGCAAAAAAAAAAAAAAACAACCAAGAAGTTTAAGAACTGCAATCAAAGTTAAGAAAATTATCTTATCTCTGCTAATTCTTTCAATTTTGCTCTATCCCTTTTTATCCACCTATTTCCTTTCTCACTGTTCTGTAATTTATTGTAAGGTCAAAGAAGCATTAAAATAGATGGTGACACTTCAAGTGCAGCACTATATTATATTTTGTTCAATAATGGACACAGGTCCTTTGTCAATGACAAGTAATGGACTTTTCTATTATTAAACATTATGTGTGTGAACTTGGTGCCTGCACTGTTTGTGAGCTGCACTGGTGGCAGAAAAGGATTTAATTGCTACTAAGAGGAGGAAAGACAGTAAGATTTCATGAAAAAGTAAGAGCAGCAAATTCCTGGTATCATCCATCACTTCTTGCCATATACACTGGACCACCACAACACTTGCTGAAATGCTAGTATTACATATATTTACTTCCATTGTAAGACTCTCAAACTTTCTATGTCACAATAATCACTATTAGATTATTATTAGAAGTGTTAGAAGTTACCATTCAATGCTATCATGTGTGTATACCGTGCTTCTAAAAGAGCTGTAACAGTGCTGTTACTACTGTATACAGTGCTGTTAAAAGATCTGTGTCTGGGTAGATGATGTTATCGCTTCTCTGAGGTCTTACTGGACTTCTAGGCTAAATCCACAGTCCTACTGAAATAAGCATAAGAATACTGGATTTAAAATTAGAGAAGTTCTGATCAACAAGCTGAAAAACCAGAATTTTCCTCTACCTTAGAGCCAGGTTTTGTATCAACAGCAGATGTAGTTACTGCAGTGGACGTTTCACTGACCATGCTTGAAGGCCTTTGGTTGATTTGGTGGTTGGACATAGATGAATTCTGTCTAGAAAGCAAACAAAACCAGATAATCCTAAGCACATTGTTTCAAACACTCAGTTTGGCATTTTTATATTTAAAATTCACAGTGTGCAAATGAACTACAAGTTAGTCAAATATTTCCCACGCATCTGCCAGTTCCATTGCACCACTCCTGTTATTTTGATTTCAGGTCTTTCTCAAGCAGTGACATCTGATGACTGGTATTTGTCTATGCATCAGGAGGGAGAAACATGACAAATTGTCTGCAAACCGAAGAGAGAATCAAGATATAACAAGGAGTGTGGTAAGAGAGAAGATAAGGCCTATGCAGTGAAAGCAAACTGTACCCAATTTAGAGACTTGGCCACAGTCTGGGAAGCCAGTACTGGGAAGAAAAGGACAGGAATCAGCACTTGGCAATAACAGGCTTTTTATTTAAAATCAAACTGAGTCTAGACTACTGTTAGATCTTACACTAACTTAATGCTGTATCTTTGAATCTGCCCAAAATATGATTCATAGCACAATATGAATTATTAAAATATATTTTATGCAAACCGGTGCAATTCATGGCAGATAATTGTTAGAAATGTGTAATTTCTGAGTCATCCTAAGATTCCAGAAATCCTGATAACTAGCTCAGATATCCATTTAAAGCATAAGTGAGGTCAATCCTACCAGAAGAACCTGTTCAGCAGGTAAGAATTCAGTACAGCCACCCAGATGAAGAATTGAGAGGATAAATGGAAGGGCAAAATAAAATCCTTGTGAAGAGAAGCTTCAGCAGCCAAGCTTGACACCAGCATCGAATGAAATTAAAACCACAGGTGGCATTTTCAAAAATCACTAACAACATAATTTAGCAAATCACAAGTAGCAATACAGTCACATCAGAAAACACAACAAAACAAACAATTAATCACACATGATTTTCCTTTTCCCAGTCACCAAAGCCATTAATTAGAAAAACTAAAAATTATATATATATAAGCTACACCAAACATGGTTGCTGCTAACCACTGAAATCCAGATCTGAAGACAACAGGGAACAGAATGATTCTGAGGAGTTACCACAGTTATCACGAGAGAAGAGTCTGTGATTTTAGTAGCTCAACACAAGTTTTAACAGAGGACAAAGCATTTGCCACCACTGCTCTTCCTCAGTTACAGCCTGAACAATTATCTGTCCAAAAGCTTGTAGAGGTGGTTTGGTGTCAGGGAAAGCATATTTTTCCATTTGTGACCAGGGTTTCAATGAAGCTTGCAAGTAAATAACACAACTTAGGTCTCGTTTTATTTATACCTTGCATATCTGGCATAAATTCCTTCTTTCTAGATTTCATACATAACCTCAGGTCCAAGATATAAGAATAATCTATAGCAAGCCCCTAAAATTCCTGGCCATCCTTTAAAGGAAGAGAACTTAATCATGTCAGTTTGAGTCAATTTTCCTCACCGCTTATGGACCAGGTACCTTACTTCAGCATTTTATCACCTTTTAATCCAGTCTCTGCAAAATACAGATTAAGAAACTTCCCATATATGACATTGCCTGACTAAGCTATTTCTGTTGACAAAAATGAAAAATACAATTTAAGTTTTGACAAATTGGAATTAATTTTTCCACTAAAAAAATTAATGAAGAAGGAATAACCCCAGAGTAATGGTCTTAATTTAAAATTTCTACTCTGGTTTAACAGATTTTCATTATTCTACAAAATACTGTTTCACAGCAGGTTAAAAATACTGCACGTTCAAAAAAACAAAAAAATTACAGGGGAAAATAAGCTATATGTTTAACAAGACCATCATGAGAAAATTATAATGCAATAGAGAATGATAAAAATGTAATTTCTAAGTATTTCTAATGTGATCATACAGTGATTTTTCTTCCACCTGCTACTAAAAGTGATCACTGCCAAGAAACCAGGCTTTCCCTTTCTAGTAGTATCAAATTAATGACAATCTTCAAATTCACAAGCAGAAAAATGCTTTTTAAAAAATATGAGGTTGTTGCCATGGAAGAATTCAAATAGCAAGCAATAGAGACTTCAAGTCAATTGAAAGAGAACATACATTATTATTCTCCTTTAAAAAGTCTTCGGCAGCAAACACTGGTGATGCAAACTTGCCGCACCCAACATTTAACAGAAAACACAAAACAATACTGCACATTTATTTCAATATTCATATATAGTATTTCAAGGATACAACAGATTTTTTGCATGAAATCAGAACATAAAACTCAGGTAATTCAAGTCTCTTAACAGCTAATCAATATTGTCAGTGTTTTTAAAAACAAATAAAAATTGGGAGAATATGCAGAATTACCTGAAACATCCTGGCACGTTAAGGGAATTAACATTGTCCTAATAGCAGCATTGACTCTGTGCGTTCGGAAACATTAGTTCAAAGTTACTATTACAAAAGATGTTTGATAATATCGGTTATCCAAGCCACCCCATTCTGTCTTTGTAGCGACGATGCTTTACTATTTTCAGGCTAGTTTTCTTACTGCCTCCCACAAGTTTGTGAATACACACACAGGATTCCAGTGTGTCCATTTGGAGCACCAATACTGTGTAAATTTTTTTAAGTACTTGAAAATAACACTCTATACAATATCTCCTGTCAAGCAACTTCCTGCTCTACTTAAACATTGCTAGTATGTCTCCAGAAACCATATTTAAAAGCCAAAAAAATTACACAGACAGCATTATGGTTATTAAAAAACCCCGACACTGAACAAGAACAATAAAAAAAAAAAGAGTACACCATTATCCCATATTGAAAATGCAATACTCACGAGAGATCATAAAGATAAGTCGACTTAGAAGATCCACATTCATACCAGCAACTTAAAAAGTTTATTTGTTGGAATCAGACATGATGCAATAACATTGTGTCAATGTAGGTTTATTACTAATAAATTTCCTAATCAGCTTGATTTAAAAAAAAAAAAAAAAATTTAAAAAACCCTAGCTCTCCGAGTGTTTCTATATACACAAACAAGGTAGATATTTACTTTGGGGTTGTTTGGGTCTCCTCTTTCCTCTCCACCTGATATTTTTGCTGCTATAGTAACCAAATGCAATAGATAAAGTAAGATGGCTCTCTCCCCAGAGGTTATACACAGGTTTTATCAGGCACACAAAAAAGGCAAGAAAGAGGATAGCACTCGTTGGATTAAGCACACTATTATTTTTTTCCCCCATACGTCTACATTTATGTTCAGGTCTTATCTTTCTAAAAAATACTATCTTCTCATTTGCAAATGCACTGCTATGACAAATATCATACAGCTCCTAATACACAACTAGTAGTGTTTAAAATCAGTTACACGGCTGCATGTGCCTGATTCTTCCTTTCTGTCTACAACTACTTAAAGAACTCTTATTTAAACAAAGATATGATATAAAATATGATATAAAGCTAATCCTAAATAATTCTATCATAGATTCTTACCAGAGAAATGCAGTGTAACAATGCAGTTAACTAAAACCCTAACACCTGTCTGGCAGTCTTATCATTAATTCTCACTTTTCCATCAGCTGCGTAAGAAAGATCCCTTCCTGGATTAAGGGTTCATTAAAAACATAAAGCAAAGCACAGAAATCAAGGGGCAGTTGTGAAATGGAGGGGCTTCCCATACAGCAAGATACTCAGATTATTTCAATGTGATCCTAAAAACTGCAAGGTGAACAAGTCAAAAGAAAACAACAATTATTCTAGACAAAAACTCGAATGTTGGCAGAAACAGATAGAAAAATAATGTTCTGATACAAGCAACCATGATGCCAAACTTAATTCAATGCCAACAACAGAAAAGTAATTCAAAGGAGGAAGAAATAAAAAAATGTCTCTGCAAGGAAGATTATTTTTAAATATCAGCTCAATGAATAACAGCAGCCAAAGCATGTTAAGAATTATTAGTAAAGGAATAGAGAAGGAAAAGTACAATTAAATTATTATAACAACGACCTCATACGATCAATCTTACAGTCACCTATGATCAATCATTCCATCAGAAAAAAAGAAACCTAAAAGTGAAACACAGAAAAGCTGGCTCTCAAGCAGAGCTAGTGAAAGGTACAGAACACACGTCCCACACACCAAGTGACCAAAGCTGCTAAGCTTGGAAAAACAGAGTACAAGGCAGGGATTTGACAGTGGTCCCAGCTAAGAATGTTTTAGGAAATAAGGAATTACTAATCATTACTTAAAAGAAAAAAAGAAATCTAAATTAGAACACCTTTAGGAAGAAGGAATAGTACAAGGATCAAAAGATAATGTAATTCAAATGTCACAGGTTGCACCCACAATGGAGTTGAGAAGACCAGATTTCAGCTTGAAAAGCAAAATTGATGTGATATTGTTTAAATGCCTTGGGAAAAGACTAGTGAAATACATTCTCAGCCTTCTACTCAAAGTGTCCATTTCTCATTTGATCAAGCGAATCAAGGGCATTCGGTTCACAACTGAGTCACGATCAAGCTAGGATTACATCACTCATTGGTGTAATTTTCCAAAATTTGTTCCCAAATCTTCTTGCCAGAACACTGCTTCCAGAATGAGGAATGGCCAGAGCAGTCTCCATATTCATCATTTCTACATGACTGTAAATTACTTTTCTGAAGTAAAATGTGTCCCTTTAAAAAGATATGTGTGTTGCAGCCTGAACAAGTTTGTGCTCACTTCTCCTCACTAGCTCCCAATCAACTTCTGCTGACAACTCCTTGGCCCTAATCTTAAATTAAAATCAACCAGTCAGTAATAAATCATGTCACAGGAGGACTGAAGAACATATCACCTTTTATGAAACCCTTAAGAGTGCTACTGCTTCAGATAGGGTTCTTCAGCTATAGGAAAAAGTAGTCTTGTTCAAAGGATCCCACACTGGAAAGTTTCCACAGACCATGCCAACACAGAGACTGCCTCTCTGACCAAGTCCTTCTGGTGGAAATCATTTCATAGCATGATAGGCATCTACAACACTGATTCCAAACTGATATACAACCAGTTCTAAGAAATCTCCGATGCCTGAGGAAAAAGGACTGAAAACACCACACAGCTCCATTACAGTTCCTAGGCCTTAGGACAGGGAGGTGCCAACAGCTCCTCTGATTTCACCAGACACATCCGCATATGTCAACATCATTGCCTGACAGGAACTCACAGGACCATGGTGAAGAACCCGCACTGCTGCACAGAACTGATACAAAAGGAAACCAGAGCATCCCACACATTCAAAAACACATATTTAAAGCAATTTTAACTGACAGATTAAAAGCCTCTGGTTTTAAAAACACTGTATATTCTTCAGGCCAATAATAAAGCTTAAAGAAACACTCTTGCAAAGACTGTTTCCTGAGCAGTGACTAGAAACATTTACTCTTCTCTCTACCCTTCCAGTCATTCCCTCTTCTTTTAGAATTAAAGCACCTCTCTCTACTAATTCTGCTACAGTGTAAGATTTTTCCTGGTTTTGATACCATTTCAGTGTGAGTAACTAAAGTCTGTATGTTCAGACTCCCCTCCAAATATGCACTTCCATTTCTCTCCCAATAATGTTTCTAACATACATTAAAGATCACTAAATCCATGTATCACAAGCAAGTACTTCTTCCAATTCTGTTTTTAATATTTTATCAGCTACCATGACTACAAAACAAAAAACAGCCTAGGCAAGAGTGACTAATCCAGCCAGGCATCCTAAGAGGTTATCCAAACACCTATTTTCCAGTACATATGTTTAAATTCATATTAAATTTGATAGAATCTTTACAACAGATAAATTAAAAAAATCAATTAACGGATGGAAGTTGGAACACAAGTTCAGTGGCCATACTTTCTGTGAGACTTGCTGATTTGCAGCATACCTGTTTCTCCTCACTAGGAGAGTGAGGTGGAGCAGCTTGTTTCATACCTGTAAATGAGCTAAACTCAGCTGGGCAGCAAAGCACCTGCACGCCATGGGACAGCTGGGGTAACCTCCAGCTCAGCAGCCATCCCACAGCCTTCATATCTAATTCACAGTCCTCTCCTACAGTGTTATATTTCATCTTAGTTCTCATCAGGCAACATAGGATTGGCCTTGGCTTTGCTTTGTCTTGGGGGAGAGCAACTGTTTAGATGGTGGGGTTTTTAGGGGTTTTGCTGCTGTTGTTGGTTTTGGTTGGTTGGTTTGGCTTTAAAACTGTTTGAGAAGTTCTTCTCAGGGCTGTATCAGAACCTCTGAGCTCTACAGCCACGTTCTACTTTTCCAAGTCACAGGAGAAGACATTGCTGGAAAAGGCTCAGTCTCCTGAGAGTGTTGAACGGCCTTTCTCCAGGCCTCGTTTTTCTCAATGCTGTAACTGCTTTAAATAGCAGTCCTACCAAAATGTAAAGCAAATTAAATGTCATAGAATTTGAAATGTAAAGAGCTCAGAACTGTGCAGGCAGCCACACAAACCCCACATCCAGGCCATCACAGTAGGATGCCCAGACTTTGAGACACATGAGGGGATAGAGGCTCCTTGAGAAGTGCTGGAAAACTGGCACGGAAAAGAAAAACTAGCTGGTGTTGTCACATTCTTCTTGCCGTTTGGTTTTAGAAGTGATACAGAATTTTGTCCAAGACTGTTTTCTGTCTAGGGAAGGTACGCAGTCATTCCATTAGAGAAGGATTGCAGGACCAATCTTGCAGGCAGCCAGCATGACAAGGAGGAGCTGAAGCCTACAGAGAAATGATGCACGATCCAATCCAACACCAATCCAAAGGTGATCAAATTCACCAGATTAAACACCTACATTTCTTACTTTTGTTTGGTTTTCATCAGACAATCAAGATAAAATATGCTGGGAATAAATATATTCAACACCATTTTTCTAGAACAAAGCAAAACAGCCGATCAATGTAAAACATCTTAAATGTAAGAAAACCAAGGAAATACAATGGAAGCTAGTAGTATTTTGTGTATTTCAATTTCAGTACAAACCTTCCAATAAGCTCCAAAAGCACTTTACTTTTATGTTCTGTCTACCTGATACTTATGTAAGACTAAAGCACTATCATTTAAGTATATTTTGCAATTTTTTTGTTTGTTTATTCTTGAGTTTGTCTGGGGTTTTTTAAGATTTGATAGTTTCCCTCAAGACCTAGCATGGAATCAAAAACATACATCACAATGAGAAGCAAAATTTTAAGCACAAATCTCAATTAAATTTTTCTACAATATTGGAAGAATTGTCAGTAAATTAAAGTACTAATCTACTGTAGATAAATGTGTTACTGTTTTAGATCTCTTGACATGGGTATAAAACTACTTACTCTTCTTGCAAAATAAATTCAATATTTTCTGGAGAAATCTGTCCTGTCACAGGATGTCTAAATGACGTGGTCTGCTGATTATGGCTGAAAAGAAAAAAAAAAAAAAAAAAAAAAAGAAAAAAAGGAAAAAGAAAATTAATATTGCTATACTCAGTAAAATATTATCTCCAAAAGGCAGAACTTTTTATACTGATGTTTTGCTGCTTGATTTCAGAAATTAAACATATTTCTGAGGTACTTTTCAAGTCTGAAATGTTTGCAGCTCTTCCTATGTTCTTATCGACTTTGCCAATGGCACACTGTACCATTTAATTATTAAGCAGTTTAATGTTTTAAAAGTAAACTAGTTGCAATCTTTAGTTAATGAGACACACTTGAATTTACGTTTATTTACCTGGCTGTTACCAGATGATTTAGATATAACATAGAAATTACACAACATAAATTTCTGATTTTTGTTTCCGTAAATTTCACAGAATAGAACCAGTAAAAGAACTTGAAATGCTGCTGGACAACATTTAACACAATATTTATTATTTAATGAGGTCACAGAGAGAAATTATGTGGAAGCCATTTCTTGCATGTTTCTTTTTCCTCTAATATGGTATTTCTCCAAAGATTTCTCTTTACATCTTTTCATCTTGATGCAGAAGCACACATATAACCTTAGCTGCGCACCTGCATGGTCTATATAAAACAACATTACTCAGTATTTCATCAGAACTGAATTAAAATTGAGGATTTCTATAAACTTTCCCCTCAGAGTACTATCTAGTCATTTTGCTATCCTCTGTGAAACTTTTTTTTTTCATTAAAGATAAATATATCATCTGTCTGAGAACCAAGCACTCATTTATTTAAGATTCTAAATTTTTCTGGGTTTATTTAGTTGACAATTCTTAGGTAAACAACATCCAAAAACCAGAACTCACATCAAATGCAGCAAAATAGTAACACACACTGAGTATATTCAGAAAGTAAAAATAACAAGGCCATTCAAAGAGGCAAAAATGAAAACTTGATGTGTTTTCTTGTTTAAAGATTTGGATTTTTTCCTCTTGCAAAGCCTATTTGGTTTCAAGCATTACAGATTTGACCCTGGTGTCCAGCATACCAGAATGTCCCCCAGCACAGAAGAAGGCATTAAGAAATAAGTTGAGGTGTCAGAGTAATGAGTTCCTAAGAGATAATACTGCTTACTAAAGGACAGCTAACAATCAAACAGCTCACAAAGCCATAACATGCCAATTTAAACAGCTCAGGACATGTCTTGATTTAAAAAACAAACCCAAACCAAGCAAAACAAAACCAACCAACCCCTAACAACAACAAAACCCCCACAAACTGCTCATATTAGGTCCCACTCAGGCCATAAACACAAAAGATGTTTGGTGTGCTATAAACTTTTCACCCTTTTCAAACACACTTTGCTACAACAAGTCAGATATAAAGAACCTATATAAGAACACTTCCAGTGATAAGCTGTAACAACTTATGCAATACCAGAAGGCCTTTTTCCAGCCTCACCTATTACAAAAATCCACCCTAAAGCCACTGGAAACTGTGAACAAGATATGGGCCCATCAATTCCTCTGCACCAGGGATGGCCTTTGCTCCTTAAACTACTTAGAACTGACCTATCCTACAGCTGTGGGTTAATAAAGTTTCATAAAGGTTAATAAAGTTTCTAACTCTTCAGTTTTTCCATGAAATCAGAGATCCAGAGAAAGTATGTTCAGTAAACACACAGTGCTAACATCTACAAAGCAACCGGGATCTATTTCCTCACAAAACCACTGAGGAGTATTTCCTTAAAAAGCATTCCTATGTGAGATTTAATTTTGTATCTACATCAAAAGAGTGGGATAGGAACTTCAGATGTTTTAAAAGAAAACCATAAATAAATCATTTATAACCCTGACAATCCAACTCCATGTTTGTCACACAAACTGGAGTCCAGTTTTAAGTTGAAAGCCTTTCCTTTCAAATCAGGCCTGATGCAGTCTGTTCAACCTTAGATGCTTGGGTTAGGACTGCTACCAAAACAGGTTCAGATACCTTGTTAGCTTACAAAAGTGAAAGTACCTTGCCAGCCATATTCTCCAGGGGCAGAGGAACTGCCAACAAGCACTCATCTGCCGGCTCTCAGTCACTAATAACACACTCTTCAATTAAGACTGAGAAAAAGGACTGTATTCCAGAAGTGCTCTGGGAAGGGAGTTTCCCATTATACCATACTAGCACAAATGCTTTATTCTGTCTCAGGAAATAAGTTCACCAGAAGATGCATTAGTCCTTTTAGTTGCAAATAAAGAGCAAGTACATTACTAATAAGACTACATATTACTTACTAATAAGTAAAGCTTTCAGCTGGAAAGTAAACACTTTTTAAAATATCTGAGCAATGCATTTTAGGACAAGTTTTGCGTATCAAACAAACACTATGAGCAGAGAAACAGAAGGATGGCTTTGTTGCTGCATAAAATGCAGAGGGTAATTTCACAGACAAGGAGAGGGCACGTAAACCCAAAACTTCCCGCAAATCTGCAGTTTCAATCCGTAGGACTTCACCGGGAAGAAAGAAATGAAACCCCCGCCACTAACAATTAGTTCTGCAGAACACAGTGGTTTATTTGAATTTGAAAAGTGAGAGTTTAAGTGTTTTGCCTCACAGGACTCATTAAGACTAAGCGATACTATTCAAAACAACCTATACAACAGATGGCTAATGCCTTGCAACAAGGAATTAGATAGCAGGGAGATTTTTGTTCACAATGAGAGCAGTCAAACATTGGAAGAGGTTGCCTAGCAAGGCTGTGGAATCTCCTTCCTTGGAAACATTCGAAATGTGGCCAGATAAGGCTCGGAGCTACCACAAACTTTCTAAGTTGGTTCCAACTTTGAAGCTGGTCTGGCTGGACGTGATGGGGTACAGAGCTTCCTTCCAATATAAATTATTCTGTTCTATCATTCTCTGCTGCTCCTTCCAGCTTTTCTCTGCAAATACAATTTAATTCCTATAATACCTTTGAAGCTTTCCCAGTATTTAAATGCATTTACCCCAGGACTATTAGCATTACCTTGCTTTTATCAGGATGAGAGAAATTGAAGAGTTAAATTTTTAGATGATGGGTTTTTTGTTGTTGTTTTCCTATTTTTAAACATTTGCTTAACAGTGATATCTGTTTACACAGCACTGATAACAATGACATCGCTAGTCAGTGCTCTAAACTTGTTGCAGTGCAAGTTTTCTCTCCTTTCCAAGCACAGACTAAGAAAAGACTTGGCACAGTTGTTCTCTGGACACATCAGCTACCCTAGAAGTAGTTAATCACCTGTATTTCCTCCAAATGGCAACTACTGAATGTGTTTCTATTGTCCAGAAATCTAACACATAAAACAGGCACAATAAATGTGCCTTAATAAAAGGGCATGATAAGCTGTTGCACTCTCTGCGGCCTTTTTATTCTTTTTTTTCCCCCCACTAGAGAAAGATGTAATAGCAAACAAAACTGGGAAAGGCTTACGATGCATCACCTGTGAATTCTGAATGCCTCAGAGCTTGCATTAGTACAACACCACACATTTGAAATGCCAAGCTAAGTTTTCTAGCAACACTACAAATTTTCTGTGTGATCGATTATGGCATTTTTCTCCTAGCAACCATCTTTTAATTTTAATAGTTTATATTATTCTGATTTTGTACAGATGCTGGTAATCAGAGTCATGAAGGCAAAACAAGTATAAAAACATGAAAAATCCACAAAAATTTCATTCATTACTAACCTACCACCACCAGCATTATTAAATTACACTACAGACTGTTAGAAATTAGTCTGAATTTCGGTTACAGAACACCACTTTCCAAGGCTAGTAATAGCTAAGACTCAGACTCTTCATAAAAGAATCAGAATTCAAAACCCATTTCTTTCTAATTAGACACTGCATCACAAATTCCATGAATTCACAGCATGTATACACAACTTTTACCAACATAAGAACTGAGTCACCCACAATCTTAAGACAAATGCAAACCAGGCTCTAACCCTATAGTATAATCTCCATTATACAGGCAGGCATTTTTGCTTGCATGGATCCTTTTGCAGAACTCGTAATTAATATAACTTCGATTAATTTTGTATTTGAGTCAAGTCAAAGCCAAGTCCTAATTATTAATTTTTGGACATGGCTGATGCTGATGACCTTTCATTTGAAGTCAAGCAAGTGCATAGATTGTCTCTGGAGTAACTTAAATGCACAGGCAGCTGAAACTTGAAATGTGTGAATCAACCATTGATGGAGTCTACATCACATTAACAGCAAATTTCCAAGCCGTGAGAAAAATTCACACTGTCATTGGACAGATGCCCTGTAAATTAGTACAAGCCATTTCTACAGCATTTATTTTCCAGGCAGGCTGACTCCTTTACACTTACCTATAAGACTAGATAAGTATCAACACCTTGACGTTGAATAGCCCAAATGGTGATGACAGTTACGTGTGGGCACCCACCCACACTTCTATGGGTGTTTTAGGTGTGGGTGCAGCTGACAGAAGACCTCGTGCAGTGAAGAACTGTTCAGCCAGTGAGTTACTACTCCAAACAGGAGAAAGTGCTTGTATCTAACCAGGAAAACAGCCAGGAATAGTTTGCTTTATTTCATAACATATTTCTGAAATACATCAATGGCTTCAAAATAGTTTCAGTGCTGTCTTCTGAGTATTTTTTGGATATTAGCTTTAAGAATTGGTTAGAACAAGTACCAACAAATAGTCCAAGAAAAACAGTGCCCTCAAAGTTCTGCAAGCTGGAAAAAAGATACAGATATAATTTGAAAGGATTAGGAATACCAGCTAATTGTATTACTCAAGCAAAAGCACCTACTACAAGCTGCACGTACACAACTCCATCTTTTCAAGACACTGAACATGATCCACCACTTTAAAATAGTAGTGTCTCATCAGAGTAGCAGTAATATCCTTGTCCCACTGTAATCAGTGTCCAGGAGACTAGGATACGGTCAAAATTCCACCACCCCACCCCCCCCACTGAGTTTAATTAGCATCTTAACCTAGAAACTACTCCATAAATATCACAGAGTGGAATTGATTCTCTCAAATCTTACATCCTACTCAGATGAGAATTCATAAGTGTTTAGTTGTTCAGTCTGAATACAATTCTGTAACTAGCAGCAGTCAACACAAGAGTCTGGGCTTTTAAAGATAGATGAAAGGGGACAAGATGGCCTGACATAAAATTTTATCATATTTTCACTTCTGGTGGAAGCTTGCAGATAAGAAGAGTTTGAACCAAACAGTAAAGTGACAGCTATGCTCTCATGTAGCGTCATCCCTCCACCCAGTTCACTGATGATGAGGTTAAATGGGAACTGCAAGTTTCCTTGGAAATGAAAAGATTCTCTTTTCTTGTCCTAATGAACTACCAAAGATAATTTATACTATACAGTAGTAGCATCAGCAGGAAAGATTTTGTTAATGAAAATGCTTTTAAAAACAGAGCTAATAAAACAATGATAAGCTAACATGGAAAATGCCATGGAATCACTGCAAATATTTTCATTCATTAAAAACACAGGTAAGAGGATGAATACACTATCATCACAGGATCAACACAGACTTCCATGAGTAATACAGGCTGAAGTAATCTGCTGATTCACAAATCCTTTTGAGGCATATCATGAGAAACCATCAGGGTTTTATTAACTCACAAAAACAAAATGCATCCAGAGAACTAGAAATTAAAGGGAAAAGGCATCGTAGTCTTGAAGACAAGGAAGTCTTTAGAAAAGAAGAAATTGATTCTATTTCATTACTTTTGCAGTTTTATAAAAATTGCAGTCCATGCCTTCAAAATCAAAAATTAAATTAAAAACCTCTCTATAGCACAGATAAATAAACTATTAATTCATTCTCTAATAAAAAATAAAGTGGCGATATCTTTAAGTAGCATGATTTTAAAACCCTAGGTAAAAGCAGCCCACTCATATTCCAGTATCAACCATAATGTAATGAGTTTAGTGAAGAAGCTGCCCAACAAGCAGTGCCACATAAAGATACTATTTTGGGAAAAGTATTTAAGGGAAGCTTTACACAAAAAAAAACGACAGATCTCAGGTTTTAAGCCATAACAAAACTGGTTAAAATAAAATAGGTGTTCACATGCATAACATGGTAAATCTAAATTTACCAGAGGAGGCTGAAAACCCTCACTAGTGCTATTTGAACCTATTAAACTTTGATGTAAAGACATCATACATGTAACAGACAACAAAATCCACTTTGTTCTAAATATCAAAGCAAATACAAGCTTTGCAGCATCCAGTTTTCATCTAAGTAGCAAACCATGCAGTGTAGAAAGTTGAAACAATTTAACACAACAGCTGTAAGAGCTGAATAAAACCGATTTTGAAAACTTGTTCTGCTGCCACATAAGGCATATAACCTCAAAACATTTTATCTTCATTGGCTTTTTAATAGATAAAATAGATTTTAACGTAAGAAAAATTCAGTTCTGATTAATTATTTATTGAATTTAATCCATAATACAAAAGAAGTTATTATTATAGGACAACACTGCAAACCTTGCTCTGTGTGCCCTCAGACAATGTGGAAACACACTGCCCTTTTCACCTCTCCATAAAATGGAAATTCTTTATCTACCACCTCTACCATGGGAATGGCATTTTAATCAAATACAAAATCACAAGTGTCCAGGATGGAATGACGGAATTATAGCTGGTATCCATCAAGCTGTCCCAGGGCTACAGTCTAGAATACTGAATCCAATTTCGGTCTTCCTCATACAGGAAAGGCATCAACAAACCAAAGTGAGTGCAGCAGAGGGGCACTAAAATGGTCCTGAACACCTGTGGGGAAGAGAGAGTCAGGGAGCCAGCCTTGCTCAGCTTCAGAGGGTCCTGCCAGGACTAACCAAGAAGGTTCTTCACTGTGGTACCTCATGGGAGGAGGCAAAAAATGAAACAAGAAACCTTCAGACTGCTTGGAGAGAAGCTTTTTTCCCTCGAAGATACAACAGCGTACAGTAGGGACAGCAAAGCATTAGAACAGGCTGCCCAGAGAGGTTGGGGAGTCCCCACCCTGGAAGGTTTTCAACACTAGAGTGGAGGAAGAACTGAGAAACCCAGTCTCACCTCACCACTGATGATGCTCCGTGCAGAAGGTTGCACAGAAGACCTGAGGCTTCATCCAATCTAAGCTGCCCAACTATCACAAGGCTAGCTGCAATTCCTATTTCTATCACAAAAGGCAAACAAAACCCAAAACAAACTAGCAAGTCTCACGTAACAGATTTTGCTATGAGAAAAATGTAAAAACTCCTTATCATTTAGGGAGGAAAACTCAAAAGAGCATTAAAATATGGTTCCTTCCTTCAGTCTTTAATAACACCATTAATTAACTCGTTCAGCAGCTAAATAAATCTGAAGTCCATTCACAATCAACTCATAAATATTCCATTAAAGTAGAGAATTTATGTGGGCTGGGTTCCTACGCTTTTTATCTGCTAGGACACAACTTCCAACCAAAGCCTTTCCTAGTTAAGGTCATTCAAAATACCCATGGGTCTGTCTCAGTCCCTCTGTAGCCCTCCACATGTCCTCCACAGCTTCACAGTACTATTGAGGTTCTGATCATAACCCTACAAACCCCCTGCCCTTCAGACAGCAGGCTAAAGAATAAACAAGGATATCAGCATCGTATTAACTGAATTAATGTTTAGTATGAAGAAGCCACAATTCCCACAGAGCACACCTATTCTTATTGGTTGGCTGATAATGTTTACTGGCATATGTATTAATACAAGTTCCTTCATTAGTAACAAGCTGTTCCTGACTATGGAAGCCTTGTGGTTAATTCTGAAATACTTCAAACTCTAGTATCTGCAGCTTAGGCAAAACAAAAGGAAAATATTACAGCAACAAAGTTATTTCTTTTGGTTTGTGTGATTCTTGACTGTTTTAAAGGAGTCCCTCCTTCTCCTATCTCAATTCACTGTGGTGGATAAAATGCAATGCATCTCGTCCAAAGTTAAGTGCATTGGTAAAATGTTTTTTTCTTATCGAATCTTAAGTATTCAATGGACTACAGTACTCCCAAGAGGCACATAATACCAAGCTTTTGCTTGAGAGGAGATTAGCAATGCAAGATCATCTTGCCTAGAGGAGCAGGTAACTAATGGAGCTTTTCAGGCTAACTCTTCGGAGCAGTGAATTAGATGCCTCGTTGTTACTTTCCTTTCCAAAGAAGCCCAGCACCTATAGCATTGAAATACTGGCACGTTCTAAAGCCATGACTTTAGATGCTGATGCATCTGCTCCCAGAATGCTACACCAAATCACACACAGAGCCAAGATTAATGTCTTAGAATTGGAACTGTCAAGCAGATATGGAAGAATCTCTTTCTAGATTATGCACAGTTTATAAAGTACATAGAAATATCTTTGTGATTCAACACAAAGCTCAGCGTTACAGAAAAAAAAAAGGAGGATTTATTGCTCTACAGCTATAAAGATATAAAGCTCCCTGAAGTTGACTATTTCAGTATAACTTGCCCAAAGAAATAACCTAGACCAACCTGTCCTTACGGTGATGTAGAAACACTCAGTAGCCCCAAGTCAGACAAGCACAGAAACTCCTCAGATATTTCCAAACACTCACAGAAATATTCCTATAGTGTTAAAGTATTTTCTTTGGCATCTACAGAATGAAAAATACGCTAAATTATACACAACATTACTAGACAACATCTGTACAAAGAAGAAAAAAAATCATTAATACATTAGCCATTTCAACACTGTACTAAATAATTCCAACCTCTAAAACATCTCTGGTTTAATTCTCATTATTTGATGTGAATGCAGAAAGCCGAACAAACTTTTGAAAATTAACTACTTTGGTGTGTGTAACTCCAGAATTTTCTTTTCTGAACACAAACCAATTAACTAATTCTCCAGAAATACCACTATTTTCAGTCATTCAGTGCCACCACCCAAACCCCCAACTCCCCACTATGTAATCAAAGCAAGTCAGGTCATAATATAACCTACAGCAGTTGGTTAATAACAATTTACATTACTGGCATAAGTTATGCTGAGTTTAGTGTACTGGATGTCATATTTTTTACATACACAGTTTAGTGTACTGGATGTTCACATTTGGTATGTAAACCAAACATAAATAAAACTGAAGAAAATTCTCATATAATTCTCACATTCTCTGCTACATTTTTGAGTCAACACATTGCACTGTCAGAAGGTGAAAATTTGAGAAACAAATAATACAATAAAATACAATGACAGGAGGGGCACTGGAAACAACCCAGCCACAGAGAAAATATTTGCATTTTCTTAACGTCACTAAGACACACTAACAGTGCCCAAACAACCAGTCCAGAAAAAGTCCAGAGTACACACAACTGATGACAATATGTAGATCTAGTGGCTAAGGAAAATAGCACAAGGAATGTATCAAGAAGCACACTCTCTTCCTGTGCTTAAACTAGCAAACACCCTTGTAAAACAACTTCGTTAGTTTTCTATCAAGCGGTTCTGAGGTTTCATTTAGATTAGCAAACATCTATATGCGTTATTAGATAGGATGCAGTCTTCTGGGGACATCATGAGGCTTCAAAATTGGTTCTGAATTACACTCTGCATGAAACCACATTATTCCATTGGAGAAGATAAAAACCCCTTCCTTAAGCATGGAGACTGCTATTATTTTTTAAAGTAACTGGAAAGATGAAGCAACTACCACCTTTCACAATATGACTGGAAGTGAACAACTACAAAGGACAGCCAAAATGCCAACACAGACAAAATCAGGAACCCCAGCTTCAGGAAGCAACACCGCAGCATAACCCAGCCTAAAGCCAGCTCTTAGCACATCACTATATATAGGGGAACTATCAGCTACATTCCTCCTGGGCCACTTGAGCAGCGTGTTGTGGCCTCTTGGTCTGGTTCTTGTCCTGTAGCTCCACGGCACCGTGGTCCCAGCAGAGCCCTTCTTCGTCACCGGAGTGAAGCCAGGACAGAAAAATACCTCCAAGGGCACAACAGCACTGCTGCTGCTGCTTTGTCACCAGGGGATGTCACACAGCCTGCACAGCTCTACGACACAGCTCACACTGCTGAGCATCAGAGACATATGCCCTTACACCAGACCTCAGCCAGGGCACCTGCAGTAACACCCACCTCCCTCTCACCTCTGCAGCACAAGGACGAGTTCTCTGCCACGTCCCCAAACTGTGAGGACAGTCCCATGCGGGTCCACTTCCTGCCCTCAAGGCATCCCCCCTGTTTGTTGCTGTCAAACAACAGGTCCAGGGCAGAGCACAGGCACCACTGGGACTGCACGTCTCTGCTGGGCTGGTTCCCCCTGGCAGCCCAGGCACAGGCAAGGGCAACACTACAGCAAGAGAAGCTGCCAGCAGGAGAGCTCTCACGTTGCTGACAAGGCCTGGGGTGAGGACGGGATTAGAGATTCAAAGAAATTCCAAAAACTTCTTCAAATCCTACATTAAGTCCTTTCAATGCCAAGAAAGCCTCTATCAAGCATGTGACTGAAACTTGGCAGCTAAGGGGGTGAAGTAACTTCAAATGAAATAATATTTGTTCTTCAGGTAATTATTTAACAGAACATATGATGTTAGAATGCCTTCAAAAATGTGGATCTTTTAACTTACAGAAAACTTGGTAGTCTCTTGAAAATACATCTATTAAATAGTCCTTCACCATTCAGGATGTCATTCTTTTTTCCCTTTCAGATACAGTAAGAGCAGAAATAAACTGCTTCAAAGCAAATGGTTGAACAGAGCCAGAATAAGAGCTAGACAATGTTCTTGGCACATTCAGAACAACACATAGTAAAAAGTGTAAAACTTTAGGGTTAAAAAACAAAGTAAAAAGTAAAAATTCAATGCTATTTTTTAAAATGCAAACACTCCAAGTACAGCATGACAAGTATCATATGCATGAATATTTAATCAAGAGGATTACAAGCAACACAATACCTTACAATGGAACTACTGAAAGCATGGAATTTTAATTTGCAAACTACAGAACTGTCACAAATAACTTCTCTGTATATGTGCTGTCCCTGAAATAAAGCTTAGTAGACTACAATTGCAGAGTCTAGTTTAAAACAAGTAAGAAATTTGAAAGTAGCACTGAATAAAGAAATCAGGTGACTGATTTCTGCTGAATAAGTCTTCACTTAAAGTGATTCTGCTTTGAAGTTATATTCATCAATTTTGCATTATAAAGTTGAAAAAAATTGAATTTATGACATGATGAATTTCAGTTATTTTGGAAACTGGGCTGGGACTCTGAAACGTGTCTTTACAGAGAAATTAAGTTCTCCCACAAGAAAAGTGGAAGAAGTGTCTAGATTTGTAATACCTGAAGTTTATCTGCATCATTAACAGATTAAAGAAGTTAATGGCTTTGGCACTACTACATTGGGATTTGAGAGATCAGGACGCAGATTTCAGCTCTGAAGCAGATATAGTCCTCTTTTTATGAAATCATCACGTTATTAACATTTAAGACCGTCAAAAGAGAGAAAAGATGCCCACCAATTTAGACTCTTAATTTGCAGCTTTCAGGATGCTACTGAAGTATATACAAGGAAAAACATTCATTGTTCTTCAACAGCAGAAAGGACTACTTCAACCTTTCCAAAGAATTCTAGCAAAGCTGGGAAGCAAGAACAAGTTGAAATTCCTGTATCTAGATAAACAAGACACACTGAGCCTTCCAGATTAATTGTTAATGGATTTATAGAAAATCTCTCCCAGTGCCTAGAACTTTGTTCTTTAAAATATTTTCATCCAACATAAAATCATCTTTATTCTGAAAACAGCATTTTGGCAATATCAGAGCTCTTTTCACTTGAAGAACTAATTGTATGGATGTGGGAAGAAGGTGGTTGCTTTTCTTCCCCTCATACTCTTTCAGAGCTGTGAGGTAACACTGTAAAATAGGATACGACTGTACAAACATAATGAATCCTAATGCATTGCAACACCCACAAAGCAAGTTCAGCAAAATTATTTGGCAAGATTAAACTGTCAGTGCACTTCTTCAAAACTGAACCAGTTAACACCACCTGAAAACTTGGATCTCCAAACATAAGTCTCCAAAACTAAGCTCGCTCTGAGATGAACTTTCCTATATTACTTAAAATCATTCTGCTCAGTTACTTTCTAGTCCCTCTAAATTCACCAAGGTACAACTTATTTATAAGTGTACTGAAACATCAAGTTCAGCCTAACGTGACCCAGAAAATATTTGCTTCTGTAGCATCATATGTTGTAATTTTATTACTGTTCTTTGAAAACCTTCTAAGAATCTAAATCTATGCCAGTGATGTTAATACAACAGATTAAACTCCAGAAGTGATGAGTGGCAATACTCATTCATCTCAAAGTACAACACTAGAAAGACACCGCATTGTAATGCAAATTGCTGTCAAATCAAAGTGAAAGGAGGGAAAAGGTCCCATTTCTGAATACAAAGACACTCTCAAGAAAAAAATAAAAATAAATTCATTGTTCTTAACTTGTATAACACAGACTTTGTTTGCTATCCAGAATTCTGGAGTCCTCATGTTATATGCCGTCACTTCAAGATTTAATGCTACCATCAGAGAGCTCAAAAATCCTGCAAAGATCATGTACATATTCTACATTCCCTGGATGTGAAAAGGTTTGCAGAATACAACATTGTATTCTAAAGACATAAAGAAAGAGCAGCTTGAACTTTTTGGCACCTCAAAATGTTTGGTTCTAGATTCCTTACATACTTGTTTTCATTCTCACCTACTTCTATTGAAATAAATGTAAGCATGAGAACTACAAAATAGACAGAAAAGCTGCTTTGTAGATGCCTTAGAAAATTACAAGTGAGAGTTACTGTGGGAAGGAAAAAAACCCACTGAAGTTCTATTTGAAAATAGGCAGTGTTTTGGAAATAAGAGTTTTGTTTTAAGTAACAGGCTCTAAAGAAAATAAACAATGTAACTGATTGAAGTTCCAACAGGGATGTTTGTGACTACTCAGCATGCCCTGTAGGGACGGACAACAAAAGAAAGATGTCAGCCAGGTACTTTGCTATGAATTGTGTGAGAGCACTTCTCCCTGCATCTTGTACTGAAAACCTACTGGAAGAAAAAGAAAAAAGAGCCTTGACAGCAGGACCAAGAATCACGCTGTTTCCTAATAGTCTTCCCCAGAAGTTTACCCAAAGTAAGAAAAAGGATGGATGTACTCTTTATATTAAGTGATCTTACCCTACCCATAAAATCATAAATGCAAGGATGGTGGTTCAATTTTGAAGGTATTTTCTGCTATAGCTAAGAGCAAATTCTTAAGAGAAAAGAAATAATCCATATCCATAACATGCAACACCAACCATTTCTGGAGGCAAGGAACCTTCATCTAATGCCAAAGTGGCTTGTTATCAAAGACACATGCAAGATGCCACATTTCTAACTGCTTAACAACAGAAGGATAGAAAGGGCATTAATAAGCTAAACAACAAATACAAGGGAATAACTGAACTTTTTCAAGGACTGTCCTGTAAGTTGCATTAATATTTTATATAACCTGACCTCCATTACATGCTTGGAGAATTGATATATCTGTGTATTTGGTAGGCTAGGTAAAGAGGTCACCTAAGATGCTAGAAGTACGTATTTGCTCTATTGTTACTTTACATAACTGTTGAAAAGCTAGTGCACTTTTCAGCTGGTTCCTATTAAAACAGCCTTCAGCTGAACTACTGGGATGCTTATCCTGTAAGTAACGTCGTTCCAGTGTAATTATCACAGAATCAGAATGGTTTGCACTGCAAGAGACCCTATAGATCACTGAGTTCCAACACCCCTGCCGTGGGCAGCACACCTCCCACTAGAACAGGTGGGTCAGAGCCCCATCCAACCTGTTCTTGAAGACTCACAAGGATGAGGCATCCAAGACTTCTCTGGGCAACTCATTCCAGTGTCTCACTACCCTCACTGTAAAGAATCTCTTTCTAGTGTTTAACCTAAACATGCCCCCTTTCAGTTTAAAGCCATTGCCCCACACCCTTTCACCTCACCCCAATAATGAAACTATCCCTACCTATAAGCTCCCTCTGAGTACTCAAAAGCCACAATAAGGTCTCCCCGGAGTCTTCTCCAGGCTGAACAACCCTTCTAAGCCTTCCCTCGTGCAGGAGAGGCTCCAGCCCTCTGATAATCTTCACAGCCTCCCTTTGGACCCACCTAAGCTGAAAAACTATCATGAGAACCCAGAAACCAACTACTACATAAAACCACCATGAGTGGGTGGACTAGCATAAAATTATACATCCTTCATTAGGCACGTGGTATTGCAAAACACAGCTCAGGTCACAAGACCTTCCCTTAGGCAAACAAAATTCCAGCAACTAAAGAAAGTGACAGAAACACTACAGGGATTTTCCTTGCTTCCTAATCCTTTACAACTGAGATGTTCTCTGCTGTTCCTTGAACTCCCAACTGTCCCCTGGGGCTCGAAGTACAGGTAGTTCCAGTTCTTCATAGAATTATTGTTGCTAGTGGACGTAAGTAAATACCCACAGATTTGTCTCCACAAGAGGAAAGCTGAAGAAGAAAAGAATTTATTACAAAGACTTCGCTTTTATAAGTTTTGAAGAACGACCAAGGATTGGGGAACAAGGCTACCACCTCTCCATCCCACTGGCCAGGCTAGAAGTCCATCAGTTGACTATCATCAGAAAGGAATGTCAAAAAACAAGATGTTTACATCAAACAGCTATAGGAAAATTCAGTCAGAGCTATAAGCATCTCACAAAAGCTCACATAATATAGCAACAAATTATCCTGTCCTCTTCCTCACATAACAACTAATGTATAACAATATTATAATCAAATCATAAACATATAGATTATATTAATGTATAATTATACAATATTTAAAATCCAGATTACTTTATACTCATAAATTCATTAATCAAAACCAAAGTGTTAACTGACCTATGAGATTCCAAATTGAGCAAACTTTTTAAAATGCAGAAAATTCAGAATGCAGAATGTGGGACATTAGCAGCAGCAGTTGTATCTACAAATTAAATCTCAATGGTAGCAATTAGCAGAGTTCTCAGGAAAAAATTAAAATGGGATTCTCAATTCAGTCTTTACAACACCACTAACAGCAACCTCCACAATACGATAAAGTCTTGGAAAACTTTTCATTTTAAATCCTCTCAGGGCCTGTGTACTTAGAGTATTGTTTTTCAAATATGTTTCAGACGCTCCTATCTCCAAATATCGTAGCAACACTGTGCATGTATTGCTTCAGGCTCTTCCACCCCCAATCTCTCTAAACTATTCACCCTCCAGCAGGATTTTCCCTATGCATCACTTTTAATCCAAACAGCCTGTCACAACACAGTGGTCACTACAGAAATCCTGAACTAGCAGCACAGACAGCAGACGCATTTTATCTTCCAAAAACCAGCTGAAGTTCAAGACGCATCCATCCCAACCTTTCTCAAGAATATTTTCTACTAACTTTTTAAACTCTTCATTCATAGAGAACTATCAGCATCTGCAACACGCTGACACCAAAACATCAAAAGAAAGTTAGAATGTAAGCCCTCAAGTTACAAAATAACACTGCTCTGGCACACTTTCTCTTTGTTACTGTATTTTCTTCATCTGTCCCATTTCACTTATTGAAATGTTTCCATTCACAACCATTTTCTTGTTACTGAAAAGTCAGAATGACCAAAGAGAGAAAACTGTGCTGCAGCATCTCTGTATTCCCATTGTGGAGTTTCTAAGAACAAATTTTAACAGCTAATACTTTTAAGAAGCATGAATAAAAAAAGCACTTCTTGGAACAAAAAACCCCATAGAATTTACTTAAACATCCACAATACCCTGAACTATAGCAGGTAATACTTCCTAATCATAAATTAAGAATTACTACAAAACAGGGAGCAAAGTACAGATTAAGGCCAAAGTTGTAAAATGCCAATTTTTCTTGGCTTGTGCATGCTTTTGCCCATCTAATACTTTTGTAATTAAAAGTCTAATCATATTATTTTAACTGGCAAGAAACAGAGTACCTGCAGAGGACTAAGGAATGAAGTATGAGTTACAGACCCTTATTACTATTTTCCAGCGTGAAATCTGATTATTTTACACAAAAGACAGAGATCACATTTTTGGCTTACTGGATCACAAAACAGTTTCACCTCATATTGCCCATATTCATCACATTTTTAAAAAACCTATTTTGAAATACTTCCATTTATTTTTCTTTAAATTACTAACTTCTGTAGGCATTCTTTTCTTGTATAAGAGAACAGAATCAGCTACTGTGTTTTCTGAACCAGTACTCTGTATGTTATTTGAATGAAAACACCAAGAAATGACTCATCACACTAAAAACTCCCTCAATGGAAAGTAATTATAATGGTCAATATGACTGTAGTATCAGAGGTATTTTTGCTAGTAAGAAAACAAAGCACACTACAGTTCAAAACACAAACCAGTTTAAAACAAACAAACTAAATATTGTTTAGATAATTAACCAGAAAGTGTATTATCTTCATTAGGAAGGGACAAATTTCTGCAGGGACAGAAGCCACAATTTCCAAGGAACAGCGAGACTTCTACAATAGTGCAATAATAATAATACCCTTTGCATAGTTGAGACACATTAATGGTATCCTAAAAGTCTAAATTACAGCCTTGGTAATATTTAAATTACTTCACAGACTAAAATAAATCCATACAGATGAAACCTGAAAAAAAAATGAGACGGCATTAACCTAGTAAAATGTAAACACTGATTATAGTTGTAACCAGTGATTTACCTACAACAGTGTAAAAACATGCCTTAGTTCAAACTCTTCAAATGGGAGAACTCACGTTTCTCAATGTTTGCAGAATTCAGATCAATGGACACCAAGCAGTACATCTCTTTCTGTCAGTCTGTTTAGGATTCTTACATGCCATTTTTGCAAAAAGACATCTTAAAAATCATTACCCCCAGGAAGAGTTAAAACAGAGTGATAATCTTGGGACGTGTAAGTCTGCTGAGAGAATATATAGAAAATGATACCTAAAACTTGTATGCAGTAAAAAATACACTTCATTGCTCTTAATGTCATGTACTTTACCTCATGTTTAAACAGTGCTTTTCATGTAAGAACATGTTCTGAATCACTGAGCTCATAAAGTCATGAATCAGAAGCAAACAGAAAGAGAGGCTTTGAACATCCTCAGCTCACTTACTCCTTAGCAAATGAAACCAAATCCTGTCAGGGTTTACGAAGCAGAGAATGACGCTTCAGATCTAAGATATGTCATCACCTCTGAGAAAAAATTGACCAATCTGGTCAAATGCACAGTTATGGAGAAGAATTCATTGCATAGTTTCAGTGGAGTTTTTCTCCACAAACATAGCAGTCCTTCAGCTCCTCAACTATTTCAGTGACGGTCTATACAAAACTAGTTTTTCCTGAACTACTATGTGGCCCAAACGAGAAATTAAAATTGCACTCCCTCCCACCCCCCAAATACATTCACAGGTACCTTTTCTTCTACTTTTATACATATATATGCAAAAAGAAACATACATGTAAGATATGCACGCATATGCCTACATGCATACTTGAGGTTCTACCTTGAGGCTGTAGCCATTTCTGAAGTTACACAGGTTTCCTAAAGATTAAAGTTCTCAAAATGCACAAAGCTGATCTTTTATACATTTAGCAGTAGCGTGTAGGTTTTGATTATGACGTCTTCCATGTAATAAAGGTATCAAAGCTGTCAAATTGCACCAGTGAAAATCCAAGAGAAACCTTCAATTCAGCTGATTATCAGAAAGCTGATATATTAGTAAGCTAATATAATTTAATTCATGTCTCATATTATAAAAAGAACATGAACTCAGGCAGTCAGCTGAATGCACAATAATGATGTTTGGGAATAAAAAATTTCCTCTAAGAACTCGAAGAAAGTATCTTATATTTGAAGAAAACCAGGTATCTGGTAATGAGGGTGTGTGTGACTGAATTACTGTTTGGAATACAAAGTTTTGAGACAAACACAAACTTCAGTGCAGCACTACCTGATGTAATCACAATTTACAAACACAATTGTACCTTGAAAATCTCACTTCCCTTGTCATCTTTAAAATCATGGAATTTACAGGGATAGAAGCACTGTAGAGACTGTAAAATCAAGAATGCAGAATTTCCCTTGCTGAGTGTAAAATGTCCACCATACATTTTTGAAAAGCCAGTAAAGAAGTCCTATTTTGTCCTAAAATCCTTTCTGAAATATTGCAAATGTTCATAATGGAGCTCTCAGTAGCAGTGACTCACTTTTGACTTGTCACTCAACTGTCACCATGACAACAAGAAAAACCTTTTCATGCCTGGAGAAGACAATAGGAATTCTAATTACTGAAATTCATTCTGTTGACAGTTTGAGCGAAACTATACCTTCTAACAAAAAATTAAAATACAAATTTAAAATTGCAAGAATAATAGGATATCCACCCCCCCGCCCCGTTGAACATCCTGCTCTTTGTACTTATTTCCTCACATTCAGATTTCATACTTGCCATTTATCAAATACTTTGGTGAATATGATCTTTAGATGGCTGGCAGAATATTTTTCATGTCAATGCAGACTAAGTTTTGTCATTCACTTCAGCAGGAAATCTCAAATGTTTATCACGGACTGATTGTCCAAGCCAATATCCCCACAGATTGGTTGGTTACTTGCAAAGGAGTGGAGGCAAAGCTGAGCGCAAGACGTCTCATGTTTTTTCTAGTCTTGGGGAAAAAAATAAATCATAAATGCAGCTGTGGGCTTTTTAAAATACAAGGCATTAGATACTGTTTAAAAAAAAATATTAAAAGCCATCATGTTTTGAATCCTGCAGATTTTTAAACGTAAGTCTCTACCTTGACAGGGCTATTCATTGCCCACAGCATGCATAACCAATCCTGGGGATTAGAAAATATTTTCAATTCCCTGCTAAAAATATTCAAGGGGATAAAAAGCAGAACACTTGGTGTTAATTCTTCTCCATGCTACTACGAAGTACAAACTACAGCAGTTATTTACACAATCACATAGCCATGATTTTCTCCAACAAGCTGGCAAATGGATACACCTTGATAATGTCATAATTTGCTGTTATTTGTAGCTGTTCTGTACTATAGCCTATCATCAAACAATAATATTTAAAGTAAATTCTGAAGATCAATCAAGTAGCAAAGGACAAGAAGTGAAGTTGACTATTCTCAGGAGATAGGTATTTTTCTACCAGAAGCGTGCCCTTGTGTGAAGTGTTGGATTAACAAAGAAAAAGCTTGACTTCTTGGCCTATATCCACCATGACATGTCCTATCAGGAAACATAAAAAAAAAAGAAAAAAAAGAAGAAAGTCCTATGATGCAAGAATATACGTGTAAAGATAAAAATGCAAAATGACAGTAAAGCTAATATTTATACATGCTTCAGAGAATTTCAGTCAATTGGGAATGTAGATAGATTGCCTGGAAAAGAAAAAAATCCCATGCTCTTTTGATGTAAAGGATATTTGTTCACACCACAAGGGGGGAAAAAAACCCCAAACTAGACCACTAAGCATTCAGTTTTGATTGTGCATACAAATTCATATAGATTCAGAATCACAGAAGCAATTATAGATTGGAAAAGACCTCTGAGATCATCAAGTCCAACATATGAGCCCCACCATGTCAACCAGACCATGGCACCGAGTGCCATGTCCAGTCTTTCCTGAGACATCTCCTAGGATGGTGACTCTACCACCTCCCCGGGCAGCCCATTCCAATGCTCAATCACTTTCTGTGAAGAAATTCCTCCTGATGTCCAACCTAAACCTTCCCTGACACACCTTAGGACTGTGTCCTCTCATCTTGTGGCTGGTTGCCTGGGAGGAGAGAGCTGGCTACAACCTCCTTTCAGGCAGCTGTAGTAAGTGATAATAAGGTCACCTCAAAAGCCTCCTATTCTCCAGGCTAAACACCCCTAACTGCAACAGGAAGAACAAAGCAGATCAACAGAAGAAAAGCCCATAGGAACAAATCAAATTTCCTGATACTACAGCGTGTCCGTATGAACTGTGGATTCAACCCAGAAAAGACCTTCTAGTAAAAGATTTGCAAAACAAATACTGAAGAACACTTGGAAAGCATAAATTCCTACAAGTTTCATATACAATGGGGAGAACAAAAACATGTTCCATAAAGGGAGAAAGAGTAACTTTTTTTTTTGATCAGTAAGACCCTGACATGACCGAGAAGGCAGTGTTACATGGAGAATAATGATTTCACTATTGATCTCTTCAAAGTAAATGACATTGCAGGAAACTTAAATTTTGGGACGATGCATAAAATTGAGTATTTGAGGAATTCATGTCTGAAGCAAACAGCTTCACTAATACCACAAATAGTACTGACAGCACTGCATTCAAGCCAAGTATTTCACAAACATTGCAGAAGCCTCCAAAACGTCTAGAAATAACTTTTTCACAGGAAGTGATTTAAACCACAAAGTCATTAGAAAAAACACAGATGGCAAAAGAAACACTACACATTTAAAAGTACATGGCTGTTAGATATAATACATAAAAAAAATATTTCATCTTAGTATTTAACTTCCTATGTAGCTCAATGGTTTGGTTTACTATTTTTTCTAAGTCAAGTGCAGTATTTTTATTGTCATCCAGAACTCATGAAGGAACTAAATGAAGTAGCAAAGTGCAAAAAGTAGACTACTCTTAGAAAATAGTACATACTTTTTCTACCAAAAAGAAGTGTCCGTCTATGAAGAGTTAGTGTTGAATTGCTTATTACTTCATGGGCAAGAAGTGGTAGGGATCCAAACCCTTTATTTCTGCTTATCGTTCCAAACTGTGATGAAGCAAGGGTGCTGACTGCCTTTCTAAAATTTAACAACAGCAGGCTTATTCACACAACCTAGCAAGTTCTACAGGCAGAATGTTCTAAACCAACACCAAAAAAAATTCTGGCATGTGTACTGATTAGAAAAATCAACTTTAAAAAAATCCATAGCATTAATAACCTGAATTTATTTTGTTTAAGCTGTTATACTGTAGAAGTTAATAATTAAAACCAGTAGAGACTTTATAACCAACACTGATTTCAATCAAATTTCCTACAGGAACCAAACAACTCAGAAAGGCTCCCTGAATTATTGACATCAATACCTTGAATACAGACAGGTTTGGATAAAGACAGCAAACCACTTACACAGTGTGTTAATTAAGGTTTTTATGAAATATTAAGGAATTCAATCCTTTTCACAAAAGCTTCACTTGATAGGAATTGCCAGTATCAATTGAAAAATCCAAGCCTTTTTAAGAAATGTCAGACCCAGCTATTTGTCTTACAGCTGATCACTCATAGCTGTGCTTTTTAGGAAGAAACACAGATGTGCAAGTTATTTGTACTACAATATATCTCACCTGCTAAGATGCAGTGGATTTCACTTCAGCAATGGGTAAGATTTTCTAGTGCAGCAAAGAAAAAAAAAAAAAATCAGAATTCAAGATAAACAATCCACAGTGTGACAGTGCTTCTAGAGTAGTATCTTTAGAAATAACCATTAAAACAATAATAAAAATAACAAGTTTTATATACACACACACACAAACTCATTGTACTTTCCCTCCCACAGTAAAATTTGATCCTATGTTACAGCTTAACCACTATCCCAAGTCGGGTGAGAAGGGAGCAATCTTAGCTCCATGGAAATCTACTATGGTCGTAACTGAAGACAAAGCATCCCTGAAAGTCAAATCTAAAATAAAGGAATAAACTTCCATCCTGCCAGCTACCTAATTATTACTTTAAATCACTCTATCTTTGGCTATCTTTAGCACTCTAACTTGCACCTCCATCATATCCCATCTACATAATACATAAAAGGGATAAGAAGAACGATCCTGTTACTGCAGTCTTTGGCCTTCCTCCGTTCTGGGAAAGAGACTTCATCTATTAGCAATAGCTAATTACATTTGTGCTCTACAACACTTATGTTGGATTCCTTCTATTTTAAAATTTATCGATAAAATTATGAAGTGACGGAAGTCAGTATCAACTACCATCATGAACTCAAAATATTAAACTAAAACAAGAAGAGCCAATAAGCCAATTCCAATTTTATTTGTTGAATTACAAAGCCCTCATATTTGGTAATTTCTCAAGTACAGTGAATGCTTCATAGAAGTTTGTTCTATGCACAGAAACATTTAACTTCTGTTGATCAGAATAAAAAGCACTAGTTTTACTAGTAGAAATGGGAAGTGACTCAGGAACAACAGCTTCCCAACATCAATAGTATTAATTATATTAATCAAGCTACTGGAATTATTTCAATCATTAGCTCATTTTCCTAAAGGATCTTAAAGAACTTCCAAAATCACAAACGTCTGGATATATGTTATAAAAGGCAAGTAACCTTTTAGGAGCATTTATGAACATTAGATTTTTAAGGATACAAAATTTCAGCCTGTGCTATATAGGGAAAGCAAGTTCCAAGTTAAAACTTAACCACCTCTTCCAAAGTAGGAAATAGAAAAAAATGGACATTTTATACTCCGCTGTATACTTACAAATTTCTAACATTTAGAGAAAAAGTTCTCATTCATTTACACCACAAAATTATTTGCCTCAAAACTGTACTCGGACATACCAGCTGTCACTCTCATGTAAATCTCATTTGTCACTACAATCAGATTTAAAAATATCTTCTCTTCACTAATCAAACAACAAAAGAAATCCACAAGGAATTAATCCAGAGATACTCGTTAGTATCCCTAGTGATTATTCAGTGACCATGCATCCATCAGATTAGATTCCTGTGTAAATTCATGCAAGCACCAAAACACAGTGATCCAAACAGGCAGCAAACAGACAACACATTTTTCAAAACACACTGCAGGGCACTGGTACTTTGCAAAACACAAGTGTGTTGTACCTTACCGAAGTAAGGCTCAATGATTTCCATTTTCATTTAAATACAAACAAACAAGCACCCATCAAAACAAAACAGAATAAATCAAAGAAGGGTGGCAGAAGGCCAAGCTAGATGGGAAGCATGATGGTAGATATAGTCAGGACACAGGGAAACAATCTTCATCTCTTCAAGCACCATTTGTGTGACTGCTGCTGATCTCACTACTTTGTCAGCAATTTTCCAGAAGAGCGCAAGACATCTGCTTAGGCAACTACTAAATTACCAATCACATCTGACAGAGGTAGGAGAACTACAGGGGGTTTTGTGAAAATGTTAATTGATGTGCATGCGTAAGTTTTGCAGTTGTCTGATATGAATATTGAGAAGTCACCTCTGTCCTATGGGTATCTCCTACTTCTGCTTTCTGTCCTGGCTATCACCAAAGAAACTTCCTCAGTTTCTGTGTGAAAAATCTCAATGGAGCATAGCACATCACATCATGACCCAAGTCCTACCATGACAACTTTGAAACCAGAATAAATCAGCAGCTGAAAGAAAACCAAAGATGCCATTTGGAAACAAATTATGTTTTGGACTCAAAAAGATGGCCTTAGTTCTGAGTACCATGGTGGCTGGCATGGCTCTGACTTTGAAGCTTTAAAGGTAAATATTGTCTTGGGTAAGGAAGCTGACAGTAGCATAGTGGCCTAGGCAAAGCAACTCTCACATTCCAACCAGTTTCTGCAGACTCTCACAGGACAGTTCACGACATTTGAGCTTATCAATTTGGTCTACGGCAGTTTTTCTTTTCATTGTCCAGAAAGGGTTTCTTTCTTTGAAACAAGTAATTCACCCATCTGAACTAGACTTCTAAACTCGAACCACGATTGCTTGCACAACACAAGGTGCCTCTGGCTGGGCTCCAGTCAAGGTTGCCAGTATTTCATCAGAGTTCTGTGAAGTAAACACACATGGCACGGCTTTGATCCGAGACACATGTCCCAACACTTCCAGATCTCCACTTCCAAATCAGTGCACTTAACTGTGATCAGCAGATTAACAATGATCACTCTACCAAAAAAGTTCTGTACTCAAGCAGGGCTTAATATGCTATATGTGATGCAAGGAGAAGCTGAATAAACTGTCAAGACTAATGTGCAGCATGAGGATATTCACAACTGGAAAAACAACCAAGGAATAGGTAATAGTTTAAAAACAACAGAGCAGAGAATAGACTTCTGTATTAGGACACAACTGCTTAACAGAACTAGTTAGGCATCAGCATTGCTTTAAAGAACTTCAGCCCAAACTCCGATTACAGTTCCTGAACATCCTGTATTCAAGTAGGAAAGAATAAACGCTGCCATTGACTCTCTATCTGTAATGCTTTCAACTTCTAAAAATGCACAGTCATAATACAAAAAACAGAGATCATGGGAGTATGTTTGTGGACTTTTACAAACCCCACTTTACCTAGGTTTAAGCTGAAACCGGAAAGAGAATATTTTAGAATACTATTTTAATATACATGAAGACTGATAAAGCATACAGGAAGTTTCTTTCAAATCACTGTAGGTAGATTATCCAGACTTAGAAAATACAAACATTCAATGCCTTAATTGTTAGGAAAATTTAAGTACTAAAACATGCAAAATTATGACATTTAAGCAATTGAGGTTTTCAGAACAGCTTGTACTTCAAAATAAGGGGCTTATCTTCAGGTGCTTTTAGCATCTGAAATACAGCACATCATGACGCAGTAGGGTGAAAGTGGGCAGAAAAGAATACAGAGAGAAAGTACAATGGAGAGAAATCAAGCCCCATGGTGCAAAGCAATAGAAAAGTTTACATTACCAAATGTAAATGTACAAAGGTACGTTTGCCTAATGTTTTCAGCACATGGAAGTAAAAGCAGGCCCAGCAGACAGCAGCAATAAATCCATAAAAGAAAAACATTTCAGGCAGGAAACATGAAAGACTCTTAGTATGCATTAATAGATCCATGATGCTTTTCTTTAATTTAACAGTTCTGAATTGTGAACAGAGATTTTCATATAACGAGTTGATACAGGCCACATATTAAATATTCTGTATTTTATCCATCTATGGTAATACAGAGCAGGGAGAAAACAAACCTGCCTTTAAGGTTTCCACATGAACAGCCAAAATCAGAATGAAAAAATTGTTTTACCTTCCCCTATGTATGTATCCAAACCTATGTATCCAAAAGCTATACAAACACTTCCTACTGTTCTTCACAGATACGTAACAGCTCAGAAAAGCTGGAGTTAAAACACTAGAAATACCTGGAGGACACACATGAAAATCATTCTAAGTAAAATCCAGTTGATTTGCAATACAAATACATTTTTCTTATCAATGCACACATGCTGACTTTTCATAAATGGGAACAATTCACAGCAGAGAAACTCTTGTGAACAGTATTTCTGGATCTGTGAAATCACCTCAGAACTCAACCTCTCCAACAGAAGACAAAGGCACAATTAAAAGACTCCACAATTATGGATAATGCTATAAGTTTTCCTTTTTTTTCCCCTCAGGCAACCTTTTTCATTTTTTAAGGGCAATGGAAAAGATCGAACAGCTTTAGGAAAATGAAGGGAAACACTCTAGCTTTTACCTGAAAGGGGAGAGGAAGAGGGAATGGAAAACAGTAAAAGGCAAAAGAAGCTGGGAAAGACCAGACAATTACATTTTTCAGAACCGTAATAAATAAATAACCGACAGTTATTAATTCTATAAACCAGGATGTATTTCAAAACCAGAACTCTTACCTGGTAAACAGCATACAGCAAGTAATTTTTATCACATCCACTTCTGAATAGACTTAAGCAGAGGGAGTAACCTAGTAAAAAAACCAGAGTGGGGACAGAGCTAATGACAGGTCTTAAAGCAAGAAAGACAAGCTTGAACTTGATGCAGTTTAACAGGAGAGCCAAGAAACGGATTTTTCAAACAGATGATGTAGTTAAAGCAGCAGGTAAAATGTGGATTACTTAGATGGGAATAGGAAAGAGGAGGGGAAGAGCTACAGAGCTCCAAGAACTTTGCAGCAGCCCTGCAGAGAGACAAGGCCTCTAACAGGAGACTCTCCAAAGCCAAAGGGAAAATGGGCAGGTCTGCAACACTTTAGGGAGAGGGGCAGCAAAGTGCAGAGTTGAAATTTGGAAGTGAAAGAACAGAGCAAAGATGTTGTCCCACTGCAGGAGAAAGCAGCAGCCACAGGGAACAGAGAACTGAGCCAGTGAAGTCACAGCAAGCTAAGTTTAAGGGTACAACACCTAAGAGTTTCCAAGGCAAGAGAACATGCAACAATGTCTGAAAATGACACAGGCCCTAATTTCAGAGGAAGAGCTCTACGGGATCAAATTTTTCACTGGGGGCAGGTCATAGCGCAGACAGATGTATCAGGGAAGCAGAGTCCTCATGTAGTGACTTGGCACCCTCCCCACATGTGCTCGTAATCTCAGCCATTACAGTCCTCTCCACTGTAATTGTTTCAGCCGATGATTATTCCTCACCCAAAGCCATGAGTGAATGAAACCTCTTGCAGGAGCTGAAAACCTGAGGTAAATTTTGAAAAGGCGAGCACCATCAGCATTATCTGCATTGCAGTCATCTCAGCAGCACAGAGGCATTTCCACGTCAACAGGACCAACCATCTGCTTAAATAAGTGCCTTATTTAAGATGGCTCTCCTCAGCCTGTGAGAAAAAAGTAGTCTGGTTTTCTGCAAAAAGCCTAAAAATGGAATATATAAACAACGATTTTCTAAGTGCTCAAATTTATTCTCCTTTTCTGCAGGAAGATGTCCTTCAAATGAATTGCAGGACTCATGAAACTGGCTTAGCAATGTCATAAATCACACACCTGCAAAAATAACAGCATAAAAAGTGAGACTAAATATAACCTACATCTGATTTGAATAGATACAATCTATATTTAACAATTTGTAATAACTCAAATATTAGCAGACACTTATTCAAATAGCAACATAAATCAGAGCATTAATTTTAATTTTCCTACAGTTAATTGTTTTAAAAACAACTTTTAAGCTTTAGCAATGCCCTCATTTATGATTTAATAAGTTTTGAATTTGCATAAAGAAGAAACTTGCAAATTAATGCTTCACAAATTTTTGCCAGTACTCCAACTTTTTTTCCTCCAAACCAAATTGTAACAAATTCCTAGTATACATTTCTCAAATTATCAATTAAATGCTTCACAAACCAGGTCCACTTCTAGGACCATCATTTAAACTGCAGGATTTAATACAAGCCAAAATTTCCTTCATGGATACTGGAAAGAACAGTACTTCTCTATAGGCTCAATTCCTAAGACTCAAACTTAGTTTCCATATTTAATTTCAAAACCACTGTATTAAGAGCATAAACTCAGAGTGTTATGGGGTGATTTTGTGACCTTCATTTTATCACTTAACCTGGACTCTCTCAACACTCCAAGTAAATCTCAAAAACCCTCTAGACACATCCCCATAAGGATTTTTAAAAAGTAATCAAGAGGTATCCAGGCACCTCCAGCTCCAATAGAATCAGAGTAGAAATCTTGGGAAGCACACTTCTAAATGAAGATCTGTGATAATTCATTAACTTAATGATGCAAGTAGATTAGTCAACTGTTGAGGCAGAAATGGTAACAGAAAGAACCAAAGAGAACTCAGAACCATCATCATTCACAAAACCAAGTCAGCATACATTTATGCCAACACCGACAAAATTTTGTTTCAGAACACAGAGTCAAATTCCCCTAAAACAACAGAAATAATGCATAACGTTCCAAAAATAAAGGAACAAACCACCACTTCATGCTGAAGTCCTCAGAATAATGAAAGTACAAAACCTGTTACATCTGAATCTCTAGTTACACTAGAATTTTTCATTTCTTCATAATGTGTTAGAAAACAGCAGTTAAGAAAAAAGCCACATAGAACTTGCTGTAACTGGTTCTGTCACCCAAATATCAATGTCATTAGAAGAACTGCAATTACATTTCTGTGAATAAGAGCCTGAAATACCTGAATGCACAAAGTAAACAAGAAGAAATATTCAAAGTTTCAGTCAGAATTAATTAGAAAAGTAAGCAGTCCACATCAGAGCTACTGCTTTGCACCATTTGCAGTTTATTCTTTTGCTTCCTTTTAAGGACACTTAAGAGATGACATTATCACATTTTTTCCTCAGTTTCCTCTTTCCTGACAGAATGATTTATAATGAATTGTTGCAATCAGCCACTCAGTCATCTGATTACACCCTTGCCAGCAACTGTAATCTGAGCCACACTTGGAATGTGCACAGAGAGACCTGAGGAGTCCCAAGTGATAGAGGTGCCTAAAGAAGGCAATGACCAATGAACTCAACAGAGGCGAAACAAGCACTGCACCATTTCCAACAGTTTCACAAGAGCTCAGTTAAACAGCAGGACAGCATCAGCTCCACAGCTGGTCCAGCAGGGAGCCACCGGCAGGACTGTGTCCGTCTCCTGGTCACTCACACATGGCAGCTTTTCATTTCCAATTAAGATGGGACAAAATGGGGAGAGAAAAAAAATATGGAAAAAAGGAGACTGTTTTAAAGAGAGCAAGGCGAAAAGGGGGACTGGCAGGAAAGCAAGGGCTAAGAGATCAGGAAGAGCAAAGAGATTTGCCATATCAGAGGCATTTTGTAATAGATGCATTCCTACCAGCTCCACTTTTCCAAGGAAGCAACTGAGGGAAGTTGTGCAACACCACGAGGAACCGCAACACCAGCACACACCTTAATCAACATCTCTCACCATTTCATACTTCTGTCTTCTGGACAAAGTCAGAGATGATGATCTTGAAACCTGCCTCATCTCTAACAGTTTTCCAATCCTTTTGTCTTCTCAAAGAGCACCTTGTGCTTAAGATTTATTCCCTGCAAGCTGAACTCTTTTTTCAAGTCCAACCTTGTTTAACAAGTTACTTTTTATTATGGGAAGCTTTTTTATGCATTGTTTGTTCTGTCAAGCCCAAATAACTGCTGACATTCTAATCATAAGGCCTCTTAGAAAAAAAATCTTTTTCTTAAAAGCAATCTTTTCATTTGCCTATAAAGCAATCATATCATGCTTAAATAATTTTAATATAAAAATGGCCTGCCCACATTTTAAATATTGCAGAAGATAAAATACATAAAACTGTCCTTTTAAGATTTTAATCATTCTTTCTCTTACTTAAATCTGAATTTAATATATTCCTATAGCACCAGCTTCCTTCAGTAGTTCTTCCCAAGCCCTGAAGAAGGAATTATCTTTCTCAAAACCAGATACCAATCTCCCTTTCCTAACATGAAAGCTACATTTTGTTGTAGTCATATATAAAAATCAAATTCTATGGGGAAGCAGCTTCTAAGGCCAGCCTGAATTTAACACACCATGTTCTTGCACATATTTTCTCCATTTAGTTAAAAACCTCTGCCCGCCCCTTTCTCCTTCTCTTCTCCCTACAGCAGAAAGTCAACAGCTCTGCACCAGCAAAGAACATAAAATACAGGAAGTTTTGCTCAACTGATCTAGTTATTCCAAGAAAAATGCAACTGTAAATCCCTGTCATACAAATGCTTACTGCTGAATATTCAGAACAGCAACATTAAATAGCTATCCAGGACTTTCCCTAACACTAACAAACAAATGTTGTAATATGATTTTTGTTATTCTTAATTACTATTTGCCTGGGCACATTATTTCTCAAGAGATTTTAATTTAAGTAAACTTGTCAAATTATGCTACAAAGAAAACTGAGTAAATTTGCTTCTTTACAACCGTTCACTGTCTTCTAACATGGCACAACATGGAAGTGATCAAGATTTATTCCTCTGTCTAAGACACAGCAGCTTTTTCTTTTTTTTTTTTTAATTTAAGAAATGTATTCTGAAAAAAGGTAACATTTGAAGTGGGCAGTGGATCCCTCTTTAAAAAAAAAAAAAAAAAAAAGCAGTGGCTTAATACTGCAAAATCCTTTCTTATCCCTTTCCACAGATAAGCCCTGTCCATTTGTGGCTTAGTTTCAGTATAGTAACTCACTTAGGCTATTGCTATGACTGGATGTAATTTGCATTAACTGCATTCAGAATCAACTGCACAGGTGAAATTGACTCAACTTGAATTCACAAGATTACAAGTTTTCATTATCAACAACTGGATAGCTATGTTTTTCCCCTTTTCTTTACTGGCAGACCAAAGAGGTACAACAGCACGCGCGATTCCAAGACTTGTTGGGAACGTGAACTGACCTTGCTGGAAACAGGAATTCTGGTACTACACAGGGATGCAGAAGGTTCTGATTTTGGTTAGGACAAAGGGGAATCTTCTTGTGAAGGGTACCACAGTCCACCAGCGAAACTCCAACTACGTCACCAAAACACCAGTAATTGCTCCATAGCTGAGACACAGTTGGGTTTCGTATTATCTCACATCTCCACATGAGGAAAGAGATGTAACTCCTACGCAAAACTGCGTCTGAATGTATATTTGTGAAGCAAAGAAAAACTACGACTGTTTTCTAAAATGGCTACAATCTGCTGATATCCCAGTGGAGCTGAAAGCTCTGGCGTCCCCCATAAAACATGTCTAGGATACCAGATGTCTTCTCTTTGTCAAAGAAACTCTCACAAGACTACACTCTTCTTGTCTAGCAGCCTAAAGCAATGAGGGATACCAATAAAGTTTTTACAATAAACAACTCTTGCCATACCAGGGCAACTGGGAGAAAGACACGAGTGCAGCCTTTGTTCTTAACATCTACTGATTAAGTTTATGAAAATCAAACATGGTAAGACTATTTTGAAAGACTTTTGAACAGACTTCCTTCTACACCATATGATATACAAAGAAAACCCAACATTACATGATAAAGCAGGTGAAAAAAATGCAAGCTCCGTGGCTGAGACCATACTAGCCAGAGTAATGACAGGTTTACTTGAAGGCTTACTTTGGCTACCATTTAAAATTTAACAACAAATTCTACATTTGCTGCTACCCATCTTGAAGCACATGAATTATAGATAGAAATTATGTATTTTCGCTGAATTTCTACATCAAATACCAAACCTAGAACAAAGATGATAAATTACTCCAAGTGTTTTTCAATCACATGGGACATTTTCTAGAACTAATATCTAGATCAGATCTCCTTTATTGTGCCCTTGTAAAAGAAAAAAGGAGGTATTTTTTATCACACTCAAACTAAATTATATTAATCTCTAAATTCTGTTCAAATGTGGAAAAGCAAGAAACACCAATTCTGCACTACCTGAATACCAAAAATGAATTACAATAGGGCTCAAAAAACATTGTCCCCGAGCTGAACTCCTGATTTATGCAATGCCATAATCCACACCCAACCAGGAAGGCTCTGAGTGACCCAGTTTTGGAGACAGCATCTTGGTCATCTCCGAGATAAACAATGCCCTGAGCAACCTTAGAAAACTCTAAGCAAACAAAACACTAACTGTGCATTCCTCCAGAACAAGCTACCATCAATACTTCATCCACATTTCTACAAAAATATTATTCCAAAACTATTATTCTTTATGGGTAACAGAAAGCACAACCCATTCTGAACACTAAGCAAACCCAATGACAACTGATCTGTGCAAAACTAGTTTTATCTACAAAAAACAAAAAAAATTCCTGAAGAGAGAGCTTTTCCAGAACTTTTATGCCATCTCAGTACCAAGCCACAGTAGATTTAATGTCTCTGTCAATATACAAGTTTAACGTAATGTACACTAACCTTCCCACTAGAGATCACAAACCAATAATGATCACAAACCAATTATGATAAACAGTAGTCCCACTGCCTATTTATTTACTGGGAGAAGTTCACTCACTAGAATATGACAACTAGAGTGCATTGGAGACTCTAATTCAGCCCTGTCTCTGTAAAGTACATTACCCCCCAAGCAAAAAGGGATGTATGTTACTACTCTAAAGAAAAATTCTGCTCTGAGGATGAGCTCTAAAAGGACTGCAGGAATACTACTTTTACAGTTATCACTGCTTGTAGACAATGTAAGGAACTTCTCTTTTTAGGTAATGAAACAGAGTTGCAAAATCAGAATGACTTAGTCATCCAATGAAGTAAGTCCACCCAATTTTACATACGTAAAACAGGATCTTAATAAGCTCAGCTGCATATAACTGAAACTAATTATCTTATCTGAAAAGTATTAAACACAGACTTCATTGAAATGCTATTTAAAACCATGTAAGAAACAGAAAGGGGAGAATTAAAACCAAAATGCAGACAAGCAACAGGGATACAAAAGTTCAGGAACTTTAATCTCTCTCTTTTCACAACAGAGGACTTGGAACTCACTCATGAGACCTTCATTCTTGCCCAGAAGGTCACTGTGGAAACTCAGGAGTTGGGTTGTGGCTCTGGACATTCTGATCTCAAGGAGCAGGAATGAAAAGCTGTGACTTTGACTAAGCACCTAACACGCGGGTAGGAAGAGAAGGTTTTCACATCAGCTGCTGTTTACTGAATTTGTTGTCTAATTTCCAGCTTATTTATGCCTTTTATCACAAAAAATGTCCAGAAAAGAAAGAGAAAGGTTACTAGACTCCAGCATCCACTACAGTAAGGCCAAAGGACAACCAGCTGTAAGGAGTCACTGTGATTGACCTCTCAAGGGCTAACTCTGGTACCCTTGAGCAAACACCCCCAGTAGTGCTACAGAGACACAAATATGTGAATTTATTTCAAGAAACACATAAAAAAAGTGTTTCAATTAACTCTAAGCAGAACCACTCTTGTTTCTACTCACAAGTGACCATCACTGCAGCCTTACCAAACTAACCGATACCCATGTCTATGCTGCAATTCATGGAGATTGTCAGATTCATTCTCTAGATCTGAGTATGTTAATTATTAACTTATTCTCTTATACTTCTCTTCATATGTCTCACTGAAATATGAGTAATAGCACAAAAATCCTGTCCTGACTCCCATTTTCCCCTCCCTCTGTTATTGTTGCAGGGACTTCAGATTTAGACACAATAAACAGGGATTACATTCTGCATTAAGGTGTGCCAGAAACCTGAGCTCTTTCAGCCACAGAAGTACTGTAACACATTCCCTCTAATTATAATGCAATATTACAGTCTTCAACAGCAGGAAGAGTAATCTCATGGTTAGGATCCAGCCCATTCACTAGAGAACTGTTATACAGCACTTTCAGAATGAAGGATTATCAATAAAGCAGGACTGTTGAGTTTAAAAGATAAAATAAGAAGCTTGTATAATTTAGCTTTACCACAACACTCATATTTATAACCTTTACACATGTGCATTTTTTGTGAATTGTCTTAGAAGCAAAATTTCAGTAAGTACTTCTGGGTTTTTACCTTCTGTAATTATACATGAAAAGGCATAAAATCATTAATGTTTTAGAAATCTATATAATTTCCTTTTCTCGACACTGTAGATATCTGGCTCTCAATAAATGACAGAAACATCTGAATACATAACTCACTTTAAAAAATCTCCAAGGTTACAACTTCATTTTTCCAGTTAGAAAACTCTGAAAATATTTAGTATGCTTAGAAATAAAAATATTTGCTTTGAATAAAAGTGAACTTAACTATAAGGTCAGGCACATAGCATTCTAAAATAGTATTTATGATTTTCAGCTTAATTCTCCAATTTCATAATTTTTTTCTGAGAACAAAGAAATGGGAAAAAAAAATCAGTTAACACACTCATCATGGTACAGCTCTATATGCAACTGCATTAAAAGGTAAAACTTAAAACACTATATACCTGCATGACACCTGGTAGAATGGATATCCTGGTGGAGGAAGAGAGTTTGAAAATCCAGATGGGCTCGACATTGCCTTCAGGTATTGTATCCACTTAAATCTCTTCTATATTCCATATGTTAATTCCTTACTAAAAAAAATATGTACGTACGTATCCATCTGTACCTTTGTTCAGAGCTAACTAAAAAGAAACCAAGTGCATATCCGAAGGTCTCGAGGATTCTGCCTGCATTTCAAACTGCTTCCTCAGTAGTGAAATTCCTAAAAGCCAACACCCTCATGACATCACATACTACAAAATCATAAACACGCAACTGAGAAGCAAGGACAGCCCGTCGGTTTTGACTCTACAGAGAGCCCTGCACCGCATTCTTCTTGCGAGCACAGTGCCTTTCAGGCAGAGACCTGCTGCCTGGAACAGCAGCCCTGCTCTGGCAGGCAGCCAGCAACCAGCACAACTTACTGCCAATGCCGCAAATCCCTCCGACCGGCTAACGAGGAGCCACACTGCAGGTGAAACATCGTTTCAGCCCTTTACAAGGATTTCTCTCCAAATGCACGGGATACATGACCTTGAACTTGGTGACAAAAACGTCATCTAAACATTTCAGTTAACTGCACGCTGCATACTATTGTTTTGTAAGCAGATCAGATTGCACTGCACACCATGGTAGCATGAGAAATCATACTGAGCTTCCCCTGCTAAAGAAGAATCCTCTAATGCTACACCCCCAGCTATGGGAAAAGCAGGAGGTAAGGAGAGGAGATGGAATCTTAAAACACATTATATTTAAGCTACTAAATATAGATATAAAATTATGTGCATGCCTTCCTGCAGTATTTTACTACTGCTTAAATCAAAGAAATATCAAAAAGCAATGTTTCTTTTGATATACAGTACAATGATAAGTTCCATTGAAGTTATTTGGGCATGCCTTCCTCAAGAGACAAAGACTACTGGAAAGCAGGAAGGCATGTGAGTAGTCACAGCATTGCCCCGTGGCATGACTAATGTCCAACAGACTTAAATGATTATCTACCTATACGACTCTTAAAGAAGGTGTACAGTGCCCTCACACATGGATTTCCTTAATTTAAGCAAAATTTTAAATAAAAGAGATTTTTTTAATTACTTCATTACCTATGCTAGCTGCACTGGAAAACTTTAAAATGTTGAATTTAATACATCTACCCCATGACATACTATTTACTTTCATATTATCTTGTCTCAGTTTTGGAAAAAGAATAATCAGTTTCATCTGGTTTATCCCAAGTTTATAATCAACATTTCCATCATAAGTAAAATGGTACAAAACTTTGTCACTATCCTAGGTACTTTTTAAAGTATGACTTAAAAGACGTAAGTCACCACACAGGGCTCCAATTCCTTAAATCCTATAAAAGTGCCAGGATAATAAAGAGAGCACAGTCTGCCCAAAAAAAGTTTTGGTGGTTTTATGTTGTTTTAGATTGTTTGTTTTGGGGTTTTTTTGTTTGTTTGTTTTCTTTGTGCAACTGCTATGCCCTGAAAAACAAAGAAGCTTCTGGGTACACCATTTTGCATATATGTTTATCGCTCTCCTGGCTGTAAAGAGAGAGCCTGAAAAGGCAAATCAAGCACAAATAATGCTGTGGTATCTGCTGAAATTTTACAAACACTTTAAAAAAAAGCATAATCTCTCTCATTTTCAGTACTGAGCAATCACTCCAAAAATTCACGAGTCTCAAAAACCACATGGGTAATACCAAAGAAAGTTGTGTGTATGTGAGAGGAAGAGAAAACTCTACTAAATCTGAGTCCCCTTTGCTTAATCAGGGATATTAGGACAAATACTGGTAACTTCCATCCCCATGGCCACAGCTGCTGAGGGACGTGCCAGCGATGCCTCTGCACTGCTGGGGCTGGCCCTGAGGAGTCCCCTTGTGTGCACACCCCTGAAACATCTTAATACTGCGTATTTACTCATCTTCTATTTGGTGTCTTCTCGACACTGACAATGGCAGCATTAGCACATTTATGCAGTAACTCTCATCACAGAATAACTCCTCCTAATCCCAGCCAGGATGTTTCCATTGGCCTTGCCAGCTGAAAATGAATGTTATATCGAATCAGCAGATTACAGGCTTATAAATTAGGAGTCTTAGAGGTTGCCAGTGGCTTGCCACGATGTTTTACAAAAAATCACATAGTCCCTTAATGCCTAGCTTATCCACATAATAAAGAAAATACTGCTTGACAGCAAAGGAATGATGTGAAGTTAATTTTTTTCTGTAATTAAGTATTGAAATCCTGTGATTAAAGATTTATGAAGGGATAAAACAGCTGTAGCATTTGAGGGTAAGCTGTGTGGGAATATCCAGAATTGAGCTTTTTTTCTGTCTCCTGCTCCTAGCTCTAACACAACAGAAGCATTATTGCCCGGAAATTCCAATTTAAATATAAAAGCCATTTAAATTTTAAAATATCGTGGAAAGTGCAGTTTTTAAATGGGTGTACAGCATTCCACAGCATTTAAAGATATACAGATGATAAAGATATATTAGATGATAACAGGCAGACAAAAACTGTATATAGGATGATCTTTACAGAAGCAGAATCCTTCACTGGTAGGCATCATACCATTTCAGTCATTGGGAAACAGAAAGGGAAAGTGTGGCTTAAGACAGAGAAAAGGGAAAAAGAAAATCTGATTAGACCAAAGAGAAAGCCTCCCCACAAAAGAAACCCAACAGTTAACAAGTGTTCCTTTTATTTATTCCCACAAGCAGGCTGGATTGCAGAACACAACTACTTTTGGGATCCAGACCTAACTTGCCAAACACCACCTACACTGAAAGAGACAAGCAGGTTTCATTCCAACTGCAGTCACATCTTTTGGAAACTTGTTTCCGTGTTTTGGAGCCAACAAACTCACTTAAAAATAACCACCTTAGTACTGTTTGGCACAGTATGCCACGTAACACTTATTACTCTGCTGGAACAAAATTAAACCAAGAAAGTTTGAGAGACAAATACTGTTTGCTTCAGAATTTATACTGACCTCAGAATTGAAGGAAGTGACCTTTTAGAGCATTTAATGCTGCTACTTGAAAATGTATGAAATACTTAACTGAGATCTAACTGCAGTTCAAAAAGCAAGGACAGGCCGAAAGACTGGAGAAGAACAAATTCATGACTATTTTCAGCTATTTCAAACAAGTAGCATCCTTGGTAAACTAATTGAAAATTTGTTTAAAGCCAAGTCAGGCTGAAGAAGAAATAGAAACTAATCTCATAACTAACAATCAATTCCATCAAGTCTGGAACTGAGAGCAGGCATTCTGCACACAATTATGTGATTGTATATCAAAATGCATATAAAATGTTCAGTATAAACAAATAGAATGAAGTGTCACACGAAAAATTATTGTAACATCAATACTGTAAATCAGTAATTTACTCCCATCTAAAGTGTTATACTTGATATTTTCGCTGCAGGCTGTATTAGTGTCTAATAAATTAGACAGTGAATTAGAACAAAAAAAAAGAAATGTAAAATAAAATTACATGGAGTTTGAAAATAACAGTATTCACAAGGAAAATATTACAAAGATATTCAATATAATGAGCAGTATTTAGATGACATAACAAAAAGTCTTTCCCTCCTTTCTGTACGAAACACAAAAATAAATATTCAACAATACTAAAGAATAATGGCAAATGAAGAAGTACACTGTCACTGGAAATTCAAAACACATCCAGAATTAAAGATTACCTGGATATTTATATAAGGAAAAACAAACAAAATTCCCAAAACCCAAACAACCCAGAAGTGGTGGCTGGAAGGAAAGAGAACTTATAAACAACGTCAGTACTTTGTGAGAAAGCCATCTAACCTCAGTGCCAATGGATGTCTCTTACTCTTCCCCAAGACAGACTAGTGGGTTCAATGACAATGCATAACCTCTGCCGCACTCCTAAACTTGCCGGTCAAACAACTCAATTAAATGTTGTTTCTTTCGCTAATAAGTAAGTAACCAATATAGTTCAAATCTCACATGTGGATACCAAGGGAAAAGTTGATCTCTATTTTTTTCCTTTTTTTTTTTTTTAATTTCCCCAGTACTTTTTCGTCTGACCTACCCGGCCTTTCACTGGCAAACAAGGGGCCCAACTGCAAATTCAAAACTCCTCCAAAAGGAGATTTCACATAGAATATCTTGAATTAGAATGAACCTTAAAGATCATCCCCCCTGCCATGGGCAAGGACACCTTCCACTAGATCAGGCTTCCTACATCCCCAGTCAGTCTGGTCTTGAACACTCCCAGGGACGAGGCATTCATAGCTTCTTTGGGCAACCTGTGCCAGTGTCTCACTACCCTCACAGTGAAGAGAGGAAAGCAAAAGATGAAGACATCCTTTTCAAGGTAAATTGTCAAGTCATTCCTCCCTGAAATCACACAGGCTGACAAGACTGATGGAACTCCATAAAGTAGAAATAGTAAGAGGCTTGAAATATAAAGAGTCTGAAATTTAAGGAATTTATTTCCATTAAGGATTTGTCCTTTGAGGAACAGTGAAGTAAAAGTAATGGGAAGACAGAGCAGTAGGTTATATTTTAGATACAGACACATTTCTGCATCCAGAAGCTTTATCTTAAGATCACAGAATCATTAGGTTGGAGAAGGCCTCCAAGATCAGTGAGCCCAACTGTGACCAAATACCAGCTTGTCAACTAAACCACGACACTCAGTGCCACGTCCAGTTGTTTCTTAAACACCCCCAGGGACAGTGGCTCTACCACTTCCTTGAGCAATCTGTTTCAATGCCTGACAACCCTTTCAGCAAAAAAATTCTCACTGATGTCCCACCTGAACCTCCTCCAGTGCAGCTTGAGGCCATTTCCTCTCGTCCTGTCACTGGCTTCCTGGGAGGAGAGACCAGTCCCTACCTGGCTACAGCCTCCTTTCAGGAAGATGTAGAGACCGACTCCTGTATCTGAAAAAAAGGTCTAGAATTTAATCTAAATATCTGAGAACTCAAAGTGGAGTAACTAGACTTACATGTCTGCTTGCTACCTTAGTCCTTCCAGACTTACTTGGATTAAGAAATCATACTTTTAGTCCTTTTCCCCGCCCCCCCCCCCCCCCCCCCCCCCCAATCTGGAACAAGAGGGGAGGAGTTATTAAAGTCTTACCTAAACAAGATTTATTTTTAGGCCAAACATAAAACTGCTCTTAACTACTTTACTAGAAGGGCAGTAAATATGTTCAGAGTCCAACACCATCACCCGGACTTGCAAGGCCACCTAAACCAGCATTACCCAAAAGCCATTCAGCCACCGGGAGTTACAGGACAGCCTGCACAGCGCCTCCAGTGACCTGACACATTCCAGTAACACATCAAGCCAAAAGTCACCTTTCAAGCACCATTGACACCATTAATACTAAAAGCACACCATCACAGCCTTCCTGCCCAAACCACAGGTGACACGTGTCCCTCTCTTTCCTTTTTCACTCTTCCTGCAAGTTGGCGCTCCACATTTATCTGTAGCTGAAGGCTCCATTCCTTTTACTGTCCTCTGTGTGCTCAAGAGACAGCACCTTTCCTCAGGCTTTGCACATTAATACAGCCATCATCACTGATTTCAGTTACTCTACAGCTTAGGTAACTTTTACCACCAGATGTTTCAGCAGTCAGCCATGAATTCGAAAAATTCTCAATGGCCCTCACACATATTGTGTGATACCAAACATGGGGAAAAATGATGCACTGGAACTGAGAATAATAAACTGCAATCTGGATCTAGATGTCAGATAGCCAGTGCATGTTTCTTTACTGTTTAGCAAGTGTTCAGGCGGAAGCTAAACAACTCTTCACCGTGGCCAAAGGTTCTCAACTGATTCATGAGTAACTGAACACGGCTGGCATCCTGCCTGGCAGAGAGATAACCCTGTCCTGTTGAACTAGAACAGTGAACCCTCCTCCCTTGCACACCCAAAGCCACGGTGAGGTTGCTGTGCAACCAGGTGTTCTCAACCAGGCCATTCTGCCCTGCAGCTGTCTGAACCAGCCTGTAACAATCTAAGGAACAAGAAAAATTCTTGTCAGCAGTAAAACATCAGGATGTCTTCTGGGGCGGGAAAAAATACCTGAGCTGTAAATTAACCTCCCACAAGTCATGAAACAACACAGACATAAAGCCATTGACCATGACCAAGACAAGAAGGGTGAAGGACCCTGCTTACAGCCTTGCCCTCCTCTCCAACTGCAATTCCAGCTGAAACAATTAGCCTCAAGTAACCTGCAACTGGAAGCTAACTTCCAGGATTCACCTGATCACTGGTGACAGTCTGAGGCACACACACATTAGTTTTTCTGTACCTGGGCACATCAAACAGCCTGTACTGCACGTCTTTGAATTCTAACCTAGGTAAACCTTGGGGGTTGATCTCACCTTTAACACTATAAGGAAACATTACCCTCAACCACCACACATGCACTCTCTATCATCCCCATGACCTTTACCCAGGAAACAGAGCAAACAACACCTGGCCACACACTCATTACCAGCATGGGGGAAACTGTTCTTCCAGGAAAACAGGAGATCCACTCTACAGAGCAACTATTTTAAATGCCTGCACCTTTTAAAGAGACCCTTTCAGAGTGACAGTCCTATTTTCTGCTTACTGCATTTGTAAATACAAGAGTATAAATCTTGTGCGCTGTAGAACAGGCAGGTATTACAGATTTCAGCTCAAAGATAATGTGAGAATCATATTACAGCCTCACGCTGTACGAAATAATTACATATTCTTAAATATGAAATTAACTTTTATTTAAAAAATAGCATTCATGAAGACATTACAATATTATATAGAGAGAAGAAAAAAATAAATACGCAAAGCCAAAAAATTAATTATACTGGATCAATTAATTAAAAATTAATTATACTGGATAGAGACAAATACTTCCTGTCAAGTGACCTGAAAATACTCAACAGAAAACCAACTAAAATGATTGAATTGGAAAAAACAAAACAAAACAAGCAACCAAAAAACCCCACACACCAAAACTCTGAGTCAGCCAAATAAACTTTAAAGGAACTGACTTTTGCTAAAAACAAACAGGAAATCTAGTATTGCATAATTACTGAGCATGCATGCAAGTAAATTGGACTGAAGTGACTTAATTGGAATAGTCACCACAAACACATGTAGAAGTCAGAACGCTGATATTATAAGCAAATATTTAAATTACTTTGAATTTAGCAAGTAAGGTTACTATCTATCATGGCACAAATATTAACTTGTGTGAGCTACCAGAACACAGTAAATTTCTCAATCCATAGACACAGTTTATTAATACAAACTAAACAGATGCCTATTTAATGGCATTCAACTTGCTGGCCCTTGATGAAGCTCCAGAATAAATAATGTACTTCTTGTAGGGTTGCAAATATGGACATGGAGTCTATTTTTGTGGTTCAGGATAAATCAAAGTCTTCTGCACAAGAGGGCCATCACACAGTGTGCTTTCTAACCAAGACATATTTTAGGTTAACAGCCCTGATAAATTCTTAGCTGTAATAATAGCCTATTCAAAATAGCAAATAAATGTAACTACAATGCCTTGTAAATGGTGGAAATCACCTATCAGGTGACAGAAAAGTGTTTAAAGTAGGTAGCACTGTCACCTCACTTTTAAGCTGGCATTTTGTGTAATTCAATGTGTCTCCAAAGAACAAAAGTAAAAAGAAACTGTTGGGTGTACAGACTCCTGAGGTCAGGGTGATAAATGAAACCACTTCCAAAGTAAGTTTTCCTAATTAAGGCTTCTAAACCAGAGCTGGCTTGCATTCAGTTATTACCACTGTTATAAGTAATCTGAAATATTCCTGATAAAATATTTTTAGCATCAACACCAGCATATTAAAACCAGTTGAAGGTCATAAGGACGAAATAAATAAAAGTTCACACTCAGGAAAATATCAAATTTATTCCTAAAGCTACACAGATGTGTTGTAAAAGCTCCCTATTTAAATAAGTTGAAGATTTTTTTTATAGTTATTGACAACGTATTATAATATGTGCATTAAAGAAATGAAACAGCATATCCATCCATTCTTGGATTAAATCTATGGGATTTTACTTATTCGCCCCCACAGGCACACCTGAGCTACTAAAAAGGGTGAGTTTTCTTCTATTTAAAGACAGAAACTGTTTTAATCAATTTTATGTCTTCCTAGCCTCCCTAAAGAAATATTTAATTTGCTTAATTAGACAGACGCACTTTTTATTATACTTGTATTTGCACTTAAGAAAATTAATTTGCATAGCAAAATTTTTATTTTCTAGGTCAATTCATGTGCCACTGAATGACAATTCAGGACTACGAACAACAGTATTATTAAATCTATTCTCTGAAATGTAAATATTTCATACTAGTATTTTTAAGCAGTGAACAACCGAAACTCTTCATTCTGTGTTGGTATACAAACTTTAATTACTTTTGGCATATTCTTCTATATTAATCTACGTTAATCTCCATTAAAAAACAATGCTAAAGAATCCTTTACATCTCTTACACAGGAACCTGTTACATGCTTACTATTTTCGTATTATACCCAATCTTGAAGTGGAAGAAATTGAACTTAACCATGACATTTTTTTACACACTGCACATCTGACCCACAGTCACACTGTCAAGAACTGACTAGACTACACAGAATTCTAAAAGAACAATGATATTTGCAAAAAACAAACAAACAAAAAGAAATATCTAAAAGCACCAGGAATAGTAACACACAAGGTAACAGGGGCCATGTGCTTTCAAGGGCAGAAGATGCATTTCTATGCAAAACAGAGCAGACAAACAGGACATCCCTTAAAATGTACACCGACTTACACACACACAAAAATCACTAATTATATCTCAATTAATCTTCTGAAGCCTGTGAAATGATTCATGTTTACAGCATCTGACCACCTATCCTCAGGCGCCTTGTCAAAAGAAAAGGGCTTTCTTTTCCCTCTCCATAAGAACAAGGAGGATAAAAAGGTGAAGGAGAGAGACTCAAACTTGGACAATCAAACCTATGACTCAGCATTGCAAGAAAAAGCCAAGGTAAGGCATGATTTGATTTGCAACTAAGCTTTGGGTTGCTACAGCAACTTCATTACTTCAGAAGATATTAGAAATACTTCCATTCTTCCTCCCTCATAATAAAAATCTGTTTAAACACTTTGGAAATAATTCAAATACTTACCTTCTTTGGTAAGAATTAATCATCAGTTTGAAGGCTAAGTCTACGAAGACTAAGAAACAACCAGAATTTTTCACAAATCTGGAATGTAACTACTGAGAGAAAGGTACGAATACCTGACATTCACTGCCCTAATTATTGAAGATAATAGTGCTCAAGCTTCAGACAGGTATTCTAATCACAGAGCAAACTTTGCAAAACACTCCATTAAGTAAACAGTTTCAGGATGGAAAACTCAAAAGGGTTAGCAAGACATCAGTACAAAATCCTCCTATTACCTCAGGCACCTAGCACACAACACACAGGAAAAAAGACAGTTTCAAATTAAACATTACAAGTTGGTGGTTTTTTTTGGCAGGAACTGAGCACTGATACATACCTAAGACAGCACCCTTTCCTAACACTGTTTTACAGACTCGTCAGCTCCAGTCAGCCACTAAGAGTTCTCATAATTAAGCCTGAAGCATTCATACGCATTCAAAAGTGAAGCACAGCCATTAAAAAGGACCATGCTTGCACTCTCCCTATTAGCTGGGGAAAAATTCATTAATGCCTTCACTCCTCTCTTTCTGCCCAGGGAAAGAAAGAAAGGGGAGGGAAGAAGATTAGAGCAGAACACTGCCTGCAGTGTCATCATTTCCTCCCAACAGGTCAGTCACACAGAAGAACAGGACCAAAAATGGTCTCCAAATTGGCTTCAGTGCTTCAGACTGTCTTAAGAGAAACAAACGAGAATTAACTTGATTTATGTAACTGATGTAATTTACATGTGGCCCTGCCATGACCACATCTGCTCAGTGCCATCATTCTCTCGTGTGTTTTGAAATAAAGGCAATAAATTTAAATCAAGATATATCAAGAAACCATAATCATATTATATCCCAGGTGATTCCTAAATCCAGAAAACAGATGTTTAAATGATGCATCATTTTAATTAGCTCTCAGCATTCTTCCCTGGCCACACAAGTTCTGTGGTGGAGATCACAGCAACTTTGCAAAGTTTACAGACAACCACCTTCTGGGTTTCCTCCCATCTAGAACAAGTTAATCAGCTTGTTCTGTAAAGCCAAATTAAATACATTCTTACAGGAAAATACCCTTACTCTCATTAATTACTTGAAGTAAAGCACGAACAGTTTTTGCACACATGATTTTAATGGAAATTCTTATAAAACTGGAGCAATTTACGGATGGGGAGATTATACGTGTAAATTTCTCCTCAGACATATGAATTAAAAATCTCTGCACTTTGGTGAGGTATGAAATTTATTATAAGAGCATTGACATGTTCCATGACTCCTACTTCAAAGCAACTAAATTACCAGGAATTATTATGTTTTATTTTAAAACTGCCTTCAAAATACAAAATTACTTCTGGCCTAAGTGCTTCAGTAAGTTTAAGACTTTCCTGTTACAAACATCAGAAAACTCATTGTTAGTGCTCTTGGAAACTAAATTGTGTCTCAACAATATGCTGTGTTAAAACAATTACCTAACATGTTTTGCTAATGTAAATAGGTCACATTGTTTCAATTAGATTTGCCTTTAAAGCTCTTCCTAATAAATCTAGTTGCAAGAGACGTGCTTGCCTTATTTTCTCTAAAAAGTCGTTAATTTAAGCAACCCACAATCTTTGAGAATCTCAACACATTGCCTGCCACTTACATCAAAGTGTATTATAAGAGTTTTGTTTTGCTGCAAATACACAGAGAAGCCTTTGTCAAAATCCCATCAGTTACAAATGTGTGACTGAAATTATTCCTGCATTTCGGAGCAGAAGGGGGCTCAGGGGGGTGTCATTTGTCACCAAGTTGCTGTGACTTCACTCTCATTGCTGAATGCAACACAAACAATAAAATGCACAACTACCATACCTGTTTCATTAAGGGACATAATTCCAAAAATAAGATAAAATAAAATAAAAATCTGTGAAACTGCAAGCCTTGTTTCCTTTCCTGTTCACTAAATATAGTGTGAGAAATTAAACCTTTACCTAAGCTTATATTTTCCTCATCACCACAGGATCAAAAACTTCAAAAATTTGGAAATAATCCAATTACTCCTGACTTACCTTATAAATGAGATATGAAAATACATGCAAAGAAGTGGTTCTAGGAGCAAATGCTATACAAGTACCTCCATTAAAATATACCAAGAGGTGAGATCTAGCAAGTAAGTGACAAGCTATCCTAACTCAACATTTGTTTTCAATTAATTTACATTTAATTGCAGGTGCTCACGAAGTTTAAAAAAGATAACATTGATCTCTGCTCACTGCAGAATATTTTAATCTGGAATCATAATATTAGACAGTCACTTAGACAGTAAGTTACTTTTGCTTTGAAATAATATTTACATAATAGTACACCAGCAAACAGGTCCCAGACAGCTCTTCCCAAGGCTGTATTAGACCAGAAACAACCAACATCAGGAAGAAGCGGCTGCCTCTCAGCTGAGCTGACAAACTTTCACTCTTCAACTTTATACAAATGCAGCAGTAATTACTCACTTAACCTGACACCAGTTCCCACATTGCTCGTTCCCACAGACTACATGGGCCAGGAGGGGATGAATGTCTTCCTGCTGTGCTACACGTAATTGCTGACACCCCAGTGTCCCTCCCGGCCTTCCAACAGCTTTACAGGACCAACCAAAAATGCCTTTTCCACACAGAGCCACCAGTAAAATCAATGCTTACACTCCCTGACTGAAAGGGGGTTTTGCCAGTAGGGATGTTTAAAAAACATTATTTAGCAGCTGAGTTGATTAGACTGCTCTATCCAATCATTTTGGATACTTAATCAACCACTTCTCAGACTCCTCCAGTTTTCCCTTCACCATCTTGGTGAGTCACTCCTTTTCTCCTCCATTTTCCAAGACTCCTATTGCGTCCCCTGTCCCTAATACCTTCTGAATTTAGGAACTGTCTATAGTATAAAAACTTGTGGTCATATCCAGGCCTCTGCAAACCAGATTTTTTTTTTTTTTCCCATAGAAGACTATGATATTCTGGCTATTCCTAGTGGAACTATTACTTCTCAACTTGTTTTGAGTTTTATTTTGGCTTCGGGGGAAATACTCTTTCCTATCTTCACCACTCCTCAAAAACCAGAAGAACTGTCTCATTGCCAAGAAGAACACAACTTTCTACATGCTAATTTTAAATTCTAAAAGGGAATAGTTGATGAGTATACTCAAAAGAAAAAAAAAAAAAAAGAAACCCCATGAAACAAGACCAACTCTCTTCCCATGGCATTTAGATTACACAAGCTAAAGATCGGAACCTTACTTCATGGTTACTTTAGTACACCCAAACAGTTTTCTTACTTAAAAAACTGGAATCGAAGCGGAGACAGATTAGTCTTTAATGACGAAAAAGGAAGTATTAAGTATAAAATGAGACACAATACTTGAACTTCCAAAGGATTACTATAATAAGTTAACAGGTGGGAACATCTGTGTTACTGATGACCTTTGAAAAGAGGAGGTCAAGATTACACAGAAGATGCCTGATGATTTCTGGACCTAACTTCCAGCTCTGGTACATCATCTAAAATGGAATAGACACAGGATGTACCAATATGCTAAACAGATTTTCTGCACAGAGAAACACTCTGAAGCCCTGTGAAGCTGTCTGAACAGTTTTCATTAGGTCTACGCTTTTGGCACAGAAACTTAATTCTATAAGAAGCTTCAATTAAAATCATAACAGCTCTACAAGTATTTAAAAACACACAAAAAAATCCCTTCAATGGATTCCTCTAAACCAAGAAAACATAGCCCCTCAAGCATGATGTCTGGTACTATAAAGAAATTAGAGATGGAATACCAGAGACTCTGAAACTACTACCCTCTAAGACTAGACTTTAGATATGTCAAATTGTGATCTATTCCTATCCAACATCCTAAAATGTCGAAGCCATTCCCAGGTTACTTGTCTTCTAACAGATTTGTTTTGCCATTTAATACAGAGAAAAGCACTGCAATTCTACTACAGAAGCTTCCAAGTGTTTGTTCAGCCTAAAGACAGACCATAAACCTCACAGTGTAAGTGATGTGGTATTATAGAAGACTTTTCCTTCTGCATTGCAGACTAAAAAGAGCATAATAATGATCTGGAAAACTACAGAGGATGTTCTCTGGGTTTTAATTCAAAATGTCAGACGTACGCTGCACGTTTCACCAGATTTCTTCTAAAAAAAATTAATTAGCAAAGCGTAGAAACACCAGATCGCCCAAGATTCATTTTACACCTCATCTTATTTCCAAATGCTTGAGCTTGAAAGATTCCTTAATATTTTTTAACCGATTTAATTATCTAAAGTATGCTACTAATTCTGTAAGCAGGCTGAAAAACATTTCAAAGGTGCTTCAACAATCTTAACTAGGAATCATTTAAATGAACAAGTATCACAGTGCAAGAGCAGCTAATTGTAATAAAATTTCCTTATGATGGCAGCATAAACCATTCTTATGAAGCACATCCCTACAAATACAAAAGTGAGACCTCAGCTCCTCTAAAAATTGTGTTCACCACCTTTTTTCGCCTGTCCACACTGTCATTTTTACACTACTTCACAGTCTTCAGATTTAGTCCCCAGAATTCCATGGGAGTATCAATCACCTTTACACATGTAATTTATGAAGAAAGATAGGGTATTACCCTCCAGAGTATTTTGAGAAGGGATGGAGTTTCATGCAGCTTCCCCATATAGTCCACTGGGTTTTTTTATCACTTGTATATTCTACTTTGGAAAGTTTGCAACTGCATAGTCTACATATCTGTGCGAATCACTAAGTTCATGCTTCAATCAAGATCTATGAAGTTCTTCTGAAGAATGACCTTCCACCGAGTTCTTTTGCTTCTTGTGTTTCTGCACTACAAAGAGGACAATACCATGACTTGCAAGATCCCACTGCCAGAAGGATGCTGAATATGCAGTACTTTGTCTTACCAGCCCTCCACAGTGTACAAATCACTAAGATTTATAGGCAGTTGTATACTTTTATAAGGCAAGAAATTTACTGAGTTCAAAATCTGCATAGATTTCAGCTTATGAACAAAGTATAACAATTAAGTCTGTGTTGATTAAGAATAGGTTTGAGATTAAAAAAATCATCACTATGCTTAGAAAGACCTTCATTTAAAAGCTATTACAAGTATAAACCACTCTCTTTAGACTGCACTGCAAGCACAGCTTTGCTGAGGCTCCTACTGCCAAATCTCATCACTTGAGATTTAAAAGGTCATGCAATGACCCCCTTAGGTCAGTCACCACAAGTTCCTCCTTAACCGAGTTCTACCAAAATAATCTGACTTTTTCAAACCATACAGTAGAGTATAAAGGAACCCAGATCACTGAGACAGCAGCTGATGAAGAGACAACATAAATAGTTATGTTAACTGATCCAAGGGGACAGTAAGCTCCTGGAAGAGTAAAGACTGACCAGTAAGAATGAGGAATGTCCCCAGTCTGCTGCTCAGTTACAAGTTTCATATCTGTCTATAGCCTTCAAAAGTGCACTAAGCCCTCACTTGTTTCTTAGAATGCCTACACAGAGTTTCAAGACCAGAAGTGTATTTTGATTTATTTCACCTTTATGTTACTGACTACCTCTGCTTAAATATACCTAGAAATCTTCCCAATTTACAGGTTTACACTCTCTCTGATTAATTTCCAACTACTTAAAGAAAACAATCTTGAGACTCCATGAAAATTAAAATAAACAGCCACTCACCCTACTTCTAGATGTTAACAAACACTGAAAGAATAAACATCCATAAGGAAAGGAAAAATGCAAAAATTGCGAGTCTGGTTTTGATAGAACAGATGCTAGGAGAAATGCAAATAAAACATGTCTCTAATCCATGAAATACAGGACAGATATACTTGTTCTGGCTTGGCATGCCTGGACAGAGCAAATATTGTTGCAACACCCAAAAGCAGCAGAAAAGGCTATTTGGCTGTAGTTAAGCTTTTCCTATCTCTCTTCATGTCTCAGGAGTTTTATCTGCACTGTGGTAAGAAGGGTGGTTAACACTAATTTTCTCAAATCTGACCCAGATTACACTGATTGAAAAGACTGGCCATATCTTAATTTGAGGGTTTACAATGAGAAGATTAAAACAAACCAGCAGCATCTTTGTTTTTAAGCACTACACTCACTGAGCAGCAAACAAGTACCACGCTAGAGAAAAAGTAGCTGTCATTACACCCCAACTCCCAAACATTTATGGTTTCTAAGAGAGTTACCATTCCTCCAAAAACGTCCCATTTTCTTCTCCATACACCTTTACACTACAGCTATTTTGGCCAAGACAGGAGCAGGGCTTTACCATATTTCCTCTTCTTAACAGGATTTTTCAAAAGAGCAGCAAAGCCTGGGAGCAGCTGGAGCTTCAGAGGAGGATTGTCTCATTATCAGTAACAAGAAGCAGAATAGATGAAGCAGAGCAAAAAGCCAAGTTTTCCATCTGAAGGGACAGTTCCTGGGTTTAAAAATCACAACTTAAAATCAATACTCCATTGCTGGTATGCATATCTGTGTGTATTATTATATAAAACAACATCATAATAGGAGTCCTATATGAATTTACAGCTTTTTGTTCCCTTATGTAACATTAGTTTAATTTGAGAAACATGATGGCAATTGAGTTATGTGAAAGAACTACCTAGATGCAATTAGAAACCACCACTTCCACCAGTTTCAGCAAGGCACTTCAAAATATAATGAAATATTCATGGCCATATTGTGACATAAGAGCCTACAACCAGCTTAAAAGAAACAACAGGAATTTCACAACAGCCTGTTACTTTAAAATGAAAAAAAAAATAATGAAAATGTGTATTTGGCAAGACAAACTTTCCCTCCCCTTTTTTTTTTCTTTTACTCTAGTCTTGTATCTCATTGTTAGAAACTATCAGAAAACACTAATTTTTATGCAGATGTAACATGCTAAATACTCCATGGCCAATTTTTTTTTCAATTATTAGATGAAAGTTTTCTTATGAAAGGAGATAACTAGTTGAACACAAATTTAAGGAAGAAAAAGCCTGAAGTTTTAAAAAGCAAGAGAAATAGAAGATTCAGAGTTAGATCCAAAGCATGACCTAACAACTGAAAGGAGAGAAATGCAGAGATAATGCATAATGAATGTCCAAGAGTAAATTGATCAGCAAGCAGGAGGTACCCAGCATAAGTCACCACTGTAACACAGCAGTGAAAAAGACAAAATTCAGTGCCAGGATACATCATGACAGGTATTTCCAGAAGAGACAAGGAAATATTTTAAGCAGCCTTCAACTGTATTTCAGCAAGTCTTAATCAAGACTATCATGCTACATTCTAGACGATACACATTTAGAAACCATCAAATAGGTGCATGTAAAAAGGGCTTTGTGTACCTGGGGAAGAGATCAGGATACATCAAGTACAAACAAAAAAAACTCAGATGCAATTAATTGGTCCATGAGACAACAATGTGGTGAAAATCAGAAGACACAACTTAGTCAATAATAGGCTTGCAGACATTAGAAATAAAAGGCAATTCACCAGTATTTCATAACATATATAAAGAATATGTTACTGTGTGTAAATATCAATAAATATTTTGGATTCTACTACACCTCTAACACCATGAAACTTCTCCAATTGTGCAAACACCTACTTGTTTCAAACTTCAAAACTTCTGAATCAAGAATTCTCAATAGAAGTCTTTCATCTGTAACATATTAGAAGATAATCTGTAATGAGTTTATCCTGCTAAGCTACTATGCAAAGTAGATTTAACTCTTCTTTTCTTGTGTCCTTAAACTGCCTAGGTTCCAGCAACAGTACTGGAATCTCCTCACTCTCCCACCAACCAAATGAACGACAAGGGCATCTTCTTCTTGCTGGCAAAGTAAGAGCTCAATTTTCATGCAAAATTTCATTAGGAATATACCTTCTTCTGATATGCTCTTAAGTCCATAACATCAGGAATCCCAGCCTGCTCTGGATTCATTAGATTGTCCCAGAAGTAGAGACCCATTTTGTTGCTGTTCAACCTGTGCAGCCAGGATGTCCAGACTACTGAGACACGGATGTTAAAAGCTTCAAATGATCTAACTAAATCTAGAGAAAGGAAGATATTCCTGCTTCATCCATAAAAGGACAACAGCAATACCCAAAATCTTGCCCCAAATTAATAGGAGGAAGACTTTGTAGAGTAAGCCTCACCCTTTCTCAGTGATGAATCTCAGGGACACAGAAAATCCTAAATCCTAGACAAGAAGAGGCTTCAGGCAATCATCTAGTCCAATCTTCTGCTGAAAATTAGACTTTAGATGATCCAGGGTCGTCTAAACTGAATCTTGAATACTTTCAGCAAGGGAAATTTCACCCCTCCTCTAATCAACCTACTCCAATATTCAACTGTTCCCAAAATGAAGAAATCACCTTTCTGGACTGATCAAGGATGACAGTGAATGCTTGGGAATGCTATACTTGGATGGAAGAGTGTAGTGCTTTTACAGCCCCTTCAAGCCCCAAAGAATATAAGCATGATCTGTGTCACACAGCTTTTCTTAGGTGTGCATTTTTCAAAAGGGAGGAGGGGGGGGTAGAGGATGGATTTGCTAAGCTCTTACTTATGCTAGAAATAAATATTATGTTAAAATAAACATTCATGTATTTTTAATCAATAAGTACTAGACTAGGCCTGACAAGAACAACCACACTGGAACGTATCTGGCTAAGAGGCACCTGCTCATTAGCACTCCAGCAAGAAGAGTCAAGCAGAGTAGCATTAGTCAGGGAAATACACAGTTCCAATACTCAGGGCCAGCCTTGCCTTCAATCCAACAAAAAGCTTTTGGAAGGCAGCTAAGAGCTGCCATTTGCAAACAGAGGTGGTATTTGACATCTTTACTCAGACCGCAGCTCCTGGAATCACGTAATGACTTGAGAATGCATGCTTTCATCTTATAAATATGGTCCTAATATTCATATTTTAAGAGGAAAAAAATAGGCCCTGAAAATGCTCAGGAAAAAAAAAAAAGGAGATAAATGTGTAAATAAGGAAGAAGAGGCCAGTAAATCTAGAAAATGTTAAGCAATTCTCAAGCAGTATACATTCCAGACATTCTATTACACACCACAGATAAATTATAATCAGGTGCACAATTATGTTTTTTTCATTTTACTCAGAACTTGCTACTAACCCTAACAATTTCCCTTGTATGTTCCTTTCCGTACCCTCCACAGGAAAAAAATCAGAATTTGACATCATAGAGACAACAGCTCAAAATGAATTTAAATGAAGCAAAACCAAGTACAATTCTTTGGCTTTACTATTCCTCAGCTGCCCCATCTATCCCTCATTTCTATATATCCTTCTAAAACGAAACAAGCCATATAAACTATTGGCATAAGTGGCACCAAAAAAAGTTCCATTCAAGTGAATTCCACAAGGAAGCAAAGGCAATTCGGTGATTTTCTCATAAAGCTGTTGTAGCTCCTCACAATGAAGATCAAAGTAGCACACATGGAAAAGTAACCATCTGAACCAAGCAGAGTGATGTCCTAAAGAAGAATTAGAGCAAGATAATCACAGATGCCTGCACTGACATTTTTAAGTTAACTATAATTGGCTTGAAGTTTTGCTACAGCATCACTGACAGTAATGGAGTTCTTCAGTAGCAATGGTTTGATTGAAAACAAAACAAGGTTTTAAAAAACTTACATTTACTCACAAATATTTTAGCTCATCCACTGAAAAATCACAATAAACAATGAAGATTTGAACAAACATCTCTCTTACAGAGCTCTCTACCATTCTTTGAAAAAACTCCAATACAACAAGCACTCCTCTTCTGGGTTTGCCAAATTTATGAAGTCTCATAGTTGTATTATGTTATTTAAGCAAACTGAGTCAGGATAGATAAGCACTTCATGCACATAATACTCATAAGGTGCTAAAATTCAGGCTTGCCTTTAAGGGTGCTTTACCGTATACAACCACTCTTCACAGCATAGAGCTAAAAAAGGAAACCAATGCAAAAGTCAACCAAAAGCCAAGCTTAATAAGCCTTCTAAGTTTACTAAGGCAGTTTTAAGCAACACTAGACTAGAAGCTATGTAGAGCTGCCATCTGGAGGGTGAAGAAATGCTGACAGAAACCTCATTACATCCAAGAAAGACAAATGCAGGCTCATAAAATAGAAAAGGCCCATGCAGCAAAGGCTGGAGACCAACTGGCTACAAAACTGCTTTTTACAAAGGGCTCTTACAGGTCTTTGGGAAGAAGCTGAACACTATTTATTTATTTATGACACTATTTTCCTTCTACATCTTGACCTCTTCACTATGTTAGAGCAGGGAAATGTAGAAAACAAACAACAAAAGAATCTATACCAAGAGTATTACACACCTTTGAGTCTCCTAAGAACAAGCAATACCAGGAAAGCAGGGTCAGGAACAGACAGTCCTTGTCTCAAAACCAAGAACTAGCATATCACAATAAGCTGGTTCACTAAAAAGGACTGAGGGCTCCTGCAGAAAAGTACAGACCGACAAAAATAATTATGGAAGCCTCAACATACTTTGCCAACTGCAAGTTCCTTGTCCCCATCACCTGGAAACACGTCTGACAAAAATCAGTTTCAACAAAATTCAAAAAGACCCTCCTCACACACAGAGCTCCTTTGGTCCTCTGGGTGCACTCCCCAGAAGACTAGACACTTCTATTACTTTCATGAAGCTGAATGTTCTCACTCTGAATAAAGATGAAGCTTTAACAAAGATAGAAACGGAAAATTACACCATTGATGTTCATTGTCTCTCTTAGAGAGATACAAACACTGAGATTTTTGAAGTAAGAACTACTTATTCCTATTTCTATTATCTATTCTAAACTTATTTCTATTTTAAAAATATATGACATTCCTATAAAACAGGCCTTTATATGAATGGTTTCAAATTACATTTTATTCCTGTATTTCTGCTTTCCCGCTGCCTCAAGAATACTCACAAACGTAGATATAACCTTACACCATAGATACAACCATACACCATTGTAGTCTACAGATTCACAAGGAAGTTTTCTTGACTTAAACCGGGCTTCTTTAAAGCATACATTTAAACATAAAATTTTACACTCTTCCTGCCTGCCAATTCAGAAGAGAGATTTTGTCTAAATCTGACCAACCTGTGCCTTTCTCAATTTCATTGAATTCTTTCTGAACTACTTTTGTAATTCTGAAAATTGTAGCCCTTCATCAAAATAGAGACACCTAAAATAACTGCCATCTTGCATTAACTGCAATCTGCTATTTCCAGTGAAGAAATGCAGAGAATCAAATGTGTGACAAGCCCATTTTAAAGAAAATGCCTCAATCCTACAATTTATTTTTCTTTTTATATTAAATAGTATTCTGTTATTTAGAAATCCTCACAACTGATACACTGGACCTTAATTTTGGAATTATTTCTCACTGATTATATGCCAGAATCACCACTACATTCTACCAATATAATTTCTTTTTGTAGATAAAAAGTTACTGTTCCAAACTCTCCCCCACCTAAAAGGGCGAAAAGAAAGAGCCATACTTGATCTGATAAAAGTCTCAGGGCTTAAGAAATATTCTAGTAAACTTTGTAACAAAACAAAACACCAAAACCCAACTCACAATTCCTCGGCTCTTTGTTGGATTTCATTACAAAATAGATGTAGGACAATGTTCAAATTCACCACCTCAAGTTAAAAATATGAGTTTGTTTTGCCATCTGTGGAAACTACTGTGCTGGCTTGAAGGGAAAATCGGCAAGAAACTCCAAGTCAGGAAAAAAAAAATTAATAGGCGAGAAAAAAAGGTAAAATAAAATAAAATAAAACAAATGCAATAGTACAAAAGATCACTGACAGAGTCAGAATACAACCTGAAACTGTGGTGGTAGCAGTCCAGATGAAGTGGTCTTCTTGAAGCAGTGATCCTGCAGAAAGGTCTGGCAGCTCTTGTCCTCCGGGAATCCAGTGGGTAAGGCTGCCTGTGCTGCCCCAAATCCCAGACTATATCCAGGTGGGAATGCTTGGCTCCTCCCCCTGGGCAGAGCATCTCACAATGGGCTGATATCATTCTATGAGTCTTGCAATGGGTCCTTGATTGCCCATTAAACAGAGGTAGCTCCCGGAGGGAGTCACCTATGAGTCGTGCAGCAGGGCATTGATGGGCCATTAAGAGAAGATAGTCTGGAGGGAGGGGGCAAGGGAAACACTGCCCAACCTAGTTTCAACAGCTCATGTAGATGGTGATAGAATACATACTTTGGGCACATTTCACATTGCAGCCTAGGACAACTATTTTTCTGGCAGTCAATACCAGAAAGATCAATAAACCCTATAATGGATTTCCTTCCCAAACCTTTGCAAAATAACTCCATATTAGCATAAAAAGCAGACAGCAGAAGATTGCAGATTAGCTGCAGTTTTCAACCCGACTACATAAACATCTGAAGAACAATAAAGAATTTATCCTATTTATTCAAATGAATCACTTCAATTTGCTCACCAGGATCTATATACAGACAGGTAATCCTTCTGCTTTCTGTGATATAGAGAAGTGTGCCTTCTGTAATTAGGTTTACTCCACAAATACTTCAAGAACGCTGTCCAGCAGCAGAGCCCCACTCCTTACATTGTCAATAAATGCCTTCTGCAGAAGTGTGAGGAAGGCATGCCATCTTGCATGAAAGGCTCCCATCGCACTCATCTTTACAATTTAGCTGGCCTTTCTTGAAGCTGTTAAGCAACACATTTTGTTAAATGTCACACCAAGTGCATTCCGTGAGATGGAATGTGCCACGGTGTCCCCACAGAAAGCACATCCTCCCACCATAGCTGTAGATTTCAATGCTTCTTTGTATTCCTTATTTTGAAAAAAAAAAAAAAAACCAAAAAAAAGGACAAAATTATCAACTTTTTTACAAGTAGTAACTCTCTATGTACCAAAACAATAGCTCAGTATTCTCCAAAGTTCTTGAAAACTTTGAAGTTCCCCATCTCAAAAAGTAGCAACACAAAGTACCCCACCCCCAGGAAATTCTACAAACCTAAAGTACATATCGGAACACATCAGTGATCTAACCTGGGTGTCTGCATACCCTTATATTCAATTTCTATAAACAGTACATTAAAGCCTAAACTATATTAAAAGAATTCATATCTATATTCTAAACTTCACAAGACATTCATTGTCTATAAGCATTGGTAAAGTGCCCATTTTTTAAAACAAGGGTTTAATGCTCTTCCAATAAAATTTTAACAAAGGCATTGTTGAACAAATTGTTACTTTTTCCTACCCCTCATTTTTGGCATAATAACTTCATTTTAAAGCTCACATGAAATCCAAGGTAAGCTTTCATAAGTAAAACTACTTAATTTTAATTATCCATTGTTTTTATTTAACTGGAGCTATTTTAGTTCTGCTCACAGAAGTGACAGGCATAAAAAGCAAACGCTAGGTAAGAGGGATCTAAGAAGATTAATGTAATAAAAAGTAAAATAAAATTACTGCAGATAGGAAGCGTATAGACCAAACTTCAAGGACAACTGCCAAATCTCAAGAAATGTCTGCTCTCCTGGGAGGTGAAAATCTCCCAGTTGTGCTCTACTTGATTCTCATCTACCATGCAGCTCTACTCTCAAATTTTTCTCCTGAGATTCAGGTGGTTTTAGAGTCTTTTTGCCTTCTGCAAAGCCCTGAGCCGGACACAAGAAAGAGACGGAGTCTTCAGGTTCTGATGTTTCAAGGTTGTGCGCATTGTTTATTGTTTCTTATCTTACAATTCTCTCAGTGCCCAACTACGATCTGTGCAGCAGCTCGGGCATCTGACGACTCCCCCCACACTGGGCTGTTGCTGCCTCTTATACTAATTGTTATGTACTCTTTATTTATCATTATTTGCCACTACCTATCACTTACACTAAACAGGTCATCTCTACTTTGACCCAATCTCCTTAAACTACTTTGTGCCATCGTCACTGCAGAAAAACGAATGAGGGAAGAAGAAAGAAGAAGCAAGAGACAACGCCCAAAATCCTCCATCCTGCTCCATCTACTTCCATACTAAAAACCCCAAACCACTACTGTTTTTCACCCTGTGATAAGCTAAACTACTATCTTTCACACTCTTGTGGCCTGTAATTCATCTTGCAGTGTAGGAAGCTCTCCCATGGACTGAGATCACAGCCAGTGTCTTCCTGGGCTCTGTGCCAGGGTCCCAGACCCCCTGTCCAGGTCTCTGACCTTCCAGGGCAATCAAAGGAATGCCCTGTGTGATTGCAACACGCAAAGCAACCACACGGAGACAAGAGATTTGCAGGGCAGAGATGTTCCTCAGAGAGAGCCCAAGGCTGAGCGAAGGCCGAGGGCTCCTCTGCCTGTTTATTTCTTACTTTTTATACATTTGTGGGTCTGGCTGTGGATTGGCCTCTGGAGTTATCACCCCCCCAGCCAAATGGCCAGACCAACTGCCAGTTACAATTGTTTTCAGGTTAGAAATATGCAAAGAAAGGACAGGGAATGAAAAACAAAGGATTTGTTTATGTTACATGTGTGAGAAAAAGCAAAAAACTGCTCCTAATATTGTACAGAAGCTAAAGAGACTGACTCCATCTTATGAACAGTCAGAAGGCTTTAAAACCTCAGAAAAACCAGCGTGACAGCCCTGGACTCTGACACTCCACTGAATGTGTCATTTTCTAAAAAGCTAAGAAGGCCAACAAAGATCCCACTACTACTGAAAGGAACAGTACCCCACTTCCTGCCTTCCCAATGGTTCCTCTGCACTGGTACTGGTGCCTGTGCAGCCCTGCAGCAAAGAAAAGGGCAAGCGATTCAGCTGAAATCAGTCTCCCAGAGGATGTGTTTCTAGCTAGAGCAAAGAAGTGAGCTGAAGCATCAGGCTGCCAAACAAGCATTCCAGGACTGGTCAGGAAAGGGCTGCGAAGGAAAGATATCACAGAAATGTCGGCATTCCCTCCATTGACAGCTCACTCTTGGGTTAATTTAAGCCCCACTGAAATTTATTAGCCAGACAATTCGTGGTGTGCTCATCCACAGCCATCAGGAAAGGACTTTACACCTTTCCCTTCTAATGAAATTGAAGTTGTTGAATTAATTTGCCTCTAACTCATCCAAAGCTCACTGAAATCAGCAAGCTTCAGATTAGACCTTGAATGACCTAGAGTGGTGAAAGGACACAATTTACTTCCTTTGTCCTTTGTTTCCCAGAAATGCTCAGAAACAGGCACATGTTAATTCCTTTGCCTCTTGCACTCCCACACAACAGCTGTAAGTAGCCCTCTGTCCAGTGGCAAAAGCTATTTCAAACAAGCACATAACACCCCCCTAATCAAAAGAGCAACCCAAGAAAGAAATTCCAAGTCCTAGGAAGCAACAACAAACCTTCCAGGGCACCATTTAAAGCCTCTCAGAATACACAAGGCATATGGCTATGATGGAGTGAGGGGACTCGAGAAATGGTACCACACAGAAGACAAAAGTAAGAAACTACCCAAGGTCACTTGTTTTTAAAAAAAGTCTTGGTTCTTCTCCCCATACATTTTATAACCTAAAAAAAGGTGAAGATCTACTGAAATAAAGGGAAAAATAATATTTTTTTAATAATATAACCTTCAAAATAGGTACTGCAGTACTCTTAATGATTTATTAATGGATTTTCTGACTTACACAACTACAGTTCTTTGTCTTTCACTTAGATACTCCCGTTGACAGTATTTTGTTAGCTGTTAGGAATCTGAAAGCTCACAACAGCTATTGTCACAAATGAGAAGCAAAACTAAGTCTTTGTTGAACAGCTTAATTATATGCAGGCAGAAAACATTTGTGGGCCAAACTGAACACGGAAAAATAGTAAGATATCTGAGTCTGAGTTCAGACTCTATTTAAAATGAAAACTTTGTTTAATCCCAGAGTATCTAGACTAAATAAGAAAAACCCATGAAATGTTACACCGCAGAAACAACCATCCATTCTGAAATAATACTCTGAATTTCAAGAAAGACAGCATTACTAATTTCTTTTATAAATATTTGTTATTCCATCAGTCCCAGACTAGTAGAAATCTGAAAACACTGCACAGCAAGGAGAGTGCTCTCCTTTCTGGACCCAAATCAACAAGGACAGCAGTTAGCATGTATTAATTTCAGGATATTTATTGAAAGCATTTAAGGAAAATTCGTTACCCAAGTAAGTGACTTTTCTAGCCCTGTTCCAAAAGATCCAGCATCAACCAGGTACCAGCTGCACAGTGAATTGGTAGAAAGCAGCTGCACATTAAGTTTCTACATAAGACACATTCTTGTATCTCTAAGCATCAATTGCTGAGCTAGTCACTGCATTGCAGTCCCCTGCATTTCACAGGGGAAAGAAAGGAAGTTTGGGGGAACAAGTCACCTATTTTAGATTTCCCAGTTGATGGGCTTCAAAGAAGAGCCATGGGTGAGCAGCACACTCGACAGCAGGGCAATCATAAAAGAACGAAGTCCCCACAAGACTAAGTGTGGTTTGACAATGGCACAGATTTTAGAACACTTTGTTTTGCACACTTATCCTTCTGGCAGCTGAAAACACACAGTCATATCAGGACACAAGAGTCCCAGACACGCTCAGCGCCATCCTTCCCCTCTTACGGGATAAGAAAATCTGTAATTCTACTAAAAACATGATTTCAGCATTCTTAGTAAAGACAATTCTAGAAAATAACCCATGCAAAAATGTCTTTAAACACAATATTAGTGAATAAAATACCGTAAGAAATGACAGATGCTAAAAGGCAGAACCAAAACAACACTTCTACTGAAGTAACAGTCAACAATGTAAAAGCACACTTAAAAGCTAATCCCACTTAATTCTTCATGAATACTTTGTTTCTTTTTCTTAACTAAACTACAGGGCAATTAAAAAAACATCTAAATTATTTGCACTTGTATTTATGAACACTACTGTAAAAATGTTTCTAAATGAAAAACTTTTTAATGGACGGGACAGAAAATGATTTTGGAATCAATTTGGATTTACATTTTAAATATAACTGTACCATATGGCTTTATATACGCACATATACTTGTATTTATATATATATATATATTATATTTTTATATAAAGTGTTCTGCCAATACATCTGTTCATTCTAAGACCAGACTGAAAAGATTTATAAACTATTAATTACCAAAGTAATTTATTAAATGAATAGCTATTGTTCTTCAGCCAAGAGCAGCATACTGCTGAATATCTCAAGTCACACAGTATTTATTGAGATACACATGGAATTGTGCAACTTTTACTGAATACTTGGAAGTTTCTCTCTCATAAAACCTGCATATATAATACAAAACATTAAAATGAAATATATATTAAAAATGCTGTACAGCAAGTGCTATCACAGCATTTTTTTCCAAACAACTGTGCCAAGAAAGAAGTTTGTAGAAATAGAATACAGAGATACTGAAAAGAGTAACTTTTAGATTGGAGCCTTCAGGATCAGTTACATTAAGAATATCCAAGAACATAAAGGAAGTGAACAGTTAGAACCAATCTATGCTAAAGCTGAAAACACAATTAAATGGCTGAATTGGTATCACAATAAAGTCTAGCCAAAGAGCCTTTTTCCATTTTCTAAGACAGGACTGCAGCTTGTCCTAGATCAGCCGGGAGTAGAGGAGTCATGTGCAGCAAGACTCTAATTTGGAAATTATTTTAAAAAGGAAGGCATTGCTCATTGTGTAACTTCCAAATTCACATGGGGAGACTAGACTGAATTATAATTTGTCTATTTGAGTCTGACTGTAACAAAGTTACCCAGAATACTTAAAGGAGTTAATTCAAACTTCAAAGTTTGGGGGAAAAAAAACCAACAACAAAACAACCCAATTCACAACATTTAATCATCACACTGAAGGAAAAGATGACTAAATGCAACCAGTTTGGAATTACATTGTTTAAAATACTATTAATCAAAAACTTTGGGTGAGAAGCAGACAAGGAACATGAAGGCAGAGAAACAGAATGACAGGAGGAAAAAAAAAGAAACAAATAGGGAGCAACAAATGCTCTACCTGATAAATAAATCTAATCCTGTACACCTCCCGCTTCCACTTTAGTTTTCAGGTAAAGAGACGCATAAAAACGTATGAATGAAAGAATTACAACTGCCCAAAGCTTAGCTAAAAGTAACAAAATATTGCTTTTAAGACAGTTTACCTTTTTGACCTTTCTGTCCTTTTTTCCACTTCCAGAACTATATCAGCAATCATAGCCTTTGCCGTAATTTCTACACAGCCTGAAAGCTTAACTCTTTATCAAAATGTCTGCCTAAGTACAATATTTTCTATACAGAGAGAAATTATGTTTCTTTAATCAAAGTATCCTGTTTTAAAATGCAGAATTCTGACAGCCCTGCTTTCCCAGTTTTAATGCATTCCCTAGAATACTACAGAAAAAGTTAAACTGCAGGACAGGAGAAATGCATGTCAGAAATGCAACAGCATGCAAAAATGAATCTATGACAGGCCTGGGGTTTATGAGATTGTAATTACATTAATTTTTGAGACATTTCAATTTTTCCCCAAACTTGAGTGACCCATTACGTAACATTCCTCATTTTCCATCCATTAAAATTTCACTTATGAATACTTCTGACAACTGTCAGCACACTCAGCTTACTCGAAAGGCTATTGTTAAAAATGCATATAAAAGGAAACAATAAAGACAGATACTGTGAATTGTACCTCAGAGAGCAGAAAGTTTCTGGAAAAAGTCAAGGCATGATATTTAAATCTGGCAAAATAAAGCCTTCTATTATTTATCAACGATCAAATCTTCTAAGTAGGCTAACTTAAAAGTGTGCAAGTACCATTTATCCTTCAACGTTATCCTGTATTTCATACACAATTTTTGCCTCCTATCTTTTCATATATTTGCTAATACTCACTATTTATGGGTACTTTGGTAGAAAGCCCATCATCAAGGATGATGCACATTCTGGCCAAACATCACACTCAGGGAGGACTCACTGGAGGTGAGGGTCATGGAATCTCAAAAGCGTAGTTCCAAATTCAGGACCTCGGCTACAAGCAAGATGTGAGGCTCTCAAACTGCCAGCTTGAACTTCTAGTTAAACAGGAGCACGTCAATTATTTTAGGAGAGCAATGGGCACATCCACAGCTGCAGAATTAATAGGAAAAAATGCCATACACCATCATCGTACTCCCTTACACTATTACATTTCCCATGTCTTTCATCCCATATGTAGTTTCAGGCCAACGCTGTCCTGACTTACTGATACTTTTTCTGTCCTTGCTGGAGTCTCAGCTCCCTTGTCCTGGAGTGCTACTGCACGCTGGCTCCTGAGGTCCAGCCCTCCCCAACACAAACCACACCACTGTTTACACATTCCTACATTTCTTCTGCATGGCTGGTGAACACAGGAACTCCACCACTTCTTCAGCTGATTGCAACTCAGATAACTGAATGGAACTTATGAGGCACACATAATGAGAGTTAATTATGTTCACATGATGCAACTGAATTTATAGTCACACAAAACCTCAGCTACTCTGACAATTACACAGACCTAGCAAATCCTCGTGCTCAAGGCAACAAGTACGCTACACTGACTTCAGAAGAGGTAAGACAGGACAAGCATGCCCAGGTGTACTAACCCAAACCAAAGCAGGATGGCTTACCTAAATCTTCCACACAAAATTAAATGTGTGTACATTTACAAAGTTTTAGGCTAGAATTTAACTACCTAAGAAACACATATTAGATTGTTCAGAAATAAACAGCAACAACTATTTTCTTACTTTGAGTAGTTTAGCTACATAAATTTGATCTTTTTACGTACTGACAGAAGACCAGCTCCAGTAGGATTCAAAAGTGTGAACATAAAATCTATCATTCAATTTCACCATGAAGCTTAAAAACAAAAGGCCTCAACAAATGCCTCAAAAAGGATGGCAAGTTTGTACACTAAGTGCTGAAGAAATTTCATTTTCTAAAAAGGCAATCTTCAAGGTCACCAGCTAAATCATCACCAAATGACCTTTACATTAATTAACCAAGTCAGACATCATCTGTTACACTTCAAGATTTTCCCCCCATAAAAACCATTAGTGAAACAGGCAGTAAATGCATCTGCCCAGCCCTGTAATAGCATATATAACCAGCACAGAGACAGTACAGACACCTGATTTCATACCAATTATAGTAAGTGATGCAGAGATGAAGCAGAAAACAACCAAATACATGTGCTGAGTAATAGGAAAAACAAGTCCTATTTGTTTTAATAACTTCATTTTTCTCCTATTCATTAAATAGTTGTAGGACAAACTTTACAAACAAGCAAAGCTTTGATATGCGTGGTGCCATTGTTCTGGTCTTGTTCTAGTACTTTATGCATAGAAATTGCATACCATTCATATATTTGAGGAATACACGCAAAGATACACAGTTCCAGTCAAACAGATATTCTCTCCAGCTAAACTACAAGTGTTTCCCCTTTTCTTTGATCTTTTATGTCACACACAGAGGATTTTACAAAAGTATGATGCCTATGTGGAGGTACTGTATTCTCTACACCAAACAATTCTGTCTGCAATAGAATGGCAGCACGTGACATATTGAAAAGCACTGCAAGCATGCACATGTGCATCCTGGCCAAATTAACATTCCCAGGATTTGGCCCTGGCTTTAAACCACAAATAGACATGTTCTAGTTATATCCTGTAATGATGCACTGTTTGTTTTCATAGCTACTGTATTTTTTCCACACCAATTCAGCAATCACAGAAGTAAAATGAGCACTCAATGTTTCCTCGTTTACTGACTAGTATACAACTGAGTAATCTCCTAACCATCCTTGGAAAAGCTCATGTCCATTTATATAATTATAAATACAGCAGCTCACATTGTGTACACATCCCTCCACTAACACTTTCCCTCTCCTGTTATGAACTGCAAAAAGTAAAAATTTCTTGGGCAGCACATAAACACAACCTTCACTCTTTCAATGGCTCAAAAACAAAGCATTTATAGTTTAAAATATTTTAAATAAGTGCTTCTTATTCTAGTGTATAAATAGAAAACTACTAAGAAAAATATCCACCCTATTCAATAACCAACCACCTTAACTGAAGATAATATTTTCCAAAGCCTTTCTGAAGACACCAGAAGTCATAAAGAAGCTGAAAACTTACATCACAAGTATGAACAAAAGCAATTGTTGTTGTGTCTGAATAAAGCTGACTACAAACACTTTACACTACAACAGGCCCTTTATCGTAAAATCCAAGAACTTTAACAATTTAAAGTAACAATGACATTTTACTGTAACAATGACATTTTACTGGAACTTGCCTGGAACTCCCTGATTTGCTGGATAGCTCTCCACTAGAATATTTACTACACTAGCAGCATCTCTGTAAAACCTTCCCTTCTGACAAGATATTTAATGCTTATTTTCCACACATCCAATATGATTTTTACCTCACTTGTGTATGAACACAAGTTCTGCAGCTCCGTGCTGATTCAAATTTTAAGTCCTGCCATTTTTCTGTGCATATGTGGGAAGAGGGAGGGTATGTTTGTTTATAAACACAGCTAGCATACCTTGTCATACTTCCCAGACTCTAGATGGTAAGAACAAGGTTTTAGAAAGGTGGTTTATTGGCAGTATGTATGGGTTTCAAGTCATGCACGCATCTGCAGACAAGCACATTTGTTGCACAGTGGTCTACCTTTGGACTTCTACCAGTTTCCCCTGCAGTTCAACACCAATTTATAGCAGAATTTATAGAGGAAAACAACAAAGACTCCATGAGTAATCCATGCCAAGCCCCAATTAAGACTTTCAAAACAATAATTACTTGGTGTCAATTGTGCCAGCACTTCTTATATGAGCATGTTTTAAGAATCCAAGAAGGGCTAGCCAAAGACTGCAAACACTTTATTAGCCTTTATTCATTCAAGAGAATCACTCTAAAAGCATCTACAAACCCAAATCTGCAACAGCTGTCTACATTTTTTATTGTAACCCTCAGCACTGTGAAAAGAATAGGCTTTTAGTTCGGAACTAGTTATTTTTGCATTTCTATACAGAAACACACTAAAAAGACTTAAAAGAGACATATGTTAAAGGTTTTTAATTGCCATCCAAGCATTAATAAACTCTTTTTAATGACTGAAACCCTGTTCCTTAAGAGTAAATAATAGCAGTTACCAACACATTCACCTTCTCATTGCAAAAAAGACTCAAATTCTGTAACAGCCTCAAAATGAAGTTGTTAAAAGACACAGGAGCACTACAGAAACCAGCTGCATGGGGTTTCTTAAATACAATATTAAGGTTATCCTTTCTGTCAGCACATATTTAGTTTGCCACCACCTCTTTCAAAGCACTTGCCTTACAAGAAGGTTTTCATAAACTTCTTTTTTGGAGCAAATAATGAATCATGCTAAATCTAAGTGGATTGCATTATTACAAGTTATTTAACTGATGTTTAGAAATTACTGGTGCCAACATACCCCTCCACATGAAGTACTCAGGCAGCTTCAGATATCCTCTAAATAATCATGCAGAGATGCTGCAGAACCAAATGACAAAAGCACGGCTGTCTGTTTTCCTGAGGCAGGGCACACCACTTGCTAACTTTTAAAGGCACAATTTCAGTACAAATTTGATTTATGGAGGAAAAAAAAAATACCAAGTGACTGAAGTAAATAAAGCTAAAGGTCTTTCCCTAACTTCAGTTTTTATGGACAGAGATCAGATAGTAACTTTAAATTTAATAATGCACAGGTTGGCTATTAAAAAAATACGTTTTTTTTTTTTTAATTCTAAATGTGAATTTGGTGGTGCAAAAAAAATCACATTAAAACTATCCAGCAAATTTCTCCTGCACACAGAAATTTTGTGTTTACTTTCCAAGCCCTCAGTGCTGTTCTTCCAGGATTTGGTAACGTCCCCATCCCAAGTCAGGCCCACCCACCAGAGAGCATGACCAGCAGGTTTGCAAAGCTTAAATCCCCAAATTAAAAAAAAAAAAAAAAAAAAAAAAAAAAAAAAAAAAAAAAAAAAAAAAAAAAAAAAAAAAAATCCTACCACAACTATGTTTCTGCATTCAGAGAGATTGGAAAGCCCCTGAAGATTAGCTGAGCCGGCAGAAAAACCCAAACCTGCCAGAACAATTCATCTGGCTTAGATGTTCTTCCTTGCAGTCATATTTCCTGAGGAATGCTCAAACCCAGATGTATTTCAACTTGGATAAACTCTTCTGACATGCTGCTCCTGTGACTCTTCTATGAGTAGAACCCCCTCAACACACCAGAGGTTTGGGAATGGGGATGAAGGAGGGAAGGCAGCCTCTCACCTTGAGGACATCATGCCAGGACTCCTTCGTGCTGTCGGGAGGATGCACGCTCCCAGGGAACAGGCACACGCATATCCCAGGCACACCATGGAGCGCTCCCATGCAGACACCCCCAGCTCTTCCAGGGCTCACTGAAAAAAGCAGTGCCTCATCCCACTGCAAAGGGTGAGCAACTCCCAATGAAATGGCAAGTGAAGCTTTTTTCCTGCCATTTACAATAGTGCTGATCTTCGGTGATTAAGTGCAAACTCTGTTAAAATGTTTGCATAACTTGGTATCTTCCAATATTCAAAGTACTGCATGTTGCTGTGTTTACAGTACACTACCCTGTTTTTACTGGCCTCATACGCCACATAAACAGAGGAGAAGGATACACTGCTCTTATTGTCACAATCTCCCACACTGAACCACATTATTTTAAGTTACTGGTCCTAAAAGGAAAAACAGTTCTAGCATTGTTATTTGCTTCAATTTAATTCCTTGTAATCAATATTAGGCAGATCACTTAAATAAACTTTACCAGACACAAAACTCCAAATGTACAATTCTACCCTGAATTATCAGGCTTTCTGTAATTACAGAAATAATTTAAAAATCCCACATTATCCAGGAAAACAAAGTTATGAAACTATGGTGGTTAGAGAAAAGATGCATCATTTCAACTGTTTTTCAAGACTAATTAATCCAAAGTGAGACATTTAAAAAGTAGATTTATTCCTTAACAGTCACGAAGTTGGCACAAAAAATGCCCTCTTGTGGTACAGCAGAACCCTGCAGAGCCTGCCACGGGGTTTTCCAACTCAGCTTTTTGAACAATGTGAGACTCAGGGCTTTAGTTTTGAAACTAAAATGAGATAAGGAAAGCAGGTTATAAAGTAAACTAAAACTGCAGGTACCATTCAGAGTTTGAATTAATGCTTGCACCCAGTTTCTCTATGTGACTCTTAAATTTTTTTTTTTTTTGAGTGTTAATCTAAGTAGTGAGTACATCTGGCCCTCCTATAAATCTGAGCATAATCCAATTCCTGGGGAAAGCTGCTCTCTGCTTGAAACAGAGCACTTCAGCAGATTCCTGAGTGGGGAGTTTTCATGCTGCTTGGAACTCTTTATTGAGGAATATGTGTAAAAGCAATTTCAACATCTTCAACAATAGGCAACAATTTCCAAGACGGCCTCACTCTTCCGCATGTCAGACCATTAATTCTTAGATGTACCGCTGATTGTGAGGAGAACAACTGATAGACAACTACAGTCAACAGATCTTTCTCTCATGGAGCAAAGCTAGCACAGTACACGTTTTCCTGTTAAAAGAAATGTGGCTGCGACAGCTTCAATTCCCCTACTTGGGAGCAGCATCTTTCACACAGGTATTATTTTTCCATCTTTTCTAGCTCTCAGCCTGCCAAAATGATCTTAAAAGTAGTGGCTCATTTGCAAGCAAACAAACAAACAAACACCAAAAAACAAACAAACAAATTAAGAAGCCCTTTAAACTGAAGTCAACTCTCCATAAGCGCTAAAATCCTGAGGTTCCTCTCCCATCCTGAGCCTACAATACAGCAGAGAGCACATTCTTTAACACATCACTCTCTTGGTTGCCTCTGCTCAACCAATGGCAGTTTGGACAGCCTCCCAAATTATTCATTTTATTCCTGAGGACAGTCCCCAGTAACTTGGGTCCCTGACTCTGCTCCTCTCCAGTCTGCAGTGAGAGGTGTTGCTCTGTTTTTCCCAAAACACAGCTCAAGTAGGAAGCAGCTGTTTGGAGGCAGGGAATACCTTATTTCAGCTGCCAGCTCACCTGCAGCAGCCCACAGCAAGGTCACACTCACTAAGGTGAGCTCATACCAAGTGCTCGGATGGAGCTGGCAGCGGCGGGAGAGAATGGGCAGGTCTGACAGTTTTACATGCGAGACGAAAAAGAAGCATTTTGATCTTTTGCTTCAGCGCAATAATTCAAAAACAAGAAAAAAAAAAAAAACCTACCACTAAACAGTTTTCTAATCTACTACAAACCCTCAATAAAGCATGAAATTTTAGTTAAAGTATTAAGACAACTTTAGAACACAAGACACTTTCATTATTTGAGTATCTGATACTTTTTCTTTTCAGACACAAGGCATCCATGTTTGGTTTTGACAAAGGCATTTTCAAAGTTTTCAGTTAAAGTTCCAAGAATTTTTTTAAAATACTTGTTATGAAACCAAAGCATTTAAAAACGAAGTTATCGTTTAATCCTCAGTGAAATCACTAGGTCATTTCACCTGTAGGAGCACAGATGTAAACTCAAAAGAGTTTTAATCTTTTTTGAGTTTTTCTCAAAACTTGGTTTGTATGTAGCTGAGATGGAAGTCTCCCCACAAAGAACAGGATGCACACACTATATTTGTAGTGGTCTGGCCCCCCCAGACAACAGAACACCTACAAAATGGTTATGGAAACACACACATGGCTGGCAACGAACACCAGAGCAGATTCCTCTGGACAAAGCCCTGCCAGCCATGCTGCAAAGTTACTCAGGCAGTTCAGAAACCATGCAGGATTATGGTGACAGAGGTTAGAAACCAATGTGACAGCAGGGGAAATCAGTGGGATTGAGATATTTTTCATCATTTTGCTCACCCACCACTTGCAGTAAAGATTCTCAAATCAAAAGTCATTGGGCTGCATTCTTCCAGGTGGAACAGTTCAACCGCCCTTTTCTTCCTAAATACAACTGAGCTTTTCATCACTTTTGAAACCAATAAATCAATATTTCCTTCCAGAGTTATCCTCGCTTGTGTCTATTTTCTACATCCTGGTCTTGCTAAACGGACAAGTTTACTATCAGCCACTGAGTAAAACCAAGCCATAGGAAGATCTACAAACCACTTATCCCAACTTATTAAAAGCTGCCATTTTTCAGACAGTTGTATATAGTCCCCCTCCAGTGCTTACAGAATGTAAGCAATAGATTTATGTGTGTACATACACACATAAAAGGAGATAGGCTGAAGAAGGAGAGAAAAAGACATCACAAGTGTCCTTATTACCTCAGAATGGTTGTTAAACCACACCTAAGATTGGAAGAGATTAAATCTCCAACCAGTAGCAGGCTTCCTCCTCAACCAGCCCTCCTCAGGCATATCATAACAAAAAATTCCTCTCTCTATAATTTATCCCAGATCACTAACCTGAGTGCTGTCCCACGATGTCTGCAGCTCTCTTTGTGCCTCTGTCTTCTGATCCTGGAAGGAAATTCTCAATCTCTGTACCCACCCGCCTTGACTCAGCAAGTCTCCTCTCCAGAGCACCAACCTACCCATTTAGGCAGAGAGCACAATTTCCCAATCCCCACAGGAAACAACTCCTCATAATCCTTGAGCAGCTGAATGCTAGGAAGGTCTGTCATTTACAACATCTCTTAGTGTATGCATGTTTCAACAAATGGTATCGATTGCACAGGTCACAAGTGTTTCAGTTTTCTTGAAGAAAAAAGCACTTCCCCATCAGCTACACGGCAAGAATTCATCAGACAATTGTAGGTCCCTCAGTTGTTTGCAGCTACTCCGAGCAGTTAAGATACCAAATTATACAGTATATCCTGTATCCAGGCAACTTTAAAAAGGTAGCTGTGACATTAAAGATAAGCTTCTTTAGCAGGCTATCTAAGAAGACTATACAAACACCCCCCACACACACATTATTATTAAGAACATATGAAGCGGCAGCCCATTTGAGTGGGAAGGTGTGCTTTTTTTCCAAGCATTCAAATAATGGCTTTTCAAAACTCGGAATCTCTAAAAACTGTTATTCTTTTAGTATTTTTAAAGTTTATTTCCACAGAAAGATTACATAAATAAAAACCTGTTTTTCATACCCTGCAGAAACTGTTTTCAACACTGATGGGGGAGGGGGATATCAACCTAAGAACTAGAAAGCTTTGAAGGGCACTCCTCTCCTGCTGCATTTCAGATTAAGTACAAACTCGTTCCTCTACCTGTCAGACCTGTTGACAAGCAAATAGTTCTCCTCACAATTAACCACTTTTAAAAATAATAACAAAAAAAAAAAAAATTCAAAACTTCACAGTTAGAGATATCCATAATCTACTTGAAAAGTGAGTCAGTGAAAGGAGTCTTTATCCCCAACAATGGTAAAAATCGACACATTCAAAATGAAGGAAAATGAGCATAAAAACGTCTGTAAGCTGAAAGTTTACTGCAAACTTCTGACTGACCCACCTGAAACAGCATGAACTCCAGGAAAGACTTAGGACAGAATAGCTCCTGCCATTTTACAAAGCTTTTAAAAGAGATCTAACTATTTTTCCCCGAGCATGAAAAAAAAAAAAAAGATACCAAACACAGAAATATTTCCTCAAAGCAATTTTTGTCAGTAAGTATAGTATTTATCGTGTTTTTGGAAGATGACAAGTGCTCACCTCTCAGATTTATTTATCCAGCATCAGATACCAAGAAAGCCGCCACTAGACAGTCTTTGACCTGCTTGAGCTTCAGGAATACTCTTTGCAGGGGGAGGGGAGAAGCTGCTAGCTATACAATTACAAATGTATTTTAACATAAATGCATTTTGACACAAACTGATTAGGAAGAGGGAATAACTTCGCTGTCAAACTCTTCCAAGATTACAGCTCTGCAACTTTCTTAAAGAATGGAAGCTACCACAAAAGTAGTTGTTACCTTAGATGGAATGACACAGAAAAAAGTTCCTTTTTGGGGTTGTTTGTTTGTTTGGGAGGTTTTTTTTTGTTTTAGTGTTTGGGGGGGGGGGGGTTGTTTGTTTGTTTTTGGTTTTGTTTTGGGGATTTGCTTTGGTTTTTTACACACAGCATTCAGAAGCCCAGAGGGATGTGTTTGGTTTTGCCTAGCAGATGAAGTGTAAAGGCTTGTTTTTAAGACCCTGATGCCAAATCATCTCAGGAGCTTTTCAAAATGCATGCACACATAATTATTTCAACACAATACCACAAAAACCTTTCCTATATTATTTTTGTAAACTCTGCACTTTAACATCATCCTTGTTAATTTAATTTGCCCATAACATAAAGTGATAAAGCAATTAATGTATTCCTTAACTACTTTCAAAATTTTGTTTAATGCTTTAGCTTCTGGGCAGGTAGAGAGAAAATATTTCCTTCTCTCATTCAGCAAATTCAGATAACAAGTATGTCAGAAGTGAAGAAAAACTACTAGGAACACACTTGAACCACCTTTTCTTTTTGCAATTTATGACCCACTAAGAGTGGGAGAACAAATTTACATGGCTTTAGATTAAAACCAGCTTGAAAAATAGAAAAGGAAATCACGATTTACTATTCAAAATTAACCTGAAGCACTCAAGAAAAAAGTACTGTAAGATTTAAAAAATCCATTTGTATCACAGACTATTAAGGCAAATTTTATTTTAGCTCGCTTCAGAAGTAAAATTCCAGTGGGACCCATGTATTAACTGTCACAATTGAAGTTGTTTTGTGACTTCTACTCCAGATCACCAAACATTCATTTCTGGAAACACCATGGTGGAGCATGAAACACTCACTGAAAGATTTCATATATCAAATTCAGAACAATCCAAAACATTACCAAAAAACCTACAAGTAAGCAAAATTATTTAAATGGTTAAGCAGGGTATAGTTCATAATCAGAAGTAAATTTTGTTCAGGAAGACAGCAGTTCAACTATGGACAACTTCTGACGCACTACACTTCCCCACAAGAAGTAATTTCTCTGATTGCTATAGAGAAATTGTTTTGTCTACCTCACAAACAGTTAAAAGCTTCTAGAAGGTTGGGTTTCCTTAAAATAATCCATTCCTAAGTGGCAGATTCAGATGTACCCTAAACTTCTTAACTAAAGATCAACCTAAAGAAAACCACAGTCAGCTGAGAGAGAAGAAAACTCCCTTTAAATCAGCAGAACACTAGAGCTTTCCTAACTCTGCTCCTGCACTCCAATTCTTCATATGGGGAATCCTCCCAAACCATAACATTCTCAATTGACACCTTCTCCATATTTCTACTCACCTCCCCAGCGGAGAGTTCTTACTCTGGCAATTTAACATTTTCACTGCAAATATCAGTAGCCAAAATAAATGGAATGCCAAGTTATTGGCATCAAAGAGCTGCTGAGTCAAATTAAGCACAAAAATGAATAACGCACTAGAATTTTTAATATATTTGCAGAGGTCAACAATCACCAAAATTCACTGAGAACAGCACTTCCAGTACACTTTTCTCACTCAGTTTCATCCAAAACTGTTATACAGACCCAATAATAAGTAAAAAACCATGCTCATTATTATTCATGGAATTCCTGAAAAATTAGATTAAAAGAACAAAAAAGTTAATATATCATTAACATTCTGGGAAAAAAACCAAAATTGTTGATGCTGAATGTTACTTTTAAACTCATTCCATTTGCATTAGTTCAACTGGAATTATCAAAGCTCATCCAGTGCATTAACAGAATTTCTTATTCTGCTGCTAATCACAGAAATCTTAAAAACTCATGAGAAAAAAACATTTTGGAATTTTCTTTCTAGAGAAAATAGATATATTATTCACTAGCAGCCTAATATATAGGGTTTTTTCTATAATCCCCCTGCCCACAAAGAAAAAGCAACTGGCCTGTTTACAATGTACCTCATCCTAAGCAATAAAAACTACTCAGGAAACAGCTGTGTAGCAGTCTAAACATAAACTTACAAGCGTTTTCATCTCTATACACAAACAAGGCTCTTCTGCTCATCAATAATTCAAATACTACTCACATTACTTAAAAACACAATTTACAACTACTTCCTTTTAAGATTTCAGGCAACACTTAATCTGATTTCCACAAACCACAGTTTCCTCGAGCTCCTGCTGTCTGCCCACCACAGTGACACAGAAACAGCACACTGGCAATCAAAGGCACTCCCCAAATTGTTAATTGCAATTCCTCTGTTGCACCTATCGAGGAAGATGAGCTGGATAAACCTGGACTCCTGTAGCTCCCCTCTCTTCAACTGCAACTTTTCTGGTGAGGGAAGTCACATCATCCATACCCAGGAACTTCCAATTTTCCTCCTTGATTTCTGTCCTTAGCCCATGTTATTTATCAATACCATTTAACAGTTTATTGCTGACTGCTGTCTCTGATCCATGGGGAAAAAAAACAAACAAAATCCTAGGACTTTCCTTATACGCAATGCTGATACAGCAAATGGTGCAGAAAGAGAACACAGATTTGAAGGGGGAGGGGGGCAGAAGCTGCATTTGAAACCACCCATATTATCCAACCTAAACACTGTTCCTGGCCTTTTCAAGTCCACACTGCTTGCTGTCCAAAATGCTTCATCTCTTTTCAGATTTCAGAATGTACAACACATCCAGAAGTCCACACTGAAAGGATTTCAGTTTACTACTTACCTCGTTTTCCAGAAGTATTTCACATCCTTCCTGCTCTTTTGCTAACTTTGATTCTTTTCCTTACACAAACTCAGTTTAAATAAATAGTGTTTTGCAGCCAGGCTGCTGTAGCCAGGTGAGGGTCAGCCTCTTCTCCCAGAAACAGGCAACAGGACAAGAGGAAATGGCCTCAAGCTGCACCAGGGGAGATTTAGATTGGATATTAGAAAGAACTGCTTCACCAAAAGGGTTGTCCAGCACTGGAACAGGCTGCCCAGGGAAGCAGTTGAGTCATCATTCCTGGGCATGTTTAAATTCATTGGCACTTGGGAAGTGGTTTAATGATGGACTTGGCAGTGCTACAGTACTGGCTGGACTTAATGATCTTAAGTTTTGTTTCCAATCTAAATGATTCCTTACAGTAGTCACTAAAAGGAGTAGATGTTTCCTTGTAGTGCAGAAATCCACCCAGCACCAGGGTTATTTAAAATTTAAACCTCGTGCAAAATTTGAAGACATTTCTCCTGAAATTCTCTGGATCACCTGGCAAAACCAGCCATGTTGTTGCAACACTTCAAATTGCTCAGCGAGAGAGAAACCACCAGACTGTTAAAATCCACATTATTTGTAAATCTCTCAGCAAGGACTACTCTACATCAGTACAGCTCCTGCTCAGCAAATACTGGGTATTATGTTTAAATGCCTTATTCATGTATTTTAATAACTTGTGTTTAACCTTGCACCAGATGCTATGGGATAGCAATGTTAACTGTGACTTCTGCTTCTACCTGAAATAGTTTTTAATCCTTCAACTTCAAGGAGAATGCAGAAGCAAAACCCAGATTTCATGCCCAACAATCTAAATGCCCAGCAATCACATGCCACACCAAGGAAACATACATAAAGTCATAAAAGTGAATGCTGTTTTAATTCTTTCCCAGAGGACACTGTCATAGACAGACCTCAGTAATTTCAATTTCCCTTCCACCATTCTGGTGTTTCCGTATTTCCTTAGACAATACTATATTCTCTGGAGGCAGGGAAATGCAACTCTCCAGAAAGACTCTTGATCCAGAGATTTGGCTGTCCACCTTCTTAGACAAGTTAGCAATAAGGAGAAAAAAACCAGACAGTGACACTGGAAAACATCTGTTACACTGATACACTTCACCGAAGTAAAGATTTATCATTCCACATTTCAACTGAATGGACTAAATATCCTGTGAAATGAGTATATCAAAGCCCAACTTGATACCTGTAATCTCTTCATTTGAAGAATTTCATGTAATGATTTTACATGAGAAATAAGTCATTGACTTTTATTTTTTTTCAAATGAGTTCAAACTGCACCTCGCTACAAAGCCAACTGAAAGAGCAAAAGGAAAGTGGTTAGGCTATTTAAAATTGAATACTGGGAATAATAAAATGCAGTGTTGAAGCAATAAATCTCATCACTAAATTAGACAGTTTTAGGCAGTCAAGCATTTCTGTGCTAAAAAAGTAAAGCACAAAAGTAGCATTTAAAGAATTAATCTATGATTTCCAAGGAAGGAGATAAAAACATCTGCTCAAGCCACTTGACAATATAATTGTCTTAACTGGAAAGCAAGCAAAGACTCTACATTTAAAAAATTACATGTTCATGAATTCCACTCTTTAAGTAAAAAAATTTTAAAATAGGGCTCATATTCTGAGATTGTAACAATAAATATCAAGTGTTTGAGAACTGTCGTCTAAGAAAAATGGATTTCATCATCTTGCAGCTAACTTTTATTTATTTAATTTTAATTTTGTCCAGGAGATTCAGTGTGGTCTTCAATCACCATGTCCACTGTGGAACAACTGTCTACATCTAGATTTTGTCAGTGTTTTCTCACCATGCAAACAGCTATGTTATATTTCCTGATCTTCAGCAAAAGGTACAAAAAATATGACTGCTTTACCCGCCAGTGAAAATTACATAAAACAAATCACACCCATTAGCACAGCTCTGCCTCCAGATGTGTTTAAAAATTTTGCTGAAAAAGATCTAAGAGATCTGTTATGCCAGGTATTAGGATAAGGCCCAATTATTTCCTTTGATTCAAAGTAGGCATGGAACTCAAGCACTCAGAGGGTAACATGAAGAGCACACATTTAAAATATCCAAAAATTGGCTTCAAAAGAGACACATTAAAAAAAAAAAAAAAATTACTTTAGCTTTTGGCCTCTGATTTATGCTGCTTGATAGACAAACACTGCCTTCATGTTTTCATTGCTCTCCTTTATATTGGTACCAATTTCCTAAGTTAATCAAAGCAAATCTTCCTTCTCCCTTGAAAAAAACCAAAAAAGTAACTGCAAAAATAAATAGCAATAAACGTAAAAGTTAAGTGAAAGCTGCTGCTCAAGCATTTTGTTACTTTGAAGATGAATGTGAAAATATGACATTTTGAAACAAATATGATCCTTGCAAAAGGCAATAACTTTTTTTCAGATTAAATAAAACAGAAAATTAACAGCAATTTCCTGCTTACTCGTATTTTCCAGAGTCTATACAGAGCTCCTCGAAAAAATCACCTGCATGTTGCAGAATTAACATATATTTTTTCAAATGCTTCAGTAAGCCCTTAGTTCAGGATATTTGGTCTCTGGTAAGTAAATAAAAATATAATAAAAGCCCTCACTTGACAAAGAACTGTAAATAAAATCCAGTATTACTCAAATGCCTCATTTCAGCAGTGCATCCCAATCTCATTTTAAAAGTTTTGGTGGTTTCGGTTGTACTTTTTATTAAACTAAAGATAAAACCTTTAAAGATACAGAGAAGCAATAAGGAAAACAAGGCTTCATACGCAAAACTTCAGGCAGAAAAGCACATACCTACTATTGGTAACAAGGTTTTGTACCTGTCTAGACAAATCAGGGACATTCTTGCCAATTACTCCGCGGCAGAGAATCAAAAATAGAAGGGTTGGGCGCTTAACCAGATTCTTCTTGGACTTTAACATCTTTAATTACAAATCTGCTTTTAAATTAAAAGTTCTGCTTCTAAGGATATAGAGCAGACTTTGTAAAATAGTTTAATAATGCTGTAGGAAAAGAGAATTAAGCTATAAATAAAATGTCCCATCTTTTACCGTTATCCAAACTGGGGCTTAAAAAAAAAAAAGTTTAAAAAGTACATCTAGGAGGAAAAGATGAAACAAATTAGATTTAGCAGCAAATTAGAGTCTACAGTCACACTGGCTAGAATTGGATGTGATATTAAATAAATGTGACACCACATTTATTTAAGTCGGTCTTTGCAGAGATCTAGCACTTCTATACTGAAGCAGTACACTTAATCTGTACCAAAGAAATGTAAATATTTGAGATAGCAAACTTGAATCAGTAGTGAGATTAAAACTCATTTTAGTATAATCCATCTGCAGCAAGTGGAATGATGGGAAAATGAAAGGTATAGAACACATATATTTCACAGCATACACTTCTCCTTTCTCTGAAGCACTTGCTAAGATCCTTCAGGATTGCCAGACCTGTCTGGGAAAAGGTACTTTTTTGTTTCCTCCATTTATAAAATACATCAACATCTTGCACTATCGGCCTGAAGATAGGTAATCCTATTCTCTAGGTCCAGTTGCTAGAGTTTACTGCTGATAGATTGAAGAAGCAACCTTTTTCAACAAAACATGTGGCATTAATATCAAGATTCTGCTGTCCCAAATATTTGAGATTCTCTTGTTTCTGGCAGATATTGGGTAATTAAGGAAATAAAATTAAAAGTGTTGAATAAATTATCTGTTTCTTCATCTGATGTGACAGGCATATTGCACAGTTGTAAAAGCAGTCTGAAACGTAACTCAGAGTTATGAAAACTACTTTTAAGACTACAGCAATACCTGCCCATTACAGCGGTATGACTGTATTTATTCTTAATCTTTAGACACACTTTCAGAAATATTGAAACCCTCACTGCCATATATACCTTCTTTAAAAAGGCACATACATTCACCTGCACAGATCCGAGGAATGCACAAGTGGACACCACTTTAGGAAAGAGGCTGAATGAATGGATATTTTTTCTTACACATTAATGTTCAAAAGGCTGGAATGTGTAGTAAACAAAATGCGGAGGCTGGCAGCTTTGAAAAACCAATTCATGCCTCTGCACTACAACACAAGGAAGCCACATAACCCCAACAAGAACAAAAGAATGTTGCTCTGTTTCCCAGAAAACTTTGATTTCCAGAAGCTTTCAATGCCTAAGAAAGCATCTCACTCTAAGTGTGTGTTATCCTTGCTGGCCTCTTCAGGCAGTCAAAATTCAGTTTTCCTACCTGTGTGTGTCTTGGAATAAAGGCAAACACAGATTCATGAACTAAGCTAAGTACTTTGTGGTGCAGCCTCACTTTAAAAACAAACTCCAGCACCTTCCCTTATGTTCTCCTCCCTTCCCTAAGGAATGCACACAACATCCCTCTTCATTCACATACCTTGCTGAACCAAACCACACGTGGCGTTTTCCTCACGCACAGTTCCAAGCTTGCTCTTCCAGAGGGCACTCCGAAGTTCAGGCATCGTAAACAACATACCCTTTTCCCGCTTTCTGGAAACTGAACTACAAAGCACTTCCTCTGCTCTCTGCAATTGGTAGCCAGTCCTGCCCAAGCACAAATCCATCAGCATTTACTGCACTCATTAATGAGTGATCTCCCATTTTAACTGTTGTCAAAAAGGATACTTGATTGTTTCCCCAGCTGGAATGAAACACAGCTACTGTATCCAACCAGCCCATCCAATACTCCCAGATCAATTCTGCTCACAATCCAGGACAACAAAAAGTATTAAACAGGCTGTCTGACCAAACCTAAAGCAGGAGAACAAAGGACAGGAAACAGAGACACAGAGAAACTGGTACAAGTAGTGAGGTTTACTTTTACTGGGCATAGTTCTGCTTTCCCCTAGTCCAGACGGAACACTGTCCTTCAAGAAAATTTAAAATGAGAAGAGGAAGAACCGACAGGGTTTTCCCCGGCCTGGCAGCTTTCCTCCTGCTGCCATGAGCCAGCAGAGGCCGCTCAAGACCATGGATCGCTCCCGCAGAACTGCGGGATGGGGACAGCGGCTTCCCGACCCTCGCTTCTCAACACAGCAGACACTTCTGGATTTTTCTTCCACTTCTCGGCTCCACACCCACTTTCCCACCCGTACAAATTACCTCAGTGAAGTCTAGTCCCCCTCAAGGACAACTCCCTACTGCAGGCTATCACTGGTGGCCAGAATTCACATTGCTGCCCATGGTGCTCTCAAGCATACCCGAACTACGTCTTCTACCCCTTGCTGAGGAAACACTCCAGGTTTCTTTCCCTAGAATTTTCCCCACAACAGCCTAGAGCACACAAAACCCACTCATTTCACCAGAGACTACCCTCACATTTTCTAAAGATGGTGTGAACTATCACTTTCAGTGAAGTTCTAACATGGTTCCAGCTACTCAATTTCTCTTCTCTCCAGGAACTCCCCCCAACTTGAACTGGCCATGCAAAGCAGTGACACAGTGAAGTGGTTCACGGGCCAGCTCCTCACAGGTGGGTTTCATGTCAGTTCATACACTTACTTACACATTAACTTTTATTTAAGCACCGGGTCAAGAACCACAAAGGACATCATCTACACAGAAGACCTCATCATGAGGGTAATCACTATGCCTTACAGTAGCTAAGTGCTCCAGTATCTTTTACTTCTCCATCACAGAGAACAGAACAAGAAATAATAATTTATTTACAGCAGGTCAAGGAACACATACAGTAAATTAGTGTTTTAGCCCACCTAAACAGCCACAAAAAAAAGATAGTTTTCAGCATCCTTCTAGGAGTGGGGAAGACAGGAATTTCTGCAGGGCAGAAGAAACCTGTTGATTAAATTTATTAATGAGATTATAAAACAATCTCCTCACATAATCAAAAGGACTGATCTCAATAATCCAGACTGTCTCTTCCCCTTTGGGCTTCTGTGATTAAATAATCATTAAGTGGGTATCATCTGAGCTCCTCTATGGTTTTCAGCGACATTGTACCTGAATGTACATGCTTGGCACAGCAGAATCAAAAAGGCAGACTCCCGCTTAGTGTGCTTTGCTCTTTTGCTATTTCCAAGCACTTGAAATACATACCATGCATATTTCCTACACACAGTACAGGCTAAATACAAGAATTAAAGAATAACAGTTGCAAAGAGCTACTGACTATTGCTATTCCAATTTCATGGGTTTGTTTCTTGTATATTCACTTTGTTACCCAAAGAAAAGGCCAAGTTGAACTAGAAACTGACTTCAGAAACAAATAAAAGGTTAACTTCAGAGATTTAAGTGCTGGATTCTACTTTTTTGTTCCTAATTCTAGGCTACAATTTGAATGCATGGTTACCTTTCAGATGTGCAATACCATTGCAGCTTTCAAAAACAACCTCTGTAGTAGCAGTATGCTTTTTTTTAACATATTTAAATACAAGACAGTTAGGTATATAACACTGCGAGAACAGATCCCTTCACACCCATAGCCGCCTCAATCTTTGAAAGCTGTAAGAAGGTAATAAAAAAGCATTCCACACTTTCCAACTTCCCCAAGTCTTTAGGATGATCAGAAAAAGCAAATGGAAAGGAAAACCTGCTCTATAATGCATATGTACACTGCTTTACCATCATCTACTACCCTCATTTTTATCATCACTACCCTGCATGTCCCATATCCTTCCCCTGAAAGAGTTTGCCAACCACAATCAGTATTTCACATCAGCAAGCCAACCACCAGAAACAAACCAGAGCCAGTACTGTCCAGTCTTCATTCAGTTCCACATATGCTCAGCAACAACCTTTCTGCAGTGAGTCTCCCATAAAGCACTCACCCCACAAACACAAGGTATTTGAAAAACATCAGTAAACAAACAAAAAAAGAGATGAAAAAATGCAGTGCAAGCTTTATTCAGCACTCAAAAACTGTGACAACCATGGTACTTTCAAAGACTACTACATGGAGATCCAGAAGAATCAGTTTACACATCACCTATTTAATGTTTTATTTAGTGATTTCAGGGTACGAGGCAGCACTGCCCTAACTGAATTTGCCACCATCAAGAAAACCTGAGGAATATTTGGAACAGAGAAAAACATTTGCAAAGATATGGATGTGCACAAATGGGAAAAACTGGAATGTAGCTTCCTAGTATAAATTACAGTTCTTAAAACTTAAAGCACTAAAGAAAAAGAAAGACCTGTATGTATCAGTCAGTTGGCAGCATTCGCATGTGCTGTCAGTGTGGGCATCTTCCCTAAATAGGCAAACAACCTAAAATGCAGAAAACTGAGAAATTTTTAGAGCCAAGAAAGCACTTTTGTTGTTTGAAAGCTACACAAAAGCTCACTCCAGCAGAGGATTCTGTTCGCTCACATGCAACAAAGATGACTTCATATTGCAAGAGGTGCAGAGAAGAACTACAGGATAATCAGACGGAGAGCCCTTTTTAAAAGGCTGCACAAAGAACTTGGCTTGCTTACTAGAGCAAAAAAAGGCTAAGAGGGAATGTGATTTCAGACAAGCATCTTGAGTAAATAACCAAAGGGAAAACAGAAACCCTTCAACTACAGGATAGCTACCCAATTACAGAGCAGCAAAAACCATTCTAAACCACAGCACGTTAATTTTGAGAGGTTCTATACAACAGAAGTGGAGTTTTGGAAATTTTCAAACTCCTGTTAGGCAGAAAAGGGGAGAAAATCTTACCTGGTTTTGATATGAAGCTTAACCAGTTATAAAATTTTGGTTTACTTTATGATGTTTCAAAACTTTGTTTTGCTAAATGATGCTTCAAGTTTGTCCGCAGCATTAAAAGTAGCAATAAAGACTGGAAGTAAATGGACATAAGATTTGTTTTTTCCATCAAATACAGCTCACATCCCATGTTCTATCTTATATTTTTATGATTTCAGAAATCAGTTGCAAAAGTGGAGTTAGCCTGTATCTATTTAAAGAAAATGTCTGATTGAAATTATTTGAAACAGAAATATAATTAATTAAATTAATTAATTTAATAATTAAACAGTTAATATTTTTAACTTCATTAGAGAAATAATAAAACTTACAAGATCCATTAAGTGGCCAATGTGGCAAAACTACAATAGGGCGTAGTAATTGTAGAAATTATCACCAAGGGGAAGGAACTTGGAACATTCTTTCTGACACCCTTTAATAAATTAGTAGCCAAGGAGTAACAATGTGCTTGTGAAATTTCTGTAGACAACACCCGACTAGAACTGTCATCAGTACAAAGAGGACTGGGTAGTTATCCAGGAGAATTCATGGGATTTGAGAGCTGGAATGCCAGAAAATGGAATTTAATAGTACAACATGTGAAATCATGCGTTTAGGGACCGGTAACCTTTTCTGTAAGCTGAGAACTCATCACGTGAAAGCAGCACAGGAAGAATGAACAGAGCAGTAAGGTACGGAAATCATCATCTAAGGATACTGATGTTTACATGAGCACAACAAGAACTCAATATGCTCATGGAAGAAAAAAATGAGAAATTCCACTAGGCTCAGGAAGCCTCCGAGCTGAAATTAGAGAGGTTAGAACAATGCTGGGGGAAGTATCACTGCCGAAGTGTTAAAGACTGTATTCCATATCAGGAGGATCTTTGGTCCGAAGCAGTTCAACCGAACAGATTTATGTTAAAACATTGCTTTGTCCATTCACAAAACTTTGTTTGGCTAAAGATGATTGAGTTTATTAAATTGCTTAGTAGAATATATACTCCATTCCTTCCTTCATTTCCTGCAGCAGTTCCAGCCCAAGGTAAAGAACACTATTAGCACAAATTATGAAAATGTAGTGCACATAAACCTAATTCAGTGGATCAGAAATTAAAAGTTTTGTAACTGCCTGACAAACGAGATAAGAGATGGTCTTCCGAACAGAGCAGTTGGGAAGATTTTAAGCTGCTCTAAAATTGCACTAGGAAGTTTCTGGACAGGATAGAAAAACAAATAGATGTATTCCTACACCTAGAAGTTTTTGTATCCATGTAAAGGATCTGTTTACAGTACTTTTACAGACTGGATAATAAGCCATCTCTGGGCTGTGCAACCAGCAGAACTTTTATTTCTTCCTTTCAATGCACTGGTCATAGATAAAGGGTGGCAGCTCTAAGTGTTACTGAGCTGCTCTCCAATGCTTTGCTACTACCTCCTGCTCAACAGTTAGGGCTAAACTAACCGCCTAGCCCAGCACTGTAAGGAATTCTCTGGCTCAGACAAATAAACATTGAATGCCCTTTTTCTCCTCTGTGGGTGAAAAAAGGACATTATAGGATCATCTGGAATTTCACTTAACAAACATCCAACATGTGAGGCATATGTTATACCTTCAGTCAATTGCTCCTTCCCCCGGCCCAGTATGGTTTGGAAGTTTGATATTTACTAAAACCTCATGTTACTCAAAGATTTTGGGGTACGCTCTGCAGGTATTTCAATACTGGACAACTGTGACACTGCTGTCACTAGTGGCTGGGGCTGTACTTAACAATTTAGGTTAGCCATCCCACTCCTGCACTGAAGCAATGAGATAGTCTGAACATTTTCGAATCCTTTTCTGTTGGTTCCTCTAAATTTGTCAGACATTCAGATTTCCGAAGGAAAATGCAAAGACGTCACACGTGACACATGACTCTAGACGTACCAGAGTTTTACTAATTTGATTAAATCTCTGCTTTTATATCGGTGTTTGGCTTTGTAAAAGCCTTATATCTACAATGTTCGAAAGAAGCTCCCTTAGTTATCCTGCTTCACCGCTACACGCTTGCATCTCATAGAGTAAAAGCACCTCAATAAGCAGCTTCTAACTGCTCTCTGAACAAGAAACGCCACATGAAAGATCCCGACAGCAACCACCAGCCCTGGCAAAGCAACTTCATCCGTTCAGCTCCGTCTCTGGGAAATGACACTGGAAGCCTTTCACTTGCAAAACTTCCCGGGGCTGCGTCCACAGCCACGAGCCATTTAAAATAACAAAACCACCATCCACCTCGGCCGGCGCACAGCAAGGCAACGCTCCACCCGCCGCAGATCTCACTGTAAATAGCGGGGAGGTGGGGAGCAGCCAGCTCACAAACACACACACACACACACACAAAAAAGAAAAAAAAAAAAAGAAAAAAAAAAAAAGGAAAAAAAACCCAGAGAAAACTGAAGTGCCGCCTCCAAGGAAACCTGTTGCTGACCAAAGCCAGAGCGAGGCTGGGGGGATCCCGCATGCCGCCGCGCCCGGAGCCAACTTTCGCGCTGGCACGGCGCACCCCGGTGCCGCTTTCGCTAGAGTGGATTATTAATGAAGCCGGCGGACGTGCGGAGTCGGTGCGGGGGCGGCCGGGCTGAGCCCGGGCCGCGGCCAGCGCCGCGCCGCCAGCGCCCCCGGGCCCTGGGCGCGAGGCCGGTACTCACTCGATGAAGTAGCTGGCGCCCTCCTCCGAGAACCCCTCCTCCCATCCGCGGGGCAGGTCTGCAAGGCACGGGGAACGGGGAAAGAGAGAGAGAGAGAGCAGGAAGGGAGGGGTGAGAACTTCTCCCGCGGAGCTCCCCGGCCGCGGGGTGAGGGGCGAGGAGGGGTCGCCGCGCCGCGGGCACCCACCTGAGCGGATCATGTGGCCGGAGTTGACGGGCTCGCCGGTGCGCGGATGCAGCCAAGTGGTGGCGCGGGTCAGGTCGCTGCGAGGGAGAAGCGGAAAACATGCACCTGTTAGCGAGGGCGGCGGCGGCGGGCGGGAGCGGGGCCGCGCTGCCCCCCCGCCGCTCCCGCGGCGGCCCCTTACTCGATGAAGAAGACGCGCCCGTCCCTGCAGACGCCGTAGGACCAGTGCTCAGGTAGAGTGTCCCGCCCCACCGCCGCCGCCATGTTCGCCGTGCGCGCAGCCGGCCGGGGCGGGGGTGCTGGCGGGCGGGCGGGCGGTCGGCGCCCGGCGCCCGGCTCTGCTCGGCAGCGCCACCGCGGCGCGGGCGGGGGGCCACACCTCCCGCCCCTCGGGAGGCCGCGGGCACGGCGGCGGGAGCGGGAGCCTGCGCCGCTGCCGCCCGGCTTTGTCCGCCGCTGCCCCGCGCCCGCCCCCCGGCCCCGCGTGGGTTGCCGGCCCCGGCGCACCCGGCGAGGCGCAGCGGCCCCCTGCGGTCACCCCCGTTGTCAGCCCCGGGGCCGACCCCGCGGTCAGCGCGGCGCGGAGGCCACTCGCTGGCGGGAGTCGCGCATCCCCTCAGGCGCTGTACGCCCGGCGGAGGGACCAGGATTGTCTCGTGCCCCGCTCCGGGAACCCTGGGAGCCGCGCCTGGAGCGGGGGATGTACAGGTGTGAGCGCACCTGGCCGCCGCCGTGCCCCGGCGACGCGCTCGCCAGCGGTCCAACGGTGAGGAGGGACAGACAGGCCGCGGGGACTTTGAACCTCGGGCGCAAGGTACGGGGGCACCAAGGTTAAAACATCGCAGAGAGGCGGCAGCAGCAGCCGGCTGACAAAGCAGAGCTGTCACCGGCATCGGGAGGGACCTCTGCCAGCCCCTGTGTACATCCATGACCTAGAAAAGGCAGAAGGGTAACGTGAGAACCCGCTCGTTGCATTTCAGTGAGGCTGGGCTGTCTCCCAGTCAAACCAAGACCCTAGCTGGTGCTGGTGTGGTGTGTGCGGATTCTCCAGCTAGAGTTAAATGCTCCAGTCACTCAAAATGTGGTTTAGGGACAGAGCGGATGGGACGAGCAAGAAGTGGGCTGCCGTACAGCAGAGTCCGTAGGTTTCTTATTCTCATCCTAGCGCCGGCCAGCGGAGCGAGGACGCGTGCCAGGTGGGGAGTCCTAGCCAGTGCCTTGGCTTGGCCGGAGACGTAGTTGCAGCAGGAGAGGAGGATTGGCAAAGCCAAGGGGTTCGGCGTGCAGAAACGACTCTTTCAATGAGGTGGAGGAGCCAAGCATGGCTCTGTGAGGTTCTTGCTGTCTGATACTGGAGAAGAGAGAAGGATCAAAAAGGCAGGAAATGAGACATTTGCAAGCTTGGCATAGAAGGAGAGTGTTAAAGGGGGAAGACAAGCTGCAAAGAGGAGTGGGAAAGGGTAGGTGGGTCTGACTGGGGACAGGTTAGTGAAGAAAAACAGGAGACCAACTGAGGACACGGCTGTGGGGGAGAGGGAGAATGCCAGCATGCAGTAAGAGTGTAAGCGAGGAGAGTGCTGCAGTAGAGGGAAAATGGTAACGTTTGCTTTTTCTTCTAAACAACCAAAATAAATCATCAGAAGAAAGTAGAAGGCAAGAAAAGCAGCATCAGTCAGGAGAGAGAGGGCTTTACTCTATTTCACACCGGTTTCAGACATTGCAGGTCTGGTGCATCAGGGTAGCTGTGTGTAGACTTCCCTTTTTGACCACTGTTGGAGAAGATACTATTCTTTGTATACATACACTATATATACACTACACCAACATGGTGTCATCTAACAAGCAAGAATGGTCATTACTGTGACACACAGCAGACTAACTGATATTCTCATCTTCCAACAAGCCACAGAATTTGTTTATCCACAGTTATAAATCAGGAGAGAGTATCTTGTAGCCCTTTGTCCTATGTCAGAATTTTGATTAAAGCTTTCAATATTAAAATTTCTGTGCTGCCTTCTTTGTTTTTCAAACCCTTTTGGATTTCCATGGCAAAGTTTTGGAAGGGGGAGGGGGGGGCTGCAGGAGTAGTTTCTGTAGGAAGCTGCCAGAACCTTCCCTTACATCCAACAGAAGCAATGCCGTCCAGCTCTAGGATGGACTCAGTTCTGGCCAATGTATTGGATAAGGGATTTTAAAAGGGAAAAAAGTTATCATGAAGGAGGAATTGGGCCCAGAGAATGCGTGAGATGAGTGAGAATATGTGAGAGGAACAGCTCTGCAGACACCAAGGACAGTGCAGGAGGGGCAGGAGGTGGTCCAAGTTCTGGAGCTGAGATTCCCATGCAGCCCGTGGTGCAGCCCATGGTGAGGCAGCTGTGCCCTTGCAGCCCATAGAGGCCCACAGGGACGCAGAGATCCACCTGCAGCCTGTGGAGGACTCTGCTCCAGAGCGATTGGATGCCTGAGAAAGGCTGTAACCCCATGGGAAGCCTGTGCTGGAGCAGGGACCTGCAAACCCAGGGAGTGAGGAGCCCGTGGTGGAGCAGAATTGCTGGTGGGAGTTGTGACCCTGGGGGAACCCACACAGGAGCAGCCTGTTCCTGAGGGAAGGATCACACCCCATGGAAGGGACCCACACTACAATAGCACGTGCACAACTGCAGCCCATGGGGAGGGACTTAGAGAAGGTGATGGAGAATTGTATTCCAGGGGAGGGACTCCACACTGGAGCAGTGTGAGGAGTTCTCCCTCTGAGAGATTTTATTTCTCAATACACTATTCTGGTTTGATTGTTAATAAACTAAGTGAATTTCCCCAAGCTGAGTCTCTTTTGCCCATGACAGTAACTGGAGAGGAATCTCTCACTGCCCTTACCTTGACCCACAAGCCTTTCATTATATTTTCTCTCTCCTGACCATCTGAGGAGAGGGAATCACAGAGCAGCTTTGATGGGCACCTGATGTCCAGCCAGTGTCAACCCACCACAGAAGCCCTAACAATTCCGAGTCATTCCAGTTAGGTGTGAGTTATCACAGAACTTGCAGTAAGGTCAGTTCTAGTGCAATTCCAAAGTAAATCAACCACAAGTTACTTAGTGTCATTGCATGTTTAGGTCTGTGCAGAAGAGGTTAAGACCAGCTCTTGCTCTGGAGTCACTCATTTGCCATGATGCTCTGAAACAAGTCTTCCATGCTCCATCAGCTGCATGAACTTAATGCATTTAGCTTGTAACTCCACCAGGCTTTGGCCATGACCACCGTAGCAAAATAGGCTTATCCACCTCAAATGAATAGTTACTTCATTGAATAAACATTACTGTGGTTTGGATTTCAGGTCCTAAAAGCATCTGTGCTGGGTCAAACTAAGTGTCTGTTTAGCGTAACATTCTGTCTCATGTACCGAAAGGAACAGGTGCTGGGAAAGAGCATGGGAGCCAGACAGACATAGCCAGCCAGACAGACTCCCCAGCTTCTTTCCTCAGCTCTAGTACCTATGTCCAGTGCTTGCCTGCAGAAGCTGTGAGTTCAGGAAGCTCTTGCTCAAGGTGTTGTTTCCATATCTAACTCATAATGGAACTTTTCTGTGAACCTGTCTAGACTAGAGCCCACATAACTTCTATCATCCAGCAGTAGCAAAGTGCTCCTAATGCTCATCTTACCTGAGCTGTGTATGAAGAATCACCTTCTTTTTTTTCTTTTCTTTTCTTTTGTTGTTGTTATTGTTGTTTTTTGTTGGTTGGTTTGGTTTGGTTTTTGTGGGTTTTTTTGTTTGTTTTGTTTTGAACCCAGATCCCATTTCATTGATTTTCTTCAGTTCTTGCTATGAAAGAGACTGGGGTCACTAGTGCAGTCTCCTGCAGTGTCAGCATTGATTTTAGACCAGGTGGCCCAGACCTTTGTCCAGGTAAGGATGTGAAAATATTCCAAGGACAGAAATTCAACAGCCTCTCCAAGCAACTAGTTCCCAGTTGCCTGTGGTGAATATACTTTCATTATATCAATTTAGAAACTCCCCAATTCAATTTGTTACCATTGTCATATGATAAGGGTATCTTGAGTTGATACATCATGGTGCCTGAGGCATTAGCACATTATCACATCCACCTGCAAATTACATACAAATGCATTATTGAAAAAGCATATTTTCTTACAGTAACTTGCAAAGCTCTATTCCAAATTTAAGATCAAGATGAAAACTTTGTCTAGATTCATAAAAGTTCACAAGCTGATTTGTGTTGGCCTCATCAGGAGGTAGGTTTGTGATTTAGTGCTATGGAGTAACAATGCCTCCAGGCATAATAAGATTACCACATTCTTCTGTTTTTTCTGTTCCTTTTTTCTTTTTCAGGCTCTGGTTCCAGTCCTCCCTGGCTGGTATCAAACATTTTTCTATTACATATCATTCATTGCACTCTAGAGGCATTGTCTGGAAGAAGCTATTTGGGGTAAAATTAGGACCTTAAGGCCACAATATCTGGAACTCCGCTAAAGAAAGTGAAATATGCTCTTCAACAAGGGTCTAATAAAAGCTAGGATATTTGAGGCTCCCTTTGTTGATAATGGGTAATTCAAGGCGACACCATGAGGTCCCTGAATACTGCAAATTTGTACCCGCATTTGACAGCTTTATAGGAATGTGTCACTAATGTTACTTGCTCTGTCTGTTTCCTCTGGGAACAATTTTTTGGATGACTTCATTAAATTGGGAGAGCAGTGACACATTTTAAAGTATGCCAAAATCTGTATCTGCACTTTCATTGAAACAGAGAATCACAGAGTGGGTTGGATTGGAAGAGACCTTAAAGATCACATCATTCCAATCCCCCAGTCCTGGGGGACATGGACACCTTCCACTGGCCCAGGTTGCTCAGAGCCCCATCCAACCTGGCCTTGAACACTGCCAGGGGTGGGGCATCCACAACTTCTCTGGGCAACCACCAGTGACTCACCACCCTCACAGTAAAGAATTTAATCCTAATATATATTCTAAATCTCTCTCAGTATAAAACTATTACCCTTTTCCTATCACTACATACCCTTGCTATTTCCAGAATAAACTCACTGAATATGGACATCCTTTCTACCTCATCCCTTCCTTTTCAGCCCTTGCCCTTACAACCCAACTTCACCCTGGCAGTGGCAACATCCAAATACTCTCATTTCCTCTTTTTCCACTTTCATCACACACACCCCCACCCCATGCACCATTCAGGTTTGCATGTTTCCCTGCACTTTTTCAACCCTTCATATGCTATAACTTTTCAACAAAACATGGCATAGGAATCTGCAAATAATGCAGGAGACACTATATGAGAATCACATTAAAAAAAAAAAAAAAAAAAAAAAAAAAAAAAAAAAAAAGGGGGCAAAAATAAAGGTATCATTTCCTTCAGTCACAATTAGATCCAGTGTCTAGAAGGTTACAGAATCACAGCTGGATTTCAGCACAGTGTGTACTCTAATGATCTGTTTCTTATTTTTCACAGAATTCAATACAATTGAATTTGATGGTCTTAGAGGTCAAAAGCTGCTGCTATTTCAGGAAGCTCAAATGAGGTACAATACATAGAAATGCCTGCTAGTTATGACTTTTTCATCATCACCTGTATATTTCATAAAGGATAAGCAAGGCTTATAAAAGGTGTGAGGCCAGACAGAGGCAGACCATTTGAAGAGTAATGAATCTGAGTTATTAAATCCAGGTTAAAAAAGCTTATAAGCCATAATGCAAATCATGTATTATGCCTTCTAGCATGATTTTCCAGCTGTGCTTCAAACAGATGAGAATTAAAATCATGAAAGGTTTCATGGTGAGACAGATTAATTTGCAAGACAATTTCAGAGCAATTCATTGTCTGATTATACTGAAATATAGGTTGTGCAACGACATTGTTCTTCAGGATTGTGCAGCGTGATTCCCATCTAGCAGTGGTAAGTGCTTAAGACACCAGAAGTTAATACATTGATTCATAGAGGTAGAAGAATGTCTTAATCAGACAATAGGAGAAATAGGGAAGAGATCTTGGCAACTAGGAAGATCCACATTCCTGGAAAATTTCCAGTGCTGTTGCTCTGAAACTGCAACACTTTTTCAGATTATGGAAGAACTACACTAAGGAATCACTATGGTATATTTGTTCAAATTGGGGGAAACAACTTCAGCTGTTGGATTCTCAGACAGCATGTGGAAAAGCCAGCTCAGGAGAACCAACATAACTCTTCAATTTGAAAAAAAAAATGGCCATGCACAGCTAGAGCCAGTGTCAAGCTGTAGGATGAAGAAGCGCTTAATGAAATAGATCAAACATGCAGAAAGATTTTTTTTCTAATCTGAAGTCTTAAGATTGTTTAAAACATGAAGAGGAAAAATTTATAGAGATTCAAGTCCAAGACCAAACATTACCTTAGTGGGTAGTGAAAGCAAACAAGATAACAAAAATATCACTATTGTATTACTTTGAAAGTAAATATAGTTGATTAGATTTTATACATACCGAACAATTTTATTTGTTCATCCATGTCAGGATGAGTAGAAAACAGCTTGATTTATGCCAAGATAAATATGAAGATAGATGATACATAGAATTTTTCCCAAATGTAATGAGCAGTAAAGCAGGCTAAGTAGGAATATCATGGTATTTCCCTTATCACCGATTTCTGAAGGCTGGCTCAGAAGAAATTTCCGTCAGGGAAATTCTAAGTATACTTATTTTTTCTCAGGTCAAGAGCTATGAAAAGATGATCTCACAAGGTGTATTTTAGTCTATATTTCTATGAAAAGAAATGCTGGCTCAAGATGTTAAAGAATTTTAGAAATAGATGGATATCAAAAATTGTCATCACCTGATAGGTACTAAAGAGCACCTTATTGAGTTGCTGTCTAGTTTTTAGGAAGAATTCACAGCAACCTGTTGAATTTAAAGATCTCTGTTATTTACAAGGAGAGGAGGGACAATCCCTGACACAGTTAAGAAAGACAAGCAACTAGCACAATGGTACTACAGATGGCATGACTAAATATAGAGCACATACTCATTCCTAATCTGGAGTGTTTTCTGTTGAACCACACAACCTACAGAAGTCAGGAGAGCTAGACAGAAGGGAGGGCAAGAGCCACAAGATATGTACAAAAATTTGGCACACCATCTGCAATTCATCGCCCATTTCCAGCCTAAGCACTTTCCAGGACAGAAGTAATATATATATATGTATTAATACAATGCCAAATAAATCTTGAGCAGAACAAAAAAGCTATTGTCACCAAAAGATTGTGGTTTACATTTTTATAAGTTCCTGTTTTTTATAAGACATTAAATGAAACATCTTTTACACTTTTTTATGCAGGGCAGTTTGTGCTCTGGGGAAAGTGATGGCAAATTTTATACAAAGTAAGATTTTTGGACCCTACTTTCCTTGCAATAGACTGAGAAGTTTTCCTAAATTTCCATGGGACCTGTGTCACACAACAGGATTCTAAGAGCACCAAAAGATAAATACAGCTGATAAAATAAGAAAGATCAAATAATGGTAAATCTATTGTTGAAAAAGGAATTATTCATTTTCCTGGCCACTGGAAAGAATATAAATAAGTCCAAATTGTGTCCACAGTTCCTTTGAGGAAGATATGGAGCATGACATTGTACAAGAATAGTTTGAGGGTCACTGTCTCCCTGTGCAGCAGGATCTGAGTGGAGACTGCACACAGGCATCAGCCCAGACAGTGACACTGCTGAGCAAGGCAGATGGGAAAATGACATTGAGAAGGCAACACTGGTGCTGCATAACAAATCCAAACTCCTCCTTCCAAAACATGCTGAACTCTCCTATGAGTAAAAAAAAAGGGTAATTATCTTCAGTTAAAAGGTTTTCTTTTCCAAACCGCCACTGGTTTTCAAAAGTATGTTCTCACTGAAAGTACCCTTTGTGAAACCCAGAAGACATCTTCAAAATAATTCAAAATAGTGTTTTCCTTACAAATGTCCTTCATGTTTAAAGACATCCTACTGATTCAACTTCTAGATGCAAACATCTGAATATATTCAATTACCTGTCTCTCACCTGAATATCCATTTGCCCAAAAGAATTATATTCATAGAATCAAGTTAAGCATTTCCCCTGAAATGCACAAAAATGCACACAAAAGCAAAAATGAATTAATGCGTTCCCTAATTACTGTCAATTTACTATTTTCTGTCACACAAGCTTTTATGATTACTATATTTAACATAGTTCCATCTCCTCTTCCTTTTCTCTCTTTTACATTTCACAAAGTCTCAATAATTTACATATCCAGCACCTAGAATCCACACACTAGTATATATTTGGTAATCAAAAATTAAACTAAATAACAAATAATCATAATTTTGTCATGACAAGTCTTATCATTCTAAACAGACGCAGCAATAGTTAAATGTCTGCACAGTGCTCAAGTTGTCTGTAGAAGGGAGAAGTACAAAAGAACAATTATGTGCCAAAGTCACAGGACCATTTCCAGAAATTTAACTTATATTTTAAAATGAACACTTGAGGGTATTTTTTGTTCTTTTTTTTTTTTTTCTTGGCAAAGGACACTGTAAGCCTGGAAGCACTGAGAAACCCTCAGGTCTTCAATTCTGATGTACCTGTGGCTAGCAACATTTGGTTTGTTTTAAAGCAGACACTTAAAGTCAATTCCATATTTATGAACACAGACTCCCTGTCATTCCATGACACCTGAATATGAAGAGATCCTTTTTTAAGAAACGGGACAAATGCAAAGACAAACATCAATGATCCTTAAGACTAAAATCTTCAAAATTTTAAATCAAACTGTTCAATTTTCTGATGTTTCCTCAAGAATTATGCATTTGATTTCTTTCCCCAGTATGAGATACAACAGTTTATTCCCTTCAAAGCTTTTTACCCCAGTTTTGAGTCCACCATTCCATGACTGGTATTACCCTTTTCCCAGCCCTTTTGGCAACTGCCATTTTTTGCAACTACATAGCCTAGTTAGGGCATGCAGAGTGTCACATATTGCCAGCAATCTTCACTAGGACATTTTTTCTGAAGAAATTTAAGACCTCTGAATTCACTTTCCAGGCTCTTCCTTAAGTTTGTGCTCCATTTGCTTTGGAAGACTCAAAACTTCACCCTGGAGTCCCCGCAGTAGTAATAGAAACTAACCAGTTCAACAGGATGTTTTCAAATTTGAATATGTCAAAGATAAACCAGATTTTTGTCTCATCTTTCTTAATACACCCATAAATAGCTCGCCACTACTCTGTAGATCACTTAACACACGTCTGTGCACACGAATAGCAAACCCCAGACATGATTCCGTTTTAGGATCTTCTGCCCAACCTTTCCAGAGATGTTACCTTCTCTGCAGGCTTGTAACCACGGTCTCAGTCGTCTTCCTCAATAAGCTTTTGCCAGGCTGAACAATCTCTTCCCATTGTGGTGTCCCAAATCCGTTTTTCAAAAACCCCTTTGCAAAAGAATCTAGGATTTTGATTATCTGCTTGTCTCCAAAGGGAGGTAGCTGAGGTACCCTCATTTTTCTGGCAACATGAAGTGTGCATACCTCATGACAGCTTTCCAATATCCAACTGCTCTCCAGTTTCTTCCTGCTTTTTGTTGCAGTCCCAGAACATGTGCCTTCTTGACAATCCTCCACATCTCTTTCCTTCTCTTCCTTTCCTTGGGCTCATGCTCCTTCCATGGTTTTCATTCCACAGTCTCCAGCTACACACCGGTACCCCTTCTACTCTGGGCTTCAATGATTTGCAACAGCAATCAGTTTCCAAAGGCAATGTGATAAACCATCTATATGTGAGTGTGACAAAACCAGTAGCTATAGTAACAGGAAAGCTTTAAACAAAACTGGGAAAAAAAAAAAAAAAATCTGAGGGATATCACTCAACTGTTCCTCCATCCCCAAATATTGCACGGTTCCATAAATGTCCTCCTGTGTTCCTTTGCCTGATTGTATCTCCACCTAGCCCAAGACACAGTGAGATAAAAATAAAACTTTATTTTTCTTGCCTTGAGTATAAATAAATAAATAATCACATACAACAAAACTAGGAAAAGGTTGTCTCTTTCCCCACCCAAAAAGTTGTAAGTTGCAAATCCGGGATGGGTAGAATTGTCACTATCCCAGCAGTAAGGCCATGTGTTGTGACCCATCTCACTGTCACACAGAGCTGGAGAGCAATTTGAGACAGCAGAACAAGACAGGTAACCTTAAAAACACAGGTACAAGAAAAAGAACCTTCTGCAGGTTCTTGAGTAGACCTCTTGAATCTAACTGGACTGAGTCAAGGTAATAAAAAAAAAGCTTTTTTTTTTAACTGTCATATATTTTTCATTCCCTAGAGCCTCTGTAGGTGGACTTCCACAGAAAAGACCAAAATACACTCAAGGCTTCAGTTTACATGACCACTCAAAAGTTCAGCAAAACGTTGTTGAATAATTTAGCACACGTATATCTGTGTCATGCCTTTTCATTCCTGTGTATTAGAATATGCATGTCAAAACAGATAAACAGTGCAGAATTAATTTATACAGAAAATACTTCATTATTTTATATAGATTAAAAGAAATTAAACCATCTTCATTTACTGCAGTATTACCTTCAAAAATTATTCTTTCTTATTTGACCCTTCCTTTCTTGTGGGAGTAAGACTCTTTATTTTACTGCATGTCTTTTAAATATATACCAATATGTTGCTCTTCTCAATAAAACCCACTTGAAATAGATTTCCTTTTAATCAGTGAAGTAAGTAGACGTGCAAATCAGGAAAGAGAATTATGTAATTCAGCAAGGAATAGCCTGGTATTTATCAAATTGGAATATTATTTTACCTGATTCAATTTTGCACATTGACATTTCGCCATTGTTATTGATTAATGGTTAAAGCTCTCTAAAGTTGTTATACAACACTGTTATAAATAACTTGTATTATTTAGATACATAATGGATGTGATCTCTACAAATGATGAATTGTATCCCTCTTCTTAATTACAGCATCCTCTGAAATCTAATTTAAATAGTAGCTAAGCAGATTAAATTCAAAAGCAAGAACAACAGCGAGGCAGTTTGCAAAATGATTAATTTATGGGGTTTTTCTCTCGGTGCTGTAGAGTTTTGCCACAGAATGTTTTGTAAAGTATCATCTTCCTCAATATCTTACTCGATCACTGTAATCTGGATTTACATATTGATTCATTCAGTTTCAATGTCAATTAAGACATGAAAATTTAATAAAAAACAACTCTAATTGCTCCTCGGAGACTTAACAATAATTATTCCCATATCATCTCAGTGAGGCAGACGTCTTTAGGATGTTCTGTTTTTCAAGCATAACAATTGTACATCTCTTTTGGGCACTGGGTACTCCTCACATCAGCATTTCACTCACTGAGATGTTGTAGGCTGCCTTAACAACTTATCACATAGGGGCTACACTTGATAAAATCAAAACTGTATTCTGTCAACAATAATTATGTGGGTGTTTTGCTCATTTCCTGCTATAGCTGTCCCATGGCAACAGCGTGAAAACAGCACTCATTTTTTAAATACATAAATGACTGCTTTGATGACACATTTCTGGCTCAGGTTTGGCAAAGGCAAAGGTGGAAACAAAGACTTTTTTGAGAAACTATCACAACTACTTCTATTATATGCAAATCTGTAGGGAATGTGCTAATTCCCAAGTGGAGGGCGCAGCTTTGCTGTAGCAGTGGCAGAAGTGGCCTGAGGTATTTCCAGAGACTGATAGAAGGCCAGCATTTGCACTTCAGGCCATTCTCTCCACCCTCCTTGAATTTCACAACAAATACCTCAACCTAAGGTAATTATTCCACTTAACCCTGCCTTTGGGGTTGCTGCTGCTTAGGCAAATCAGATAAAATCACGCTAAAATTCCACATTTTAGCAGAATTATATCTGTCCAGAGTGCTGAAAAAACAGCTGGTAGTATTTGATGATTGTGTCATACGAACTCTAGTACATGGGAAATCAGCTTTGCAATTTTCAGTTTTAACCATTCTGAGACTATTTACTTTTCTAAGATTATTTTATGGCTTGAAGAAGAATAGGTATTGTACAGATAGTTCATAAAGCAGTCACAAGATGAACTAGAATATTGCATGTTTTACCCTTGGCTCTGTGAACATCCAAACTCCAATGTAATAAGACCTGATGGTAGGATCAAGTGCACTTACAGCTCCAGCCTTTCAAATATCAGCTTCAATGAGAAAAGTACCAAAAATGATACCATTATGGCTACTTTTTTTCCCTAATATGAGCACCTCGACTAAACTTGTTTCATTTAAGTCGATATTAATGCAATGAGAAACATCTGGAAATTAAAAAAGTAGACCAGATTCAGGCTGGATTTTTAGAAGGAACTATTTAATAACCCACCATATGTCTCTGGGAGCATCCTTTCCTTTCATTTTAACATTCTAAAGGGATTTTAAGAACAAAATGTAGCACTAACAAAAAGTAAAATCCATAGATACATGTATTTAAGATAAATCTATGATACGATTCAAAGAATAGAATGGTTTTTGCACTGGGGAAAGAAACACAACTCAAAGTAAGGCAACACAAAATGTCAAGCTGTACATTGGAGTATTAACAAAGCCCAGTGTGCCTGGAATGTCCAGAGCAAATCTTATGCTAGCCACATATCAATTGTCTTTTGTATTGTCCCATGGATGTAAAGGGAACCAGGAGTGCTTGCTATCAACACCTGATTAACCACGGAATTCTAACCATAGTTTTGGAACAAAGAACAGTTTTATTGGATGCCAACCATTGTCTGTGGCAGGGAAATGACACAGTTTCCATTCAAGGAGGATGAATTTTAATTATGATAAGATGTGGGGATGAAATGCTAACTTAAGCCAAATGAATATTCATATAGGAAAGTGAAAATAGGTGTCAAGGACTTGCTGCACTTAAGTCCTGGGTTATATAAAACTGTACACCATTCAACAAAACAACAAGGTTTCTAATGATTACTTTCCCCATATAATTTATTCATCTATTCCAGAGCAGTGTTTCAGGGCTTAATGAGTATTTGTAAAGCTCTGACTGAAATGCACTCTCAAAATGCAAAACATTAAACCATTTACAATGAATGAAGTAGTGTAGATTACTGGTTCAGAAAAGCCACTGCAGCTCATCAACATGTGCATTTGAAGGGTGTATTACTTCACCAGGCCCCTGTTCACAGTCCTGTGCAGTTGAAAGGCTAAGTGTGCTTCCTTCCCACTGAATCCACTCAGACGTGCAGGGACAAAGGAAAAGTTGAGAAACTTTCTCTCTTCTCTTGTTTCACCCCATGTCCCCCATATTTTCTTCGTATGAGGCAATCTCATATCACATCTCAAAGAACTGCTTGGAGAATAAACAAGATTCAGTAGCAACAGAATGGCCTGGGTTGGAAGGGACCTTAAAGACCATCTCATTCCAACCCTCCCACCATGGGCAGGGACACCTTCTATTAGACCAGATAGCTGAAATTCCCATCCAGCATGACCTTGAACATTTCCAGAGATGGGACATCCACAAGTCCCCTGGGCAACCTGTTTCAGTGCATCAGCATCCCCACTGGGAAGAATTGAAGTCACCTCTAGTTCCTTATGTGGCCATGTTTCTCCCTGGAGGATCAGCTTTCTGAAACAGAGATTTCTGAAAGCCGCTGGTACAACAGACTTCTCTGAGCACAAGTGGCAAACAAGAGGATCTCATGTTTCCATGTGCTATCTGCTTGTTGATGTGATTCTCTTGCCCATTGTTGCAGTGCCACTGTGCCTGTTACAGATGCTGTATGCTCTTTAAACTAGATGAGTAAAAAAAAAAAAAAAAAAAAAAAAAAAAAAAAAAAAAAAAAAAAAAATCAAATGTTAATTTTCTTAAACTATATTTTTTTTCTTCTTTGTACACTGTGACAGTTGCTTTATCGCTGTTGATAAAATCTCATGTAACACTAATGATGGTAAGGAGTAGTCCCAGTAACTCTAAAGGAAATCCAAGACTTCATAAGACCAGATTTTAGTAGGAAAAGAGAAAGATCAGGCAAAATAAAGATTCTGGGATTAAGTAATCCTTCTTTCCACATTAACTAACTGTTGCCCAGACACTTTAATTCTACATCATGCTGTGCACAATAAATGAGAAGCCAGGAAAGGCAAAATTTTGGCTTTTGATATCTCACACCTTTCTGCCCATTAGTTCATCTCTTCTACACCTATCATTGGTGGTTATTTCTTACTTCCCTCATAGACTGCATCTACTGCATCTTGGGACACAGGAGAGGGTATAGTTTATATTTACATACATCAATGCCAATGTAAAAACAAAAAATAAAGCTGTCAGTGTTTCATGGCAGCCTCCTGGACAGAGAGGAACACAAATTATTGTTATGTTATTTTCATTAAATTAGGTAGTTTGGAAGTTTAATGTCAGTTTTTCTCATTAGCTAAGCCTAGTAACTAGTTTGGCTGAAATATAATCTAATAAGGGGTCAATGTGGGGACTGAAGGAAAAAATTTAAAAGAAAAAAAACTTTAAAATTGCCCAGAAGAAACATGGCTGAAATCCCAGATTATACTTATTTCCTTTGCAGTACTATATATGCAGATAATATTTATAGAAACCAGCATCTCCCAGAAATAGGTATTATGTTAATTAAAATGTGTTGTAGCCTAAGATTACATTTTATAAATTCCTGTTTGCAAGAAGGTCATGTCTAACGATTTCCTCTTGGAGTTACTGGTTTTAGCAATCAGACCATTAAAGATTTTCATTCTTGTTCTACTTGTGAAATTACTCAGATTCTTGCAAACACAAGTGCCAACTCCCTGGTCTTCTAGGGTTCTTTTTAAGTTTTTGCCCCAGTGGGATTTTCTTTTTCTTGAGAGAAAACAGCTGCACATACAACATCAGGAGTTGTAATTAATTTTGCACCAGTCCAGGATAAAAGCCATGTGTTCAGATAACCAGGATGCTCCAGCATTCCAAATACCCAGGATAAATTACTGTAACAGACCAATAGTGTTCTCAATGCACTCAATCTCTGCATTCAATGCACAACTGCAATTGTGCTTTACAGCTGACACAAATATACAATTCCTTGTGAATAATTATTGTTGAATTACACTCTAAATGCATATTTAAGTATTCATGACATTTTACAGAAAATCATGTATGTAAAGTTCCGCCAATGAATGAGATACGAATTAAAAAATAACCACCTCCCTCACGTTCATGCCTTGGGGAGTGGGAACATCTTGACTGCTGTCAAAAGACTTTATTGAAATCACATCTTTTAAAGCATTTTGTAAGCATGCAGAAACTTTAGAGAGAACATCAGAGTGGTTTGATGGACAGACAGAGGCACAAAGAAATGCAACCAATTCATCTGTTTCAGTAAAAGGCAGTGGTTTGTCCTGAATTGGTTCAGAATACATCAGTGTCTAATATCACTACCAGCACTAGCACATAACACACAGCACATTCCACCCTTCTAAGTAATATTAATATGATTTCACACCCTTCTAAGTAATAGTAATTAATTACATTTCTAACCTGAGTTCACAGAGGGACTGAACTGAAGGCAAGCAATTAAACAGGAGTGGTCAGTGCTGTGGCAAATGGGGGAGGAATTTTGGAACTTCACCCTATTTTGCACACCCTAAAGATTACTCAGTTCAATTCCTCTGAATTTTGGGCAATATGAGCACCTATGGTGATTGAAAGCATCTTGTGGAACCAGCACATGCTTTGGTTCCATGTCCAGGGTTCATTCTTGTGGGTGCTTTTGAAGATGCAGCCTCCTCATGTTCAGACTCAAGCTTAACTGTCCCTAGTGATTAATGCAATATATTGGCAGAAGAAGTGAAAATATCTGTAATCATGTCTTACTCAGGGTTCCTGATGACCAGAGAGCAAAGAGCAGGTACATCATGAAAACTGAGGAAAGGGCTTTCAGACAGGTAAGGGGGAGCAGGAGAAATGCAGCTCCTCCCTAACACAATAAGAATTAGGACAAGTCTCCAGCATTCTTTGAATTTTGCTAGTTTTGTATGTCCTGATTTTGTTCTACAACTTAATAATTCTCTTGTTTTGACATTTGCCTAAGCAAGAACCTCATTCCTAGCATCTGCTTTCGGGCTCCTCCAGCAAAGTCTCTCAGTAAAAGTAGCTGTCATCTAAAGAGGCAGCAGATCAATGTTAGAAGACTTGTTGATCAACTTCCTGCATTCATGTTCCCTTAAGAAATGAGTTCTGAAAGGCTTCTTCAAGGAACAAGGAAAATTGTTGCTTACTAACAATCACAGGCAATGTTTTCTAGAAAATTTTAAGCTTAAGCATCTACTAAGGCTTTATTCACGTAAAGAAATCTCAGTATAACTAAATTCATTTAGCAACTTGCTTAATGAAGGGCTATACTCCTCCTGTGAAGGCATGTCAGTTTATTTAGACAGTCTGAAAACCCAGATGTGTTGTTTTTACCACGAGCAGGGGCACACGACTGCGGAGGATCCGGCTGTGGCAGCCGTGCAAACTGCAGCTGAGGCAAGCTGAGGGCACAGCTCCAGCTTGTTACCAGTCCCACGTGGTCAAAGTGCCCTTGCCAGCAGCACAACACTGGAAAGATTTGAGGAGCTAAACAGCATCTCCTCTTTACCTGCAAGCAAAAAAAAAAAAAAAAAACCAGTAGCTTTTCTTTCCCCAGGCCTCTAGTTTGGCTTCTCTCAGTCCTTGCAGATGACCTGAAGCACTCAAACATTTCTCTTTGCACCTGCTATCCCCTTCTTTCCTCCCCCTAACCTGACCTTAAGTAAATCCTGCCTTCAAATTTGACCCATACTTTGAAGCATCTTCCAAAAACAATGCAGTTGCGAAATGTACAATTGCTATCTGCTGTCTATTCTACAGTGCCTTCATAACACAGTTTGCCAGATAAGAATGTGAAAAGAAATCCCTATCTTATGTGGCCACATTGGCAAAATGACAGAATATTTTGCTGGCTTACTTGGGGGCTTTCAGGGAAGCGGGGAAATAAGCCCGGTAAAAAAACTTCCCTGTGTGACATGCTGCAACTTCCATAAGGCCCTCTGCTATCCCGGCTGCACCAGCACAGGCAAACTAATAATACTTACAAGTGTGAGATGTGCAGGTTTCATAACAGCATTCCAGTGGGAGTAATTGTAACCAGTTTTAAGACAGAACTTGTTAGGTTTGGGAACAAGACTGAATGCGGTTGCACCTGCGACAGCAGAAGGCTGGATGCAATGACCCCACAGGCCCTATATCTCAGAGTAAAAAAAAAAACAAAAAAAACCACCAAACAACCGACTGACGTCCTGGAAAAAAAAAAAAAAAAAAAAAGCCAAGCCTCAGAAAGAACAACAGCAGAACAAAGGTAGTTACACATTAGCCAGCACACATGCTCCTGTGGCTGGACTTCTGGAGCTGCCAGAGAGAAGAGCATGAGCCAGCAGGGCCGCAGCAGTCACTGCCATGTCACACCGAAATTTTTTTTAAAAAAAAAAGAAAAAAGATTTTTGAAAGCAGCATTTCTCCATCCCCACTCCATTTCTCAGAAACACAGCAATCTTGGAAAAAGGAGGAGAAGGGAGAGATTATTTTCAGGGGTGGCAAATGCATCCACAATTCCTAGCAACAGGCAAACTGAGCAGGCTTGTGGTGCTGCAGTGAGACCTTAATTGCTCTCAAAGTACTACTGGCAATGTGCCATGAAAACGTGTGCTGGGAGATGATTCCTATTTGGAAGTGTGTAAAAAGACAGAAGAGACATAAAGCAAGAATATAGATGGAAAGTAACCTGTCCAAAGTGTGAGTCAACATTCAGAGCAAAAGCAGCCTCCTGAATGTGCATAAGGCCAATTCCCTGTCTGCTGGGGAACCTTTCTGTCTGGCTTTATTGCCTTCTACCGCCAACTCCTGAAACAAAAACTATCCAGTGGCAGTCCACTTCCGCCAGTCTCAGGACCCAGGGGTAGATGCAGAATAAGAGCCAAGAATCTGAGCCAAGGACCAATACATGGCTCACCCTGCACAGGGTGTAACATCCAACACAGCCTTTTCTCGGAATGGGGGGCTCACACATACCCAGCAAAGGCTTGCCCAGCATAGTATTTCGCAGGCCAGCAGGTGGAAATGGAAAGAGAGTAATGGATTCATTATAAGAATTAACAGTCTTCCACATCCTAAAAACCTGCTTATAGATTTGGGGAATTTTGCAAAGAGGGGAGGGAGCTTCTTGCTTTGAAAAAAGCTGTTTCTCCTTGATGGCCTTTTGCAACTTGCCTTATCATTTCCACTGAATGAGATTTCAAATCTCAGGCTGAAAAGAATTATATGCAACTTTTATAGCTGAATTATGGCCACCTCCAACTGCTAGTGTCTCTGATGTGGGACAATATTCCTCTGTGTGGAAGAGAGAAATTTAGTGAAAAGAATGGGTACACTGTGGATTATTTGTGAAGTTTGTTTGTGCTTTACTAAAATTGCTTTGCAAAACAGTCTGATTTACATTTGGTGGCATTCTTCATTGAAGAATATTATTGGCATAAATGTTCAGTATACCCCCAGCAAAAAAAAAAAAAAAAAAAACCAACAAAAAAAACCACCACCAAACCAAACCAAACCAAACCAAAACAAAAAAAACCACACCACCACCACAACAAAAAACCACCAGGAAATTGACATGCAAAGCAAAGAGCAAAAGACCAATTCAAATCCCCTTGGGATTTTCTTAGGAATCAAAAACCACTTGGAGTAAACATTTGCCAGCTCAACTATTTGAACTGTCCTATACACATCTCTCTAAGAGTCTCTGTAATAATTGACAGAGCATAATACCTAGAAAAGATGCCAGAACATCACAAATATGAGGCTGTTGATAGGATTAAGCATATCCTGTCTCACCAATGAATAAAGAAAATAAGAAATGCAACTGTGAAGTGCTGAATAGCTCTAAGATACACTTATGACAAGCTTCCAGTGTTTTTTGTGCACAGCAGAGCTTCACTGAGAAGGTCATGTATGAATTCTGAAAAAAAATGCCGTTATTACTGAAGAATGCCAGGCAAAGCAGAAATAATCTTTAATTAATTTGTGCGGAACTTTCATTTGGCACACTCAGTCTGCCAAATAAAGACAGAACAGTAGCTTTCTTATTAAGCTGATAAAATCGACAAAAAGTGAAGAAATCTTGTAGTCAAAAGGCATTAGAACAATGGATTTTTAACTAGGAGATGTAATAGAAATCCACAGGAAATCCTGGCAATGCTCACCAGGTGTTTTCTCCTGAAATCAAAGGTATTTCTGACAGAAAAAGGAAAGAATCTTTACATTCTCTGCTTTTCTAGATTTTGACTCAATATTTGATCTCAGGCAGAGTAAAATGCAAGTAGATTCAAACTTTTTCATTAATTCTAACAATTCAAAGAATCGCACTTTGTCTTCTCTTATCACTATTATTGTCTTTGTAATTTCATTTCCAATTGCCACCTCCATCTCCCACTGGCTTGTGCAGGTACTAAGGGATATTCTTGTCATTTGTAAAATGCTGGGGAAACTCGTGATAATAGGCACTTCATAAATGTAAGGTGTTATTTTAGTGAAACTGGGACAAACTGCTAGTTTCAAGCATAATTGACTACAATGAAAAAACTGGAGCATCTATAGAAAACTGGGCCATGGTAGGTGTGAGGAGCTAATATTTATCTTAATGTGGCAGCTTTGTTTCAGTTCATGGGAGCTCACCCCTATGCACTGAGGTGTGTCAGCAAAAGACAGTTAAAAGAATTTTATCTTTATTTGAAAGTGCTTCCTGGGAACAGGAAGCAATTCAGCAAATCAATGTGTTTGTTTTTCACATCCACAAGCCAAAATTTAAATCTCACTTAAGCCTAAAGGGAAACAAGTTGGGCGATTTCAGCGTAATCCCTTCAGAAATGTATTCTCTTCACAGGAACACTGCTCAGCACAGTAGCAGCTTTGTGCAGGAGAAGCCTCACATTGAAACATTAGAACTGCTACAGTTTAGGTTAAGAGAGAGAGTCTTTTTTGGCAGCCTTTATAACAATATCCTATATAAATTCATAAATAATCTTAACATATTGACATCCTGGAAAGGAAATATGGAAAACTTGCCTAGGAGCTGCCTGCATTAATCTTCATTCTATCCTGTACTGGCATCTTTCCCAGTTTCCTATGCCCAAAGCTCACAATGTCTGTTTTTAAAGGAACACACTGACCCTTATAGAGAAGAGCCCAGAAAGTCTGATTTGCTACTAGTTTTAATTTTCATATCCTCTTTTCCTAAAACAAGGAGGTTCTGGAGTGCAGCTTCCAATGAGCCAACAGAAAACAGCTTTTATGTGAAAAAATTTGGCGTGCAAATCAGATGACTAAGGAATGTGGACTGATCACACCACTGGGCCTTATGGAGACAGAATAAAGCAGCAGTGGAGCTAAAGCTCATGGTCCAGTCTCACTAACATGGACCAGCACTGGCTCTTTGCCATGGGCTCTGAGCAGCTCTGCAGGAGCTGGGCCCGGTGAAAGTCCCAAGAATGTTTTCATCCTGCAAACTCCTTGCCATGGCCAGCAGTGATTTTGCCTTTGTGCAGCAAATTTTAGGCTCCATGCAACCCCTCTGAGTGAGGAAGGGAGAGGTAAGGTCAGAGCCAAGCAGCTGATTGATTGCTGCAATGCAGACACACTCATAAAGAAGTTCCTGGAAAAATAAAGTGCTGCATGCTGTGAGACAAGGAGGTTCAAGGATTTCTCTGCAACAGAACCACTTCACTCTTCCAGGAAACTGTCCCAGCAAAACACTTCTAGTGGATATGCAGATCAATTAGCAACGCAAGGCTCATATAGTCATCAGGAAAACACCCTGCCTCTTGATGAAGCAGGCTGACAAGGTAACAGTCTAAGTTGCCATGGCATCTGTTTCACATGTGGACCTCTACCACCACTTAGGAGCCCGGAGCTCACCCCTCTTCCCAACAGAACATGAACACACCATCAAATCTCATTATATACCTCTGATTTGTCTGCTTCTCTTAGAAGTCAAGAGTCCTGGCACCTGGGTTTGGGAGTAGACTACCCTGGCGTAGCTGTCCCAATCCTGCAAAGTGCCCAGCTCTCCCCTGCTGAAGTGGAAACCCATGCAGTGCTGAGTTTCCTACCAGCACATTCACTCCTTGCGTCTCCTTGAAACCTCTAGCAAAATGAGCAGGGCTTGCTGAGAGGTCCTGATGAGAAGATGTACTTGTCATGTTCTCAAATTGAAGAGTCTGTGTCACCAACTCAAGGGGAGATGTAAAGTAAAGCCTGCTTTGGGGAGGTGTATATAAATCTATAGGGCCACCTGACATGGTCAGCCATGTCTATCATTATGCCTACCTCTGACTACCCCAAAATGTCTTTCCAAGATATTACTTCTTCCTTAATTGTGCTGGTGCTAATTCATTCTGGGTACAATGAATACATAGGTTCCATACTAATCAGCCCCAAGGTTAGCAAAGGATACTGCCTGCTGTTCTTGTTATCTAATCTAATTTATTGAAATTAAGTTCGTTTACCTGCTGACCTCTATGAAATGCGTTCAGGGTATTCCTCAACAATCTGTGATATTATTCTCTGGGAAAATCAGCAGCAGGAGATAAGACTAATACCTTCTAAGACCTTTCTAAGCAAAGCTCCCTTGTAACAAGGTTGTTACCCTATAGCTCCTGCCATATACAGCACATACGGTGCTAATGGAGATGCAACACTAGCAGAGATTCCAGGTCAAGTTTCACACACTTCCAGCACAGCTACTGTGGATTTCGGCTGGGAAATTTGAGAGAAGAATTTGTGCCTCACTGATACTGTGAGGATGTGAGGACAGTGTGAGATAACCACCTAAATTAAACACAATGCATTTTTTATGCACTGGAGATCAAGAATACCTTTGTTTCTAACATTCTGAAGTTTTTCCTCTGATGCATGCTCATAATTCCCACTGATATCTATAATACAATCCATGCCCCAATTCCCATTATCCTGGCACACTGTTCTCAGTGACAAATGACAGAGAGGATGAAGACAACAATAAAAGGGACATTATTAAGGAAGGTAAAACTTCCCACAAGAGTAAGTCTTAAAATATGTGTGTTAGATGAATGGACACAGAAACCACTTGCCTGGGGTTGCCTTTATCACTCAACTAAAAAGAGATCTAGGAAAGAGGTATTCCCACAGCTTTGGCAAGAGGCACAGCCTGAATTTGATTCCTGAACACACGTATTCATAGCTTTCCCTCATTTTTATGTAAACATCAGGGGCTGGTCTAGCCAAAGAGACACGCACACGCACCCCCCCCCCCCGCGGTGGCTGACATGATTTGCAATTTGGCTTTATCAGCTGTGCGTAGGAAAGTAAAGACACCACACCCAGGCTGCTCCTTGCACCTCTCCTGCTCCTTTCTCCCACCCAGCCTGGACCTGCTGCACAAAGGACAAGCAGCTGGAGCAGGTTCAGCACAGAGAACTTCGCATTGAAGGCATTTGCCAGCAAAGTCCAATGCCTGCTTCAAGCCTCTGGATTTATGAAATAAAGGAGTCACAGCCCAGCACACACCCCTGAATTTCAGGCATGGTTTTGAGATGGGATATACAGGACAGTATTACCAACCTCTTCAAACCTGGGTCAGGCCCTGAAACTAACTGGAACAGCTTAGAAATACTTTGATTTTTAAAAAGTCTTTGTTTTCTGATCCTTGGTGTTTCCAGCTTTAGGTTCACACTCCCGAGACCCTAATCACCCACAGGAGAGCTGTAAGCATTTCATTTTCAGACAAAATCTGGCGGTCTGGCCTAATCCCATGACTCAAAGCTGCTAAAAAAAAAAAGGGGGGGGGGGGGAAGGGGGGGGGGGTGTGGAGAAGTGTATTAAATACATAATAAAGCATGAAAGTACCAATATCCAATTCAGAATTGTATTCTACAAAGGTAGCAGCCAAAATTACTCTATTTCTAAGAACTATTCTAACACAGCAGAAAGCAAAATTTAATAAAACCCCTTAGGTTTGCATTTTACTTGCAAACATTCTGGCAGGGTGAAAGGCCAGGCAGAGACCTTTACTTAATCTGTCACTTGACATTTTTTGGAACATCTTTGTTACTGAAATTTTGCAGCAGTGAAATTTCAATGTATGGGAATGCAAGGGCAAAGGGAAACTCACACAGACAGAAGCTCATGGAAGAGCTGCCACACAGAAGCAGAGTAGCTGCAGAATTCATTTTGCTCTACTTTCATCTCAACCATGCAACAAACCAGAGGAAGGATATCTTATGATTGAACACCGGCCTGGAACATCTGAGTTCAGTTCCCAAATATTTCATAAAGCTTCAGACTCAGTTGTCAGCTTACACATATACAAAGGAAAATAGTGTTTCCTTTCTTGCACTCTTGTTCTGTCTTTTTTCTTTATATTGTGAATCTGCCTCTTAATTGATGTGAGCTACTTTGCAAAAGGAAGCTCTGATTTCAGCAGGGGCCTGTAGCTGCTGTAACAGCAAATCATAATCTGAACCAAATCCCGCCTCAAACCTTTGCAAGAAGTTCAGCTCTCGATCTGCCTTTAGGAGCAGGAACATTACTGCTGTAAACAGCCTCTGAGCCAGTCGTGAGCAGATATCCCATAGTTCTTATTCTAGCTACTTTTCACTTTTTGACTAAATTACTTAAAGAATCTAAAAATACAATGTGAAGTAAATCACGCTGCCTAAAATTCTACTTTCCCTCCCCTCAAATTTTATGCCTTTTATTCTGAAATGGAAAAATGGCAAAAGCAACAATGAAAGGGTGATTATTAATCTTTGATCCTGAGTCACTTTCTCTTACAGAGCCCTATTCTTTACCTCAGGAAGTGTGATACAGGAGTACTCCCACAGCCTGATTAAAGGTTCAGGTATGGGGTCACACAATGCACAAAGAGAGCTGCAGAGTTTCAGAGAGCAATGTGTATTTAAGGTGTGACTAAAGGCAAGTGCGATAAAGAACGCAATAATGAACATTCCTAATGATTGCCATAGCTGTGAAACTGCCACAGAACTGTTTGAGGTAATTGTGGTGAGAAATTGAGTTGTTTGTTAAGAAAGAAATGGTCAAATCTGTTTTCCAGAGTGCTAGCCTGGGTGATTACAAAACAGAACTTGCTGGGAATGCCAACTTGCTGGAAAATGGCACTGTGCCCTCCTCAACCGAAAACAGCCAAAGGGACCTAGGTTTTACTGGCTCACCCAAAAGCGGAGGAATTAGAATTGAAAACAAGCCAGGTGAGGTAGCTAACAACTGGGATTTCAGGTTTGTCAGCAAAGAGATGCCTCAGAGAAGGGTCAGAGGTTACACCTGGAGATTTGGAAGATAATGACAGAGTTCAGACAGGCATCAAACCCATCTGGTCCCTCAGAAAACAAATTGTCATGGAGTCCAGTTCTGAAAAGGACAACTTGGCTTATGATGCAAAATTCATTACTTCCTAAGGAAGATGCTCGCCTCAGCTCTCCCTTCTTAAATGAAGAATTAGAAGAAATATTAAAAAAAAAAAAAAAATCAAAATCTGAGTTTCTAAAAAGCCCACAAACAAACCAGCTGTTGCAGGAGCCCCACACAACCCCAGGTGACTGAAACAGCAGTACACCTGCAAGCTCTTACCACTGCACCCTCTGAAGTTTACTTTTATGGCGATGACTTTCCTACAAGGGAATTGCAGCTCCCTGAAGAGCACTGAAATTGCAGATGACAGCAAACTGTGTCTCTGAGAGCAGGCAGTGCAGGGAGAGCAGCAGTCTCGCAGCCAGCCCACTTTGGGAATGGCATCCGAGTCCCGCCGCCCTGCTCTGGGCAGGAGCCTCTCTTTTCACCAACACAAAGGAGGACGTGTGAGCATGAAATCCACTTTGAGCGCTGTTCACAGAGTTGAGTCTAAAGACTGTTTTGGCCTGGCCACCGTGAGAAACTGCATTTTGATGTTCACACTGTCAGAAAACACCTTTTTTCTCCCCCCGCCCCGCCTCTACTGTTCATAGGATTTTTATGTTCTAAGTAACTTTTGGAATCCAGCTTAAGAACTTGATTCTTATTATCTAGAGTTTAGAGAGTTTCCAAAAGGGAAATATCTGTAAAGATTATAGGAAATCAGGAGATTTGCTGTTAATCTAGTAGTCCCTCAAAATTTCTGCATCTTTATCCAGATACAAAAAAGCAACTTGCTTTTGTGAAGTCATGCTTTACACTCAAGTGTAACACTACCAAATTTCTAAGGTGGTAATTTGCCAAGAACTGGCACAACATTAGCACAAACATGGTATTTCACATGCATTTTACTAGATCTAACAGCAATTCAGGATGTTTCAAGAACTCTGCTCAGTTTGCCAGTTTATGAGCAATCTTATAATTAATCTAAACTTAAAGGCTTAATCTAAACATGAAACTTTCTCACTGTTTGTATTTCTCAAAGAAATTTTGATTAGACAGAACATAAAGAAAGAGTTTCCAACCGTTTAAGAGCAGAAACTATTAAATAGCATACACTTTTCTTTCAGACCTGGATTTAGTAAAAGGTATTCTGGGAAGTCCTAAAGTATGAAAATGCACTGGCTATCAGATATAATGTGGGCTGTTGTGCTGACAACTGCACATGAGCAGGAGAAAAAAAAGGATTTTGTGACCTTGTTTCTGCATGTACCTGTGGGGGGGGGAAAAAAAAACAAACCAAAAAAAACCAACTAAACCAAAGAAATCCTAAACAATCTCTATTTGTGAGGGCTCATGAAAAAGCTTTAGATCTATAAAGCTCTGGCAGTCCATTGTCTCATCTTGCTGCATATTAGGGATATATTTCACATTCAAATTTGACTTACAGCAATAAGCAGCCAGTACAGTTCATGCCCTGTGTGACTCACAGATTGTAGTCAAATACACTGTTTCACAAAAGGGATGTCAAGGACACTCGTCAGCATTCTAGAAAAAAGACAGAACCATCTCTGATAATTCTGACACTAAAATCTCCACGCATTTTGTATCATCATTACTTAAAGAACTGAATACAGTAATGGCTACCAAAGATGAAGCATAGATATTTCAGTATGGTGGCTCTGCATTATGTTATTCTTAACCTTTTCTATTTTTTAGTTTCTAAAAAAGCTGCTGCATCCATCTACTGTACTGGAAAATTCAGTGGCATGAATAGTTCTAAATTTAGGATGCAGGACACTGCAGCTGCGATAGTATTTCGGAAGTGGAAGGCATAGTGGGTACATGACATATTTAGATAAGAGGACTATTTTTAGTCAAAATGAAGCTGAGTTTTGGCTACTTTAGCAAGTGCACTAATTTGGCTAATCGGTTCAGATAGACTTTTTCCCAGCTCCTATTCTCACCTACAAGGTACTGCACACTGTGACCCCTTCTCTCTATTTGTCTTTTTAAAAATAATCTGTAAAGCAGGAGAAAAGTAACCATATATTCTTCACCTGTATTTCTGCTACCCCTTCCTAAGCATCCAGTGGCAGATACTTGGAAAAAGGCCAGTGACCTGTCTAGACCACTATACTCTTATGTAGCACAGCCATGCTCTCCCAAAATTTTCTCCTCTCACCCAACTGCTTTTATTGGTCTCCTCCAAATGGAACAAATTATCTGCTGATCCATTTCTGCTAAGTTCAGCCTTTTATTGCACTAAGAGAGAGTGCAGTCTGCTATCTCTCTTCTACTTACTTCAAGCTTAAAATGTTGCTCCCTGACTGGATCATTTTTCAACTCTTTTTCTTTTTAAACCCCCTAGCAACTTCTCCCCATTGACATCCTTTTCTCCTTTAAACACATATTGTCTTCAGAGTAATCCATCCTGCTTACTTAAGCCTGAGCCTGGTTTCTGTAGGATCTTGTTTTGACACATACTTGCCATGTCATTTTTAGAGAGCAGGTTCTCCATCGCACGGAAACAGATCATTGGACACACAGTAAAGTACCAGCTTTAAAATCAGAGTCTAGGCTTTCAAGTCAGGAGCTATCAGGCACATGATGCTTTAAAAATTTGGCTTTTATTGATAGAAAAATATTTTTAATACATTTCAGTGAAAATCAGTAATCTGATCAAGTCTGAAATGTTGTTGTGCATTATTTGGGTTTATACTGTATTTCATTTTATATTTGGTTTTGTAATGGTTTCTTCTGTACTCCCCTGTTCCCATGGAAAATGTACTATCAGAAGGTTTGTCCCTGCTCCTTTTCCCCACCCATCCTCCCACACTGGAATGTAATCCAACTCTGTTCTACTCCCACCCTGATTGGGTAGTGGCTTGTCCCCACCTCTAGCTCCTTCCCCCCAGATAAAAGCAAGGAGACCGCGTGGAAAAGGAGACCGCAAGGAGACCGCGAGAGAGAGACACAACACTGAAAGCGGTTACAATTTGTAATATTGAGACAGATTTTCATTAACAAGCTGCACACAAATTAAGGTTAATTATTTCTAGGCTAATCCATACCAACTTCTCAACATAGAAGTTTAGTTTTTTTGAGGACAAGTTGGCAGTCATATGTTTCAAGTACTGCTGCAGCTCTGGTCTCCAACCAGGAAAGTATAGGTGCAGTGAATCTACTAAGCACAGTCCTCATTGTTTCATGTAACTGGGATTTGGGCATCTGCAGCAGAGCAGTAGATTTGTTCTTCTCAAAAAGCACAGAGCTCAGCAGACTGGATTGTGTTTGAAAATGAAGCTAGGTGCTAACGAGCCTTACCCAGCATTCAATATCCACAGAGAATTCCCAGTCTGTGGCTCCACAGAGCTTGGAGTCAGCTCTGAAAATCATAGTGGGTTGGAAGGGACCTTAACGATTATCCAGTTCCAGACCCCTGCCATGGGCAGAGACATCTTCCACTATCCCAGGTTGCTCAGAGCCCCATCCACCCTGGCCTTGAACACTGCCAGGGGTGGGACATCCACAACTTGTCTGGCAACCTGTGCCAGTCCCTCACCACCCTCACAGTAAAGATTTTTTTCCTAACATGTAATTTAAACCTACTCTTTCACTTTGAAGCCATTCCCCACTGTCCTGTCACTAGATGCCCTTGTAAACAGTCCCTCTCCATCTTTCCTGTAGGCTCCCTTCAGTTACCAGAAAGCCACAACTAGGTCACCCTACCCAAATATACACATATGACCAGATTACTCTCCCAGAGAAACCAACTAAACAGCACTGTTTTCAATGGAGTGACACTGGAGGGAAGGAAAAAAAATAATAATAATATATATATATATATATATATAAAATTAGATTATCAGCAGTATGATGAAATTTTCAACTCCTTGAAATTTTCCAAGGAGTCCACAGTCATATCAATGATGCCTTTAAGAAACTCAAATCTCAATACCAGAAATTAGGCCCCATTCATTATTTTTATCCCTTAATCTTGCTGAGCTCCAAAAAGATTTGTTGTACTGCATTGAATTTCTCTTGCAGCACTTCAGCGTGCATTTTGATGAAAGAATTCCACTACCGGAGGCGCGCTTTGCTCGCTTATTGCGCCAACACTGCTCTCTTGTGGCAGACATTTAAAGGGAATTATCGATCCATGCTCTACGCACAACTTAGCTAACACAATCCAGCGGGCTGAGGATTTTTACAAAGTAACCACCAATAAAAATGGATGCCCACACTTTTGATAGATAAAACGGACAAAAAGCAACAGCAGATCATTAACTTGTCTTACTGGATATGAAATATTCAGGTGTTCATCCTCATGCCTCTGCAATTGCCAAGAACTTGCACAGAGAGCTCTGCTTTTGCAATTCTCTTTTCTTTTCCACTGAGATACTTTTATCAGACGAAACCTAACAACCATTCTGTGCATTTTTAAATGTCTTTCAGAAATTCAAATCCACTCCTCAAAAGGAAACACCACTGTTTCTCTCTATCAACTCTCACAGTTACCTGATGATTTGAATTCACCATTTACAAAAAAATTACTGTTTCCCAGGCATATTAGTGGGCTATGGAAGACAATAAACTGCTAAATGCATTCATGTTCTTGACTTGAACAATGAGATGAAGACACAAATTCAATGAGCAGGAGGCCAAGTGACTACAAAATTGCCTAGAAATGGGAAAAGGAAACCAGAACTGCAGTTCAGTTTAGGTAACTAAAGTGCCTAAATCATTCAAAGTTTTAATGGATTTTTTTCCATCTTCATGGCTTTGAGAATATCACTGATGCCCTACTGGAACAATTCTCCCCTGGATAAACATCAACCATCAGATTTGCTACTTTTTTATTATTTGCAGATTAAAAATTTAAAAAGTGTTGGTTTTCTTCACTATGGTAGGAAAGACTAACTTGTGTGTAGCATGGACACCAACCATCAAAAAGGCAAATATCCCCCGGAAAGCTACACACAGCACACAAGTCTGACACTCACAGTGATACAGGTGATATCACAAGACACTCACTTAAAACAGACACACAGTCTTAGTGACACTTTGCCACAACAGGCTCGTGGCATTAAAATGAATCCCTAACAAAGAGTGACATCAGCAGAATTAAGACAATCCACGACACAGGAGAAAACCTCAGCCAGATGTACGTACCCCAGTGTGATAACTCAGTGTTTTGGTTTTTAATGCAATTTGACACATTCAGTTACTGACCAGAGCTGAGTAAGTGGGATCACTGATGGAAGCAGGTGGTGGATTTTTACCAAGTAACAGCTTGCCCTTCTTCTCCTCTGCCTTTTCCTTCCTTGATGCACCATTTGACTTGCAGAACTCAAAGCTGCTTTATACTTGTTAGCAAAACCAGAGGCCTCTACGTGCAAATCTCTCACTCTGGCCAACAGGTCAGCCCAGCCTCAGGGACTGCTCTTGCAGCTCCCATGCCCTTTACCATTGGATCGTGCCCTGTCCGTGAGAAGGATTTGGATATGCTTCACCTTTTGCAAGCAAGTAAATTGAGCAGCTTCCCTAGGCAGTCCCCAGGAATCAAAGCTTTCTGTCTACTCAGCTTTTCCAGAAAGGTCATGCTATACGTGTATATGATAATTCGTGCAAATAAAATTGTCATATATATTTTTATGTACTGTTAAAATATATTCTTATAAGCTTTAAAACTCACAAGCCAGAGAATGCAACATAATGTCAAAACCACCTGGACAAAGGAGGGAGGACTTAATTTACAATAAAATAAGTGTGGCCAGCTCAGAGATGGATCATCCGTCAAGGTGATCTGAGGAACCCCATAAATATCCCAGAGATTGAGTTAACCAGGGCCATCAGAGAGATACATCTCAATGCCGGATTCCGGGAACACGATCACAGGTGTTCATCACTCTCCGGACATGTTTTGTTCAACTTGCCACAGAGAAAGAACTCCTCATGAATACGTGTAGTCTGAAACAGAAGAAAAGGGACCCAGCCTCAGGCGAAAAAAACATATAAAAAATTGCTCAGACAGGACAGTCAGTGTGGAGCACAGGGGACCCTCTGCTGCAGCGGTCAAACCTGTGTCTCACCCAGCGCCGACACCCGGGCTCGACACTGACCTTTTTTGGTAGTGTTTTTTTTTGTTGTTGTTCCTCTCTAAAATTCTATTTGGACTTTTTTTTAATAAATTTCCCTCAATTAATAAATTGGAGCGTTTTCTCATTTATAACAGTCATGACAGCGATGCCAACTCTTGTTTGTCCCTCCTATTGCTTCTTCTCTCTGTATAAACACTGGACAAACAGCCCTGCCAAGGCCAAGAACTGCAGCTGTATCCAGCCCTCGTGGCAGCTGAGGGGCAGATCCAGGGCCAAATGCACCTGCAACAACCCCAAACGAAAGGCCAGCAGCACCCATCATTGCTCTGAACCTCCAGGAGGATGACCCAGAGCTGAAGGACAACAAGGGTTTCTGCAATGGAAACCCTGCCCTGTTCCAGCACACACAGCTCTTTTTTTTTTTTTTTTTTTTTTTCTTTCTTTCTTTCTTTCTTTCTTTCTTTTCTTTTCTTTCTGCAGAAAGCTGCAAATCTTTAAAAAGAGTCCCAGGCTAAGGCTGATTTTGCTTTGTCACTGACAACCCACCGTATGACAGAACACAGGCACCTGGTACTCCACTCAATTGTCATATTTTGATTGCATCTGTCACACACTGGTAGATCTTCAGGTTGAGGGAGATGATGAGCTCTTAGTTTTCCTTTCTCACAGCTTCACACTGTATGCCTCTGCAGGAATGAACTTGTCAACCCAGATGCAAAATGAATGAATGGCTTTTAATCACTTTGATAATGTTAACGTTATTGCTTTGACAGAATAGCAGCAGATACAGTTTGCTGATTCAGCCCCTTGTGTAACGATCTAATGGGCTTTTCTGGCTAATGCCATGCTCTAAAAATATACACTGGACTAATAGATGAGCCTCTGCTATACTGAAAAACAGGCTCATTAAGACAATTCCTTTGAAAAGTGGCATTTTTATGACAAGATACTGAAGCATTTAATTACCCTCTATCCTGACAGAGCTGAAAGAAATTAATTAAAGAGAAAAAGACCCTTTGCAGCAATGTAGCAGATCTTGAGATAGGAAAAGATGCCAACAGTCAGTAGTGTAAAGGGAAATCTGAGAAGTGTGAGGCTGTTTCCCCAAAGGAAACAGTCTGTTGATGGGCCACAGATTGCCCTTCATTTACACCGAACAGAAGGCCAGGTTCCAGGGGGGGTTGTCATTACAGCACAATTAATTTTCCCTTCTCTGGTCTGTGCTAGGAGAATATCGGTGACTGCTGAAGGATGGGGAAGCCAGAGGCTTGGGAAGGCAGGAGAGTCTTTGGTGATATTTGAGGTAAGGGACTTGTTTTCACTGTAGAGTTAGCCTGAATTATCCATCCTTAAATTCATTCCCTGCTCTCCAAGAGTACGCAAGGAGAGTCAGAAGCTCTGCTCAGCCTGCAGCAAGCACAGGGCATCTGTCCCGGCTCTCAGCAGAGCTGGCACATGGCGTTGTTGTGCCGGGGAGCAGTGCTGGGTGACTCTGGGCGCAGCCCTGAAGCCAGCTGCCTTGGCACGGCCCTGGTGACAGCGCTGCAGTGCCCGTGCAGATGGCATTAGCTCAGCGCTGGTGCTGGCCCCGCCATCAGACACAAAAACAAACTTTATGGAATCCCTGTCGTTTTGAGGCAGGGACTTGCTCCTGCCTTTGCTCGACTTCCTGACAGAGCTGTTTATGCAGCAACATGGGAAAATAGATCACAGAAAAGACACTGAATTTCTTTTTTAAAACGTCAACAAATTACCCCCTACTTTGCTTTATGATTTGTTTTTGGTGCAGGTATGAAGACAGGCCCACAGTGACCGTGAGTGGAGCAGATGGAATTCTCCCTCCTGCAAAGAATAGCTTCACCGGGCACTGAGAAATCATCAACTGGTCAGAGCAGCGTCCTTTAGATCTTGCCTTTATAGCAAATTCCAGACTTAAGAGAACCATGGGCCATGGCCTGTGTGCCTCACACAGATGGAGCCTCCAGCCCCCAGTCCTTTCTAGCAGCTCTCCTTCCTTTTCTCTCACAGGCACATGCGGGTGACACAGCGGGGAGAAAAGTCTCACAGAATAGGTGGAACTTCAGCTGCTCAATCTGTGTCACCTTGTCCAACAACGAAACGAGATTGATTATTTAACCCTTTTCCTTTTGCTGTTCCACTGTCGGATCTCCGTTCCAAGTCAGCAATGTGTGCATGCTTTTGAATCCCCCGAAGTCACCCTGAGCAGCCTGCTGTCATGACCAGGAGAGCTCACATCCTCCAGAGTCAGAGGTTCACTCTACCAAAAGCAGTGAAGCATGTGTTACTCTTTGTATTTAATTCATGTGTGTGTGTGTAAAAACTGGGGTTTTCCATTGTTGGCACAAAAGCACAGCCACACATACCTGTTCATTTCAATTCTTTAGAGAATTTTCACTGTTTTAAATACCATGGTCCCGGCAAACAAACAGATATCCAAGTAACCCTCTATGAGCCCTAATCAAAGGCTGAAGTTGAGTCTCAGCGTTAGAGGGCAGATGTAGGTATCGGCATCAGCGCAGAGTAACAGGACACCACCAGTACTTCAGCCAAGGGCACACCTCCAGCCCCGGCCGTGCCAGCCCCTGATCCCCATGCCCGGCTCCGGAGACACGTCTCAGTAGCGAGGAGCTTAGGGACAGCCCGTGAGGCGCGGCACTGCCCCGCCCCGGGGACGCCGCAGAAGGACAGGGCATTGGCCGCACGGCTGAGCGTGCTGCTGAAAAGATCGGGGAGCAACGAACAAGATGGTCCCCCTAGTGCTTCCTTGCCTTTGGCTGTCACTGGGAAGTTGGCATGAGAACGCCCCTGCTCGCTCTCGCCCTGCTGCCAGTGGAGCAGAGGAGCCCAGCGCCTGCTGCCCATCCCTGCCTGACTGGGAAAGGTGACCCTTTCCAGCAGGAGAGAGGCTGCAGCAGCTCCCTCTTTGCCAGAGCCACTCCTCACTAGCACAGTCAACACCCCTGTCCAAGGCTTTTATTACTGCAGTTAACAAAAAGAAGCAGCTCAAGAAGCAGTTCAAACAATGCATAGTGGCAAGTGCTAATACTTTGAGGAAGCATATCCAACTACAAAATGTTCACCACATCCCTTCTCTCCATCACAGAGGATAAGAGAGGGACTGAAAACAGCTGAGTGGACATAAAGAGCTCACAAATGCCTTATTAATAAGTGTGTTGGATCCAATGATCTGTGAAACCGAAATGAGATTATTTGGATTATCTCATTAAACAAGAATAATAGCAATAGTAACCGGGTAGTAATTAAGAGTGGGCCAATCCAAGGACAAACTAAGTAATAAGGCCAAAAGACTCTTAATTAACACTCTGCTTGTTTGTGCCTGTACTTCTACACCCAGAATTTATGAAGAAATGAAAAACAGTGGCTAATGAAACTGCCTGATTTTAGCAACCAGAAAAGAAGGCACCGGCTACCCACACCTGCATGGAGCATTCAGTCTGAAAACTAAACAATGACTAAATGGTGTTATTTGGGCAGAGCCCATCTCCCTGAGGAAAGAAAAACACATGGCCAAAATGTTAAACTGTTTTCAAAAGCTCAGCAATTAGCAACCAGCTCCGGGCAAATCTGCAGGGTAGGAACAGAACAGAAACAATCCATAATCTCAGCCTTTCTCAGGCTTTAACCACCAGCCATCACCGCCTCCCGACAGAAGCATAGCTTCTCCTCAAAAGTTGAGAGCAATTCCTGAAGGCTTCATTGCATAATTTGAAGTAAAACAGCACACTGATTTTACCTTTAAGGCGTTGTTTATGTGTAAGCTCTTTGGCTCAGGCCAAAGAACAGGATGGGGCATGAGAGATTAAACATGACAGAATCAGCCTGAGTGGCATTAGGTCAAAAGGTCTCTGGTATTGAAGCCTGAAGTAATTACTCTCCTGCAAAACCCACTGCTCCCCCTGCCTTCCCTAAGTACTCCTTACTTAACAGGAAAAGCAGGCACTGTAAAATACAGTGCAGCAATAAAAGGCTTTCTTTCCCAGGAGATTGGATAAACAATTCTAAAAGGTGGAGACAACTGCTCCGAGGCCTTCACTCGCAGTTTTGTCCTCTCACGGCTTTCCTAAGGCAGCACTATCTGGTTTAATGCTCCAGGGTTACTGAGCCCAAACGCACCAGGGACTGTACCAAAGGAACTGAAATTTAAAATGTCGGGTCACAAAGCCTTTATCTGCCTTTAAGACTTTGCTTCCACATACTGAATTATTAACATCAGCAAAGAAAGAAAAACAAAAGGGTAATTGAAGGAAGGTACCCTGAAGAAAGGTGTCTTTGTTACCGGAGTTATTACATCAAGAACAGGAACTGCACCCCTACATAACACACTCATCATCCTTCATAGAGAATGGTGCAATTTGAATCTTGCTTTTGTAGCAAATTTGAACTGTAAAAGAACTATAGGAGGGTTTTAATTAATTTTAAAAATGACAACAGCTTATAGACATTTAAAAGATAAAGAGAAAAATAATACAAACCCAGTGACTGTTCAATTACCCTCAAGAGAAAAGAGGTAGATTAACCTATGAAAAGCGCTCAGAGTAATTCAAGACTGAAGGAAGAAATATTTGAACAATAATTAAAAAGGAAAAAACTACTCTACTAAGAAGTTTGGAGTCCCTCTGAGAGGAACTACAACACTGCCACATATAAAAAAATTATCCTAATTTTCTGTTTGACTTGCCCCTCATTGGGCTGCTTGGGCTGTGGCCTGTATCCACGCTGGGCACTGCCTCTGTGCCAAAGTTTCTTTCTCTTGGCTGTCCCTCTTTTTATCCAGACCTGTGTGGGTCACATAGCAGGGAGGGGAAGGGAGTCTCCCAGAAAAGGCGTTGGTGGCAGAAGCCTCCTGCTACCGAGGCCACACAAACTCATCTCACGCATGGTTTTCCAGATTTGCTGGGTTGGTGGCACCAGCCAGGCATGGAGGGAAAGCTGCTGCAATGCCAAGCCTCCTCCAGCAGCGCGCGAGATGCGTGACCCCCACACCCATTCACTTCTGTGCTGCCCTGAGCCAGCTGTCAGGCAGAGCTGAACCTGCAGTCGGCATGGCAGCAAAGAGCAATTAACAGACACGTGTGCTGACAGGGATCCTCTTCTGCCTCCCCTTCTCTTACCACCTCCTTGTGTCAGATCTGCTGTCTGCAGACCGAGCTGCAACTCTGGCTCCAGACTGGATTGCAATTCCAGCAGCACCAGGCTGCTACACCAACGTTGCTCAAAGGGGAAACTACACCCTACATTGCTACTGAGAGAACTTCTGGGTCCCCTTCACTGGGTTGATGCCTTAAGTTTCAGCTTTCATGTTTTTCAGATTCTGTGCTGCCTAGGGGTGTAGTTCTGAGCCTCATATTAAGTGCTAGTAAGCTCTCTTCATAGAGTAGGTAAACAAAGCAAATCCTTTTCCTGTTGAAGACCAAGGACAACTTTCAGGCCCAAAAGCCCAAACAACGGTGGACTGAAGGGAAGAACAAGAAGGATGAGACCTCACAACCTGAAGTTGTAATTGGACAATTAAACCCCAGTATGCAAATGGACCAAAACTTATAGAAGTGTGAGACCTCGTGACTGGGCGTCCATTTTGTGCCCATTTTGGGTCCACCTTGGGTAGAGCCCAGGCCAGGCTCCTGCCCTGCCAAAGGTGGATCCTAGAGGCTTTTCAATAAATATCTACTTTATTCTCTAGCTCTGTCCAGTCTCTGTTTCAGGTCAGCCTTCCCAAGGCATTAGGTGGTGGCAAACAGTAATGCCAAAAGTGCCAGTGGCAGGAGAGGGAAAGAGAATCAGATGACAGGAAACAGCTGCACACTTGATGAACAGGAATATATGCAAAGAGCACAGAGCCATTGTTCTTTGTTAGATCTTCACCCCTAGAGCAAGCTGAAGTCTAAATGAACACAAAGGTAGGCACTTTTTTCAGCCATGGAAGGAGGGCATCTTTAGCAGATCACCAGGATACACCATTTTGGAGGGGAAGTGATGAAAGAGGCAGAACTCAGACTACTGCAGCTATGTCTGACTGGGACAGATCAGAGAAAGTTACAAAGAGCACACATCACGACTCCAGGCATTTGAACATACTCCCTGATGAGTTTTAGTGCTTTGATAAGTGCAGGAGTACACAGGGACTAGGCAGCAGGAAAAAAAAAAAAAAAAAAAAACCAACCAAAAACAAAAACCAAAAAACCCCCACTGTTTGAAATACCCAGCACAGTCTAATCCATGGTCTATTGCTAGTTTCATGGCCATAAAAACACGTAGTGATGTCACTGCTGCAGACCTCCAGGACAACTACACCTTAACACTTCACAGCCCCTAGATCTTCCCATGAAAAATACAGAGCCAGAGGCAATCTCCTGTCTTCCAGCTCACAGGAAAGTAAATATTAAGGCTAAAAATACACCCATGACCAGCTCTTTTACCTACATCATGTGCGTGCATCTACTCTGTAGTCTGATGCTAATATAGCTTTCTTTCACTTCTAATACATTTCTGACACAAATGTTTAAGGATTAAAAGTCAGGATGCTTAGAGAAAGGCTTATTACTTAGGGTATTGTGACTGATAAAAGTTCTGCTTTTTAACACTGGTTGCTACACATTCAACACATTCTAGAGGTGTTTTTAAGCAAAAATTTTCACAAATTTGCATGAGACTGGGAGGTAGAGGTTTGTGCAATCCACAAAGTGCCCCTTGTGGAAGTTCCCATGCCGGCCACTGAACCAAATCCAGTAATGTGTCTGTGGAAACACCCCTTTAAAGCAGCACTTCAGCACATCTGCTTTACTGCTGGGGCTGATTCTTGCATGACCCACCTCTGCAGCTTCCCAAAACTGCTGCTCAGTTCCTCCTCGTGCTTCCAGAGTGAGCCATTGCAAAGACATCAGAGCAGAATCCAATGCATGTGCTGTTATATCCAGCACTGCTGGGCAAAACTCTCGTTCCCCATCCCAAATGCCATTTCACTTGACCTTTGGTATAGAGTAAGTGATGGGGCAGAACCCTCCAGTTTAACCTGGCTGTCAGTGACACACTGGAGTGAAAAACATGAGCTTGTACAGGACAGTGGAAGGAATAATTCCAGCCTAAACTGCAAGCTACATAAACAGTCCTAAACTGCTGCGAGCCATGGGATTATCCATCAATGTGAGGCACTGGAGCCAAGGGCTGTGTTTTGTTAGACCATATCTATCATCAGTAGCTGCAGTGTGACATTTCCGATTACAGCTGCTTTCAGAGGAGCTTTGCAATTTTGTTGGGCAGACAAATCTAATCACTGTTTAATACCGAACAACACTGCAGCAGGACATGATTGCTTTGCTTTAATAACATTGTTCCATTAAACTGCTCAGATTTAACCCTATTAGATAGATCTCTGAATCAGAAGCAAGGCTGGCAGGAATCATTGTACGAAACAGAATTTTTTATTTGACTGAGTCACAACTCTCAGAGTTTTATTGACCAGCTGCAGAAGGGACAGATCTTTGTTAAGAAGAGAAGGTACAATTTCCAGAGATGACTGAAACAGGATTTACCCATACTTTAACAAAAAACCTGCATATTTGGGAGCCTAATTGAGGAGATTATTGTGCAGATATTTACCACAGAACTTGTAACCAAAGAAGTTCAAATCTGAGAAGTGACAATGTCTCAACTGTACAAGAGAGCCAAGCTCCTTCATTTTCCTGCTTTTTATGTCCTCCTTTCCTACCTCCAAATTTGCCATACACAGAAAGACAAGCTATCAGCAGGTGACCAGATCACAATCTGTTTCAGGCTGACAGAAGAATTGAGTTATGAGCCCAAGAGCACAATCAGGTAGACAAAACTTGGAGACAAAGCTGGCTCCATTTCCCTGGTGCTCCTTTGAGGAAGGAAGGTCCAGCCCACTCCCCACTCTGGGCAGGAAGAAGCTGGGGTATGGTTCCCTCCACACTAAGCCTTGTACATACATCAGTGCAAAGAGGGATTATTGTAACTGCCCACTGTTGTCCCCCAAGAGCCTCACTCTGGGATCCTGTGGCACGAGTCAGTGCCACAGTCTGTGTCCCCAAAAGCCTTTTTGAGCTGCCTCCATGCTCTGCTCTGCACCACTCCTCACACTGGCTATTTACATATAAACACCCAGCTCTGTTTAAAGTGCACCTATCCAGGCTCACAGGTAGGACACTAGACTGGGATCCAGGACCTCAGAGCTGCTGCCAAGCTCTCCTGCTGCCCCAAGCAAACCCTTTTGCTGCTTTATGCCCCTGTCACCCTGCAAAGCTGGGGGTGTGTACTCTTTTCACACAAGCCACTGAATTTATGGGTCAAAACTACTACCTAAGAGCTGGACATCAGTGAAACGGTGTTTCTGCAGCCTGGAGAGGAATGACAAGATTTGTCTTTACAAACAAACCCAGGGTCTGCTGGTAGATAAAACTAGCACTGAGAGATAAGAGAAGCAATGGGAGGGATTCTGCTGATCGATGAATGGAAAAGAAGATACTTGCCTTTACAAGCAAATCATAGGTTTGTTTGTAAATGAAATTTAATATTGAAAGATGAAAGCAACAATGGGGAAAACCCCATAAATCCCATAAAAATTAAAAATTAGGGGGATTATACATTAAAAGGGGAATTTTAGGCATTTTGGGAAGTCTGTACCTCTCAAGTACCTCAGCCAATGGGGAAAGAGAGAGGGAAATGCAGCTGGGAAATTAGGATAAAAAGGAGGTTGCATCCTCCGAAAAACTGAGAGAGACCCCAGGGGAAATGCCCCATGGCCTCTCCCTTTATTTGAATAAAGTAAAAGGACTCCTCTGTCTCCTTTTCGGACATAAACCTCTGGTTTCGTGGATTAATTTTCTTAACAGCATCACATTTGCAACACCCACATTTGGTGAATTCCAGAAGACTAAACATTCTCCAGAAACTGACTATTCTGAAGTCATTACCCAATACTCACAAAGAATTTGGGACCACTGAAACCGTCCCCTCCTTGCATATTACAAGAATGTTATTTGTTAGTAAGGGCTTTATTCATTAATCATACATAGTTTTGAGATCCTAGCTTGATTGAGACTACTTAAATACCACTTTAAAATATTATTCTTGTATTGCTTGTCAGTTAGAGTACTGAAAAATAACTGAATGCTAAACCAAAAGAAAATCCAGACCTGAACCTTCTGCTGAAGAAAGTCATAAGGAACAACTACCTAAGTGATGTGTAAGGAGATATCTGTAGCATGAGTTTGAGGTGTAAATGGAATACCCAATATAATAGATAGATATTGCTCCATCAGCAGTTTCTGAAAATTTATTAATTTATAATCCTAGTTTTGCCAAGGACAGGAGAGCCGAGCAAGATGGGATGGACTTGCAAAAAAAAGCAGTTGCTACAGTTTTTCTGTAACAACAAAGCAACAGGGAAAAACAACCAAACAAACAAACAAAACAAAAAAAAAAAAACCCTCACAAGGAAACAATTTCTTTTATAGCCCTGTATTTCACAACAGCTTTCAGTGTACCCCCATGTCACTAAAATATATTGTACTGAAAGAGGTTCCCATCCCCTTTCTTGCAAATCCCAAACACCTTCACCATCGGAACTGCTCCCCTTAGATTCAGATCCTTCCCAAGTTCATTTAACCTGATTAATTTCTAATGGCTGTCACGGGTTTCTTCACCCAGTCAGTCAAAAGCTTCTACACTTCAAAACACCAGTCACCATCTTCCCACTCCGGCATAACCCAGGACTCAGGATCTACGGAAATTATTCATCTGCATCAGAAAGAACTTGAAGGAGCCGTAAAAGAGATTGATCCCTGGCAGCTGCACTAAACTTGAAAGCCCCTTCCCGGCTCTGAAGGAGAATTTTGACCTGAAAAGGGGTCTTGAGTGAGAAGCCTCAAAGCGAATAAAATATCAGCCTGTAAAACCAGCAGTCACTAGAAAACTCAGGTGATCTTTTAATGTAGGTACACCTCTAGCCTCAGGCACAACCGGCATAATTACCTGCCACCCAGTATTTCAGCTCAGGGGCTGAGATAACAGGCTGTGCTTCCCTTCCTTTGCCCTAAACACTGAGCAAGCCTCCAGAAAGGGTCTGCCAGTCCTTCTGTAGTCACCAGGCCCTGTAGCACGATGCACAGTGTGTCGTTTAGCCTCACATCCCATACGTATTGCCATGCCATTAACATTATATTTTCTTATCGATTCAGCTCTAGTTACAGCTGCATCTGTCCTGGGTAACATCTCTAATAAATCCCGTGGTGAGAGGAAAGCACCCACATTAATCAGCAGCACTGTTCAGTACAAAGATTTCTAACCAGAGGCAAAATTTATCCTGAAAGCAGAAGAGGGGGGAGAGAAAAAGAGGGAAGCCTTCCTTTATCTGACTGCAACTATGTCCAGAAATCCTTGGAAGCAAGAAGAGGACATTCACGGACATACCATTGGTACAGCAAACACTGTGAAAGCATTTCCTGCTGCCAAGATATGTGTTGGCCAAGGAGGGAGGTTACCAGGGCACAGCCACGTATTGTCATGCAAATGTGCCGAGTTATTGAAGGCACTTCCCAGCAACAGCCGCATTTTTTCACGAGTTTGATCCCAGCATTGAAAGAGGAACAAAACAACCGCATGAACGTGAAGCAGCATTAGTTAAGCCAGAATCACCAGCTATCCCAGAGCCCGGCGAGCACCGAACCTGCCTTTGGTGAGTTCCGCAGGCTTTACTGCTGTTTATTTAAATGGGAACGGGAACAGAAACCGGCCCGTGAGCCCCGAGAAACACGTGAGGTGCTTTATAACTACACTGCATTTCACGATCTATAAGTGACACTGAAAACAGTGGAAGAAAGTGACGCACACGGCATCACTCCGAAAAAAACACTGTGCACTTTTCATTCACTTTTTGCTATCTGGTATTGCAAAGCAATTGCAACTTGCAAGCGCTGATTTTGAGCTGAAAATTAAAATGCACAGTGGCAGAAAATGCAACTGGACACAAGCTGTTTTTAAGAAAAAACAAAGCAGCACATACTTGAAGCTCTACCTTTATAAATCCACATGATTTCTTGCTGTTTCTGATCGTCACTGCTGTAGCTTGGTTTACTATTTTTGCCCCTTTTCAGCTAAAGAAAGTCATGGTTTCCAGCATTGTAAATGACTTAACAGCAGAATAACTGGTGTTCAAATTTCCTCACTTGAAATAAATTACTAAGGTTTTTTTCACAGAGGTACCTGTAAACAGGATCTGTCAATCAGAAAAATTCAGGGGTAAAAGATGGTTTGTTTGCCTCCACAACAGAACCAGTCACACACCACCAAAGCCTTCAGAATAAAGAGATACGTGGCACTAAAAGAGTCCTCTGGTCATGACTAAATCAAAGCTTTCCTGTAAATCCCTGTCAAGGTTAATCCTTTTCATACTTAAGTTACCTTTCAAATGCTTTCCTAGAAATAGAGGTAGAAAGTGCATATGGCACCTATTGATTTAACCAAAGATCTTTACGGACTTACCATTCCAGGCTGAAGTGAAGAAAACATGAAGGTGTGTTCATCCATTTGTGCGCTGCCCTAGCTGACCCAAATCAGGGTAGGCTAAACTCATGTTACCTAAAGGAAAGGAAGGAAATTTGTTCGACTGATTTGCGAAAAATGGGGCTGTTCCTCTCTGGAGAAGGAAGGGCCAAGAGAGATGGAAGTGACAGAGGCTGAGAGTTCCTTTCTGATGTGTGCCCCAGCAAAGAGCAGGAAAAAGTTCCTATGAGGATAGGAAAGAAATAAAATGATCATCCTTCAGATTTGTACCTACTGGGAGAGCAAAAAGTGCCACTGGAGGAAAAGACAATGCTGGAAATTTGTACATTGCTGCTGTTAATAAGGCAAAACCAGTATATTCTGAAAGTTAAATCAAGGCAAGGGAGCCATGAAGAGACATGACAATGGCAGAAGAAAGAGAGAGGGCAGTGGGGCCCAAAGCCTGAGAACACCCATTGTGTTAAGGGAGACAGAAGCCAGAGTGGTGCCTGGGGATAACCATGAGGCAGGGACAGCTTGGGCTAGCCCTTAAAAAAAATCAACTTTGAGCAACTATATGCATGTCTGGGTTTATCCCCATTATCACATCCCTCCAGACAAGAGAAATTACTGTACCTTTACAGAGAGTGGAAGAAAGACTCCACTAACTCCCCTGCGCAGCTGGATCACCAGTCCTGAGCTGCCTAGGGCAGTCCTGGTGCTCAGAACATGGCAGAAAACTTAGCAGACTACCTGAGAGAGTTTCACAGCCCCGTACCACAAATGATGAACTTACCTGGCGCTTCCAAGTGACCCTTTTCCTCCTGGAGCACATCCCTCTGACACACTGCTCAGTTTCATCGGTTCCAGGGGTCTACCCCCAGGGAGGATTTAGCCCTGCCAGTGCTTGTCCCCTCTGTTCCCACAGCAGCTGCTGAGCAGAAAACCCTAGGGCAAGTGAGCCCAACTCCTGCTGTGCCTGTCCTGGCAACCCAAAGGGTAAGGGATGGACCGTCCCTGGGCTGCAACACCACCAGCAGGTCGAGGCAGGGGATTCTGCCCCTCTGCTGTGCTCCAGTCAGACCCCAGCTGGAGCACTGCATCCAGCCCTGGGGTACCAAATGAAAAAGTAATGTGGAACTATTGGAGCAAATCCAGAGGAGGTCCATGACGCTGGTAAAGAGGGCTGGGCTGGAGCAGCTCCCCTTTGAAGACAGGATGGGAGAGCTTGGGTTTTTCAGTCTGGAGAAGAGGCTGTGTGCAAACCTCACAGCAGCCTTCGAGGATCTGAAGGGGGCCGACAGGGAAGCTGGAGGAATACTTTGTCAGGAGTTGTAGTGATAGGACAAGGAGTAATGGCTCCAGAGAGGGGAAGTTTAGGTTAGGTATAAGGAACAAATTATTTGCTGTGAGAGTGGTGAGGCACTGGAATGTGTTTGCCCAGGGAGGTTTTGGCTGCCCCATCCCTGGAAGCGTTCAAGCCCAGATTGGACAGGGCTCTGAGGTGTCTCTGCCCATGGCAGGGGGCTAGAACTGGGTAATCTTTAATGTCCCTTTCAGTACAGGCCATTGATTTTATGATTAATCCTACTGAGGACAATCTACCTAAACTAGCCCATATGATTTACGGGAAATACAGAATTTTTAGCAAGATAAGCAGCAGAACTCTGAGTATAACAATACAATTGCAACATCATTACCATTCCTCAACAAGACATACGGTGTACGTCTCTTCTCCCCTCCTCAAGAAAACACCTTCAGCTCCAAGCAGCTCCAACAAGCTCGCAAAGCCCCTGGAGCAGCTGGCACCCCCGAAATCCTTTCCGCTCGCTGCCGGGGAGCGGCGGCCCCGCAGGCGGCGCTGCTCGGTGCGCGGAGCTGACAGCACCGCTGGCTCCAAGCGCCACCTCCCGCCCGCTGTCCCGACCTGCTCACAGCTCTGGGAAGCGGGCAGCCACGAGTGTCCCGGCTCTTCTGAGGGAGGGCGGCTCTCGATGTGTACCTGACAGCAGCACCTCACACTGCGACTGCAACGCTGCACTTTCCTCTCCAACTCTTAATCGCCTGTCTATATTTAGCTTCGCAATTTGACAGAGGAATCCCATTTTCTGTGAAACCCAGACCCCACTAGTTAAGATCTAGAAAGTAGCTACACACTATACAAAAATGACATGGCTTAGATGAATTTACTCAGCTTTTCAAGATGATGAAAGTTAAGTAATGCACCCAACACTTAGAAACACGTCACTACAACTCCAAATAACTCCATTTATAATTTTCTCCTAGGGAAGGAGCAGGCTGTCAGTCTGTTTTCCATGTTTCTTCAGCAGAAAAGTGACTTCAGGTCAAAGCTATCAGAAATCTGGAGACACATCAGAAACAATGACTAGGCAATAGCTCCTGCTCTTTGGGTTTAGGGAAAACCATTCCAGTTAAGACACAACTTCTGAGGAGAGCTAAAACTGCTGTCCATTTACCCAAATCTCAAAAGATTACTCTTAAAATTACTTAGAAATGACAGCAAGTTACTGCCAGGAACTGGCTGAGGTCTGCTTAAGCTCTCTCCACAAGCAACAGCTCCACATGACCAGTGATGAATTAACCTCTCCAATCTTGTTTTAACCCCTCACGTCCTGCACAACCCCATGTGCAATTTCTGTATTTCCAAATCTTCCTGCTGTCACTGTTTCTTCCCCAGTTCTTGGGGAGGACACCAGAGGCACAGCACCACATGAATAAAATGCATTTGCAGTGAATGAATAGGGCACTTCACTAACCTAAGGTTCTCACGTAATAAAAACCCAAACCAGTTTAAGCACAGACAGCAACATCCAGCTGGTGTAGCACTGCAACAGATTTGATACTGCAGGACAGTGATATGCCACAGCCACGTGCCTGCTCCACTTGGAAAAGGTCCTGTTTACATGCAGTTTCCCAAAAAAAGCAAAAGCTGCTAACACACTAACCATTCAGAGACAACACAAACTCAGGTAATGAAAATTTATTCTTTCAGTAAGTCACAGCCAGCTCTTATGCGACCAGGGCAGAAGCTGTCGATGATTCACTAAAAAGAGAGGAGAGAAAAGAGAGAAATATTAATTGCAGAGGCAGTTTCTCAAACTAGTTATAAAAAAACCAAAGCTTCAGTTAAAAGTTTTAACTATCAGTTAATTAGTACCAGCAGCTAAATCACAATTTAAAAAATCTTATGGCCTATGATTTCACTCTTCCTTTTACAATAAAAATCCTAGGGTGACAGCACAAAACCATATCTTTAAAACCCAGGCTAGCTGCACTGGACTCTCCTTAGAGAAACAAGGCTAATCCTAACATCTATGGGAATTCTATGGTGGTTACCTCTCCTAGAGAAAAGCTACAACTTATTTTCCTTTTTGTCACAGCTACTAAGCCAATTTTCACTAGGTTTTGAAAGTGACGTGAACTATAAAAGTACTTGAGAACCAAGACCACAGTTTAAATGTGTTATAAAAATTGCCTGGTAGTGACTTAATTTGTTGGAACCATGATTTTTATTCAAGAGTTACCAACAACAGTCATTTTACCCAGGTGTAAGTTCCACTGATTTTTCATTGATTATTTATGAAAACACTTGTTCTCTGCTGCCTGGTATGTAAGACACACCTATCACAATGCATCCTTCATCCTCTGAATAACAGCCTCAGCACAGTTTAGAAGACCTTGAAGTCTTCAGTGCCAAGAGGAATGCAGAGAAGACTTACTACTTCCAGTTGGGTGGTAGCACTCTCTTGGTTTTGTAGTAGCGAGCCAACCTATGGATCCTGCTCTCAATCAGAATCAGACGGAACTTGGCATCTTTGTCCTGGAAAACAAAGTTACATTACAACCCCAATGTTACAACTACTTGGACTTCTCAATGTAGGATTCAGATGAGTTTCAGTAAAGCAAATAATCCAAAGCTACTGCTAAAAACTTCACATTTCCATTACCAAACTTTCAGTAAAGTCAGAGCAGGACTAGAAGTACATGGTTTAAAGATAAAATCCTTTTCACAAAGACCATTCTCCTTGATCAAAACACCTCCCCAGCCCCAGAAGTTTACTCAGAGGGGTGTTAACAGCAGAGTCTTTGCTTAGTCACGCTGCACACGAACTACTGCGTAATTGAAAGTCACAGACACTGAGTTATCTAATTAAAGGAGCACTCACCTTTCTATTCCTCTCAAGATGCTTGCGAACAGCAACTGCCTTCTTGATCAAATGATAAAGATCCTCTGGGAGGTCTGGGGCCAGTCCCTTTGATTTAAGGATTCTCAGAATCTTGTTGCCAGTAACAAAGCGAACCTGGGCAACACCGTGGGAATCCCTCAGGATCACACCTGAAACAAAGACCTACATCTTACACTGGAAAGAACATACACCAACAAATCTTGTCAAACTGACCTTACAGTTACAAGCTATCAAAAAAAAGGTGTTCTCTAAGTTAAAAACCTTTCTAGTGGCAACTGAAGAAATAGACAATGAGTGAGTAAAATACAACTTACAGAAGCTGAAACACTTTTATCTGGGAACACTTAGAAAACAACTGACTCCCTCATCATGCCCAGGCAGGTAACACATGAGGTGCTCATCTTTTCCAATACTACTTGAAAATTTTTAACAGAGCTCATTAAAGCAATGTCTTCAATCACACTATGGATCCCTCTAGAAGGAATTAATATTGCTTTGAGGATTACAGTAATAAAAAAAATAATTTACACAGCACCTACTTATTCTGCATACACAGCTCATGACCATATAAAGCTGTGTCATGGCAACACTTCAGCTGTGGAAGGTTTCAAAGCCCAGAACCAGTCCATGGTGCAGCTGCAGTGCCTGGCTCAGTAAACCCAGGAAACCCCATAGGGCTCTTGGTATTGTGTCGGGGGCTCCTTTTTAGGAGCTTAAATTCCCCGGCATTCATTCCCTGGCCCTCTGCAAAGCTCTGTGCCAAACGCAGGAAAAGACGGAGTCTTCAAGGTTACATGCTTCGTTTATTAGTTCTTATCTTACAATTTTCTCAGTGTCCAAAAGATGTTTGCCGCGGCTCAGACATCTGGTGACTCCCCTTGTCTTTGGGCTGTCCTTATCTTTTATACTAATTGCTACGTATTCTTTATTTACTATTTATTACCAATGTCTATCACTATTACTAAAAAGGTCATCTTTACTCTGACCCAATCCTCACTAACTACTTTGTGCCAACGTCACTGCAGAAATGGAGTGAGGGAACAAGAAGGAAGAAGAAAGAGACAACGCCCTAAATTCTCCATCTTGCCCCATTCACTTCAATGCCAAGAGTCCCAAACTCACTGTTTTTTCACCCTGTGATACACTAAACTACTATTTTTACACTCTTGTGGCCTGCAATGCTTCCTGCAGTGCAAGAAGCCTCTCCCATGGACTGAAATCAAATGCAGTGTCTCTCTGAGCTCTGGGCTGGGGTCCCAGACCCCCCTGCCCAGGTCCCTGACCCTCCAGGGCAACCAAAGGAATGCCCTGGACTCCAACAGTATTGGAAAATCTCCTCCAGGAAACTAGGCACACCAAACCTCCCTGTGACACCTATTTATGGCCATTCCTAAGGACAGGCTATAAGATGAAACAGATGCTTCAAGTCTTCCACTTGAAACAAAACAAAACCAAACCAACCCACTCCCTCACCAAATATGCTCCCTGCAAGAACAACACACATAATGTCCTAGTGCTGGAGTTGCTGAATCCTGAAGGACTAGTCCTAGGACTCCCAGTAGTATCCGCAGTGAACACAGGTACACCAGAAATGCTTGTGTTTTCTTAGCACATTATTTAATATAGGTTGAAGGAATAATTACAATATTACAGTCAGAAAATGTGGGTTTGTCCTCATTCAGGAGTGGTTTATAATCCTTACCAATTTGGGAGGGAGTCAGACCTTTTTTAGCCAACTTGTAGATCTGTTCCTTTACATCATCAGAAGTAAGTTTCAGCCACTAAAGAAAATTAGAAAAAAAAAAGCCAACTGATTAACTACTACTTAATACAGAGGCACAGGCAGGCTACAAGAAAACTTTTAACAGATGGTAGAAAGAAATTCTTTGTAATGCTTGAAAAAACAATCAAGAACTGAAACTGCACTTTTAATGATATAGAAATTTTAAAGCATATGATAAACCTATACTGCTAGAGAAATGTCATGGGGGAAGGAAGATACAAAGATGAGAGTCTCCATTTAAAACATTCTATAAAACCCCCAACCAACTGCTTTATTATCATTTCACTTTAACTGCCACACCAGAAGCACAGACAGTTAAATGAAATGATGATACAGACAAACGTTACAGACAAAAAAAACCCCAAAACATTACTGCCCTGGAGAAGGAATTCTTTACCTAGGTCCTTTGAAAAATACAAAACTGAGACCCATTTAGCCACTTCTCAGTAAAGTACCTACACAGAGAAGTGAAAAATCAGACTTTAAGTACACTAATCAATTATAAAATGAAATTAACCTAGGACTGTGCCTTTTCTATTAATTCTATATTAAACAACACAGATAAAGCCACTGCTTCCATGATTATTAATGGGCAAACAACACAAACTAGCTATGATAGCCTGACTTTCCATGAGCTATAAAAGCTCCTGGGTTTTTTTTTTACTTTTTAGTACTGAGACAGTATGAAATAGAAAAGCACAACAAAAATGAACATGGAAGTGCTCTAAAGTTCACCATTTAAGACAAAATATAAATAAAACTAAGCAAAAAAATCCCCACAGGATTTTTTTAAACCAATATAGCATTTGATCACCTTAATTGTTATTGCACTGTTGAACCATTGACAGTATTTCAAACAGCTTCATAATACCTTACTTTTAATGGTATCTATTTAATTTCAGGTTCTGTGCTTATGTTCTCATTTCACTGGTTTTTATTCCATGGTTTTCCACAAACTGTTCTGCCAACAGAGAGATCCTCCAAGAAATGATCTTGCAAAGGAGGATGGAGAAAGCCATTTTAAGTGGAAGTACCCTTGAAAGAACTAAGACCAGAGCAAAACTACCTCATTTAGTCCCCTACCTAACAAATTAGTTTTAAGTATTTTTGAAGACAATCGATTTACTCCAGAATTGCAAACTCTAGTGTGAAAACAATGATTTTATCTCTAGGAATTACCAGCATACAGACTCGAAGTGTTTGAAGAAACACCTCAACAGAAAAAGGTACGGAGACGAAAAGATACTTCCTTGCCAAACGAACCGTCTGGACAGGAAAGGGCACTTGCTTCCTAAGTATACTAAGGATCATCTGAGAACCACGGAATTTCTAGGGTTGAGGGACTTCCGGAGATCATCTAATCCAACCCCCTCCCCAAGGCAGCGTCAGCTAGAGCCGATTACAGAGGAACGCAACCAGGTGGGTTTTGAATGCTTCCACAGACGGAGATGCCACGATCTCTCTGGGAAGCCTGTTCCATCGCATGCCAAGCAAGCATTTATGAAGGCCACAGTTTGAAAGTGATGACGCACAATACTCCAGATCTCGTTTTCCTTCCCTCCGTGGGCACCCCGAGCTGCGCTGTGGGTCCCGGAGCGCTCACGGGGCGGGAAAGGTTCTGGGGCAGTTACTCACCGTGGGCACGCTGCGCCTGTAGGGCAAGGCCGACTGGGACAGGCCCTTTCTGCGGGGAGAAGCACATTAGACACTCAGTGCCCGAGCTGAGGGACCTGGCCCCTCGGCCGCGGCCCGAGCCTTCCCCACCCCGCCGCCATGTCCACACGGCCGCCCGCCTCCCTCGCCAACCCCACTCACGCCGGAGCGCTCCCCCTGCATCCTCCCGGCCCCCGGCCCGGTTCGCGGCACCCCCCGATCCCCCTGAGCAGCCCCGGGCCGCCCCCAGGGCGCCGCCCCGGCCCGGCCTTGCGGCTCACCCCGGAGCGTGCATGCGACCCATGATGGCGCCAGGGCAGAGCGGGGAGAAGGAAGGGTTCCGCCCGCCCGCTTCCGCAGGAAGCGCCGGCCCCGCCCCCAGCCGCGGCAGCCAATCAGCGGCGCCCGGCCGGCGCCCCCTCCGGCCCCCCTCCGCTCTCCGTCACAGAGCTGGCCACGCGTTGGGTTTTATTCCAGAATAGTGTTTAATGTACGTACAGGAGAGTTACGGAGTAACAGCCAAGCCGCCCGGCGCGGGGCCATATTGTACATATTTATTATCGTTTAATTAAAGTATTTGGTTCTCAGAGATACACAGACGAAGGGAGGCGCCCTGCTCTCGCTGCCCTCCGGCCCCCGCGGCGCGGCACCGGACGTGGGGGAGCACAGCGGGCCCCGGGTCAGCGCCGGCCTTAAGGCAGGTGACGGGGGGTTCTACACAACCATACACTCGTAAAAACAGAGAAAACAGCGTTTACCAAAGGTCGCACATGCGTCCAGAGACAGGCAGCTGTAGGTCATACAAAGGCAGTGATAAAAAGTTCAGTGCAAAGTTGGAGGTTAGTAGAGGAAGAGGTCCTAGCGCAAGCTGCTGCTCTCACATACCACCCCTAGGTCTGGAGGGACAATTACACTTCTGGCTGCAGGTCAAATGGTGCATAAAACATTTTTTTTTCTGTTCATTAAACAAGATATAAAAAGCTGTTAAAACTACATTTTCAAGCTACTTAGCATACTGGTAAATTCCATCCCAATCAAATATTTCTCTCTTTCACATCCATCTTGGTATTTCTATGTAGTACAGTAAAATCTTATTGCAACAATCAGGTTTTTTTGTAACTGAGAATAGTGCAAAGAGGTGCAAGCTTGGTGCTGGTCCCCTACACGTGAGGAGAGGTCAAGGCCAAATCCCATAGACTACATAAAATCCATGACTATAAAAAGCTCCAGCCAATGACAGTTTTGATAAGGAAGGGAAAGGCACAAAATGAGTTAAGCTATGAAGAAGATTAAATCAGAAGTCAGGACATGTGCTAACAATAATACAGTACTATACTTTTTTTTTTTTCCCCCAGTCCAGACAACTGTTAAAACTGCAAAACATTTTTAAAATTATTTTAGTTTAATTGTATTTTGTGCTGTAAGACACTGTGCTTTAATAACAAACTGCAAAAAAGGCAGTCCATATTGCTTTCACTTTATCTCACAATGGAACGTTTCATAAAAACAGTAGTCTACTTTCCTGTGTTTCAGTGACTTGTGATTCTAATGATGGAATGGAATAAGTCTCAAAAGCATCAAGTGAGCAGGAAATATATCTAGTTATACAGTTTATTATTTACAGGCTATATACTAAATGAAAAATATGCAGAGGATGCCTACAACTGGGATTTGTTAGCGCCCATTAGTATTGGCCCAGTTTCTAACATTCAAGATTAGCTTTTTAATTGCAATAATTCTTATTAAATTGGACCATGAATCATTTAGGCACCAGGAGATTCAAGTTCACTTCTCTCTTCTGTATTGAAGGGAGATTGGTCAAGAACAGGACAAGGAAAAATTGGATTATAAATTAGGTTTTTAGTGTTGGGTATATTGAAGGCTTTCTCTGTATTGTGTCCTCATTCATGGTTGCATATTTCACTCTAAAAGTTTGTTTCAAGATTTTATACTAAAGAAGTGTGCAACTTTAGAGCTTTGTTTACACAGAACATGAACACCCTAAATCCCAAGTAAGGTGAACAAAAAGGTGACACCTGTAGTGCAGAAAGGCCTAATCAAGTAATCAGTGGTATTAAAGGGAGATAGTGACATTTGCACTCCACTGTCACAACACATTCAAATCTAATGTTCCTTGGAATGAAGTATTTTAGTGGGAGTAGTTCTAACTCGGAGTGAGAAACAGTATTGCTGTGAACTGCTAAAGGAAAAAAAAAAAACAAAAAAACAAACAACTAGCCAAGTTCCTCTCTCAAAGTTAATTGAACTAATTTCTAGCCTGCAATTCATCCAGCAGTGGTGCTTTTCATCTAGAGACCACCCTTTCTCTGGAAGCACAGATACAAATGCCACTTTGGATTAGTGTTTGAAACTGTTCCACACTTAATCACTGCAGTATTGAAAAGTTCTAGAAATTACAAAAACAACCCACACTGAGAAGCTGGACACATTTGCTACGGTACCACATTCAGCCAGTCTTCATTCAATTTTTGGAGACCATGGGTAGAAGACGGAGTAGAAAAAACATATTTAAGTTGAACAAATTGTGAAGATCAATGTAAGTGATGCTATTTGTAAATAACACATCCTGGGAAAAGGCTTCCAGCATACAAGGTATCAAATATGAGAACGTTCCCCCTTTATAAGGAGCTGAAAGTTAATATGTATACATATTTAAATACCAGAAATGAGGTAAAAGATAAGCATTTGAATTATAAGGCACCACTATTTACAACTACCACTATTGGCACTCACTCCAATAAGTGTCAGAGAAGCATGAATCTGGGATTAAATGTAATGCTAAGGAATTTTTCCAGCCCTTCAACCTTCATTTCTACAGGTGTGTATGCAGCCACCAAAATTTTACCCGTTGCTGTTTCTGTGGTGTCTCATTAGTAATGGGAATGTAATCCTCAAATACGCAGTTTCTTTGATGCTCTCCAGCATTGTGTCATGGATGACACAACAGCGGCAACAAATTAAAAGCAAAAATGCACTGCCATCCACAGGCCTAATGATTGAGTTATGGTTCAACCAACCAGCATGGTCAAACTGCTCATCTCACTTTCACTGATGGTTTAAAAACTCCTTCCTTTACCCACAACTCTTAAATGTTTACAAATGATGCTTTGATAATGTCACATGGGTATAAACCAGTTCTTTTTGCAATCCTCCAAATTAGGCTACCTGAACATTGGTCCAACGTATCTGTTGAAATGGACAGTCTCTTGTTTTAAGATGAACAGGTTATCTTCAAGTAGGAAGATGCACAAAGCACAAGTGAATACAACTGTTCTGTTACTGAGTTCACAGATAGGATACAGCAGTCAGTCGATACCAGTTAACAGTCTCCTTGCTCAAGTTGAAGTCCTTTAGTGGGAGTGTAATTCCACCCAGGAAGAAGTTCTCACGTAATGATTCTGCACTGAGCACACTTAACTGGAGCTCCCTCTGTTTCAGAGTCTCCACGCTGTATCCACTGTACACGAGCTAGGAGGTGAGAAGCCAAGAATTTTCTGGTTAGCCAAAAGAAATTACCCAGACTGCCCTTTCTTCTGACTGCCCAGCCACTGACAGATATCTGAACTGTACATTGTGACCATTCAGTACGTCCCTTTCTCAGACAGCGGACTGAAGGACATTCCTATTTTATTTTGTGCTCCCAGTGTTAAGTGTTTAAAAGGACTGGTGTTTTTTCACTGAAGTACTATTTACACACCAAGACTTCTGAATTCATTTTTCTCTACATCATGAGTCAGGGAATCCAGGGCAGGGGGATTTTTAGTTTAAGATTCCTTACCCTCTCCACATCACTCTCCTCAGAGTCAGTCTGAGAAATTTCTGCTTACTTGTAATAGCACACTGACTTCACAAGTTGCTTTATAGTTCAACAGGGTACAAAGTTTTTGAAAACAGTTCCTTTTCTGTTTATACATATTCACAGATTTTTTTAGAAAATACTCTAATTACTGCTTAGAATAAGAGATTATAGCAAGCTATAGGAAGTTGTCACATAAATTTTAACTTGCCATTTCATTGAAAGTTGGGTTTCTTGTCTTCCGGGAAATTTTGGTTTTGCGTTTGGATGTTTTGTGTGTGTCTGGAAGTAAGTAAGTTTTCACGTAGGGATTTGGATCTGCACCATCTTCTGTAACCTACAGCCAAACAAACAGGACAAGTTAGAAAACTTATCAGTGCATAAGTATTTGCATATTTATTTTCAAGTGTCTAGACTTTGTAATCAAGCTAATCAAAAGGAACAGGTAGTTAAGCTGGCAGCTGGAAAATTTGGAAGAAAACAGAGTTTCACCATTCCTGCATCAATCTAAGTCAAGACGGTAATTGAGAAAATGGAGTTTTTGGCAGTGAGTGCAGTATCTCCACTTACCAGGTCTTTGATGTGCATCACCATGATAAATAGAGTGCTATTTCTATAGGATATTGATAGCTTCACTTCTCCTCCCACTTTGCCTGAGGTAGGACTTGATGGACTTGTATCTGAAATAACAGACAATTATTTCTTCTGTAATAATGGTACAATTTCATCACTACTACAACTGACTTATCACATATGGGAAAAAATACAAGCCTTAGATCAAGTTCAGTTCATGACTTTATTTCTAGATCCCTAACAGGGGCAAGGCTATAAGCTTTACAGGTTTTTGCAATCTCTTGCAAGAACCAGCTTGGAGGTTTGGAGTGAAAACCTGAGTAATTTAGTCAAGCCATAAACGAGCCCCAGTGATCACACACATTATTGCAATTTTTGATATGTATGTCCTTGTAACTGTATGTAGATATATTTGGAAAGACAGTGATGCAGTTTTCAATGAGAGAAAACTACAGTTTCTCAAAGAGTCACACTGTAAATGTGCTGTACTATATCATCCAATTTATAAACATCCCCTACCTGCAGGTCTGGCTAGTCCATCTATTCCTTCCACTTTGTCATCACGAAGTAACGGATGGAAAAAAGTATAAACAAGATCACACTAAATTTGGAAGAAATGTTACATGTTAGTTTAAGTGTTAAAAAGCACCAAAACTTGAAAACTAGCATTTGATTTAAATTATGTGTACTCACTTCTGTCACCTCTGGGGAACTGTTCATCAGGCTCTGTATGTAGCTGTTCAGCTCCACTTTTCTTTTGGCTGCTACATCTTTGATATGTGTTCTTCCCAGAACCATCTTATTAGGAAAGCTACATGAGAAGAACAACACAGAGTTTTCAGTTAATTTATTAGAAGTAAGTACAGTAGGATTCCATTGTCATTTCCATCCTGAAGTGCTGACATCCATTTTGGGTTGGTGGTGGGGGTTTTTTTTGTTGTTTTTTTTTGCCAATCCCAAGTGGAAACACAGCATGCCAATAGGTTATGACACTCCAGAAAGGCAAGGAAATATATATAGGTAATTATTATATGTGGTCTGACACACAGACCACAACACTGAGATGCTCCTTTGGATCTCCTCCTTAAAACTAAGAGACAACTATTTTCTCCCTTAACTGCTAACTTCGAGGTTTAGTTTGCCCCTCAATAGCTTTGTCTCCATTTCAAGTTATTTCTTCCTCCACCCAGCTGGGAGCAGTTTTGCTGCTTTTGTAAAAGTGATGAGCAAGTTAGGAACATACCCTGGTAACTTCCAAAGAGGAAAGAGAATGCCAAGTTTGTTGTGGAGCTCCTGGAACTCATCAAATGTTCGGAAGACAAACGTTGGCTCAACTTGCCCTTCTCTCAAAACTCTCACTACATAGATCTGCCCAAAACACAAAAATAAAAGTAGCATATATAAAAATATTATAAAATGACTTAACATATTTGTCTTCATTATCAGCCCTTTCTCCTATAGTAATCCTTCTCCTGAACATATATCCCATTATTATATCCTTTATTCCACTATTTGCCTTTCATAGTAGAGTTACAATTATAAATACCCCTTAATGCAGAGTAACATCACATCATCTTGCCATAAGGTAGAGCCACAGCTGAGAGGAGGTTGATGAAGGTAGGTAAAGCTGAGCTTTGCACACTCTCCCTTTAAAGCCTCATTGGAAGTCCATACCAGGTATACAAATTGGTAACACTGGTGCAGGATTACATCAAGACATGTATCTGTGCGGCCAGAACTACCACAGAACCTTTCAGGTGTATTTTTTTCAATTTAATTCCCTCCTGATTCTAAATGATTCCACTTTTAAAGTGACAAATTGGTGGGAAGATGCAAGTGCACTGCATAATACGAGAAGAATTTCTTAAAGTATTGTGGGTACAGTCCCAAGATACATTTACATTATTAAAGGGAAATGAAGTTTGAGAGCTGCACAGAAAATTCAGTTCAGTGGCCTCATTTTATGGGTAGAGGGGTTAAACTTAAAACATAATTTAACTTTAAAAAACTAGATCATACTAACAGTTTCCTGGAAGAGGCAAGGCTGCTTTGTCTTAGACCAGGAATACTCAAATACATTTATTATAGAGTGATTCAGTACAAAGCTCTTCACTTCTAGCATTAGTCCAATTTGTTGGTGTCTTACCAGATTAAGACATTTACAGCAAACACAGATTGGAAAGAGATGTACATTTGCATCTATCAATATAGCTCACTTTATAAAAAAGTTCAGGACTTTCTGTATGTAACTTGAGCTAATTACTCCAGCCCAGCAAATAGTAGTAGAGAAATAAAACAACTAATAAAATTTGAAGGTTGCACATCTGCATAGGAATACAAGCATTAAGTTTCAAAGTGTAACCAAGGTCTATTAAAATCCTGAGGGCAAATTGCAATGATTGGTGCCTCTAGTAAGACTAAGGGTATAAGTGCCTTAGTACAGGAAACAATACTTTCACTTAGGAGGGACAAATCAAACTTTAATGGAAGGTCAGACCAAAATCAGAGTGTCTGATTTAATAACTCCTACTCAGGAGGGACCCGTTTTACAGAAGGCTACATAAAAGCCCATCAGCATGACTCAAATTCCCGTATTTTAAAATAATCTCCACCAACACTACTTCTACCCTTTCTACTTCCTTCTAGATGCCTTTCAAGAGGTGTTCATTTCGAAGGATATTATGGGATGCTAGAAATGCCAGTCTGTACTCTAGCAGTGCTGTTGCTGGTTGACCCTGGCCAGCAGCTCAGCACTCACACAGCTGCTTGCTCACTCCCAACCCCCTCACCAGTGGGACAGTGGGGAGAACAAGAGCAAGAGTGAGAAAATCTGTGGGCTGAGATAAAGACAGTTCTGGGGAGGGAAGGTGACGCAAGACAATCACCACAGCCCACAAGCAGATCCATGCTCAGCCAGTTCCCAAACAGCCACCTTGTAAGACAACATTTTCCTGTCCCCTGCTGTCTTCCTGTATCCCCAGTTTTTATTGCTGACAGTGACATTATACACAGTGGAATATCCCTCTGGCTGGTTTTGGTCAGCTGTCTCTGCTGTGTCTTGTTGGAAAGAAAATACACCATTATCCTCCCTGAGTGAAAACAGATCCCACATACTTACGTAATGCTTATCTGGGTTGTATCTCTTCTGATACGTAAACACAGACACTTGTTTGATTCGGCCGTCTTGTTTGAGAGAATAGGTTTTAGCAGAAAATGACAGGATGGGCTCATCATTAGATGGCAGACCTGAGAAACGCAGCTGGGCCAAGTTGTGAATGAAGAAATTGAACTTTGTGGCAACACTTCCCAGACTGGATTCGATCAGTCTAGAAAAGGAAAATATCAAAACACACAGAAGTGGTTCTAACAATGCGTAAGACTGAAGCCTAAGAAAAATAAACGCTATTTCTTACTGACAAAGAAAAGGTTTTTAAGAGCGTCAGATGGGCTATATAAATAGTATCACATCAACATTTAATAGAAGACCCAGTATCCAAACTTTGGAATAGGTTTTTATTGAACATGTGAAGGCTTTCCAGGTGCGCGTACAACTCTGGAGCCCTGGCAAGACATGGACCTGTTGGAGCAGGTCCAGAGGAGCACAACAGAAATTATCAGAAGGATGAACACCTCTCCTGTGAGAACAGGAGTCTGAGAGAAGGGGGATTGCTCAGACTGGAGAAGGCTCTGGGGGGATCTTATTGTGGCCTTTCATGGGGAGGCCATTCCTACTTAAAGGGAACTTATGCAAAAGATGGGGACAAACTTTTTAGAAGGACCTTGTGAGAGGACAAGGGATGAAGTATATGAGGATAGATTCAGATTAGATACAAGAAAGAAAATCTTTTTACAGTAAAAGTGGTGAAACACCAGAACAGGTTTCCCAGAGAGGTTGTAGATGCCGGGACAGGTCTCTGAGGAAGATCATGTAGTTGAGGATGTCCCCGCTCACTGCAGGGGGATTGGTCTTAGATGCCTTTAAAGGTCTCTTCCTGTGGGGGTTCTTTAGAGAGACCCAGACGTCCGTCGATTGGCAAAAGGAAAGAGTCTGCTCTTTGCTCCGGGAGTGAAATCACGGCTTTATTTTTGGGGGTCCTGCCCCTGCAGAGTCCGGAGCCCAGTAGCTCCTTCCTTGTCCTGATCCCATGCAAAAGACACCGCCCCACCTCCATCCCAGGGCTTTTTCCCAGGGGGGACGGGCCCAGAGGCAGGGACAAGTCACTACCCAATCAGGGACAAGGTGGGAGTGAAGCTGAGTTGGGTTACATTCCAGTGTGGGAGGATGGGCATGGCCGAGCAGGGACAAACCATGTGATACAGTTTCCCAGGGAACAGAAGAATCATTACAAAACCCAATATAAAAATGAAATACCATATAAACCCAAATAATGCACTGCAACATCTTCCTACCAAAACTTTTCTACAATTCTAAGTTGCATGCATGCCACTGCTATTTCCCCTGTAGATCTGAAGTACAGTAACACTTTTCTAACATGTAGCAACATCTCAGTTACACTGTATGCACTCTTCCACTTACACTGGTGCATCACCCCTCCCTCCCCAGTGTGGAAAAGTACCTCTGCAAGAGAACTTATTTACAATGCTTTCTGTCATATACTCTGTTATTAAACAATTTAGGATGTATTCAAAAGGTAAGTGGTAAACAGCCAGACAGAATTACTCTCAGCACTTTAAACCAATTTTTCACACAAGGCCACCCCTAAAATCCTCAAGGTATTTTAGCAAAAGCATTACTCTTATATGAACTGACCTTACTTATGTAGTTCACTGATATTTTATGATTGTGCAGTGTAACTGTTCGACTTGTACAGACACATCTGTGACCAGCTCTAGTACATTTTTTCCTATCAGAAATCTCCCATTAAGAGGATGATACTGGGAGATATTTTAGATTTCCCTTATCCAGTACCTCGTAAAGAAAATGGTGGCTTCTGCATCTGTTGTTTGGGGCTGAAGAGCATCCTGGACATACTTCAGGTCCTGAATCCCACTTAGTTCTGGTAATCCAGAAGAAAGCATCTACAAGGAATTGAAATTTAGTTTTAATGCAATAAACCCAGTGTGATTTTATACTGAAATGATTGACTTAGACCTTCATATTCACTTGTAGCAACACTAAATTGCTAAATACTAACAACAACAGACAACAATTACTTATAATCAGCAGTTATTCATTATTTCTGCTGAATTGAAAGCAGTTAAAAACTCTTTGCTGTCTAATTTGTGTCAGTGTATTAGTTTTAAATTTAGGAATAGGTAGGCAGTAAAAAAGCTTAAAAGATTCCAAAATAAAGCATCCCAAAAAGTAGATCAGATGTTTCTGGCTTTTAAAAAAAGCCTGAATTATAAATTTCTGTAGCATAAAAAGCATAGTTTTTAATACAACCCAGCATGACAGATCTATCAAGTTTCAATTGAATATGAAAAATGATTACCAACGAAAGTAGGTTAAGGAAGAGGCTGGCATGTTTCCTTATCAAGTTGTAAGCTTGGCAACAGAGATCCACAAACAGCTGAAAGCGAATTGTGGGTTTTTCCCCACCATTAATGACATAAGCCATATCTGATGTCAGCACAAAAGGAGCTCGATCCCTGTTCAAAAAGCACAGAATTGTGAGTCCATCATAAGGTCTCTTCATTGCCACATGCTCCCTGCTACCCCCATCCCCACCCGGAGGTGATGATATTTAACATGTCATTAAAGCCATTTCATGGGTTTGGGTTGGGTTCTTGTCCCAAGTTACACAGCACATTCACATGGTACTGGACCTACAGCAAGTCTCCCAGAGCAACAGCTGGAAAGAAAAATCACTTCATTCTCTACATTGCTTAGGTACAGAAAATACCTTTTAAAGCTACCAAACATTTGTGCATGTCCCAAAAACTTTCCAAAGTCGATGTGAAACATGTGCCCGGTGTTCCGGAGCATTATGTTATCATTGTGGCGGTCACAGATTCCCAGGACATAAGTGGCTACACAGCATCCTGCACAAGAGTAGATGAAGTTTTCTGAAGCCTGGAAGGGAAAGAAAATAAGTGAATTGAGATCAAATATTAGTGGAAAAACATAATTCATGTGTTCAACAATCAATCTAAATGAGTGCAAAATCCAACCCAGGCAAAACAGACCCTAAATTTGGGGTTTTTTTCCCCCCCCAAATACTCCACTTCAAATAGTTAGCCTTGACAAAATCTCTTGATATCCCACTCTCCAGCAAAAATTGTTATTTTGTTTTTTACATAAATGAAAGAGAAAAGAGGAGTTGAAGACAAATCACAAAACTGTGTTAGCAAAGAAGAGTATAAGACTTGTATTTCCAATGTATTTTAACGGCATTATAGCCCCCCAAAAATTTAGTTTTTGAACCTCATGTGTACAAGGAGAGGCCACTGTTCCTGAAATACAACTTAGAGAGGCCACTATTCCCCCCTCTCTTAAATTTAAAGAACATTTTTTCTATATCCAATAAAAATCCTTGATGAGAATCCATCTAGCTCCTTTTTTTAGGGGGGATTTTAATTTGCTCTTTTTCAAGTACAGAAAAAAATTATTTAATATATAAACCAAAAATTTCAATGTAAGACCTGAAATATGAATTTTATTCTTTCATCAGATTGTATTTAGCCCTAAAAAAAAAAAAAAAAAAAAAGGTACTGAAAAGTTACCTTTTCATACTCCTCCTCTGTAGGATTATACTTCCGCAACCATTCAGCCAGAGGCTTGTCCTTAAAAGAACCTGTCACTCCATATTCCACTTGAATTTTCCTAAGTGTATCTGAAGCAGGAACAAGCTCTACCATGCCTTGATACAGAATAAAATAAAGTGTATTTAGCAATCTCCTTAAGTTATGCTGCATTTTTATTATTCAGTAGAAACGTTCCTAATAAGGATGAATCTTACAGTCTTAGATCAACCTCCTTCAAAACCCAGTTAGGTAACAATAATTCTAGTAGTCCCCATAGCATTTCCATAGACTATGTTACAAAGTAAACCATGAAACAAATGTAGCAATCCAGCTTAGCATACTTTACTACAAGTAGTTACAGTTGCTAGAGTGCACACTTAAGTTATACTTTGAATTATTAGTTTCAACCACACAACCTCCCATTAGTCTAAGTTGGGCAAAATACTTTGATGGTCACATACTGACAGTGAAATAATCTAGTAGCTTTGTCTGCTGTCAAGTGTTGAAACAGACCAGACAGTGGGCTTTATATGTGGCCTTACTTTGGAGATATAAATTACTAAAAATATTTGTATAGCTAAATCATAAAATGAAAACATTTAGTTGATTAACCGAATTTTGCTTCTATCTTGGAAAGAGTTACTAAAAGTACATCTGTAATTTACATCCATTTTACTTCTCCCCTTTAATCTTCTGAGTATGTTAAGGACACTAATATTAGCTGCAAGAAAAGAAAAGCTACATAAATCCTCATTCAGAGTAGGAGGAAAAGCCATCTGTTTCTCTAAAAAGCACTTCTTATATAAATAGAAGCTTTTTGCTTAGTTTTTCCTACCTAGATCTCCATCTTTTCCATGTACTTAAGAGTTTTGGTCATGCTGTTCATCTGACTGAAGAAATACTTAAGTTACTCTTTATCCTCTTAAATAACTTTGGTTTCTATTGGCTAGATCTAGAGAATTAGCTAAAACTAGCAAAAAACATGTTCAAGGCGCAGGGCAGTATTTGCACTCAGAGTTTTGTGACCTACTTTCAAACCCAGAGACAGCCTCATATTGCCAAGGAACTTTCACCAGCACTACACTAATTCTGGGGGGGTTGTGCATGGCAAGGGTTTAAATATTTCCTCTTTTTGCACGTTTCAGTACAAGAACAATACTCCCTGACTCAACTGCAGCAGATTCCAAACACTTCAGCATTTTGGTTTGCATTGGAATGCCTTCACCATAATTAAATTTCCAGAATAAGGATTGCTACAGCACCATTATTTTCTTGTGTTGCAGTAAGAGCACCAAGAGCAACCTTAGCTTTTATCACTGTATTTGTTTGTTGCACTGTTCATTGACAACAGAATGCTCAAGAGAAGAACATTTAGATGCCACTCAGCCATCAGGAAATTCAGAACAACCTAACTTATTATACTCTCAAGTTCTGAAGTTCATTGCAGTGGCACTGTTCCTTGGCACTTGTGCCCAGAGGTTTTTCACTATCAATGTGATAAGAAATTTAATGAGGGGAGCAAAGACTCAAGGCAGCATCCAGTTTAGCACCTCTGTCTTTTCCAGTTGAGAGACACTTGAAGATAACCATCCTCAGATCCAGTCCCTCCTGCAGCCAGATCTTATCCATGATTTTAATCATTTGTAAAGCCAACATATCTTGTCTCAGATCTTCTCCAACCTTAAATGGAAAAAAAAAAAGTTAACCAATGACAGAGTAAACTCAAAAGTGAAACAGGCTGCAATTAAATGTTCACATGTGGTAGATTTTTATATTTCATGGCCGGTTCACGTGTTGCTTTCTAGATACACAGGAGCAAACTCACAGAATAATTAAGCTTATCGGTCTATGCTGAAATTATTGAGACCAATGAAACAGTGATTCAACTTCAACTTCTTTTCTCCAATACACATGTAAGGCCTACCTTAAACATCACATTAATTTCTTCTCCCAGTGGGTCTGCATTTATCAGTGCAACTTTGAGTGGTACTGCATTGGAGCTGAAGAAAGAACAGGCCTGCAAGTAGATTTAGTGTCAATGGTCAGAAGGGACTATTCCTGCTAGCCCAGAAAACAAGACATTCTGACAACAAGCAGGTTTGACACACAATGTGTCTATTCAGACTTCCAACATTTCAATTGTGGTGAATATGTGCTGCCTTTGAATAACGAGCCCTTAGGCTATTATTTGTTGAATTCTTGTACGAAAGCCAACAGTGCTGCACAGTGATGTTTTATACATTCTCAAGGGAAGAGTGAATAAAATATGACTAAATACTTCATCAGCAGCTTTTTTTTTGAAACCTGGAAGATGTATTAAAAATGTGTATTTTTGAGTTTCACAGAATCTTCTCATTTATCTGCTTTCAAGTCCCTGCACACAATTTAATAGTTACAGTAGAGAAGGAAAGTGAGATGAGCTGCCTCTTAAACACAGGATTAGTTCAAGCGTTAACAAACCTTTAAGTTTTCAGTCATTCACGATGATAATAATTAAGACTGCGGTTGAGGAGATATTGTCAAACCTTCTGTTCTGGAAAAATAATTTACCTGCTTCTCCTACATTATTACTTGCTGGACCTTCACAATAAAATAAAGCTACTGCCTCCTTCCCCAGCATCTCTGGACACAATCAGTAACAGGTAGCTTCATGTGTTTCACAGTATTTACTCACTGCTTGAATTTTATATTCTTGGTCAGTTTCCTCTTTTGATTACTAACGCACACAGGACTTTTTCATGCACTTTGAGTAGTCCCCTGTTCTGCTATAACCAGGATTGCTGGTCTCAGGACACAGGGTCTGAAGATGTAATAAGTTATTACAGATATATGTCTATATTTTTTAACCCAGGTGCCTTTGTTGGTTTGACACTGTATTTTTACACATTTTATCTTTGCTCAGCAAATTTTGCTGCTTTATTCAGTCAGCATTTTTGATTAAACCCAATCTCAACAGCATAAAGAACTTTCAAGCACTTGAAGTGATTTTTCTCATTTGTAAAAGCTTTACCTAGATGTATTTTTTACAAAAGGGTTTTGAAACCCTGAATGTGCAGTACCTTAATATTTAACTCTTTTGCCACAAGACTGGGATTGAGAGGCAAACGGCATTTGTTCTTCAAGAAAAACAACTGCACACGCTCCATACCGTTTTGCAAGGCAATCTGTAGACAAAAAGAAAATTCAGCTGACATTTTCCTAACTGAAGCATCTACAGAAAACTTCTGGACAAAGTTACCCTGAAGGCACTATTTTAACTCCTCAATGTCAAAGGAATGCTAGAATAGCTAAGATGCTGGCTTAGCTATTAAAAACACCTAAGCCTAGCAATGTAACACTCATCACACATGTTTGTGGGGTTCTTTTTTGATTGAACCACATGACAGCATCCCACGCCATCAAACTGTAAGCTTTATTATCAGCACAACAGTAGATATCCTGTTCCTTTGCATGATGAGATTATTCTTCAGCAGTAATAGTTTCAAATTCTTTTCCAGTTGATCAGACACAGAAACCATCCTATACTACCTTGCCATATCACCTCATCACCATATGTTTCAGGTAACAAACTTGACAAAAGTATCAACTTCATTAAGCTTTGCAGAGCAACAGCTTCATAAATCTTCCTATAAATTTATATAACATTTTTAATTTAGACAAAAATGACAATTAAGTGGATTAGTTTTGAATTAAAAACATATATACACACCTGCCGAGCAGATCCACTCGTTTGCTTTACTCTTTCTGCTACCATTCCAAAGAGCTGCACTAGCCTGGTCTGCTTCTCCAGCTCTTCCCTCAGCCTTTTTCCACAGACTGAAAGAAAAGCTCCAAGAATCTGCTCATACCTTACACCAAACTTTGTATCATACAGTGTATCCTTAAGAAGCCTGAAATAAAGAATATAAGTTAAATTTTCCAATAGAAAATACAACAAACAATGCAATGTTAAGACATTAAAATATTTTAGTGAATCAATACTACCTACATCTGAATTTAATGATATACAGGAAGAAAAGACAAGAAGTTTGTGCTTTGTAATGGCACTATCTGTTCTTTTATTAAAAAAATCCAACCAACCAGGATCTACATTCTGTATAATCACCCTTCATACAGTCATTGTTATGTTACTGAATGATGATGTTAAGAAGGATTTTTTATCTGGAAATATTCATCTTGTGGCACACGCATTACAGGAGCAATGGAACAAAGAGCCCCTTACCAGTACAGGTAGTGCGCAATCCGAATGTTTCCCAGTGCCCGAGCCAAAAGAAATTTCACAAGAGCGCTGTCAAGGTAGGTTTCATACTTCAATGCCTAAAATACAATGGAAATTACATAAATCAGGTCTGCATTTAATTCTTGATGAAGACATACTTTGTGACGAATGCACAGACAGAATTACCACAAATACTTTGGACAGTGACAAAGTGATTATTTATTCAAAATGTTTCCTCTACTGTGCATTACAGTTAGAGGCACACAACTGCACTTCTGTTACTAGTCAGAAGCAATATCTTCAGGTTTTCAAGAACCAGAAAAATTCAAACCTCTGTGTAGGTTGAAAGTTTTACCTGTACAAACTGAGGGAGGAAATCTGTTAACTCATCATCACTCAATGTCTCCATCCAGTTCACAGCCGTATTTCGTACTTCCTGATCAGCAAACCTAGAAAGTCACCACAAAACCACATCAAGTTCTCTCTGCTCATGTAGGATTTTTTCTTATTTTTTTTGAGACCAGCTAGATAGAAAAGCAACTATATAAAGTCTTTAAAAGCTCAGTAAGGGACCTACAAGTACAAGACCCTTCATCACGTAAGAAGCAACTGCATGTGCATGTCTAGGACAAGCATATTCAAAACCTCTCAAAACTCTGGATGTATAAACTCCTGTCGTGTTGCATGTTAAACCTCAAAACCCTAACCACTGTTGCTGTGCTTTCACTATATGACTTAGTTAAACCTACATCAATCAAGTAAGCACATGGCTCTTTAAAATTTTAAAAATATTTAACTTTTGCTGCAAGAAATTCAGTATTTTTTTTCCACAGAACACTATTCCAGGATGTTCTACCAAGAAGTCATTTAATGCTGACCAAAACACAAAGAGTTTATTGACACTTTGGTTTTCTTACTTTGAATCAAGTAGTTCCAGTGCAGCTAAGGGTGATAAAGGAGGCCACTGCTGAAGTAATGAATATATTTCTGGAAGACTTGCCCAGTCCCAGTGAGGGGCACTAACCAGTATTTTTGGTAGGCTATTAGGATGGCTATGACAATAATGTCTCTTCTCCCACAAAAATTCTTTATCTTCTTTTGACAGCCTGCAGACAAGAGCATTTCAGTTTATAATGCATATGACAAACCACCACCTGAATAACCCAAATGCCACTTATCGTTGTATTCATACAGATAATTTAACACACAAAATGGAATGACTCTGAAATTGCTCTTTCCTCCACAAAAGTAAAACAAGGAGGCAAATAAAGCCTCAAACATTAAGGAAACATTTGTTCAAATTTATCATTTGGGCAGTACAAAATTAAGTTCTAGTATAATCTGAAGTAAACAAAAGACATCAGTGTTAGTTTGGTAGATGAATAGGAAAGGCTGCCAGAAAAGCTTCCACAGTACACGAATAGCCACTGGTGAGACTGCCACTGCTTCCTGGAACTGAGGAACTGCCAAGCAGGAACAGGTGACTGTAACAGGCAGGCAAAAGAGAAGCAGTCTTGTAGCAAGAAACTATTGTAGCACCAGCCATGCAAAGCACAAGGAAATTCATTAAGTTAGTACTATGATTTCATATGTTTAATTCAATCCCTTGTTTAAGTCTCTACAGGTCTTCAAAATATATTAAAAAAAGTTACAGAAACTTAAGAATATATAAGCATTCCATACCCTAGTTACAAATTGTCATGTGCAAAAAGAGCCCAGCTGGAAGAGATGGACGTACCCTATGGTGCTATCCTTGGAGAGAATGGCAAGAAGACGTTCTCTCAATGGTTTTTCTAATGTTTCTACAGAATGATGCACAGTAGTCTTTGCAGCTTGAGGCATTTTATATTCAATATCAAATGCATGTGATGGGAAGTCAATCTAAAAAAAAAAAAAAAAAAAAAGAGGATGCAAGTCCTTAAGAAGAGAAAGCTCACCCTTCCAGCCATCTCAGATGTTTGGGTATCTGAACTTTTTAGTTACACAAGTGCAATAGTCCCCAGATACTGTTTGCTGAATATTTTTTTCCATCTCAATTCCTCTACATGACTACAGTTCCTAAACGTACAGCTGTGTTATTGCACAATGCAGAGGCTGTAGCACTCCTCAGAAGAGAAGTGAGAATGCTTAGAGCAGAGATAATGACAGAACTGTTCAAACCCCCACCAGAGGTTTCCCAACCCAACCACTGACAGGCCATGTTGAGACTGCTGAGCCATGCCTAGTAAGGCACCTTCTCTTTGGAGGGAAATTTGAGCTCTGAATTGAGAAAGAGAGGTGCTTATGTTCTGTAAAGGAGCAGGAATGGCTACTGCTTGTGTCCAGACAACTCCCATCTCAGCATGCATTTCTACTGATTGCTTTCAAAAACATCCTCTCCCAGTACTAACAACGTGTAATGCCAAAACGCTTCTGATTTCTCTTACTTCCAGACAGTTATTCAATAACAGCTTTGTACAGACTTCAAGGAGTTTCCCATTCTTTGCCTTACATTTTAGTAATCACTATTCTATACTGTGTAGGCAGTGTAGGCACTTTCAAATATTACTTAGTAGTACTTTCCCTCTCCCCAAAACATTCATCTAATATGACTTACAAGTCACAATATTCCAACAAAGCATGGAGTAAATCAGAATTATGTATCACCTGCAATACTATTCTTTCCATATTTCCTTTCTTACTGGCCATCCCTGACACATGATGCGGGTGCGATGAGGTCCACAGTTGCAACAGCTTTGTCCCACAAGTTAGCAATCTGAGAAAAGAACATGTACAGGTTATTAGTATCACAGTCCGTTTACTTCACCAAGGCATTACTTGTCATATTAATTTACTGATTTTTCACTGGCTGTCATCTGTACTTTAAGTGCTTTAAAGCGGTGCACACACCTTTTAGGTGGAAAAGGCAAAGGAAAAAGTTCAGTGTTGATTTAGTTGACCGATAAATTAGGTGGTCCCTGTTCTTTACGTCAGAAAAGGAATATTGTTGCCTCTGAGAAAAAAACCGAACACAAACACACACTATCATGGGTTGGTACAGTTTTATTCTTAGTTATAGAGAAATGTAGAATATTTTTCCCTGCCAGGACCTAAGAGAAAGCTAGCTAAGATATTGGTAGCTAGTTTAACTAATGAAGATGCCAAGTTTGGGAAGTCCCCATTTAAAACTCTTATCTCCGGCAAATCACTCTCTTTCTGTCGAGATGGCCATGAGGTAACATCCTCAGTAGCGGCCAGGGCTGGGCCTGGCCAGGCCTCCAGGAGCTGCTGCCTGCATGGGGAGTGGCCCGGGCTGGCTGGGCCCCTTTCCCTCTGTCTGAGCCCTCCTTCCCTCAGCTGAGCCCCCCTTCCCCCGGCTGCTGGCAGGGGAGAGGGGACGCTGCAGCTCGGCAGTGCTGGCCACATGCCCAGGGCCATGGCGGGGGCGGTGGTCTAGGCCATGGCCCGGCTTGGTGGCCACTGGCAGTGGAGAAAGGAAGCCTGCAGCTTTGTGGCCGGTCCGAGCCGCGCCACCCTGGGTGAGACCGAGGGGGAGAAGAGAGGTCCTCTACTGGCTTCTCCTGTTGGCGCAGCTTTGCATCTCTGCAGCCCCGCAGCCCCGAGCAGGGAGCACATGGCCACTGCAGGCTGGGCACATTTAACCCTTTCCTAGCAACATACAGCTCCTGAAGTACAAGACTTCCTTGAGAGAGAAAAGAAAGAAAACAGAGGGTATGTAGAACAGACACCGCATGAAGCCAGTGGATTAGAAGTGAAAGAACTGATAATATTATTGGAATAAGATTGAAGAAGTGGACATTTTTAACTGGACTTCTCTGGGGTAAACTATGGAGAAATAGACTGTTCTCTATAGCATCTTAGTGTTGTTGGGGAGAATGCTAACTCTAATCAAAACCTGAGGACTGATGTGATTGATATTTAATTGAGAACTTTAAAGTCCTCACTTCTGGGTTAAAATGAGGTCTCGGCCTTTAAGATGAAGACGATTTTAGACTAGAAGTATTTGTAAAGTACCCCAGATACCCTGAGACGCCTTGCTGATAGAACATCACAGTCTGCAAAAACTCCAGGCAGTTGCAGATGTGTGACATTAGAAGCCACTGGACTATTTTGTCTTATGGCAAACATTTCCATGAAACCCTAGAGAGACTATTCTCCTAAAGTAATGAATAATTATGTTTAAATAGTAAAACTGACTGAAGATCACAAGTTGTGTCTTTCTATGTTGTTTTATAAGAAAGTTAATAGTTTGTAGAAAGAGGGAAGAGCGTTTTAAAGTTTCATTCTGTTTTGGTTTAGGTTTTCTTTTCCCAACTTTCTTTTTTTCATTCGTTTAGTGTGTGTTGATAAAACTATTTTGTTCATTTTTAAGCTTGAGCTTGCTTTGCTTTTTGTCCTAATCTCTCTCCTGCAGAAAAAAGAATAAACACTAAATTTAGCAAACAGAATTTAGTGAACATAAAACCACTACACACACACACTCCTCTCTGCTTCTAGAAAAAAGGCTCAGGCATATGAATCTTACAGGCATTACCATTTGCTTGGACTTCCCACATTACCAGATTCTGCAAGGGCATATCAAATTACATTTGCATTTGTCAATGTATTCCCAACATTAATACCATTTCCAACTGTAGTAGAGCATGACAGACGACACTTCATAGATCAATAAGTGTTGAATGTTAGGTACAGAAAACTTCTATGAGTCTTGAGCAACATTTTGATTTTAAAAAAGAGGAGCTTGTCATGCTAATAAAGATTACCAAATCATGCCACTAAAGCACAACTGAACAGCTTATTATTTTTAATAATTCTCCAATTTAATACAGTTGCCACAGCCTTCTGTTTCATCCTGAAGTAATGACATTTAAAGCCACTCCAGATGCACTTCAGCAGAAGGAATTTTAACTTGGCCATGGATTCTTCCAAAACATACATGACCAGTTTCGTTCTCCCCATATTTCAGTTAGTTTCAAGTTTTAGCTCCTTCCTGCCATGGATGCTATTTTCAAATGTAACTGGAATATTTGTCTACCACCTTTAATTACCTAGGTCTGGATTTAATTTATGAGGACTGCAAGTGGATTAGACCTCTAAGCATCTCTACAGCTGCTACATACAAGTTACTCAGCAAACTCTAGCAAAACACATGCCATTACAGTGCTCTGCATAAACTGTATGGTTTTCTGCCAAACATACTCCTATGAGAACACCATGAAGACAAGATAAATTTGCAATTCAAATCAAAAGTTGTTCTGTGAAATGCAGTATTTAGATAGGAGGCTGAAGTGCATAATTTAAATAGAAGGTTGAAATAAGCATCATTAATGAAAAGAAATACAAGCTTTAGTGAAGACTGAAAGCAGCTGCAAGCCATCTTTGCAATGCAGGAAATCCTAAACTCTGTGACACCCTCAAGCTGTTGGAATCATCACCAGACAAAAGAGAAAGCAGAACAAGTTAAATCCAGAACCAGAGGACACAGAGCAAACAAAACAGGCTCAAGCAACACACAGCAGTAACTGCCCAGGAAAGATCTGGCTGCTTTTCTGCAGCCTTGCTTGACAATTTAAACTTCCAGTAAGACCTAGAAGTCAGCAGCACACATAAATAGGAAACTTTAAGCATAAATGCAGAAGCTGTGTTGCAATGGTGTGATCGCTTCTGCAACATGATGTCTAATTTGGGCAAATGTGCTTCGAGCCTACTGGTTAATGTCTCACTGAGTAGCTGCCTGAGTGATAAGCATTTTGGAATGCACTTTGTAATCAAAGTTGGAAGCACAAAGCAACTTGAACCAAGCCAGAAACACTCAGCTTAGGAAAGTTACAGCAGGCTTTTCATTCTTAGTGAAAAACGTGTAACAGCATCCAGCAGCTGTATTTGAAGGAAAGCCAGTTCAAACCAGAAATATGCTGTAAGTTTAACACACTTGTTAATTATCCCTGTATTTTAATTGTTTAAAATAAATCTAGCTCTGAATCAAAAGAAATAATTTTAGAATATTCTAGGATATAATCATCCAAACAATATTCAACTTCCTCCAGCAGTAAAGATTTTTCAGCCAATTAGATGAAAATCCTACAACACAGAACCACATTTTGTCCTCTATTTAATGAAATGTATTTTTTCTATATCACTGTAGTTTACAATTCTTACCTTTATCATGGCCTACTATATTCAATATCAGAGAGGCAATTTCTATAGTTATGGGTGTGGAGGAAGTTTTACACAGAGCAAATCATATTGATACTCTTACCCATGTTTTGGATACTTACCGCCTAAAATCAAAAAGAGGTAGAGAAACCTGACCCAAAATTTCTGGGCCCTTTCTCTGCCTATTTGAGTCAGGGGAACTCCCACTACTTTGATTTAGGATTCCAAACAAAGTCAGACATAAGAGTGATTCCAAAGGCAACTGTGAAATCTGGATGGGAAAAATTATTCTACAAAATAAAAGTATTAAAAATAAGTCAATTAGAAAAAAGGCAGCAGTTAGTAAGTTACAGGCTTATCCATATACTCCATTTATGCCTCTTGCTTTCAAAAAGTCAATTAACATTGAAGAACAAGTGTTAAATATCCATGCAATCATATTTCACTCCACTTCATCTCCCACACCAATAGCTTGTAAAACCTGCTAAATTGCATGCCTGCACTGTTGTCAGATTTCGAACAACCCTTTTTAATCTCTGTCTATTAAATCACATTCCTTGCACAGAAGGGACCTGCCCAGCATAACCAGTTTTCCCACTCCACTCACTAGGAAGAGCACACAGAATTCCATGTTAGCCACTTCCTAACTTTTCAGATTGAAAGGGTCAGTTGACAATGGTTTCCCAACCAAATGAAAGAGTCTATTAAGAACTACTCAAAGTTAAATTCTAAGTGGTACAAAACCTAAAAAGCAAGCAGCTGAGGAGTATACACCTCACTGAGCTATTCAAGCTTCCACTTTTGTTTACATTGCTTTTACTGCCTAAAAATGTTCTTTCAGTTTGATTTCTCTGTAAAACATGACAATTGCAGTATAAAGGACTACACTGTTGTCAGCAGCTTCTAAGCAATCTAGCAGACCTTTCACTGTAATACAGTAGCACTTGCCAACAAAAGATCTGACAATTAATCCCATGCACTACCAGAAAAATAAGGTAGTTGGAGTACTCTCTGAAGGCAGGTGTTCTAGAAACTCTCATTGCTGGTCTGAAATAATTTGTTGACCACAAACTTTCAGGGTATTCCTTAGGGTCTATCTCTGACCTTTAAAAACAGTCAGGAGAGTAGATACGGGGCACCATGGAGCTCACATGATGCTTCACCTATGACAGGCTGCCTGATAACTCAAGTGGCAGAGATTAAGTTCTGCACAGATAATGAAAAATGTTCCCCTTTCAGTTATCACCTGACATTATCTCCCTATCTTTTCTCTGCATGCTCTTCCTTTTTCCTTTCTACCCTCTGTGTTTGGAAGAAAAATTGATTCAACTTTCATGTTAGTAAAAGTGAATTGCTCTCCCTCTCCATTTACATAAATTGAGCAGTACATACAAGCAAGTTTTATTCTTTAATGCCTCTCCAAGCAGCACAAGCCATTCCCATTGCAAGGAAGGTTACGACCTTCCCAACTCCCGGTAATTGTATGCTACAAACAAATTAGCACAGGCACTTGTCCAGCGCTTCCATTCCCCCTTTTAAAATGAGTACTGAAACATCATTTGGAAAAATATTTCTGATTTTCATCAGTAAATTGTTCCTTGGATGCTTGAAATGGAATTAGAACCAAGAATTGCTTGAATGACTGTATTCAGCAGCTAGGTAAAACAAAACATTTTACTGAGTTTTAACAGGCTAAAGTCACTTACAGTTCATCCCATTTAATCAAGTAGAAGAAATTCTTGTACGTGCCAACCTTCTTGGACTGAACAGGTTTGAACAGATCTTTTCCATTATGGGTCAGAGAACAAATCAAGTAGTATTTTTCATAACTGGACACGGAAAGAAAGTTAAACATAAGAACCCATTAAAAGATTTTTAAAAATCTATAAAAGGAGGAATTTTGCAATAAGTCACTTACTTTGACACCCAACTAGAAGAAATTCCATGAGCAGCAAATATTGTGAATTGGAGATGTTCTGTGGCAGTCCAAGCTTCCTTGGTACTCTTACTCTCTTCTGGAGAAATTGCTGCTGAACTGCTACAGGAATTCGTGTGGAGTTGCAGAAGGGCCTCAACTGCTCTTGTTAACTGGTCTATACTCACTTTCAGAGGATTTTCAGGTTGCAGTGAACCTAAATGATATTTTATTTTGAATGCAGTTCTTCCTAAATTATCCACCTCAAAACAGGTTTTAAATAAAAATTGAAGAACTTCACTCACCAGGGAGGCTCTTGCTATTGTCATCACCACATTTTAAGGATACCTACACAATAAAGTCAGAGGAAATTTCAATACTGAAAATCCTTATTAATTTTCCCCAGCTATTAAGTATCTTACACAGAAATTATGAAGTATCTGAATTAGACTCATGTTTAAGTTTATGTAATACATCTTTTCACTCAAAGTTCCTCAAGAGTTAACTAACAGCATCACAATTTCCATATGACGCAGCAACTATGCGCCAAATTCAAAAGCTCATTTTTTGTCAAGTCAACTGTTTTGACACTCTTTATGAAGTCCAGAAAGACAGTACATTCAAATATTCTCAGGATAATCTAACTTCTCTAGGTAGAGATAAAACTAACTCAGGACTGTTATGGATGAAAGCAGAGGTCATTAGCTTATTGCCCAATAATTTAAATCTGAACAGCTTTAAACAGTTTTTCTTGTTTGTGGCATTTGGTAAGGTACCTTTTATTGGCAGAGTTATAAATTTACTGAATAAAAAAAAATCAACAACTGAGGAAACAAACAGTAAGGACTGTTACTTCATACTATCTTTATTTGTTTCTTGGTCTGATATAATGGAAGTCTCAACATGATGCAACATCATAGCAATGTCTAGTATCAACAAAGACACTGTTGAAACCTAAAGGTGACAAACAAATCATGGGAATTCATTCCCTTCTAATCAGGAAGGGTTTAATTCCAAATTCAAGTCCTGATAAAACTAAACTTTTTAATGAAAACTAAGCTTGTGGTTTAAAATCAAACCCCAGTGAACTTCTAACTTCCTTAAACGTTTGCCACAAGTGTTGCAGAAGAATGAATGCTCTCCTTACACTTTTCATGTACAGATTGAGCATCTTCAACTTGAAGTTTGAATATCGAGATTTCACATTCTTACAAAAAACACAGTCACTTCTTTCAACCACAAAGAACTACTTTTAAAAAAATAAAATCAAACAATATTTAACAAAATATTAGAATGCAACAGTCTCCAATATTTATAGAAATTTTGTTTCTGAAAGCAGTCCTACACACCTTCATATACATTACTGTGTAAGCCGGTGTCCATCATAAAATAATTGCAAGGTTTTTATTCATAAAACCCCACCTTTTTAAAATTCTACTGGAGCAATGTTATTTTGGGGAGCTATTTGTACACTATGATCTAATTATTTCTACAGCTTTCTCCTACCAAAAAGCAAACATTGAAAAAATATTTATACGCTGTATTTCACTATGTTGTCTTTACCTCTTCTGCACTTCCCTGTAAGAATTTTAGTCCTTGTGACAACTATATTTATCTGTCTTCTGCTCAGTATTACAAATACATCACTGAACTGATGAAGCCAAAAGTAAATAGAGCACCATGTGAATTGCCACTCTAGTAAGGCAGCAGAACAACAGAAATAGCATTATAAGATTATTCAGCTTTTTTATTTGCACACTTAATGACTGTTTTTGACAACATAACATGGGACCATCCAGCTCAAGTGAACCATTTGTTATAAGGCAGTTGCATCATCAAATTCTATGCTATTTAAGAGATTTTGGGTTTGTCTTTATGCTCAGGAATGCAGGACCATGAACGATTAAGAGTTTTAAGATGCGATTGCCAGTTACAAACACTACTGGGAAAATATATTATGTCAATTCCTCCTTTAAAGAATAACTGCATTAATTTTAGACAGCATGAGCTCCTGTCAGTTCCCCTCAGTCAGATTTAGTGGCATCTCCAGTGACACAAGTTTTTAGTTATAGAACCAGAAAACAGTACTTTAAAAGCTAGTTTTTAAACAGTCACTCTTTAGAAAAGGAAAATATTCCCAAAGCAAGCGATTAATGCATTAACAGCAGAGAGATGTCAAAATAAATGGAATATGTCAAGTAAAATAAATAAATAAATAACATCCAACAAAAAATCCCAACATAACCCTGACAGAACTATTGCTGCTATTCCCAGCTACTAAAGACTATGAAATAATATTTATCAGTTAAAATATGCAATTTACAGAGTGAAAGTTTACCTCAGCATTTTTAATCCTTGGGAGATTAACAGCCCTCCTGAGCTTCTTCACTGATTCCGTTATTGCAGGAGTCTCTACACAATCCAATGTAGAACAGATTTTTCTGACAGTCTTAATTACATGATCTACTGCTTTATGCTGGTTCTAATAGGGAATGTATGAGAGAACAGATTGATCTGATCACAATTGTGAAACCCAGTATTGCTTTAATGTTTTTTAATGAATTGCCAAGAAAATATCACTATGAGATGCATATCTCCATTACATTAAACTGTGGCGTAATGACTGGAATAAAGAAAATCCTCAATATTGAGAACTTCCTTATGAATACCAAAAACACAGTAATACAGTAATACACACCATAGAATGGGGTGCCAGGAAACATTGGGAGATTCCCAACCATTTTTCTATTAAAGTGATGGCAAACAATTATTTTCTAATGAGATACTAAGCTCACTTTCCCTCATGGCCTAAAAAGAATGTGCAATTCAAAGAAGAAATTTCAATTAGTGTGTAGGAAGCAATGCTAAAGAAGCTGTGTTTCAATTTCAGCCCACAGATATAGAGGTTTAAATTATACTGACACTTCTACTACTTACACTACAGTACTGCTTCCATGATGGAAATAATCTTTTTTACTTCACTTTAATATACTTTTGTAGGTTACTTAAGACAAAGTTGAGCTGCTCCTAATATTCACCTCCTTCTACTCTTCCAACAGAAGAAAAGCTACTTGAGTGAAATCTGAATTAGTCTAGGTATCCTGAAGTTTGTTTTTTAATGTAAAGAAAATCTTAAAGATTTTAAAGATTTAAAGACCCAATTTTAAAGAACACATGTAGAAAATTAGAATACTTGCTTCAAAATAATGGCTTAATTTTTTAAAGGCTTAATGTATAGGTTTCTTTCACAATAACTTCTGAGCACTTACAACTAAATAAGAGGAATAATTATTGCAATATTCTCTCAGTAAGGTGTAAATTGATTCCCAACCACCACTCTCCCACACATTCTTGTGGCCTTTCTACAACTGGACAGTGAAGAAGCCATGAAGGCATTTGAATCAGAGAGGTCTTAAATTGAGAGTTACCTGGCAACAATTAACTGTTCCGGTAAGAAAATAACCACAGAAGTCAGAAGACACTGTAAATATTTAAGCCATTCTTCCAAAGCTAACAAATTGAAGGTAACAGCTTCTTTGTGACATGTAAAGAGACATTTCCACTGCTATTTTCCTCACAGACTCTCAAATCTCAATAAAAAGACAACTGATGACTTTCAAAGCTTTCAATAATGTGAAATCAAAGCCTACATACAATTTATTTATGGATTACCCTTCTTCACATGGATTAGCAAGCTTCAGCTACTGAATATGTATAGGAATTCACTTCAGGAAGTAAAAAATTTCAAATGCAGAACTGTTGCTATTTGGACCTAACTATCACCACCCACAAACTACAATTCCCAACCTCAAAAAGACTACAAAGAGTAGAATGCAAGTCTGAATCAAGATGTTTTGCATTCCTCATCTCAGCCTGTGAAATCACAGCTAAACAAAGAAGCTGAAGCAGCTGCAAGAGCAAAGCAACAAAACCACCACGTCAGGGAGCACTAACAGCTCACTCTTCTACAAAAAGGTTGTGTTCAAAACTACCCTTGAGAATGTGGTAAATCACCATCAAGGGAATTAAATAATATTAGGAGAGTATGGAAATAGCAGACAGCAACTTGTTCAGACCTGCATTCCTGGAGAGGCAAACACAGTGGAAATGAAAATTATTGCAATTAAGTAATTAATTTCAAGACTGCTCCTACAGAAACTGGTTAAGAAATACAGTTATCTAATGTTTAAGCATTTAAGACTCCGAGTTACATTACTATCAGCAGTTAAAAGCAGCTTCTCCTTTGAGAAATGAGCAAAGCAGGTTACATCCATAAGCTTTTGCAGATGGGATATTACTACAAAATATTCAAGATTCAAGCTGCTTTAAGCTACCTGTCATACACTGAAAGAGAATTTTTTTACAGAGTATTTGAAATTAATTTAATAACGCAGAAAAAGACATTATTTTGCTTTGTGAAGAAATTACTTGTATGTTCCAAACATGCTTCATTTCTAACTCCCATTGTACACAACTATTTCTGCTCTCTATTATGCAGATTTTTATCTGTTAGTAAATACATCCTTCATGGCTGTCAACAATAGCCACAGTCAGAACTCAGGCCTCTTCCCTTCTCTCCTGAATTAACCTCTTTCCAGCATGTTTGAGACAGAGGCTATTTGGTACCCCAGGACTTGGAAGATACATTTCTAGCTGTGATGATCAAGTAATAACTGGTTTGCAAGAAGAGCCAGGAAGAACAGAAATCTAAATACCCATGCTTATAATTTCACGTTTGACAGCTTGTTTAGATTCTCAGTTTCCCCAAGAAAATCTGCAAGCTTTTTTCCCCAGCTACCTTATCAGTGAATTTGGTCATACTACTTTTGGTTCAGCAATAATCTACAATGAACTTACCCCATTCTTAAGGGCTATGGTAACTTGCTTGTGATACACCTCAAGAAGCTCTTCAATGGAAGACCTGCAAGAAATAATAGTTATTGAACAAGTACAAGCACAAAACAGAACACAACCGTGGTGAGGAATTCAGCAATGATCAGCACTTGATTATTAAAATAACCACAAAACATTACCTTATGATGGGTTCTCTGAAAGGCTTTTCTACTTTGTAGAGGTGTTTGGTTAGATGTACAGGTGTCCTGTCATCATCATCCTGCAATAAAATATTAGGTACTAAGTCCAGTTCTCACCCTTCTATAATATGCATACCATTTTAGAAGATTCATTACTAACACCTGGGGTGTTGAAAGGCAAAGATGTAAAGTGATCTCTTCAAAGGGGAAAAGAATAACTGCTTAATAGTCTGTGAAATGTGTACACGTGGGGACAGATGGAAGAAACAGCCATCAAGAAACACCCAACTATGTAGATACCAAATACTCCTTCCTTCCTCTTTGATGGTGATGATTAAATATGATGATACATATTTAATTGATTCAAAAACTGTTCCCAACTTTTATTTAACTCTGAAATTTGTTCCTTCTTTTTCCAAGCCTCAAGTTTAGACCAACTGCTTGCATGCTTTTTCCAGTATAAAATACTTGGTTCTAGTAAGAGTCAATATCCATATTTACGTAATTTTGCCTTGTGAAAATTCAGTTGCGTATTTCACTTCCTCATAGGATCAGCATTTCCAACACCAGGCAGAAATGCTAATTTGTCAATCACACAAGGTGGTCACACCTTGGGCCCAGCACTCTCTCGCAGACCAGGAGGTACTCACTGTTCGTGCCAGGTCGCTGCATATCCCGCTGTGGGTCAGGAGCTGCAGTTTGATGTCCGTGTCCCACTTCCGGCAGTTCTGGATGTACTCGTGACTTCCTATGCAGTGCTTGCTGTGAAATAAAAGCAAGCTACAGCCACAACCAAAGCAGTGCCTTCCCAAAACCTCACATTCCAGGCAACACCCTGTTGCTATGAAGTAAGGAAATGGTGAATCAACTCCACACCATCCTTGATCTGATTTTTACTTCTGCACAAGTTTTTATACACTACTGCGGATACACGTACTTGTGCTAAAGCTCATAACAACAGTGGTTAACACTGAAACCAAATATTCTAACCCAAAAAACTAATGGGGCTTTGTAAACCATTAGCTTTGAAAAAAAATTACAACAACAACAACAAAATCAAACCAAGAAAAAAACAAAAGCCCGCAAACCACAACTCCCCCCCAATCCCTTTTTTTTTTTTAGTTTCTGAGATTTGAAGGGTGGTCAAAAGCTACAAGATGTATCTACAGAAATGCTCTAGAAACATGCATCTGCATTAGAACAGAGTTGATGACAACCTGCTTTGCTGTATCCCAGAGCAATTCCAAAAACTTCTGATCTTTGTGCAAAAAGTGACTCCCTTATATTTTAAAAGTTTCTTTCACACATTTAATCACTAGAGATACACTTTCCAGGAACTGTGTCATGAAAAAGCATGACATTAGGTATTAATGGAAAAGAGTTTGCTTACTTCTGTAAAACTTCTTCTTGGCCACAGACTTTCAGGATATAGCTGCCAATGTCCACTTCATTCAAGTCATCATGCACCCAGCAAAGTGCCTGCATTATTATAAGCTCAACAGGGGAACTCACTGTTTAAAGCAATTACATCCAAAAGTTAAATACAAATCTACAGTGAGGGATATTAACTATTGTTCACTCAGAAATTGTAGTAATTTAATTAAATTGATTTTTATACTTGTAGAGAAGACTTTCATGCTTCTACTGTCACCTAAATGTCATAGTCTGCAATCTTCACTTTTCTCTCACCAAGAAAGGTATCTTGTAAAACTTGCCTGCCATTACAAAATGCCCCCAAAAAATCTTTTTAAATTAGGATACAGTGTAGTCACTTAACCAGAAGTAAAAACACAGTCTGCAGGACAGCTTTTTTATTATTTTTTTAATTATAAATTTTACCCTTTTTAGCAAGGACTTTATATAAATAAGTGATCCTAGTGACACTTAAAGTTTAAAATCACTGTCTGAAGAGTTGGAGATGGAACTCCTCTATTTGTTCCACTTTTGATGAACTGAATACCAGCTGCAGCTGAGGCAAATCCTGCTGAAAGTCCTTTTCCCTTTTTCCTCTCCACTTCCTCAGGTTGCCACTTAATACAGAGCAGATCTCAGCATCACCAAGCCTTTGCAAAATGCAGCTCTTAGCTACCAGTAATTTTGTATCGGGCTCCAAATGTTTTTTGGAAAATAGTCTTTCTTCCATCCAGCAACTACAGAGCAAAAGAATAATCTCAGTCAACCCCAAAATCCATTGCCCCACAGCCACCAGCTGTCACTGACTAAAAATACAGATATGTTTGAACGACACAAATGTTTAAATACAAAATACTCTCTAGCCTTCCCTACTCAGCTTCTGATGATTTGAATCATCCGTGAACAATATCACTAAGTGTCTCAAAATTCTGTTTAAAAAAAAGGCTGTATAAAAGCAATTTTATATTTTGTCAGTACCTTCAGAATGGGGTCTTTTCTCCCTCCAGGGACCTCCCTCATTTTCTCAATTTTTTTTAAAGAAAGAAATAGTACTACTATGATAGATATGGAAGAGAGATAATGCCACAACAATATTTTCCACAAGACAACACACGTGCTTCATCTCATTAACAAATACAAGCACAAAGGTAGCTGATTGCATTTGAAGAATGTGTGAAATTCAACAAGGAATGATAGGAAGTATGAATTCAGAAACACTTTAAGTCATCAAGACTGTTTAACTTATTATTGGGTGAAATCGCTGTGCTACCTTCAGCAGAGAATATATCTGGTAGTTGATAGAGAAGAAAGATGCAGTGTAGTTTATGCAGGGACAGTTTCTATGCTGTAGTCACAGGCTGCACTGCCAAAGGTCTGCCAGCCCTGCAAAGCCCAGTGCTGACTGCAAAAATGTTACCACCGTTTCCCTGCCATACATCTTATTCAAAGACATTTATTCCTTGCTGACACACAATGTTTGCTCAGGCAGAGCAAACTTCCACACAAAGTCTAATAAATGAATGCAAAATGAATCCAAATAAGCTCTGAAGTTTATCCATTTCCCTCCTGAGTCCTTTCTACAAACTGAGTTGTCAGAGCACTGAGAGGCTGCTGTTCCCTCTGAGCAAGACGGAAAGCCACACTGAAGTAAAGCTCTAGCATCAGGATGCTGAGGTATACAGCATTTTGACCGAGAAGGAATTAAAGGCAGAGAATAACTTTAAATACCCCCTATTACTAATCATATACCTGCCTTTCCCCAGCTATGGAAGTCAAGCAGTTTAATTGTGATTAGTTTCAGTGTCAGAAAAAAGGAAGGGGTAGAAAGTATAAAGAAGAAAATATGTGGGGTTAGAATGCAAAACACATTCCAAGCTATTTAGAAAAAAATACTAGAAATAAAGGGCTGAAGCCCTAACATTTTAGTTACCCTACCAAAGCCTTTTTTTAGGAAAGGATTAAGCTTGTAATATTAGACAAGAGTAGTCTTAAGGATTAAGTGCAGAAACCCTTCCTAGGCTATATTTACAATCCACCTGATTTCATAACAAAAGATTATTAAATCACCACAGAACAAATGTAAGCTCCAGCAAATTAATATAGAATTAAATCACTGATGCACTGAGAGCCTGGTTTTCCAACAGAGCAACCAGTTCATGTGAATAACAGAATGACTCCAGGTCTTTTGAGACTAACCAGCTCTGAAGCATCTACATTGTTAGAAGTTGAGATCCAAATGATAACCCTCACAAGTGACAAGAGATTACAGAAGTATAGAGGCAAAAAATTTTATTACCAGTTATTTTATCACCCACAACTGCCAGAAATTGACAGCGTGCAGTGACAAATGCAACCACTGTGCAGTCAAGACTTCACAGAGAATGTGAATTTTTATGGTACAACCAGGCAAGCCTCAAAGGTCCAGCCCAAACCAATATTTCTGGTTACCCACAAAATTGGGACAGCCAGTTGTGGCACGTCCAACAGTATTATTTTAGTGTTTTTGTTCATAAGCATGGACTGAAGGCAAGCAATAGATAGTTTTAGTATTTGTTCCTATTTTCCAGCAGCAGTTTGCCTGAATTTTTAGACAGCCCACAAAAATTTATTTTAAAATATGTTAGAGTGCTGAAATGAAAAATAAAACATTAAAAATCTCTGTCCTGGTGTCATTATCCTCTCAATAACTATAAAGTCAAAAGTCTTGAAAAACTGCTTTCTTCTATCCAGCTATGGACAGAACAGTGCTTCTGGTTTGCTGGACTTTCCTTTTTTACAGTCAATAGTTCAGTTTGTCAATTTCTAAATAATTTCTGATGGAGACACTGATCCAGAACTGGGCTTTTCCTCAGTTACCTTTTCCACCCATGCCCCTGAGACCCAGGGATTACAAAAACTGAAAGGCGTTGTCCTAGGCTGAGTGTACAGTCTTTAACAAGCACACTCCAATTCAAGAAGCAGGAACATACCATCGCATGTGAAAGTCACTGGTTGCTGGAATTCTTCAATTTCTATTGAAACCTTAATACTGGCACTCTCCCCACTTATATTTCTTTGCAGCATGATTGGACTCAGCACAAAACCTGGGTTTGTTTGCTGATCAGTATAAGGAAACTTGGTCCTCAGTCTGGAAGAAGAGAAGGTTTATGAAACATTGCAATGGAGAAGCCCAAGACTAAAGCAAAATAACATGGTAATAACCACAAGGCAGAAGAGTAAAGACTACCTTTGGTTCTCTACCTAAATTGCATGTACAAAGCACCATTTAATTTTTCTACTCTCAACAGGACATTGCCCACAATAATTATACAAGTAATAGTTAGACGGGAAAAAATCCTAGTATGTAATTAGGCAGGTTTTCCACATAGTTTAAAATATTTAATAGGCAACTCTTACAGGACATATCCAGCTTCCAGAAGCTCAGCTCTAAATCAGTTCTTAACAAGGTAATCCACACTATTTTCTAAAAGTTAGTTTAGGAAAAAACAAAAACAAAACAAAACCAACCAAACAAACAAAACAAAAACACAAACAAAAAAACCCCACACAACTTCTTCATGTTTCAATTTTAGAAGTCTAATCTGAACTTATATACCATGCAGAAGGTAGCTATTCCAAGCCATAGAGGTTGAGGAAGAGGTTTTTATTTAGGACACAAACAGTATTGGACATTTACCTACAAGTGAATAAACCATACTTGGAAAGCTGCTTTTTAATATGGATAAAATAATTTAACACTAAATTTCTGCCAATATTAAAGTAATACTAGAGGAGATTAAGAACAGAACTCCTCTATAAGGATCATTTATTTAATCATCTTGATTCTGGACAATACCAAAATTCTCCAGCAAGAGTTGTCCAGTCGAAAGTCCACCAGTATTTTAAACACTGGGTCTTGAGAGAAAGGGTAACAATTAGATTTAACCAGAAAGTGTTGCAACAAGCCTAGCCTATGTGAGCTTTGTCCTAATGTTGTTCATCAGTATGTTCCCATATATATACGAATTTTCATTGTTTTTGCAGAGTTTCCTTTTCATGTCATAAACATTCCTATGCTAAAAATCATAGATGCTATCATTGAGATTCAAAGATCTCTATTTAATTCATTATTTCTTGAATTTTGATTTTAAAAGGAAAAAAGGCAAGAGGAGTTTGTCTTCTCTGAGAAGAAAACAAAAAAATAATCTCTTGTTAAATTGTGGCAGTAAGAAAAAAAACCCCACACAATCTTTAAGGAACTTACTATCTGATCTAAGCAGAGACAAGTTTAAAGGCTTTATGTTACAAAATTCCAGTTGTGAAAGCAACAAAAATAAAAGCACTTAAAGGTTGGAAATTTATTGAGTGATAGATTTTGTGAGGTGTATCAGCTAATAAGAAAAAAAAACCAACTTCAAATTCTTTCAACAGAACTTGTAATAAAAAACCATCAAGATACAGAAAAATATTTTGAGGATAAAAAGGTTTTATAAATAAAAGGAAAAGTGAAAGTCACAGGACCAAAATAAGAAAGAGGACATATGGTAATACAATAATCTTAGTACTGAAGATTTTAACAATTCTGTTTCATTCTTGAAAAAAAATTAAACAAATCAGGACAAAACCAGGAAAAACTGAGATAAGAAAAGGAAAAAGGATACATACTGAAATTTGTCCCATCAAGCAAGAAAAATAGGATGGTTCCTGTCAAGCTAACTGAAAACTAATAATTTCCCTTTTTTTTCCCCCTCTTCTGAAAGTTAATTCATATTCAGTCATTTCTTACTTCGTAACTGCTTCAGAAAAAGCTGACAGTTCTTGATTCTGCCCTTCAACTGCTTGGAGAAGCACATTTTCTGACAGCATGCCAGTGGTCCCATTGTCTTTCTGCAACTCAAAGATAATACAGCATTTAAACAGCTGCAAACATATTCCTAAAGCCAGCAAAGCCACATGCAGGTGACAGATTTTCGTGAGTCTGAGGTTTACTATTAGTTTTACATCTACTTCTGTATGGAGAAAACCATATATCACTACTAACTTGAAAAGCATAGATTCACTGGAGCAGTCACTCCTTGACAGCAGGTCATTTATTTGTCAGCACCATTATCAGTTAATATTAAGTTGCAAGCAGTTCCTGAGCTCTCAGCAGTGACCTGTTGTATTTGGATTTGGCTAAATTCAGCTGAACCACAGATGGAAGAAAAACATATTTTTCCTCCAGTTCTGCAATTCGAATTCAATGTAGTTTCCGAAAGAACCACTACATATCACTGGTGCTAGTGATTATCTCTTCCTACAAAGCAGGAAAATGCAAGTTGGACACTGGAAGGAAATAGCATTCAGAACATGAAAACTTACAACTAACCCCATGGAATCAATTTACCACTGTTCTAATCCCTTATGCCAAATGCTCCCATCACCTCCCAAACCCCACAATCTTTAAAGTACCCAACCCCCCCAAAAAAGGCTGCAGTTTCAAACAGCAAAATCGAATAAACTTAAAAAATCAACAAAACCAAAATGACAAACACAACTGCAGCAGGTTTTAAATCCATATCTGTTTTCTGATCCAATTCACAATATATCCATACAAATGCTGGAGTGAGCAAAAAGCAGAGAAAAGTGGGAATTAGCAGTGGAACTCAGTAGTCCACAGTCTAAAAGCCACCATTAGCCTGAAGGATTCGTGAAGCTCCTGCCAGATCTTCCCTGGAATAAATTACTTGACCAGTTACATTTTTCATCCAAAGATTTTACAATGCTTATGGATACCTTTAATCCAACCACAAGACCAGGAACAAAACAGACTGCACTACAGTTTTTCTGAAATCACCACAATTTATTCATATTTGAGGCAGTGATTAACTACTTAACTAGTATGTGGGTTATTTATTATTAGCCGAAGTAGTCAGCTAATTTCATTACAGTGTATTAGACAATATAGTTAAATTAGATTTTCAGAAAAAGGGTCAAATCTTACAGAGTCACATACTGTCAGGTCTTCTCCTTTAAGCAGTTTTTTCCCTTCAAATTAACTTGTTTAAACAGTACAGCATAAACTTGGAAGAGATACAACCTATAATTGCCAGTTGAATTGTATTTAAACCTAATTATTTCAGCTAAAATATTGGTTGCATGAACACTGATCACTGAAAAGAACAAATTCTGTGTAATTGGGGGTTAGCCATACCACAGGAGACAATTAGAGCAGGAAGCTGTAAAGCCACAAAACTTGAAATAAGCTGCAGGACCATGCATAATACCTTAAATTTAAAAAGGTTCTTCTATTGTAAGATCTCAGACAAGTTTATCACATAAAAATAAAAGGCAGCCTCACAAGACCTGCTAACCTGTGCAACTGTATCTAGTAAACACACTCTAAGCAACTGCACAACAACCAACAACATCAAAAATCACAAGGAAACAGGCAGGAAACATAGCCAGGGAAAGGCAAATACCTCTTTGGAACCTCTGCTGGTTGGCATTCAACATAAAACTGAGCCACTGCAAATCAAGAAGCTGCCTCTACAAATGTCAAATTAAATTTTAAATCTCTTTAAGGAATACTACAAGTAAGTACACAAAGCACTATGCAAACGTGGGATAAAGGCACTAACCAAGGGGCCTATTTCAAATAAGGTCACACCATTGATGACACACCACTTCATGCTATAATGTGACACTTTCAAATTCCTTACAGAAAAACTTGCAGGTTATTCTACTGTTAAATTCAAAGTTTAGGGAGCTATCAAGGCACGTCAATACATGCAAGCTTAGCCGGGGTAAATAATAAATTCTAATCTAATGAGCAAAGAAAAAAAAGATTTGGTTATCCATGGTTCACCTCAGGGTCACATTTGGCTAAGGAGAGAAACCTCTTATTATTAAAAATATGTAATGATGGGAAAGCCCTCCTGGTAGAAAATTAAGAACAACAAACACCTCCTTATTTTTAGTTGAATTTCAGTATTAATTTATATTGCTTTGGGGAAAATAATTTCAGGACAACAAGCTCTGAAAAACTAAGAATTCTATTTAAACCCACTGGACTCAGATGGGTCTTGAGCAACAAGTAGAATTTTAATTTCTTTAACTTCCATTTGGGCCAATCTAGGAGGTGCAATAGCTATCAGTCAAACAGGAAATAACAGGACAGACTTCAGGCCAAATGAGATAAACAGTTCATGTCAGCACAGGCTGCAAAAATAAAAGTGATCTGTAAATACAATTAATCTGAACAATGGCAAACAAACCCAAACCCCAATAAGTTAACAAGAGTCAAGTTAAATAAAATTCCATGAGTATACAAAGCCACAAGACTCAGCAGCTCCGTGGAAAGCAAGAGAAAACAACACATAAAAGGACAAAACGATGCTTTTTGTCTCTGCTTTCAGAAATGAGTGACAAACACTGAAGTATTTAAAGGGGGATAAAAAATGTATAGCTACTTCAAATATGAATACATACATTAAATAGGCAAAAGTAAGAATAGACACAAATAGATACTTCATCAAAACAAAGCAATCTATTGATTTAGGGACTAAACAGATGTATAGTCATAAGTTTTGATAGAATCAAAATACTAATATTTTGTTTAAAGAGGCAGTGAAACTGAGTTTTAGGAAGAGCCTGAGGGAATGATCCAGACTTGTTAAGATGTAAGACTTAAAAATATACTTTGAAGAACATATAAACCTGGGGTAAATTAGGTAAAATACAAGAGAACTGCCAAACATAGAGGTTACATAGCTCAGCTTCCTATTATACTGGGTAGGAAATTATTTACACTAGAAAATAAAGTAGAAGCACAGGCAAAAGAGAGACTATCCAAGTTACATTTCCAATTGAGAGACTCATCTTTAAATCTGTTTAATTTCTTCTTTACTAACAGAAACAACCCTGCTAACTTAGTCTTTTACCATCACCTACCTTCATAACACAGGCTAGATCTCGAGTGTGATGCCAAAACAAGTCTGGAGGAGCACAAGTGGAAAGTGAATCTCAAACCTTCAATTGGGCATTCACTGCAGAAGTCTGCTATAAATAGAAGTCTGCTATAAATTAAGAACTTGTTTGACGAAGATGGTGACTTAATAAAAATTGACTACAGAATTGATGTTCTGTCAATTCTGATGTTCTCTCACAAATAAAGCAAATGAAATAAAAGAGTTCTAAGCAGGATGCCCCTGCCTGTAATCAGGGTTTAATCATGCTGATGTACAAGGCACGTGGTACGCTGTGCTCTCACACAGAGACCTAAAATTCTCAGAAGTCATCTCCAAAAAAATAAAAAAGGAAAGAAAAGTTCTCACACAGAGCTTGCAACGAAAGCTGACAGAAAGTCACCATCTCTTGTAGCATATTGAGGTAAATATCAAAATGATTCTTTCATCTTAAGTATCTGCTGTTCCATCCTGAAAGAAGAACATTTGCTAACAGTTAGTTACAAATGTGTTCTGCTGAAAATCAGATGACTGATGAGAAGGAGCTGGAACAGCCTTTAAATCAAAAGTGGTAGGAATAAAAGACCACATTGTGAAGGCAGAGCTTGAACTTGATTTATGAATCGGTAGTCAATACATCCTGCAAACAGCAGGAGACTGGACCTTATGAATAGGAAAGACCCTTTGAAATCCTACATTCTTGAAAAAAACCCTGGAATGTATAAAGCCAGATTTCAATCAGCAACAGTCAAACATTACTTCCTACAGACACCACCTGAGAAGCACTGATCCAAGGTTACTCAGTTATTAGTCAGGAGCTAACTACAGCCAAAATTACCACTGAAAAACTGACAAGCACATTGCCAGATGACATAGCAAACTGAGAAGCAAACTGCTGTAGAGCCCAAATTTACATGCTTCTCCAATACAAGGAAATAACAGAGCTAATGTATCACAGCTCAACAGCAAGTGGGGAAAAATAAATAAAATTTAAGACAGACCTAAGATCTGCACACATGGCACGGAACCAGAGATAAATGGATTTTTTTGGGTTTCAGGGTGGTTTTTATTCCTTCTCCGTTGGCATTCTATTGAATTTTTGCCAGAATACTGACTCCTAACCCAGAAAAAACAGGAAATCCTTCAAATGAGGGGCCAAAAATTTCACTTCAGTGGAAATTTAGACAGCCTTTTATGTCACAGTCTATTAAATATTCCTATTTCTGAGAAAAATAAAAAAAACTCCTCCAGTTTGGGAGGTGGGGACGGAAGAATTCAGGAATTATTCGGAAAATATCCTTGAGCGATAACAGTTGGTTTTGTATGGCATGTCCCTAGCCTATTAAAAACACCTAGAAAGACAATACCCAAGATTTAAAACAGCTGTAAAACAAAGTCTCCAAAGCAAACAAATCGTTTACTTCCCGTTCTCTAACCAGTTTCTACAAATACAATTTTTTTGGCCATTATCACCCCTGCCAGGGTGCTGGCTTTTCCACTGAAAACTTCTCCACTTCTCTTTCTGTATTTGTACTCCCCCCCCGCAAAAAAAACCACCACCCCAAGACCCAGAAGTATTCATATCCATTTTCTAGTGAACTGACTAGTATTTTAAAACACTTTTTTCTTTCTTTTTTTTTTTTTTTTGTGGTAGAATTATCATAGAAATAATTAAAAATATAGGAAAAGTTAATTAACCTACAGTCTTTTCCTGGACTTGGGAAAAAGTAGGAAGCCCTAATGGGGTGTAATTAAGCAGATGAGACTGTGACAGCATTGATGACCTGCTGCACAGTTTGGTTTTGACACAAACTGCCATGTGCTCCACGTTCAAAGATATGAGTGCTGAGAGTTTGATCATGAATGTTTCATTAAAGTAATCCTAAAGAAGAATCTCTGAAACATCTTTTTGCCCTGCCTTATAAAAGTAACATCACACAAAGATGTTTTGCCTTCTTCTAGAACAGAAGTACAGTGCTTCTGAATCAACAGCCACTCTACCACCCAGCACAGTAAACCCACAAGCTCTGTCTGGTATTCCCACACAGAAGGAAAGCTTTCTATCTACAAAAGAGAATTATTGTGGTCTTGTAAAAGGCAAGATAAAACTTTCAGTGCTTAGCTCACCCCCATTTTATTTCATAGATCATGTGAATTGCTCATAAAATTGAAATATTTATCAATACGATTTAGAAGCTTAATTGCACTGAGTATTATTTCTATTTCTTACTGCAGTGGTGAATTGAAAAACAGCAATTTCCTCAGTCAATGTACAAGGATTACACAAGGGTAGAGGTATTTTGGGAGATAGTTAAGTAGTAATGTTCAATTTTCTGAATAGCATTAATACATATGCCATAACATCATATTATTTGGACACTGCTCAAGCCAAATAATACACATAAAGTAAATAACAGACCTTAAAGTGTCTTTAAATACTGTTGCTAATCTTTACTGTTAGACTGCAATTTAAAGATACTGATTTACATACCTGTGATGTTTGGCCCTGTAACTTTGCAAGCTGAGTTGTTCTCATGTTCAAGGACTGACTCCTCGTGACTGCCACTCCAGAAGATTTCCCATTAACCTTTCTTTCCAGATGACAAGTTAGTAACAGCTTTTCTTCTAACAGAACAGCATCCCATGGGTCTTCAGCAGTCATACTTGAAACCCTCTCTCCATCATCCTCTGCCTCGTTTAAAGTCTCCATAGTGTCCACTTTTGGTTTACTCAGAGGATCCAAATCCAACCAGTCGAATTTACTGACGTCCCCGCAGCTCTCCGAGGCTGGCAGGTTGGACACTGCAGACTTTATGGAAGTCATTTCTAGGTCCGTGCTCGACTTCCCATTTCTCAGGAATTCCGAAGTGCTTGCAATTTTGTCAAATACTTTTGCCATTTCTGGTGTGAGCATTGGAGGGTATAAAGTTAGGCTTCCATGTGGATGGAAAGATGGGGTAGCTGCCAGTGGGTATGAAATGTATTGTGACTGTCTCGGAAGACCAAGATAAATAGGTTCTCTAGAGGGATAGGATGACATACTTGGACGGAATCCATTTTGAAATACACCAGTCTGTTTTGTGTAAGAAGCTGAGGTGTAAATAGGAGGTAAAGTGCATGTCACAGGTGCTGGTATTCCAGGTGCCCACTGTCTCGTCTGACCCGTGGGCGCAAGATAAAACGGTGAAGATAAGGATGGGCTCAAAATAGGACTTGCTGGTAATGTAGGTGCTTTACTAGATTCAAAATGGTCATCCAGCAGCAGTTTCTCTAGCTCAGCATGAGTAAGCTTCTCTATGTCAATGGTACTTAGTTTATCTTCTGTGCTCTTGGCATCAGACTCTGGAAACACCATGAGATCATGGTCCTGCTTGTTATGAGTCTGTGCTTTTTGTATGGGGCTGCTTAAAGAATGAAAGGTTTGTTTATTACCAGCTACACCTCTTTCTTTCTTCATCTTGGCTAATGCCTCAGCTTCCATCTGCAGTGCCTCCTCTTTGTCCACATCTTTTGACCTTGGGGCTGACAGAGAAGGTGAGGAGCGCTGTTTGACTCCATTGCTGCTGGATATCTGGGCCATGCCGCAAGAGCAGATGTTCATGTAAAGCAGCAACACTTCCCTTGCGCTGGTTGTCTACTCTTGGCTTCAGAGTGGATTTAGCAGACCTGAAAAGGAAACATTAGAAACACATACAACAAATCATACCAGGACAATTACTAAGTCACACACCACCAGCTGACAAAGTTGTACATGTCCTTCAGAAATCCAGGATGTAAAATTTTGAAGAGGCCAATCTTTGGGGTTTTTTTGGGAGGGAGGGAGTGTCAAACTTAAAAAGAAGCCACACAAATAAATTCACGGTCTTTGAATTATGCAAGACCCGTTTATTTTCTTACTCTGCCTACTGGTGCTAGTAAGCACTTGGTTTCTTTTTTGCACCACTAGACCCAAGACACACAAAAGCGACCCTCAGGTACGTAGCAGTCTTCAGACTTGAACAATTACACAGGTGCAATCTTGGGAGTAGAAGTCACTCTAAAGATTATACAAATATAGCATTGATAAAGTCCATTATCAAAAGGACTTCCACCTTACTTCACTAGATTACAAAACCAGACCTTTCAAACTGCTGTACCATGATTATAATGGTCATCATGACACTGAAGGACCTCTCTTCCTTTGGAAAATATTGTACTTTACCCTCTTAACAAGAAAAATAATGGTTATGAAATGATATTTCTTGGACAAGCAAAATAAGCTTTTTAAGTACAGCTGCTCATTGACTAATCTCTTTAACAGCCCTTTACAGGAAGTATCATTCACTACTAGGTAAGAGAAGAAACTATAAAAGGTCACTTTTGCTTAAGGCCACCACCAAGAAAATGGTATTTTACATTTCTCCAATTCCAGTCTTGTGCTTAGGACTATGATACAACTTCTCATATTCACCACAATATCTCTGCAGACTCTTTATTAAAATAACCTTGCAAGAGATTACCACAAGAACTGTGTTATTTTTCAGCATTACTTGTGCTTTATTCTCCAGGTTTTGCACAGAGCTGGGTCAGACCTGAGCCCAGGAGATGTCTTCCAGCAATAGCCAGTATGCACATCAAGCAGCAAGATAAAAATCAGGAATAATGAGTTTCTGCTAGGAGGGTTACATAATCAGCAATCCTCATTAAAACACAGTTTCACTGAAATAAATGAGCCTTATAGATGGAAATCATTCTGAATTTAAGTCATACAGCCATCTACAAATTAAGAATTCTCTGCAGCAAATAAGGCAGAGAACTCAAAATTTATGCTCTCTTTCAATTCACACCCATTAGAAGGGTTTGGATGTTATATAGGGTTTGTTTTGTTTGGGGGTTTTTTTCCCTCCTTGAATCAAACCAGCAAGATGTGCTTCAAACAAAGTGACTGTATTTCTCTGGACTCCCCACACAGACAGCAAGATTCTTAACAGATTTATAACAGATTCTTTAAATTCTTTAAGTCTGGCCAAGCTTTTGCTTTATCTACTTCATTTCAATCGCTTATAGTGTGAAGGACAGACATCTTTATAAGAGGTTCTATACATTTCAGCTCAGTCTGAAGAAAAATACAAGTGAAATCCTTCACAAAGCAAAATTAAATAAAAAATTATATTACAGTTACCAAGACAAGATTTAAACAAAAAAAGGTGGCTTTAGAAAGACTGAAACATTGACAGATTAACAAAATTATAAAACCCTGAAAAACAGACAACTCAGGTCCTGGGGCATAAAGTCTTAAGGAGAATCTTTGGAAATTACAGGTATGAATCCATTCCACAGCATAATTACATAAATATTCAACACAGACAAAGTCTACAGAAAAAAAAAAACCAAAAAAAACCCCAACAAAACCAACTGATACAGATCCTCTTCTGTACAGTACTTGAAGCTGCAGAGTTTGACATCCATTAAAGCCATAAATATTGCCATTATGAAGAAGTCTTGCCTTGTCTGCTGCTTACCCTACCTCCAGAGCTCAGTGTAGAATACAATCAGGGAATCAATTAAAAAAAAAAACCCCAAACTATTCTGCAGATCTCCTTTACAGACAGCGCAAGTGTCTGGTCCCATTAATGGCACAAATGGGGCCTTCAATTACTTACTGCGCTCCTGTTAGCAGGACGATCATACTAAAGCTTCTCCAGAAGACATACTGAATATTTCGTAGATCATCTAAGCCTATCAGTCACAGATAATATCCTAATGAGAACTCTCATATACTTGACACCACCTTCTCAGACTGCCTGGAAAGCTAAACCAGCTTTAATCTCTTCATTAACTTACAGCTGGTTAAAACTGCTATGTCAGATTTTTAGATGCAAGAACACCTTGACTCATGAAGTCCTCTCAAGAATTCTTACTTGGCTTTTCCAAGAAGCAGCAGCCTGAGGTAAGTGCAGTTTGCAGTTTTCAGAGTTTTGCTGCTGCCTAAGGATTCTAAAGAGCAACAGGGGCTTTTTCCCAAACTTTATTCAAAAAAATAAAATAGAACCATGCTTTCCGAGACTATGCAGGACTACTTGGGCTACAACTTACAAGATTATCAATCCATTCAGGTGCTGCTTGACAGTTACAATGGATTTTTTCTTAAGGAGATTAAAAAAAAAAGAAAAAGAAAAAAGAAGTCTTCGAAGTATTTATATATAACAACAGCCAGCTCTTAAAGAAAAAAAAAAAAAAAAAGCAAAAAAAGCCTTATTTTTCTGCTGAAATAGATGGCCTTGATCTCCATATCACCAAGCAGCCTCTTGTTCACAAGGAGAGTCACTGCTTGAGAAAGTCACAACTGCAGATAAACACATATTCCTCAGTTCTCAAACATGGTACACAGCTACCACAGCACTTTCATTCACAAAATCTAGAGAATCCCAAGTCACTCAATAACTGCCTGTTTATTTCACATTACAGTGCTGTACTTCTGTCAGTTTGTGACAGCACATTTGCACTGTCAAATCCAGTGACTTCTAGCATTCAAGAGAGGTTATTGGTAGTTGCTATCTGAAAAACTGAATTTTAGCCTTGTTCTTTGCAAGACAGTCCCAACATTATACATACACATGATTGCTGTATTCAAGTCCTGTCCTTGCGAAACTTCTAAAGTTAGTGCATAATTTTCTGTCAAATTTCATAGGCACGCTGCAGATTTTTTTCAGTTTGACATAAAAAAACCTGATACAAAAAAAATGGATAAAATTGCAATAATTTTGGTGCAGCTTTATCCTGCATGCCAGTTCTAAGCAGTAAATTCATATAACACATCAGAAGAAAAGCTCCCTAGGCATAAGCATGATTAAAATACTGACAGACCTTCTTTTAAATGGTAACCATACAGCATCAGTTAACTTTTTCACATAAGTTTAGCTCTACTTTGAACCTCTCACTTTGCAGCCCTCTAAGTTCAAAGGCAGGGAGGGAGCAGAATTTAAACTTTTCCAACATTTACAAAGAGAGGGGCAAATTCCATTAGCATCATCTATCAGCAGGGAACCCCTCAAACACTCAGAAAAATAAGCTTCATTTCAAATCCTGAACCATTACTGACCAAGCTATAGGAACTCACCAGAAGTTTGCAACAACTGGAGGTTATTGAAGACCCAGAAGTGATCCTTACAGAGCTAGGACTGCTCTCATCTGAACTGCTGCTCCCTATTTTAAGTAACAGTAACAATCAGTTTTCAGCTGTCAATCTGTTCACCTTCAAGAGCGCTCCTCTCACCAAGCACTCAAAGAATGTGAGAAACATTTTATTTTTCAAGGAAAGCTAGAAGCAATTGAAGAGATTATAACAGAAATTCAGAAGTGGTATTACTTGTCCCCTAATTTTGAATTTAAACAGACACATTCGTATTTGGGTGAAGTGGCCACATTTCTGTTGCTCTAGCAGAACCTCACCTACTTCCTTTAAAAGTGCGTCTAAAACCTCAACCACACAATTCATCTACAGCCCTGACCAAGGATAATGTCTCCTGCAGTCAGATTTCACTAACTTGAAGCAGTATTTCCTTTCTCAACCAGTTGTGATCAGACAGGAGTCTGCAGACCTCTTAGGCTCCTGTCTAGCAGTCTCTGCAAGAGCAACACTTCCTTGGTAACAATTTTATGTAACTATGTTTACAGTCTAAAGTTAATTTGATCACTTAAGTACCTGTGTATTGTTATATAATTTTGTATATTGAACATCATTCATTATTTCAGAGGAGTAAAATACTCCAAAAAAAAGCAGCAAGAAAACTTATTAATAACCAAGAACCAAGAAACTGCAAGATGCCTGATGATCTCCTTCAGATCAAAGTCTCTACATGGAATGGAAATTAATTTTAAACCAGATTTTCACTTAGAGAGACTTACATTAAAAACAAAACAAAAACAAACAAACAAAAACCAACACCAAAACAAACACATATACACTAGTCTAGCAAATACATAGGCAGAATTTTTCTTTCCAATAAGGAATTTACAGTTTTCTGGCAAGAAGCTTCTGGGAACCAATATGGAACATTACATCTCTACCAGGACAGACTCCCAAAATCTAAATTAGCTTCCTATCTTAATGAGCAAGGGATGACTTCATCAGACAAATTGTTTTACCTTAAACAGAGGTATCTGCTCATGTACATGTTAGCATTCTTCTCTATTTCAGATGGGTTGCACAGCTTTCTTTTCAAAAACACCCAAGGCTTGTAACACCCTATTTATAATTTGCTCTACGCAAGCACAGAACATATTATTTGGTAATTTCTTCACAAGAAGTATTTATAACTATCAGAAATCAGTGCACATGAATTCCCAGGAGTCCAAGCACTAAATACAGAAGCAATGATAACAAGTCAGGCCATTTCCTGCATTCCTTATAAAGTAAGGACCTGGCATACAGTAGCCAGCACTTCCTCAAAACAAGTGCAATTTTCAAAGTAACTCTGAGGTTATTTTGCCATTAAAGAAAACAAAAATAAAAATACTTGAAGGATTTGCCTCACATTGAATCATAGCTAACTTACAAATTAACAAATCTTGCCTGCATACCAGAGACAGTAGCAGTTTTATGGGAAACCAGGGAAAACTTAGCAAAATACGACAGCGGTAATATACTGTGGAAAATACTAATCATCTGCAAAGGAACTCATAGCCAGACATTTGCCACAGCAGGAAAACTCCTTAGCAAAAAAAAAAAAAAAAAAAAAAAAAGTCACAAGAACTTTGATCTTCAGAAGCTCTCTCTGCCAGATGCATTCAGATTGCTACAAACTGAGAAAAAACTGAGCACATACTCATGACGTGACTTCTTGAAGTATGGCTGTTATTCTTTTTAAATAATGTTACATTTAAACTGGAGGTTGTCTCAATAACAAACTGTTCTGAAAGGTCAGTTTTAAAGCTATACAGTTCTATCACACTATCTTTCCACTAAAAACTTAGTAGCTTTTTTAATCTAGTCATTTTAGCAAAATTAGCAAGTGCCTTCTTACAAATGAGATTAACAGAAAATTGAATCCATTTTGTTTCAGCTCATATCTACAGAACCTTCAAAGACTAGCTCAAATACAGGTGCAATTTTTAATTGGGCACAAACCCAGAACCAACACTCATTTCATTTGTTTTGCTCAAATCATTCAGATCATAAATACCTAAGCAGGAACCGCATCTCCTAACTTTGATTTTGAAATTTCTAAAAAGTACAATTTCATCACAAAACCTTTGATCCCAAGAGCTAGGCAAGAATAGGATGTTTCTAGCACTAGAACAGGAAGTCTCAGCCTTTAAGGTCTTTCAACATCAGCAACAAATGCCTTGAAAAATCCAACCTCAGCTGTTTCAGTGCTTATGAAAATTTATGAACTATTGAAATCAATTTTCACCCAGGACACTGCACAGAAATATGGCACACTTTGTAGCTGCTATTAAATTTGAATCTTCAGGTTTTGATCAATGTTTCAGGAGAGACAAAGCATGGATGTATCTCTCATGATGTTCTAGCCAGATCTCAGTGAGGGCAGCTAGAGATACCTACAGATCATGTGTTTCCCATGGCCACACTCTTCCCCGCAATGCTTTGCACCACTGGCCACTGCAAGCCCTGCCATCAGTAGATGCGGATACATGCAGATTTGGTACAGCAGGTTTGCAAGCTTACTGAGCACATTTCTGCTATTATACTCCACCCTTCAAATTTTGAACCAAACCACCTATTTAGGTCTGTTAAGAGATGGGGGTCATAAAGATAATCAAATTCCATGTAAGTATCACGAAAACAAAAACCCTGGCCCTACCAAGAACACTGGGTGTCACAGCTAGAAGAAAACCCCATCATGAGCTCATATCGCATGAACACTGCAGATTTATCAGCAGGATAAACTTTATAATTTATTGAATCATGGCAAGAAGTCCTTAAAGCCTATCAGCGGAAAACACAAATCAACAGGAAGCTTGGCATTGGTTTCATCAGCTGTAGAACTACTCACAAAACTTTGCATCCCTTTATTTCTTCTTATCCTGTTCTCAGTTCTCTAACAGCATCCTCCTATTCTGTTCCTGCTCAGTATTTTCTATATCCATCCTATTCTGCTCCTGCCCAGTATTCTCTGGATGCAGGTACCAGAAAAGAGCAAGAATGAAACTGATGGCATCCCAGGCTATTTCATTCCAATGCGCTTGGCCAAGATAGTTTTTTCCATGCCTTAAAGCCAAGCTCATTACCCACATTGTTTGACAAAGGCTAGGAATTCTAGCTCTGCTGCAATGTTTCTCCTTACAGAATAATGCTTTCAATTCCACTCCTCCCATTTCAAAAGTTTTCTTTTAAAAACTTTGTACTGGCTTCCTTACTCTACAGACACCTCTTAAGCTGTGCTTTTCTCCACGTCACCCTGATGTACACAATCACTCCACCAATCCCGCTTTTCAAAGGCTGCTTGAAAACAGTCATGCAATCAAACTTTTATACAGAATCAACATTAGCTGCCTGCTTAATGGCAGGCTTTTTCCTATTCTTTAAGTGAGGCTATTATCCCAAATATTTTGATTCCCCAGCTGAATAATCGGTGCAGTAATTCCTGACTTGCAAAGTAGTTTTATTCTGGGATATTACTTTCATGGAACAATTAAGACTGGAAGGGACCTTAGTCATTCATGCAGTGTGGGACCTGACCCCAGTACAGCATGACAAACTACCTGGAGCATGTAGCTAAACTAGTATTTCCATTAATCCCAAATCCCAGTGGAACTAAACAGAAGACAGACAACATTTTAAACTACACATTCTATTTTATCAAAACCATAGAAAGTGTCTAGTATAGAAAAGAGAAAGGGAAAATAAACATCTGTGCTGTCTGCTTTAATTACCACAACAGAGATGCCCAAACACCTTCCATATAGTTCTATAATACTTTGCACCATAGACAGAGGACCATGTTAAAATCCCAATTTTTCCTAAATTATGTGCCCAAAGCAAGCCCCGCAGACACCTTCCTAATGTCACAAAAACATGTAAAGACAACAAAAGGCAGGAGGCTCATGATGCAAGGTACAAAGGCTGTTAACACAGGGAGATGAAAACAACCCTCCCCGACAGAGATCTTATTTTACTCCCTGTGCAGTAGTGCACAACAGACACCTTCGACAAAATATCATCAAAAACATGCATGGAGAGGAAACACTGACACCTCAGTTCTGGCCTAGATTTAACTCTGTATCACTGTATTAGTATCACCCTACCAGTCAAACCCAATGCAATTCTGCTGCAGTAGCCAAATTATTTCCACCACTTGCTTCAGCAGCTGAGTTTCACCTCAGGCAGGAAATTTGCACAGTTTCAGTTATAACCAGCAGATGCTTCTTAGTCACACACCTCATATTCATAGGAGATCGAGCAGAAATGCTGATTACTAACTGACAGAACAAATGCACCGTTCATGTGTACCTCCATGCTTTATCCATTAGAAAATACTAAATGCTTATTTACATGTATTGATTCAACAATTATGGGGTTTGCTTTTTTTACAATACACAGGTAGAGAACTGAACAGGATGGCTACACTCAGACCAAAGGTTCATCTCATCCTTATCTTGTCTCTAAAGGTGGGTTTGGAAATGCAAATAGGAAAAAGCTAAACCAACACAAACACTTCCTCAAAATACCCTTCTAGTCTCCACTAATTTGGCATCCAAATACTTCCTGAATCCTGAGGTAACTTCTCTAAGATAAAGACTCTTGATGGACTTTTTCATCAGGAATTTGTTCAGAGGGATGCTGAACTCAGGCAAACTTCCAGCCCTCACCTTGTAACAGCAATGTCACCATGCTCTGGTTCTCTGCTGTGACTACAGCCTAAGGAGAAGATTGGATCAGATACTGAGGACCTGTTCTTGATCAGTCCCCTACAAACATCAACTACAACATTGAAGCCTACAAGCTCTATTATTTCCTCTGGGTCACAATGCAGCAAACAACCTCCAGATCTGAACTAGTGACATTCCCTTAGCACAAACACCATAAGGTCCTCACACACTACAAGTTGTGGTTGGGTTTTTGGAAGTGATGTTTTGTTTGCAACTTCAAATTACAAGTTTCATGAAACATGCAGACATACCTTCTCCCTCTTACTTCCATTTCTTCCCTCTGAAGTGACCATCACTTGGACAGCTTAATCTAAGGAAATACTTTCAAGCTGCATTTCTACAAAGTTATAGACTGAATTAATATTTCTCATAACTTTTTAAATGTGACCTTTGACAAAAGCATTTCATTTTAAATTTTTTATAGCTTAAGTGAGGTTTATCATTACTGGCACGTTTTGAAACATTTCCTCCTTCCTTTCCCAGTCCAGCATGGAAATAACTTCATCATTCTTCTCGCAAACTTACATCACACAAACCTCCTCACCTACAAAGGGGGTGGATGATGCTATATTAGATGACTGATTTTATTGACCACCATTGATAAAGACTGAACCCTGGTTCTGGTAATTAATTACACATCCACATCTTCTACTTAAAATAGAATTATATGTTTACACAGTTACACATCCATAAAGCAAACAACTTACATTTGTGTAATACTCTCTCATTTTTAAGCTTGTTGTATTATCTTAAAAACAAATAAATGCCAAATAATTTCTGTACTGACTGCAGACACTAAAAGGCAATACTTCTAACACCACCCCCACCCCCCCAACAGAAGATCTTTACTTGAATGTCTTTAAGGCTGATGTTATATTTTATGAATTTTAGTCATGTCAGTGTTGGACTTAGACTGGCCTACCCACCAGCGCTACTTCACTGCAATTTTCAAAGCTTCCATAAGGCCACCTTAAGACTGTTTAAGAGTTTAAAAGACAAACAACATACAATCCTACTCTAATAAATTTCAAATCTAGCATTCATTTTTCTAAATAACCCCATACCATCTGGTTTTGGTCCCACATCAAAGCCTAAGACAACAACAAGAAAAAGCCCTCCACACATCACCTCAGCATTTTTACTTCTTAAACAAGATTTTAATCCAAGTATCTTCAGCTAGGCAGCAAATACAACAGCAACACTGAGTAAGAAATATCACCACTTTCAATTAAGTTTGAGAAGCAAGAAACAAAGGAACACAAAACCATAAAGTGTTTGTTTGTTTTTACTTGACATTTTGAAATGCATCATTTTCCATTTAAGGCATTCCATTTTCTTTGTTAATATTCATAGAGCTACTCAAATTGGATAAAAAGAACAAAATCATCAATTTCAATACAATTATATGTCCTGATTAACCTTTATGTTTGCGTTCTCAGGGATGACAGCAATAATCCACAGGTAAGAGGAACTTCAAGTGTATGAAACAGGATTACTATTGCACTGTAATTAAGACAAATCTATTTCATCAAATCAATCCAAATTTTAAATATTTCTTAAGATATCCTTTGTATTTTTCATAAACAAGCATCTCGAAGAGACGTAAAAGCATATTCAAATACAACATACCATTTAAGAAGATGAGACTCTAAATAACTTATTACTTGTCTGGTTTGTGGTCCCTATCCCCAAAACGTTATTTAGCTTCAAGTATTTGTCCTTTCTGTCTGTGTTCTCTCCCTCTGCCTTTATTTTCTATGCAACTTTCTTTTACTGTCCCCTTATTCTTACCAGTTTTGCTCCAATGTGCGCTTACAGAAGAACAAACACAACGCCAAAAAACAAACAGCACTTGGTGGGAATTATAATCCCTTTCTCCCTCTCCCACAAATGTGCTAAGTGAGGCAAATTTAAGCAACTTCTCTTCCTTCCAGATGCATAAAGTTTTTTACAGGCCCACTCTCAGTGTTGGAGGAATGAAGCACACAACTGCCTTCAAAATCAACAAAGCTGTATAAAAAAATACTTTTGTCTGTCTGATTTCATTTCCCCTGCCCCATTTCTGCTTCCCCTTTGGATTCTTCATAAATCATCCATCACTACTACTCCTGAACACAGATTATATTCAAAGCAAGTATTGCACAACATCTCGTACAAACGTCAGAGATTTTTTCTTAAATTTTCAGTTCCCTTTGGGAAGAGATCTGCATTAAACATGCAATTTTATTAGTTAAAACCTCTGCATCTCTCCCCTACCCCAAATCAGTTTAACTGTGCTACGCTCTAATATCAGGCTTGTAAATAAGTAATACAATGAGTAGAAAGACCACCAGAATCTTCTCTTCTTCCAAATGCTTTTCTTTTGGCTGCATCTTGCTACCACATCCTTCTCCCAAGAACAGCATAGCTGAAGTGGGAGGTTACTTGTGCTAACAAAGGTGCAGCAATACCTTTTTTATTGCGTTGATAGAGAATAATAAATTAGATCGAGCCAAGAACAGCAAGGCAATCATAAACTTCCATGTACCACTAGAAATACCGGCAAAGCTCCCGGAGGAAACAGCAGAGCTGTTTAGGGATCAGCCTTGTAAACATCCAACTTCTCTGGAACCACAGCAACGCACCAGCCCGGGACGAGCGAACCCACTCCAAAGCCAAGGGGATGAACAAAAAGGAAATGTAAACCTGGAGGGTCTCTGCAGAGACGGCCAAGGTTCCCCCTACGCCGGGCACCTCCCGAGCTCCGAGCGGTGATAGCTCCCCGCCACCACGGAGACTTCACCCCCGGGTCCAAAAAGCACCTCTGGCACCTGCGGAGCGCGGGCAGCACCTCCGGACGGCTCCGCGCCCCGAGCGGCGCCGCTCCAGCGTTCCACACACGCAGTTCCCGGCTGGAAGCGCTTCCCGCAGGCAGCGCCGCCGCTCGGCTCAGGGAGCCCGCCCGGCTCCGGGAGCGGGACGGGCCGTGCGGACCGCGCTGCCCCGAAGCCGGCCCCGCCGCTCGCAGGTGCCGCCCGGCAGCGCGGGCAGCCCCGGCGACCGCGGAGCCGCGCCGAGGCCGCGCCGGCGGCGGGCAGCGCCCGGAGGCCGAGGGTCGCGGCGACCCCCAGGAGGGGCGGGCGAAGCGGGGCACGGCGGGGAGCGGAACGAGCGGGGCACGGCGGGGCGAGGCTGGGACGGAGCGGGGCCCGCGGCCGGCCACGACCCCCGGAGATCCCCCCCGCGCCTACCTCGGCCATTTCCTCTCCTCCCTGATACTCCCGGCGGGAGCGCTCCAGGCTGCGGGCAACTCCCCCCGCTCCCCCGCGCTGCGCTCATTTCCGCCCGGCCGCGCGGGGCGGGGCGGAGCGGAGCGGAGCGGAGCGGAGCGGGGCGGGCGCTGCGCCGGGCCCGGCCCCGGGGCCGCCTCACCTGAGCCCGTGCCTCCGCCGCCGCCGTGCCCGCAGCCCGCGCCGGGAGCCCGTCCCGCTGGGGGCGGCTGCCGGGGGGGCCGCGGGGCCGGGTGGCTCTGGGGTGACTCTCCGTCATTTCCTCCCCTTATCGCCCGATCTTCCCAAGAATGCTCGGCATGACTGGGAACTTGCCTAACGCACCAGAAATGTCCGTCGAGGGTGCTGGAGCCGCGCTGCGGACACAATGGACTTCCTCAGCCGCCGGCAGCGGGGGAAGGGTCGGGACGCGGCGGGGACGGGGCCGAGCAGTGACGCTGGAGAAACCGGGGAGCCCCCAGCGCGTGGGGCTGAGCTGCAGGGATGAACACCCCCATGGCTTGCCCGTGGACGACTCCGTTGGTTTGGAGCAACAGGTTCCACTACACAGAATTTTGCTTAACTAACTTCGGAAACTACTTGGCCGGCAAGAGCAGATCCCTGTTGTCAACTCCAACCTTCCTGACATACCAACACGTTTCAGAAAGACCAGATATTTTGGGCTGACCTTCACAATAGCTTCAAAAGAACGAAATGCTTTTGGTATGCCCAAAAGTATTGCATGTGGGACTTCATACAAAGTTTAGACAATGGGCCTTTCATAAGATCAAATTAAAAGTTGTCATGGACATGTAAATGCAGCAGTATTATTTTTAATGTAGTTGTAAAAGAATTACAGAGAGAATAACTTTATATTCCATCCACTCGGGGATTTACTTAAAATAAACAAAGAATTCAGTTTATGCCTTTTGGTACTTTATTCTGCACTTTTAGCACACTGAAATTCTGAAAAATACAAACACTTAATGAAGCATAGAAGACAAGTGAAAAGAAGACACGTCAGTTTAGAAGCTACAATATAAACGAATTATCAAAAAATAATCAGGAATACATTGCTGGCAGTCATATTTTTACTGTGGATATACATAACCATCATTTTAGCATCTAAGCATTTCCTATTGGATAGACCTTGACTTGACACCATTAAGGTCAATGAAAGCCCTTGCAGGTGACTTCAACACAAGCAAAATGGGTACTTGGAAGACTGACACAAATTGAGTTCCTGCGGAATAATCATAGACATGACTTTAATTACATAGATATAAAAAAATTACCAGAGTTCTTACTACCCTTGTGATCTAAGCCATCAGGAATTTTTCTGGCTGACAGTTATTAGGAATAGCAATTAATCCTTTCTAATGCCATTCCAGTTTTGACAACCAATAAGCAAATTCTGTTCCAATTTTGAACACAGAGTGGAGCATCAGTAGAAGAAATCTATTCAAAAAAAATAAAGCTCAAGGTTCCTTTCCAGTCAGTCTGTCCAAATACACCTTCCTTTCAGATTGCATTTTAGACTTTTTGTCCTGGTGGTCGTGTCTCCTGGCCATCTCCTCTGCTGGGCTCCTGTGGTGATCCCAGTCAGGAGAGTGCTGTATTTGGAGCAATTAGTGACCCACATAAATGATGCTTTACAAAGGCACAGTGTCTTTCTGACTGGGATCCTGCTACAAACCAGCTCCATGGGGTTTGTGCTGCTTTCCCCTTCACGTACAGGAGACATTAAACTGCTCTCAATTGCACCTATGACTCACTGGCCGTATGGTTTAGTCCTGGGATAACCATTCGCCGATGTTTCATCCTTTGCTAAGTAAAGAAGCATTAACCTGCTTAGTCGGAACAAAAGGCAGTTGCCACACCCAACAGTTTCAACAAGATCATGTTGGAATGAGATATCTAAGGTCCCTTCCAACCCTAGCCATTCTATGATTCCATGATTACGGCTATTTGATTGACCAACCTCCATCATGTTATTACATAATATGTGATAGTAGGTCAAATATGAATCTTACTAGTTAAGATAGGAAAGATGATTTCATTAATTCTGTAGATTAGTGATGAATTTTAGACTATTATCAAGCCTGCCTATCACTGTCACTATAACTGCAAGAACTGTCAGTGCTTTCACTTGGAAATGATTTCCTTCTTGTCAAATTTTTTTCTTGCTACTCTACATTTAAAAAAAAATATTTTAAGCCCATAGTTTTTAGCATTATCTCATTTTTGAAAGGTATTTTGAAGGTACTTTATGTTAAATAAGTGCTGATTTTATATTATCTCACTGAATACAAACTGAGTGTGCTATTCCTTCGCTTTCACGGTCACAGAATCATTAAGGTTGGAAAATACTTCCAAGATCACTGAGCTGAACCTCTGACTGAACACCATGCTGTCAACTAGACCATGGCAATCAGTGCCGTGCCCAGGGGTGGTGATTCCACCACCTCCTTGGGCACTCTTCCAGTGTTTGACACCACTTTCAGTGAAGAAATTACTCCTGATGTCCAGCCTGAACCTCCCCTGACACAACTCGAGGCCATTTCCTCTTGTCCTGTCGCTGAGAGAAGAGACCCACCCTCACCTGGATACAATGTCCTTTCAGCATTGTAGGAAGCAATAAGGTCTCCCCTGAGCCTCCTTTTCTCCAGGTTAAACAACCCCACTCCCTCAGCTGTTCCCCAGACCCTTCACCAACTTCATTGCCATTCTCTGGACTAGCTGCAGCACCTCAATGTCTTTCCTGAATTGAGAGGCTCAGAATTGGACACAGAATTCAAGGTGCCATCTCACCAGTGACGACTCCAGGGGGACAATCCTGCTGGCCACACTATTTGTGATACAGGCCAGCACTTTGTACTGAAGAGCAGCTCCAACACAAGTATTTTTGCCTCTGCTTTCATTGTTTCTCAGCTGCATCCACATTACCCAAGTACCAGGTATCAGGTGCACTTGGAAGCAGTATCAGTCAGTTTTAGAAACAGCACTTGTATGTCAGATGCCACATAGCCTTACCATATCTGGGCAGCCACAGCAGCTCTCCTTCAAGAAAGACAACAAGTTCACCTTGGAAGTTCAGCTTCCAGGCAAAGTGACACTATTCCCTAGAGAGCTGAGTCAAGAAGGGACAGGGGCATAGCCTGCAGACTTGCTTAGGAATGGATGATTACAAGTTACCCATTCCCACATGCAGAAATGACGCTAGCTTTAAAGTATGTCTCATACAGGAAGTTATTAATGTGCCCATGTAAAAGCAATGCACAAAGCGTGTGTCTCAGCAGCCTCACTGTCTTGTTCCTGTGTGTCTTGTCTGTGATACACAGATCAAATGCCACAGTTGCACTGACAGTTTTCAGGAGATAAAACTATGATAAAAATGATATTTTCATTTGATAAAAATACGTATTGTAAAAAACCCACAATTTATTAAATAATATTTAAATGAAAATTTAAATTGCATACCACAGACAGAATAAATGAGAGAATGTGGTCAAATATTTGGAGAGAATAAATGCTATGCTTGCTATGCTGATAGTCAAACATCCCAAAAGAACTGACAGACACCAGATGCAAAAACCAAATCAGCTTGTGTAACTAACAGTATTGACACTGGTATTAACTGGAAAAATAACCAACTGTCACTGGTAGATGCTTTTTCAAACAATATCTAGGATACAAGGAAGCCTGAAGTACACCTGGATCAAAAGGATGCCTACACATAACAAAACTGAACAAATGTGTCGTGGTGACTATAACATATGGGAAATAAAAAAACAAAAGAAAAACAATCCACACAAAACTCAAAAAACCTGAACACCCACCATAAAAAAAAAAAAAAAAAAAAAAAAAAAAAAAAAAAAAAAAAAAAACAAACACTTTAAAGCCAAAATTTCCTAATTTTCTTCTAAGCATAAAATGCATTTATGTTCCCTCCCAATTTAGCAGGTGAATGCCTTGAGCTACTGGAATTGCTGCTTGCCTTTAACTAACTGGAAGGAATAAACTTCACGTATATTGTTAAGAGGAACCTTTTTGTAAATGACAAATTATTAGTAGGAGCACAGGGATTATTAAAGGACAAATGTGCTTCCTGTGACAATAGGAAGATGGAGCATACCCTACCAAGGACAAAAACGTCTTCACAGAATCCATGCCATGTACCCAGAGCATGGTTTTAAATCCACACCCACTTTGTGCAGTGTGGAAATCCCCGGGATTTCATTCATTGGGGTGTGGACTGCAACACAAAGATTGGATTTGAAAGTAAACCAACTCACACTATGCAGGAAACTAAAATCATGCAATTATATCTACAATTCTAGTATGAGGCTGCTCTTAGCATGGCTGCTGGATTCAGAAATGTTCGAATCAAAGACAAAACAGCTTTTACCTTGTTATATTTATATCTATCTTGTTATATTTTCTTAAAGAAATCATGTTAAATATACTGAGAAACTAAGCCTAAACGGAGTAAACACTAAAAATATCCACCAATCTTCAGCTAATCAAGACACTAATCGCCTCAAGGTGACCTCTATATATTTAAAGGCAACAAGTTTTAACAGCTAATTTTGTAACAACTGGTAATTTGTATCAAAATTGCGGCCAGGGGTTAGTATTTGTAAACTTTTTTTTTCTCTGCAAACCAGCAGAGGGAGACAGGTTCTGTTTTACTCTGAAAGAAAACAGAAGGTTGTATTACTTCAAAAACTACACCTCCTGAAAATTCGCTATCTTTTCCTACCTTAGGCTTGCAATGCCTTTTCTTGGTCATTTTGAACTCTCCTAATAATACTCACTTTTCTTTTTTTTTCTTTTAAATGCTTATCCAAGCTTAAAAGGCTATTGCTAACATCTGAAGATGTTTAATCAACAGCATGTTCCTATTAATACTTCATGATGGATTTCTCTCAAGGAGAAAGGGGATATGATATCAGTGTTAACAATGACCTAAAGAAAAATTAGGCTGTGGTTTTGTTTTTGTTGTTTCACTGTCATGCAACAGCTTGCATGTGTTTGCACCATGTCTAAAGTCTTCATATGGCTCACAAAATCTAAACAATTATTTCAGCTGGCTTTACATATGAGTTACATATTTAAGGACTAAATATAGGAAGAAAGTTCTGTTCTAAAGTAAAAACCACAAAAACAACTCCTGGTGGTTTCAAGTGCAAGTAAAATGTTCTCTAGGGTTAATTTCTTAGGACCTAGGTCTTTCTTCAGGAAATGGGAATTTAGGCATTACAAGCCAAAATGTTACTACAGATCTTGGCACAGAAACTTAGGTATGTCTCATATAGTTTAGGCAACATTCTCTACAAAATGACATAACAGGTCATTCATTTGAAATTAATGAAGTATTTTTCATATTTGCCCATAGTTTTGCAGATAAGTTATGTCCAGAAGAGATACTAGAACAGGAACCTGAACAGAAATAATTTTACATATGTCACTACTTGTTTTACTGTAAATAGTCTGTGATAGTCTATTTTTTTTTTTTTTTCCCATAAACTTCCTTTTGCAGATAGTTTATTTACTCAGAAAAGAAACTATAAGAAATGCTTTTTGGATAGAAAGTGTTCTAAGCAATATGCATGACTCTTATAATTTTAAGTAAATCTTAAATAAAATGAAGTTTCTGAATATTCCTAAAAAAAAAATGGAAGCAGAAGAGTTAGAAAATGCATGCAGAAAGTGTAAGTGCTGCAGTGTACTCAGGAGGTACTGTGGGATAGTTTTTAGTCTGCAGTGTGTTGTGCTAAGGGCTATTACTGTAAGAGTGGTGCCAGAAAAACCTGTGTGAGAAACTGTGGGCAACAGGATACATGCCTGGAAATAACAATCATTCCTGGGGCAAAGATAATTGAGGTAATTGGGAAGCCTGCTAGTATTTAAAATCCCAATCACAACTAGTCATGCTTAATCAGATATCCAGAGACAGAGGATGATAAAACTGCATATGGAGTACTCACTTAGATTATCCCACGTCACGAAGTTCGAACAAGCCAAGCAGCACTACCAGTAGGAGTCCTATACAGGAGAGAGACTTCCACAGGCTAAGAAAGGGGTTATAAGGTCTTTTCCCAGCTGCCCATATTCCTGTAGCTCCATGAAAGATCCAAGCCCTTCCCAGCAAAATCTGGTTTTCCTTTCTGGTACAAGCTAATTGCATGAAGCTTCTTGTAGCTACCCTATGTTCCTCAGTAACAAAATGTCACAGTTCTTTAATCATTGCAAGCCCATGGAAATATTCTACTATTTTAAATGTATTGAAAAATTCCTTATGTCATGCTTTTACTTGTAGTCACACAGTGTATATTGGTAAAAAATAAATTATCCTATCAAGGACATTCACTGAGGTGTTTTCATGTCCCCACCCCTGTCCGAGTCTAAATCTGTCATGGCTCTGGCCCTTAATCCTTGTATTTTGGGATACAGTTTTTTGTAGTTTTCATAGGGGAAATTAAGCACACAATTCTCTCTTCCCTGGAGAACATTTGTAAAACCAGTTTTCAGGTTAAGTCAATGATCCAAATTCTGGAAGCAGCAGAATTATAAAATCCTTGCCAATATTCTTTGGTTGGTAAATAGGCATCTTCTACTTAGGGATGACAGTTATGTAACAGTAGATTACCGGCACATTATTTAAACAGATTTATTGCTTTCCTTTGCTGCTTGTATTCATGAGTAGAATGACACCTGTGCTTGAGGGACTAAACTGAAGAGAGCTTTAATGAAAATTATCTCTGAGTTTGGTGGAAAACCTTTCAGACAGGATTGCTGTGGTCAGCCCCTAGAAAAAAGAACCCTACAACATCAGAGGCCAACAACATTAATACGTGTCACAACTCACTGAACAACTTACCACAGAGTTTGTGTGCATGGGAAGGAAAAAAAGCAGTGTGTGGTCATGTGTGCACAGTTCACTGAGAAACTTCAAGGAGGGGCGGGGGGAGCAGCTGATGGACTTACCACACAGTTCTGGCCTTGTTACAAACCCCATCTTTGTGGCTACATCATTCAACAGAACAATTCCACCAAATGTAGCAGGAACACCCAAGTGTGGGTATGCACAGCACATTGGGAATGTCCCTTCCAATCTTCCAGGGTGCCAGAGAAATCACCTGTCAAGATCACCTTCTTAGGCTCCACAGTCATCCTCCTGCAATGAAGCAGTGACACATCAAACTGTGGAGAAATATAGCCCTTGTCCTAAGAACACAGGCAGTGCCGAAGCATTTGGAAATATTTATGTTAAGAAAATTACTTATTTTCCAAACATAAATGCAGTGTTAAGCCTTAAAGAGTAATGGCCCTTTGCTCGAGATATATACTGAAGAGCAGCTGAAGGATTTGGAAGAGGATATGGATAAGGGAATGAAGCCACAGTATTAGCCAATTCTGCCTGTGATACCATACCTTCAAACTAAAACCTTCAAGCGAAAGAGATTAGGTTTAGCTAATCTAAAAACTAAGAGATTAGGTTTTTTCCTAATATTTTTAGGAAAAAATTCTTCACGAGAGTGGTGAGGCACTGGCACAGGTTGCTCAGGTCCCGTCCCTGGAAATATTTAAGGCCAGGCTGGATGCCGCTCTGAGCAGTCTTGTCTACTGGAAGGTGTCCCTGCCCATGGTAGGGGTTTGGAATTAGATGATCTTTAAGGTTCATTCCAACCTCAACCGTTCTATGATTCTATGATACCTAATTTGCCACAGTGAAGCAAGTATCTAAGATTATGTGTGTGTGTGGTGAGAGTGGTCGAACAACTCTTAAAGACCTCTAAATCAAATCGGTTTTAGCTATCTTGTTTTAACTAAATACCAGGCCTTTCAGAAAAAAAAAAAAAAAAATTAAATTGTGTATATGTCACCTGCAAATGTTACTTCTAGTAGAATACTGCATAGTCTTTTGGGAGAGCAGAAATTCATTATCCAAGTCAAGAAACACATCATCAAGCATGATCTTGGTTTTGTGTTTAAATCAATGGAAGTTGTGCTCTTTTTTCACTTAAAGAATAGCATAAAAAGAACAAAATTATCTTTGCCTAATTCCACTAAAACCAGTGGATGGATCCACTCGCAGTGCTTCAGCATTCCCGAGGGTACCTGGCTGAATACTTAACCCATGGAAGCTACATATTAAAATACCACACTAATGAAAAGTTACGTCCTCCAGCTATTTATTCACTCTCTGTGCCTCGTGTCCACCTTAGTCTTACATTATTAAAAACAAGTCCTGGTCATTAGGTTATGATGTAAAATGCCCACCTCCCATGTAATATTAAAAACCTTTAAAAATCCACAAGGTTTAAGTCAGAAAAGTGAGAATTTTTCTACAACCTGGTAGCCTTTGTGAGATTTAAAACCTGAATAAAGATTAACTACATTTTCCTGAAGCAGCAGAGAATACACTGATCATCCCCTGACCTCTCTCTTAGGTTGAGAGATACTTTAACAGATTGTTCTAAGGACAGACAGAAGTATACTTTTTTCAACCCTGAAAAGATACAAAACATTCCCATCCTTTTAGAGAATTCCCTGGATATTTTTCAGGATGCACACTTTCACTAGAGGGGGAAAGTACAGATTGGAAACAGATGGGGCTTTTTTTTTTTTTTTTTTCTAAATAAATTGACTGCTATCATAAATCCCACACTTTGGAATAATCAGGCTAAAAATCCTATTCTCCATTCTATTCTCCATTCTACCACTTCTGCGTTCTTATTTTTTCTAATGTCACTGTTTCATGAGCTCTGCAGCCACTGCACAGTTTTCTAAGGAAAAGGACAGATAGCCTGACAGCTGTAGAGGGCTTACACTGAAAGCATTTGAAGAATCCTTCTTTAATCAGATTTTGGTGGAAATTAAGCTTTACTCATGTTCTATTTGAACTGAAATTAACAGGGTTGATCTCAAGGATGACTAAAGCATCCCTTGGGCCTTGGAACCTGTGGAAGGAAGGAAGGAAGGAAGGAAGGAAGGAAGGAAGGAAGGAAGGAAGGAAGGAAGGAAGGAAGGAAGGAAGGAAGGAAGGAAGGAAGGAAGGAAGGAAGGAAGGAAGGAAGGAAGGAAGGAAGGAAGGAAGGAAGGAAGGAAGGAAGGAATAGGAAGGAAGGAAGGAAGGAAGGAAGGAAGGAAGGAAGGAAGGAAGGAAGGAAGGAAGGAAGGAAGGAAGGAAGGAAGGAAGGAAGGAAGGAAGGAAGGAAGGAAGGAAGAAGGAAGGAAGGAAGGAAGGAAGGAAGGAAGGAAGGAAGGAAGGAAGGAAGAAGGAAGGAAGGAAGGAAGGAAGGAAGGAAGGAAGGAAGGAAGGAAGGAAGGAAGGAAGGAAGGAAGGAAGGAAGGAAGGAAGGAAGGAAGGAAGGAAGGAAGGAAGGAAGGAAGGAAGGACTACCTGTTTCTGTGACAATGTGTATCACAATACAATTTGTTGAGATTCCATCCAACCCCTAAATAAAGAGAATTTCCAGCAAGCCCTGGAGTATTTTCAGACACTGAAAATCAGGCCACATGGTGGGATGTGGTTAAGACCAGAACTGGAGTATCCAGCTTACCACAGGCTGTACCATAATTATGAGATTGTTTCCCAGAAAGTTCTTTTTAACACTAAGTTACTTTAGAAATACTAATAATGTTTTAATTTCTTTTCAGATATCAAAATTCAGAGAATTCACTAACCTTTTGGAGTTAATGAATTACATTCTTCCGCTGCTTCCCTTTATTCCCTTTCTTAAATAAGCATATAGGTTAAGGAAACTCAGATAACCTGATAGATTATGCCACCATCTACAGTTTCAGTGACCTAGCCCAAGGTGTTTAGGGTGAAAACAGACTAAGATCCTGGAACTCATTAGAAACCACAAATTTAAAATTAAAGAACAAATATTGTGTTACGCTCTCAGCTAAGTGCACACATGGAGATTAGAGAGGACTAATAGAGCATGACTGGCACCTTTGCAAACACAGGACTTCAAAGATAAATACACTGCCCAATGGCAAAAAGTAGACAGATGTGATGACAGAGGTAAAGCTTGTATTGAAAGCTTCTTTCTTTTTTTTTTTTTAACCCATGTTTAAACTGGATATCCGTCTGTGATCATTAAGCACTGGCAAAGAATATTTTTGACTGTTGTAGTAAGGGAGGATTTCAAAGAACGTGACACCGATGTTTTCACTTGCTTTGAAAACTCTGAAATCATTAAGTAACTTGACTGCTGTCTACTACTCTACCACAGTGGTATACAAATCAGAATATTTTGATGCAAGACATCAGTTCTTGTCACAAATTTGAGTCCTATGAGGGATCCAGTGCCTGCAGTCATTAATGTGAAGGAAGTTTTGCCTTGACCAGATGATAAAACCTTAAGACTGTATCTAAGAAAAATTCGTGTGGTCATTTCAGTGGGTAAAGTTCCTTAAAATCTCAGAAAATGGTATCAATCTAAAAATAACATGGGAAGCAGTATTTGTTTCCATCTGAGCAAGTAAAGCAATCCATTCAACATGGAGACCACATGATTTGTTGGGTATCCTAGGGAAGGATGATTCTCCAGGAGGACTTCCAGGGTGTCCCTGTGTTTCTTTGGACAAGAAGTTTTGGGAAGAGGCTTAGAAGAAGAAGTGAAAAGGGACTGTTGTGGGACAGGCCTTCCAGCTCCCTCGTAACGAGAAAACTGAGCCTGCTCTATTTCTAAAATGCAATTATACAGCTGCAACCTGAGGCTCATAGAAAGAGTCTGATAACACTTTTACAACAAGGAACACTTGCAGAGCACTTCCAGATAGCCTGATAAAAGCTTTTACTTCATATATTACACATTTATTGGAGGGGGGTTTAAAATACTGAAGAATGTGGGAATGAGGCCAGGAGATAACATCAACAAAGAAAATAAGGTCCAGAAGAACTGTTGTTGTCCTGATCTATTTCATAACTCAGTCTGTCCCTCAGACATTTCCATCTCCACTGCATTCCACGACTGTAAACACTGCAGCAATTGCAGCAAATACCATAAAGAAAGGCAGCATTAGCTACTGTAGGGGTTTTAGTATTTATTCTCTTTTTGTGGGAGGGAGAGATTAGGACAAAAAAACTAAAGCGGGCTTAAGCTTAAAAATGAACAAAAATAGTTTTATTAACATACACTAAAAGAACAAAAGAAAAAAAAAAGTTGAGAAAAAAACCTTAAACTAAAACAGAATAACACTTTAAAACACTCTTCTCTCCTCTTACAAACTATTAACTTTCTTATTGAAGAACACAGAAAGACACAACTTGGGATTTTCAGTCAGTTTCACTATTTACACATAATCACTCATTACTTTAGGAGAAGAGTCTTTCTAAGATCTTTTTATGAAGACGTGTGCCACAAGACAAAATAGTCCAGTGCTCCTAATGTCACACATCTGCTGCCACCTGGAGTTTTCGCAGACTGTGATGTTCTATCAGCAAAGCTTCTCAGTGTGTCTGGGGTACTATTTATGAATACTTCTAGTCTAAAATCATCTTTGTCTCAAAGGCTGAGACCTCCTTTTAACCCAGGAGCGGGGGCTTTAAAGTTCCCAAATAAATTTCAATTACATTAGTCCTCAATTTTGATCAGAATAGCATTCTACCCAACGACACTAAGATGTTGCAAAGATCATTTCTCCATAATTTACCTTTGAAAAGTCCAGTTAAAAATGTCCACTTCTTCAATCCTATTCCAATATTATTCGTCCTTTTACTTCTAATCTAACTGACTTAATGTGGTGTCTGTTCCATGTACCCATTGTTTTTCTTTCTTCTTTCTCTCAAGGAAGAGTTGTGCTTTAAAAGTTCCATGTTGCTAGGAAAGGGTTGAATCTGCCTGGGCCTGCAAGGGCCACATGCACGCGGCGGCGGGCTGCAGGGCTGAAGAAAAATGCAAAGCTGTGCTGATGGAGGAAGGTGGTAGATGTCCTTCCTTTCACCCCTCGGTCTCATCCAGGGCGGTCTGGCTCGGAGCTACCACAAAGCTGTAAAAGGGCTCAATCCAGGCTGCTCCCATGTGGGCAGCAGCTCTCAGAGGCTTGGCCAGGCCCAGCCCAGCCGCCCAGAGGGCAGTGGGGCCCGAACTGGGCTTCCCCTGCTCTGCATGCAGGCAGCAGTTCTCGAAGGCCCAGCCAGGCCCGCCCTAGCCGTCCGGCCGGCAATGGGGGGCCCGACCTGGGCTCCCCCTGCTCTCCATGCAGGCAGCAGCTTCCGGAGGCCTGGCTGGGCCCGGCCCGGCCGCCCAGAGGGGCAGCAGGGCCCGACCCGGGCCCAGCCCAACCGCCCACGATGTTACCTCATGGCTGATTCCAAAGAAAGAGGGAACAACTAGCAGCAGATTAGTTTCAAATGTCCCCTCCAAAGTTGCATTGACACATCCCATTGGTCAACCCAGCTGCCAATATCCCGGCCAGCTTTTTGATAGGTCCCTGTCCTCCCCCGCTCCAAACCACTGCACGGTCAGGGCAGGGAAAAACACTGCACATTTCTCCTTAACCAGAAAACAAAATTGTGCCAACCCATGATAGCTACCCTTAATCCAATGTCAACACCAGAGAAGTAGGCAGCAAGCAGCTAACCAGTTCTAGGAAGTTCTTAGGTGTTGGTTCACAGGGCAATTGTTTCACTTTTAAGTTGTATTAGCAGGTTTGAAATTTTACTGGCTTTTTATCTCCAATGTGGCTGCTGCTCCACAATCTGGAAGAACTTCTCTGCTTTACAGTCCATGGAACACTTGGGTTAATATTTCCCTATTTCATACAAGAAGTATGAACACAAATCACCACAAAATATTTCACATTAAAACTGCCATTAAGAAAGAGTATCTGAATAATTATAATGTGATGGTCATTTAGTTGCACAATTGATTTGAAGCTGGGCTTTCAAAATTATTTCAAAGGTATTAATTTTCCTATAATTTAGTATTTCATTACTGCTCCTGCAAAAACATATTCTTGAGAATATTAGTTGCAGGATAATGCGGCAATCTTGGTTTTCTTCCTCCACAAGGTTTTCTGTTCGTTTTACTTCAAACTGTCCTTCCCCTGCTCCCCCTCCACTGACCCATGGCATGAGTTGATCAGGTGAAGCACATAACTTTTCATCCAAATTAGATACTGTAGATATAGCTCTGCCGGATGGTTTGGATGGAATGTGGACGCGAGATCTCTGAAGTTAGGTTTTAGAAGATATGGTTTATTATAAAGGGTAGGAGCCTTGCTTAGAGTTGCCAGGCGCAACTTGTGGCAAGGCCTAGGAAGTGGGGGAAGGGAGAGGTAGGGAGAGGAAATCCCAAGAGGAAGGTCCTAGGGAAAGGGTGCCAGGCAAGACAGCATCCAGCCCCCCGGGGACCCCTTATCCGGGGGCTTCAAGGTGGGCTGGAACAAGACTTGGGCCAATGGGGTTACAAATAACCTGATACTTCAGGGGAGGGTTACAGGTGTGGGATGAACCATACATTGGTGGGTGAGACAGAACATTCTGTTTGACCTTTGGACTTATCTGTGGGTAAGGGACATTGTTTAATCAAGGGGGGATTACCTTCAGCTGGCCATATAATTGTTTTCCAGACATTCAGTAACTAGGACATCTCAGACATCGAAACTTGCTTTCGATTTTATCTCACTTATAGGTTTCATATTCTCAGAATCTAAGCAGTCATATTTATAAGGCTTTCTAGTTTCATACTCCCCCACAAGATACATTCAGTAAAACAGCTAGTTACGATACAAAAGTGAGTGTCTGTCACTTGTCTCTTTTGGAGCCACTGGCTCCGTTTTACCCAGGCTAGCTCAAGACTGTGACAAGACAGGAAAAGTCCCCTAGGTCCAAAAAACCCGGGGAATGGCAGAGGGGCTTTTCCCCTTTATCACGAGAGAGAGACACCACGTCGATGGCGGAGGAAAGGAGTCAAGACTTGGAAGAGGGTGAGTCCAAAGTCTTTATTCCGTCCTGTTCGGACATCTGCCTCAGCATCTCTTGCCAAGTCCCAGCCCGGGGCCTCGTGGTCTGGGCTTATATACAGGGGAGGGGCTAAAGGAGGGGACAAACCAACACGCAATGAAGGATAAGGTGGGAGTGGAACAGGGTTGGAGGGACATTCAAAGGTCCCAAGGGGGAACGTAGAGGGAAGAACCTCCTTGGTTCTCGCCCTATCATTTGATGTCTTTACCTGAACTCTCCAGAAGCTGGGTGGAACAGCTGAATGACAGACAGGGCCCACAAGAGGAGACTGGGAGGAGTGTGGGAGGATTGACAGGGAAGGGGAGCAGGGAAAAACCTCAGGATATAACATTCTCCAGGAGAGCAGGGGAGTACAGAACAAACCATTATAACATAAAACCCAATATAGAAATAAAATGCAATATGAAAACAAATAACACACAGCAGCAAGTGTCTATATAGAGTCAATATTTTGAAATAAAACTCAAGCTATGCAACAAAATGCTATCCTGATCTGAGATAGTCCAGGATACATAATTTCTTTTGAAAGAATTTGCATTATGATTTACTTCCATTCCTCTGCAGCATCGAGAAGCCTGTGTTTCCAGTTTCTAGACACACAGCCATGCAGAGGCAAGAAAATTACAAACAATGCTCTTTGAAATATTCTCACCCAGCTTTATTTTTATGAATACTTTAGGACGTGAGGAAAAATATTTCCAATGCTGCATTAAACACTTATGAATTCACAAAGAATAAAGATCAGTGGTTGATAAAGTACAAAGGGTGATAGAAGCAGAGTGAAACAACTTTTAATCTGCTTTTATGTTCAACTGGGGTTTATGTAGGTCAATGCAAACCTTGCAAATTCCCCTCCGGCACATCGTTTGTAGAAATCTCTCTTTAAAATTTCATCAAAGAAAGGAAAAGTTGGGATGATGTCCCTTTCTGTAACAAAGTCACTGCTTGCCACAGATTATTTACACAACTTGCTTATGATACTACTTCTGAAGAGAAAGTGTTTCATCTCTGAGATAGACAAAATGTTTCCTTATGGCCAAAGTCCAAAACAACACAGGATGGAGCAGAGCTTGCAACCACATCCTCCCATTCTTGTAACATGCAAATTTCCTCAGCAAGTTTTTCAGGAATAAGATAATGTTAGGGTCCAACAGGGACACCAACAATACTTTTTACTAAATATTGCTCTTTTTTTCAGTGTGAGAAACAAAAACCCATCCAGTCTTTATAACTCATTGTTACAATGAGCACGCAGATATATTTTTGGTGCTTTGTTTTCAATTTCCAAAACTGTCAGTATTGTCAGCACTGCCCTACAGATGTCCACCAACATGCATGTTTCATTTCAGCACAGTGGGATGAGACAGTGGACAAAAGGGTGCTTCATGCTGGGGAGAGTCTAGAAAGGCTGGGGAAATGGCTTCCAGACCAAAATACTCTTGCTACCCTCTGACTCAAAGATTCAGTCTTCAGCACATTCCCCATGGAAGCGCAGCAGGGGAAAATGACTCAGGCAGAGAGGGAACTGGGGATTGAGAGACACTTCTCCTCAAACAGCTCTGTGGTGTAGAAAAATGAAGGGCCATGAATCCTGGTTTAAATCCTCTGTTTTCTTATTTTACTGAGGGTGCATGTTTAAAAACTTAAAGGGAAACATAAATTCTTGGCCTGTACAATTCATGACAACACAAGGCAATAGCAGTTTTCATCCACAGTGCTTAAAGAACAGAACTGTACCTTTCACAACACACATAGGAAAGAGAAAAGTGCACCCTGAACTTTAATCTCTTAAATGTCTTAAAGATAAATCAAGATTCCACCTCATCTTTCCCCACAAAGCAGTTAAATATCTTATACTTTAACTCAGATTTGCAATCCAGCCCAAAAGGGGGTATAACTCTTCACAGAGCAGAAGAGAGTTGAGAAATTTCAGCATGCAATACCAAGGAAAGATGGGCACCAATGTTCAGCATTGAATCTGCCACAGGATTTCACTGCTTTTTTCTGCTATGAAAAATAGTGACAATTTCTATTTACTTCCAGCATGCCACTCTTCATGGGAATAGACCTGCATGTCATATTTATCATACATATGTACAATGTTGCAATGTAACAATTCCTTTCATTACATTCTGTTATTTTCCTAGCAATCCCATTATTTCTAGTACTTGCTATTTTGATATCCACTAAGCATTGCACTAACAATACCACAGAACCTTCTTACTGCACATCTACAATCTTAGCAAAAAGAGAAATAGATTAAAAAACCCAAGGCTGCCTTTTCTTCAAGACAAGTCAGTTTACATTACTGACATATCATTTATTCCTTCACCACCCAGCTACTGAATATCACGAGATACTCTGCAGATAGGAAGAAAAAGGTTTTCTTTCTGTGTTGTTCCTCTAAGTAATTCCTTAATTCTAAGTCATCAGCAAACCTTCTCACATCATTTTCTGCCCCCATTTGGGAATTTTATGATAACACTGAAGCACAGAGGCTGGGTATAAATTCCTAGGAAATACCACTGCTGACTCCCTCTGCCATTGGTCCAAGGTTTATAAAAAATAATAGCAAATAAACTTCCTCAAACCCTTAAACATCACAAAAATAAGTCCCTCACGCTGACTGCCCCTTTTTGCCCATCAGTAGCTGGGCGATAATCATGTGCATATAGATATGACAAGAAAGAAGCTGGTAGAATTTTAAAAGACAGACATTTTTAAAAATTACTGCCATGATCTCGTAAATATCTGGTGGATACTTTGCCTCTGCCAAAATTTCAGATGCCACTTATCACTTTGTGATGAGAGAGGCATTTATAAACTGCAGATAAGTTGAAAAACAAAAGTAATAAAATATTGATTTGCATGAGAAACAAATAAAAACTACATCAGGAATCAAGTGCTACATTCTCCTTTAGTGAGACATTTGTATTATTTCTTGTTGCATGTGAAATTTGTGTTATATATATGCACTGTATGTCTGTTACCACAAACCTTTTTGTTCTACTTCTAAAAAATATTTCCATTATTGGAAATGAGAAGCCAGAAAATTGCTGTAATACACTTCCTGCTGCAACCACAGCAGTACGTACCTTTTACTTCCTGTTTTTCTTGCTGTTTGTTATTATCTCCTTTTCAATGCACCCTCTCTTCAGTTTAAAATACCAAAATTGATTGTGACAACTTAGATGTCTTACCACCTTCTTACACAAGGTATCATTCCTCTTTTGCCTTCTTTTCATGCCTTTTCCAGTGGCTTCAATCTGAGATTATCCTCATGTCCCGTACCAGTATTAATACTTTTCTACACCTTCAGAACAGTTCTCCCTCAACTTTATTCTTTACTTCTAAATATGTTATGGGTCTCAATTCAGTTCTAACTCTTAAGTATTTTGGAGGGAACATCATGCCTGTTTCTCTGAACACATTTCCTTCTGTGTTTTTAAAGCAAATTTTTTCAGGCGTGATTTGCTCTGGCAAAGGCAGGTTTGGCAACCACCAATCACCTCCTTATTTTCCATGTGCCTTAGCATAGTTTAAGAATTACCAGCATCAGAGGGGTCATAGACACAGTCCCAGAAAGCTGGGGATGCACCTACCCAGAGGTTTTCCACCCTTCCATTAAAGGAGTTTCCAACCTGATATGAAATAAACATGCAAATATTTGGAGTGAGAAAAATAAGTAGCACAACTAACTAGGCTATGGTACTTATCAGTTTGTGATTGAGAGAGGGTCAAAAGAAGCCTGAAACGGTCAAAGCTATGATGGAAATCTCCACTCCAAGCATCAGCCTTGACAACAGCATGGGCCCTGTGAGAAGAAAACAGAAATTATTATCTTTCAGCCGTTATCTATTTGTTTCTAAAGCTACAAAATCACAGAATAAAAAAAAGACCTTCCACATTCTTTCAAATCCAAATTCACCCTCCTCCAGTTTAAAACCAATATTCCTTGTCCTATGACTGCCTGCACTTGTAAAAAGTCCCTCTCCAGCTTTCCTGTACGACCTTTAGCTACTGGAAGGGGCTCTAAGATCTCCGTGGAGCCTTCTCTTCTCCAGGCTGAACAATCCCAGCCATTTTAGAGGAGACAGCTAGCTGGAAAACAGTTGCAGCTCCAGGAAAACCAACTTACAGCTGCCCTGATCCTCAGTGCACGCACCCTCTGCCCAAACATGATTCACTGGCCATGAACACGTGCACCACACCAACCCTTTGCACACCTGCACTGCAGTGGCCATGGGTGTTTGTTGAAAATGCATCAATTTTATAATTAATTTTTAATTAATTGTTTTAATCAGTCATAATCGGCATGTTAATTATGAACAGTGAGCTAGTCACTTTTAGCCAGTATGTATGGTATGCTTCATTGAATGAGATCTGGGAGAGAGTGAAGGATTGTTGAAATTGGGTACAATCACAGAATCACAAAATAAGCTGAGTTGGAATGGACCCACAAGGATCATGGAGTCCAACTCCTGGCCCACCAACCCGAGGAGTCACACCGTGTGCCTGAGAGCATTGTCCAAATGCTTCTTGAACTCTGCTAGGCTCAGTGCTGGGACCAGAAGAACAGAATTTATAGACCACACAGATGTTTTGTAGAAATCAGAGCATAAAGAAAAAGTTAATGAGGACTCAGTATATGTATGTTGGAAAGTCCCTAATGGACGAAAAAGATACAAAAAAGACTAAAAATATGGACTGATTAGCATGAACAGCGAGAAATCAATACCCAGTAGAGGACAGAATACTAATGAAGGATTTGTCCTGCTGAACACAAGGCACATTGCACAGGAGTCCCATTCTCCTGTCCATGCCTAACCCACTTGGATACCGTGGGGGGTTGTGTCACATGTCTTGCTAAAGTCACAGTAAATGGCTGTCAGTGCTCTTCCCTTGTCCCATGAGGACACTCCCCTCCTCCAGGCAAGGTTCATGTTTGGTCCCACCACAGCTTATCCTCGCAGATGATGTCACCTTGTCATTCTCTTGCCTCCAAGCCACCTTCTGGCAGTTGTCTGAGAAGGGCAGGTTCTTCCTGGAAACTTGTAGGAAGGCTCCTGTACAGGAGCCTCTGGTTCTTCCTACAAAGCAGGAATGGGTAAACAAGGAGGCCACAAAAGCGGAGAGCAGCTTTGTTCTTTATACAACCCTTGGCATGTTGTTGCTGTAATCTTGTTGAGGGGATCCCACAGGATGAGGAGGCTCCTGAGGGGAGGTGGGGTCCCTGTGCCCAAGGAACAGCCTTCCTCGCAAGCAGCACCAGAGTGAACCCCAGGAGAGGGGCCCTCAGCCCCCATCAGCCTCTCGTGTCTCCCACATCTGGGCATAAATTAGAAAAGAATGCTGAGTCACCAAAAAACTGTTTCTAAAATGCACTGTTGCACAGGAAAATGATTTTCGAATCTGGAGCAGTATATCTCTGTGAGAGAAAGGGAAAGCTCCAAGTAGTGTCAGCCTGGTTACTTTAACAACTTTGCAACCACAGATATCACCATAGACAGTTTACATCCCCATTTTATTTTCACCTGCATTACCCAGAAGCTACAGTTTCAACTACCACTCTGCCTTCATTATAACTAACCCTCAACCCCATGGCAGTTTTCAGTTTCTTCCCTAGGCTGAGCAAATCCCTCGATAATTTATTTTTATCTCTGATTTGTATAAACTATTGCAATAGCTTCTTAAGAAAACAAAACTAAACTAAACTAAAACAAAACAAAAAAAAACCAACAAACCAACAAACAAACAAACCCCCAAAAACCCAACACCAAACCTTAACTTGTACCTACTTATCTTGCAAATCAGGATAACAGAAATACAGTGCACAGTGATGAAAGCTTTTCAATGATTCGTACATGTCAGTACATCTCTTTAAATAGGGGTACAGGTTTACAGTATTGAGACATCGTAAGAGGTTACAACTAGAATCTACACTTATTCCAGAAAACACTATTGTATAGAAAGTGCAGCGTGTTTGCTGTAACAGCTAGAATCTATCTATCCACTAAAAATAACTTTTCAGTATTTTTCTGAGCCCTTTCAGAGCCGAGTAAGTGCTTAAAGCCCACTGAAAATAAGAGCAAAAAACCCACCAGGTACCACAGCTTGAAACCAGGTCGGAATGAAAATCCACAAATCAAACCCCAAGCTTACACCAAGCATTAACACATGAGAAGGTCGAACATAATTCCCATAACTGTTATATCTGCACGGGTGTCAAGATTTTTGTCCTCTGAGGGGAAGGGAAAACCAGATCTGAATACAGCTAAGGTTAAATGAGTGAATAGAATAAGGAAAAAGGAACAGACCTGGGAAAGGATACCCGGGAATACATTTAGAATTCCCACACGGCAGCTCACGAGCGGACACGGGGCAGTGCCCGGCGCAGCGAAGAGCTGCGCACAGGACGCCGCTGTGGACAAGGAGCGAGCTGTCACTCGAGGCACAGGGGTACCAAGCCTCAAGCACGGCGCGGCCCCAGGGACCACGCCGTGTCCCGCCTCCCTCACGCCGGTGCCTCCCTCACGCCGTGTCCCGCCTCCCTCACGCCGGTGCCACCCTCACGCCGTGTCCCGCCCCCCAACCACCGGTGACGCCAGCGGCAGGCGCGGGCCCCGCCCCGCGGGGCCGCCACGTTCCCCTCTCGGCGGCGCGCGCGTCACGGTGGGGCGGGGCCCGCACGACCCAATCGAAGCGCTCCGCGACGGCTGCCTCTGGTCTGCGCCGACCAATGGGCGCGCGCCGGGGGGCGGGCGCTGTCCCCAAGGCAACGGGCGCGGGGCCGCTGCGGGGCTGTCGCACCGAGCCGCGCCGATACCAGCCAGACCCGCAGCGCCGCCGCAGCACGCCCGCCGGAACCCCCGCTTCGTACCTGCCATCAGAGTGCACCTCGTCCTTAGGAAGCAGCGGCTCCTGTCCTGCCGCAGCAGGACCCGAAGGTAGCGCCGCCCGTCCCAGTGCCCCCGGCGGCGGCGCGGAGGCCTGGCGGCGGGGCAGCCGCTCTCAGGGTCGCGGGGGGACGGAGGGGTCTTAGCGCGCTCCCGCCGGCCGAGCTGGGGCGCGGGGTGTGGCGGCGGAATCGCGGGGCTCGGGGCTGCCGGGCGTGCGTGGCGGGAGCGGGCGCAGCTGAAGTTTTCCTGGAGCGCCCTGGCGCCCGCCGGAAAGGCTGCTCCAGGTGTGGGGGTGTGTGTGTCCGTGTGTCCGTGCCCCCTCCATTTGTCCCTCCGTCCCCCCGGCCGGCCCGCGGCTGTGCGGGATGTGACGGGGAGCTGTAGAGCACTAGCAGAAATAAAGGCAGAGCTGGCAGCGGCGGCAGTTGCAGAAATGTTGAGCGGTTCGTAATTGCACGACCGCAGGGAAAACTTGGGCGGGAGACTCGACGAGTTTCACTAGAAAGGGCACAGCTCCTCAGCGTTACTGCCGTAGAGCCAAAGAACGGTTTGGGTTGGAAGGGACCTTAACGATCATCTGGTTCCAACCCCGTGCCTTGAGCAGGGACACCTTCCACTTGACCAAGCTGCTTAGAGAGCCATCCAGCCTGGCTTTGAACGCTTCCAGGGATGGGGCATTCACAATTTCTCTGAGCAACCTGTGTCAGTGCTTCATCATCCTCACAGTAAAGAATTTTTTCCCAATATCTAATCTAAACCTACTCTGAGTTTGAAGCCATTCCCCCTTGTCCTGTCACTACATGCTCTTTTAAATAGTCTCTCTTCATCTTTCCTGGAGGCTACCTTCAGGTAGTGAAAAGCTGCAGTTAGGTCACCCTGAAGCCTTCTCTCTTCCAAGCTGAACAATCCCAACTCTCAGCCTTTCCTTGAAGGAGAGGTGCTCCATCCTCTGATGAACTTGGTGGTCTCCTCTGGACTGGCTCCAGCAGATCACTCTCCTTCCTGTGCTGGGGTCCCCAGAGATGACCGCATCTTATCTATGCTGTTACTGTAGTATGTCTGGAGGAACTCAGGAAAGTAGTCCAGTGCCAGGCTGGCTGCTGCACTCAGAGAAAATTCCAAAAGTGGAAAAGTTAGAGAAGTAATGTTTTTTGCTGAAATGAACACGGCTAAGGCTTTCAAAAGAGGTTTGCATTTGGCAACACTATTTAGTAAGCCGGTAGGAGAAAAAAGCCTTCGTTGTTTGACTTACAAGTATTTGCTGTGGAAAGATAACATCCAGTAGTTTAAACATGAGACCATCACAGTCTCAACAGTGAAGTGCCTGTGCACCCATGGTATCAAGTTCAATGTGGAGGTTTGTTTTGGTTTGGGGTTTTTTTTGTCATTTTGTTTTCTCTCCGTGTCAAGACAAGTCCTGTAGCTGATTTAGTATTGGTGCACCTCTAGTCTGAATTCTGAAGTGACTGTCCCTGTCAACCAAACAGAGGAGCACAGGGAAGATTCCTACCATAAAGACTGGATAGGAGCCACTCAAGGACTTTGAAACCAGGTTTTGTGGTAACCTTTATGGACCTCTGCTTAAAACTCACGGAAAGTTTATGGGAGAAGTCCACATTTCTGCACTTAAGATCCTGGTATGTTTCTTACTGTCATTTACTACACAATGATCTTGTACGGTCACAGTGCTACATCCACCATAGGCCACAGATTACTACCCTGATTACATACAGGACTTCCTAACTGTCATCATCTATTTTGCCTCTTACTTGCTTCTGTAATCTCTAGAGTGGTAGCAGTATTTTGTTTCAAAATAAGAAAGATAATTATATTAAAAAAAATAACATAGGTTTAAGCAAATTGTGCTGATTAAAAACAATGTGAATCTCATTCACTTTTAACCAAGAAATTTAACATAAACAAAGAAAAGGGGGAAATATAATTGTAAATTAATATTGCCTGTTGGGTCTGCTTGAAATTTCTATTAGCAATTGGATGCAAAGGCATCTGATGTAAGTTTGTTATAACACTGCCTGATATACTGTTATTTGGTATCTGAAATTATATTAAAAAAACCCCCACTGGGCAAATGAATGAAATCAGAGTCAAAAGTCATGTTACTATCAATAGTTTTTGCTCTTCCATATGTGGGTTGTTTGACAGATGGAAGAGCAAAAGAAACTGCATTTCATTAAAACCATTTTAGTAGTTTTCAATTGTAAAAATTATTCTTCATCATAGTTAATTCAGGAGAAGACCCCTTTCATGACTGCATTTCTCCTGCTAGTCTTTATAAAACTAGAATGGGATGTTGATGCATGTTTTTGTTTCTAAACAAGTAGAAATCAGTAGAAATTAGCAAACTGTGAACATAAATCTCCTTAAGCAGCTATCTTTAAGTGCCTAAATATTTTTAAATCTGGCTCCACATTGTTAGATCTAGATTTATTCTGGATAACTATTTTGGTTTTTTGGTTTTTTTTTGAAGGGGGGAAAGGTACCTTGGACTCCTGGGGTATTCAGGGCTTACTTTAGCATGATCACTTGTTGACTAGAGCAAAATGCATATTGTTAGAATAGTTGAAATACTTTTTGATTTGTGTTAGGGTTTGAGCTAATTCATTGTTTCCATATAGTAGCCCATTTGAGGTTGCTTTTTACATCAGCATTGCCAAAATTGCTGTTTCCTATTTATGAAAAATGAATTTATGAGGCTCCAAGTGTACTGTTGTATTATGTTCTGTATGGGACCTGAAATCAGAGTGCGGGAAGCTATACTTGTAGCAGTACTTTTTTTTTTTTTTAATTTCCTTTTGAAGTTGATAAGATTTTTATCAGGTATATGTTGAATTTGGTACAAGTTTATGCTTGACTGTTGGCTTCATAAATCTTTTTCTGAGCCAACCTTGTTGGAAAGAATTAATAAAACCAAGCAAGTTGCTTTGAAAAACAAGGCTTATATTTCAACATTCTTCAGTTGGTAAGGTAACTTTGTAGACAGTGCTATCTATTTTTTTTGAAGCAAGGGTAGGGAAATTCCTTGGAGGCAGGTGATATTATAAATATGTGTATGTATCTGTGTGCACAGAGGTTTTTAAAGGATGAACCATTAACATTGCAACAAGAAGAAGAAAAGTTTTCAGACTTCACTTAGGACAGAGCTAAGCACATGTAGCATCAACCATACAATTTGCTTCTATGCCATCTTTCTTTCTGGACGTAGTTGTGTTGTTTTGTGATATTATCCTATCCACTGTATGTGGTTTGAACATAAAATTGCTCTTTCCCACTCGAGCATTCATAGTTTGTGTTACTATCGGGTGACTCACTTAATAAAACAGCTGAAGTGCATTTTTTAAAAGGAGGTTCTTTCAGCAAATGTTGTACTAGGCACAGTCGAGGCATGCTGTGTTTTCTGGGGAGCTGAAAAAAGCAGCTGTTCCATCAGCCAGCTTTTAGTTGTAAAGAGAATTAAGCAACTTGAGTGCAGTGAAAATGGAACAAATACAACTCAAAAGAATTTAAGTCAAGTAAACAGGATGGGGAAAAAGGATTCTGCTGCCTTTATGTACTTAAATAATACTGTTTAATAAAGAACTATTTCCATGCAAGATTAAAATGCTTCTTGAAAAAATAAAAAAGGTCTCCTGGTGCAGAGAACTGAGTGGGATGTGCTCTAACAAAAGATTAGTACAATGTGACCAATGTGAAACCTGTTGGATATTGGCCAGGGGAAAAAAAAACACAAAAACCAACATCTGAATCATGGGGAACAGCACTGAGAGAAGAGAAAAGAAAAATATTTGAAGGATAACTTTATATACAAAATTGTATAGCAATAATAGCTGATTTAGTTAGTAGCTTGCACGTTAACTTCTAAAAGGATCTGCTTTCATTTGGTAAGGGAAGGGTGCAGGTGTTTTTGTGTTTTGAATGTTAACTATTGCAGCTTGTAACCATTTCCCTTTGCATGACATTCCTGCTCGTGTCTTCAAAGAGCAAACCCTGTGTAGGGGACTGGTGTCCAAATGAAGAGACACCCTCACCATAACCAGAGGTTTACAGCTTAACAAAGTGAGTGCGAACAGGTTTTTCTACTTGCTTCTCAAAATTGCTGCCACATGTCAGCTGTGCTTATGCCAGATTAACCTCATTGGACAAACAGTGTGAAGAAAATGCATTAACTATTGATTCATACCTTGCTTAAGGTATGATAGCTTAGGGCATCTGTGCAGCAAGTGCTCCTGAAAAAACAGGGGGGAACTAACACTGTTTCCAAGCAGAATTTGGCAGAATAATAATCTGTTTCTGCCTGTTTAATGTAGTTTTTTTAGGGTTCTGTAAGTGGATCAATTTATAGATTTGCAAATAAATTTTAAAGAAATGGAAAAAGTCCATGGAATGAAACATTTCCTGTTTAAACTGTGACACGTGGACAAATATACTGCTGTTTCAGAGAGGTGAGAACAGATTGAGGATGCTAGGTGACTGGAGCAGACTGATGAGGGAATACTTTACATCTCATTCTAGTACTGAGGGTGGAATATTCTTAGAAAAATAAAAATCAGTAGATATATTTTATCTATTTCCTGGTTCTGCTTTTTTCTTTTTTTAATTCAGCGCTGCCTGTAAATATTTTCATTTCTCCAGTGTACAGCATAAAAATAGGAAGTCACATTGTGGTCATGACTGTAGAGAACATTACAGTTATCCTACACATCTGCACTGTGTCTCACGCAGGTTTAATTATTCCATATCATATCGAGCAGGCATATTGTGAAGTTTGTGAGTAGGTGGGTTTATTTGTGTATTATGTGAATCCAGATTTATGTTTTCATTGCCCATCATGGTACATATGGATTTGGCAAGTACAGATGTGTGATGTGACATTTAGAGCCTTGTGCTGTCTTGCATCATAACCATCCACTGTGCTTCTACATGTGCAGACATGGCATTCTGATATCACTATATTGCTTTGCCTCAGTTTTAGAAACTGACGTGGGGTGTTACTTATTTAAAAATACTTGTGCTTTGCTGGGAGGGTGATGGAGATGTCAGTACCTGCATTATGCTGTTTTCTGGGCAATGGATGCTAAGTTAATGAAAAGTAAGTATGGGGGTTGTATTATAACACTTGGCACCTGTATAAAATAGGTGTTTAGCAGCTTGTGTTACTGTTGCTAGAACAAACTTTAGAAGTAGCATTTTGTAGTTACCTCTCAAAGGCCTGTAGCTCTTTATAATTCAACTTCAAATTCAATCCTGTTTCTTTGATGTTGATAGAAATTTGTGATTAACAGATAATCAAGATTACTGGCAGGCAGCCTGCAGCTTTTCTTTTCCATTTGTATTTTTCTGTTTGTGCAAGTACACTGGTGACTGTTTTCTGCTGACTGTCTTGTTCTATTGGCTCTCGCTCCGTTTTTTGAAATACTTGGAGAAGTTATTTTTCCTTTTCCCTGAAATCTTAGGATATTTGCTTTGTTTATGAACTACAGTATTTGTCAGTTCTACAGCACTACTTTTATGATTAGTTCTCTTTATGTACTACAAGTGGGAATGTTTGTTTATCCCTTTTGTAAAGATAAGATTGATTTCTGATACCAGCAGATTACAGTTGTGCTACCTTTACATCTAGATGGGCTGCTTTTCTGACTAAAATCACTTAATTTCCAGATGACAATTGTAACATTAACTCTCTCCATCTGTCTTTGAGGAAATAGTCAGCTGGGCAGATCCATAACAGTTTTTATTTCTTTATTAAAGCTTATAGAAGTAGGAAGAATAGTAATAGTAGTACTACTACTAATAATAATAAGCCACAGGGAAGGAGTGTGTATGCTGTGTATTATGTACTGCTGATGGCAGTGAGCAAACTGACACTGCTCCTCTTCTGCAGCACCCTCTGTGATTGTTCACTTGGTGGCTCTAGTACAGAAGAAAGCCACATCTCTGGGTCAGACACATGGATGCACTCTAAATGCCTGGGAAGGGATGGGCATCCAGGAATGGGTTTTCAAAAGTCCTGAACTCTTAAAAGCAGCTGGCATCAGGCTGAGAGTGGAATGAACGCGCTTGGTGGACCACAAAGGGGAGCCCCACTTTTCTTCTCATCCAGCCTTTTCTCACTCTTCCCTACAGCTGCTGAACTTGAGAATTGTGCTGAGTTTTTCTGGCAAGTGATTAATGTTAGATTTTGCAATGGGCCTGGTTTCTTTCCTCTAATACATGTCAGAGTAGAAGGTGCTCAGTGGCTCAGGTGTGACTGGCACACTCTAAAGGTTGACTCACGTCTTAGTCACCTGTTTTTCCTAAGGAAATTTTGGTGAGTATAGTCTTGGACTGTTAGATACCTAAATAAAGTAACTCTGTCTTCACTAGGTAATTGTTTTTTATTCTAATAAATGTATTTCCAATGTACTTGTTATATCACAGTTGGGTTTCTCAAAATACTGTGGGAAATGCTGTGTTAGGCACAGTTGTCTGCAAACAGCTGTGGTGATAGAGATATTGTTTACTTACCCATTTTGGATTCCTCTGCTTTTAATTATTCCTGGTATGTGTGAATTTTTTTAGCTTGTTTTATCAAAAAAGGTACAATAAAAACATCCACTGCACAACCTGAAGCAAAACTGCCTGATGAAGTCTTCTCAGCTGCCTATTACATCAAATAGATATGAAGAACATACTGTCTTTCCCATTATGTGTGACAGCATGTAATTACAAAAGTTAAAAAACCCCATTGCCCATGAGCACAAATTCCACAGAATGTCAGCAGAACCAATGGCACTTATTCTGATTAGGTCTTTTGTTTGATCCACTCTGCTGATTATTGCAGAGGTAGTTGAGGATGATACAGCTCCAGCTGCCCATCCCAAGTCTGGAGGTGATTAGTGCTCCCTCGTATGGTGTTTGGCAGACCAACATGGTTACTTATATCTCGGTTGTTTCAGCTCATCATGAACATTTTATGTATCAGTATTCCTCAGGAGCAAAGAAAAAGTCTGAGAAATCGAAGTGTTCATAAAATTCTAATCTTCAGCCTAAACTGGCAATCCTTGTCTCCACAATTGTTTATGTTATTAGAAGTTGTAGCTTAGGAGCTTTAAGAGGTGTCTTTAAAATGTATCAAAGACCAGATGTCATAGTTGAAAGTGTTTGCTTTAGCAGTTGCTGTAGGCAAAAAATGAGTCAGTGCCAGACCTGAGGGAAGCACCTGAGTTTCTGGCTTTCTGTGCTTCTCTGCCATCACTTGTTGGGCTTGAGCATGCTCATGTCATAGCCACATAATGATTTTCTAAAACACTGTTTATACACCTTGCATAACTAGAGCAGTGTATAATAATAATAATGATAATAAATTACTTACTATAATTTTGTATATATGAAAATATTATGGTTGGAAAAATAACCATCTATCAGGTTCCAGATTTTTAGTATTATCAGAAGGCTATGCTGTTAAAAATGAATACTTCAAACACGCATAACCTTTTTAAAAATGTTTTTCAAAATGCTTAGAGTGTGTATAGTTATTATATCCTTGATAAGTATTTTTGGGTTTATTAGCTTTGTTTCACATGCATTTCCTAGACTTCAAGCATACTTACATCCTTTCACTTAGAAATTACTAGACAGCCCCATTCATATTCTACAAGAACTTCAGCAAGTTGGGGTTTTGTTTTACCTTTAGTACTGAGCTGAGTCTTGACATCTACATCAAGATTAGGTGACTTGAAGACCTAATATTTGTTAGTTATTGTCATTATCTCCTGTGATTAAATGCTGTTGAAATAACAAACCTAGGCACAGCATTTATACAACAATATTCTGTAATAAAAAACAACCAAAATACTGGAACTTTGTAATTTTTAAAAGCAGTGGTGAATAATTAACTCTTTCACTCATCAGGTCTGTAAGTCCCTGCAAGCCAACAGTTTGTGTAGAGGTGTAGAATTTAACTTACCAGTTCCAGCAAATCAGTCTGGGTCTGGTTTCTTTGTTTGTTTGTTTCTAGGCAGGACTAGTCAGATTTGTGAATCTTACAGCAGTGCTGACATCCAATTTCAAATTGGATCAAATTGGATTGCTCAATGTGGCAGCAACAATAGCTCCTGCTATCCCATCTGGTAATGATCAGATATTAGTTATTTTTAAAATTACAAGTAACAGGTATTTGCAGACCATAATCCATTTAGGCTCCTTTAGCTGAAGATGTGATTAAGAAAAAACAGTTTTAGAAAATTCTTCTAATTCTTGAGTACTTTTGTTTTCCTAGCAGTTGAATAAGGGAGAATAAAGGGTGTCAACAATGCTTAATATTAAGTATGTACCACTATCAACATTTATTGCCATAGTAAAGGGCAGCTTAACCCAAGCAAAAGCAATATATCTCTGTCAAGTACCAAATCATGTAGTCAGGAAAACTGGCACTGACACAATAATTAGTTTATCCCTCTCACCCCTCCCCCTAAAAAGAGATTTGGTGGTGATGGACGTAAATACTTTTGACAGAACTCGCATGACTGCTAAAGCACTTACACAGAAATTCTCCTTATAGCAAGTATACTTTCAATTTATTTGACTGCACATTACTTCAATATTATGTCTTAGACATATCTAAGCTAAATTTAGACAGTCCTTGAGTTGCAACTTTCACCTTCTAGGAGGTGATTTATATTACCAATGTAATACTGGAGTTTACTCAAATTTCTTCTAGAATACCCATAGACAGTGGAGTGTCACAGTCTGAACTGACCAAATTATCTCAAGAGCCTGACTTTGCTGTCAGATGCTGGATTACCATCATTAGTTTTTTTAGCTGGATTCCCTGTACTCACTCTATCTAATTATTCCACCTTTGTAGCTTCTGAATAAATTATTTTCAACTAAGTTTGATAGAGGGGAAGAAGACAAAGGTGAAGAACTCAAAGTGCTCAGTGCACATCAAATTGTGTGTGAGTTAGCTCCACCTAAGACACTAAAGAAAGGGTGCTGAAAACCAGCTTAATGAAGCCCTCGTCTCAGCAACAATTGTAGGCAGCAAGAAATCTGGTCATTTTTCAGGAATCTCTGTCTACCTGAAATACAGATATAACATGGATTGTAAAATATTCTTCCTGCAAATAAATTTTGGAGGGGATCTTGACTCCAAATTAAGCAAAGTATTTCAGTGTTGAAACATAAAATCTACTGGCATTACTACACTAAGATCTGATTTAATGTCCCTAACAATCTTTAGGAGTATGCCAATAAATAAAGTCATGATCTGAGTAGGAATGTCAGTATTATGTGAGGTTTGACCATCCTAAATAGGTGTTCCCATCTGTTACTGATAATACCTCAGCATGTTACAAACCTCTCACCATTTACAACTTAGGTTTGGCATGTAAGTGGAAGCCAGTCTGAAGAAATCTGTTTGCCTAGGAATGGCCTTTAAAAATTAAGGCTGTACTCACTTCTTTGAGTTTTCATATTCCTTGAGAGCAGGACATTGTGAGGAAATGTGTTATTACAGGTATCTATGTAGGAATGGAAAAATATTTTCCTCAATACAGTAGGATAACATGATGTATGTTAATGCTTGTGACCTGGTCTCATTTCAGATGAAGAGGTTATCTATCCTGCTCCAACACTGTCTTTTGCTGATGACATGTCTCCTAATGGCCTTGGAAGCTGTACCTATAGACATAGATAAGACAAAAGTCAAAGCAGAGGGCCATGTAGAAGGAGAGAAGGTAGAAAATCCAGTAAGTATAAAGAAACTGATCTGATTAATTATGTTAATTCTGTAATCTGGATATAGCAAACTCCTTTGGAAAGAAACTAATATTCCTCAGTGTTGTCAGTGTGTGCCATCTCTACTATGGGGAGGTTCTGTTTAAGTCTGCTCTTTGTTTTTTTTTCAATGAGCTGCTGAAGATGAGGTGGCACATGGAAAGAATTCCCAGCTTACAACAGGAGGAGCATACTGTTCCACAGAGACTTTTACTTCAAGTGATTGGGTGGTGCCTTAGAAAATTGTACTCACTGATTCCGGTTCAATGTTTCAAATAGAATAGTAACAAACTCATTTTAAAAAGCCACACGCTACATTAGTGTGACAGATGTTTGTGTATTACAGAGATTCCTAATCACTTTTCTCTTCTTCCTTGTCAGTTGCTGAAACAAATGGATCATAAATTGCTATTGGGCAATGATGCAAATCTGAAAACACAAAGATATGTAAGACAGCATAGTGCCTGTGTTGCTAAGATTAGATTGTCAGTTTGGTAACTGTCTTTAAACAAAACTAATTAACTATTTGCTTGTCAGTATAATCTTTCCTCAATTCCTCCCCATTTTCTTTTTTTTTTTTTTTTTTTAAGGATACAGGACTTTATTATGATGAATATCTCAGGCAAGTAATAGATGTCTTGGAAACTGATAAGCATTTCAGGGAGAAACTCCAGACTGCTGACATAGAAGAAATAAAGGTAGGTTTAAAAAAACCAAAACAGTTAAATGGAGGTTAACTAAATCCATAATCATGAGCCATGTATGTTGTGTTCTTTCTTCCTTTAGTTTGTGGCTCTAGGTAGTTGTGCATTTCCCCTTCAGGAGCTAGAAGTTTAGGAAGGGACAAGCCGGAAACAGTCTAAAGTGACAGTCTTAGAGGAGGAGATTCTGCCTTTTGTGTTCCTTTAATCCCTCCTGTTGCTGTTGGCAGCATGTGGTATCTTTTCCTTCTGTGCTCTATCTGGTGTCACCCACCCTTGGAGATTCCTCTCCATTCCCAGGTTCTTGCAATACACATCAGTGGCTGCTGCTGCCTTGTGCCATCCCTCAAGCCTAACAGCCGTCCTTGAGTGGGTGAGGCACTTCGTGTGTCTCTCACAGTTCTTTTGAGCTCAGTTGAGAATATTTGATCAAGAAATTTGTCACAAACCTTATTAGGCATTACTCCTTCAAGGTTATGGTCTTGCTCTTTGGACGAGCAAGATACTTAGAAATTCTCCTTTCTGAAAGCTTTTAGGATACCTCTCTGCTTTCATAACCTCAGGCATAAAATTTTTGAATCTGCTCTTTGAAAAAATGTTGGGATTCTTACAGTGTGGGCTACAGTATTGCCAGAGACTGCCATTAGTCTGCTGTCTTGCAGCTTATGTCTAATGGAAATCCTAAAAGCTTCTTTCTTCCAGTGTTTATGCATGACTTCTTTGTTTTTTGACAGAGTGGAAAGCTAAGCAGAGAGCTTGATTTAGTAAGCCACCATGTGAGAACACGGCTGGATGAACTAAAAAGACAAGAGGTAGCAAGATTAAGAATGTTAATTAAAGCTAAAATGGATTCTATTCAAGGTAAGAATACAGAATTTATCTAGGTGAGTTAACAGATAGAATTGTGTTAGAGAAATGTCAAAGTCCAGCAGTTGTGCACTGTTTGTTGTCACCAATAATGACTAAACTGTATGAGTGTCCTTTCTGAGCTGGCCTAGAGCCATTAAAGACCTGTCTTTATAGGAAACTGGGGAGAAGAGAAAAGCCATCTCTGTTTTATAAATAACTGTGCTTGTTTCTGTCACTGGATTTTTCAGATACTTCTACCTCTTGTTTTCAAACTCTTATTTTTGTAATGCATCAGTTCGTAGATTACTCATAGAGAACCATTAACATAGTAGGACTGTATTTAAGAAAAAAACATGACACTATTTCATATCCTTAGGGGGTAGAAAATGAATTTTTTTTGTCAGTATTTTACTGTTATAAAGGTGTTTGCAAGTTTTTGAGGGGAATCCCAAGGAATTGAATACATAATTCATCAAATAAAGTACTCCTAGAATAAGGATCTGTCTTGCAGGCTAAGCTAATTTAGATGTGGCAAATAGACTGAAGAAGTGTGCACGTGCAAATAAATGTTCATGGGGATGTTGTTCCTGTTGCAGACAAGCAGTCCAGTGACATCATGGTGACATTCATAGCTAGGTGACAGCAGCTAATGATATCTGGGTGTGTACACAATTGTTTTAGGTATTTTGAAGTTTAATGGACTGATTACTTCTACCCCTCTTTGCTTTCATAAATCAATAGCAACTAATGGAATGTGTTTCGGAAAAATAATTCCCCCCAGCACCTCAGATCTTACTGTGTAAATGTGAAATCTAACATTTGGGCTCAGATTATCGCAGTTCAGAATACTCGGATGAGTTACTAAGATGTAAAAACATTTTGCAGAGCTTATAGTCAGCTTTGCCCAAGAGTGCTTCACATCATATACAGGTATGGCTATAAAAAATACGGCTATATAAAATACAGCTGCATCTACACACCTAGACAACATCTTGGAATATGCACGGGGGAATTCTATAGCAGCAGCAGGCAGAGTGGTTTGACTTGCTTTTATTTGCTCTTGTAATCTTTTCCCTATAACACCACTCTTCTGTCTGATCTAAAAAAGAAAAAAAAGGCACACAAACCCCTCCTCTTTACTTTCCTCTCAGCTGGATCAGGTTTAAAAAACCTCAGACAACTAGATCTGAGATTATAGTCAGCATATATTCAGTCCTCACACAGATGTGTTTTTAAACAGTTTCATGAAGATCCTACTTGACTGATCAGTACAGGCCAGAGGAATGTTAGGTGTTGGGTCTCAGATCATGCAGTAATGTGGCAAGTAAATGGTGTCAAATAGAATTAATCTTTTCCCCTAAATGTAAGAGATGGAGAAAAATGGGTTTGGGTGTTGTTTTTTTTTTTACTGTTACATTTCTAAAAATGTTTCAAACACAGACAAAGACACATATTTAAACAGAAATTATGATCTCACCAGGGAGGAATGATGATTGAAATCTGCCCTGGCTAGTGTTTGCTGTTTTGTGTTAACACAAACACAGCATTGATTGTAAAGCAGATAGATTGTGAAAGAACAGTATGTTCAAAAATGGGTTTTCCAATTTTTTTTTTTTTTAACAAATAAAATATTCTTAGCTAAACCATCTAGTAAAAGCTTGTCACAACTGTTGTACTTATCAAAGCATGCATTTCTTAGGAAAATGTTATTTTTTAGCATTAGTGTTCAGAGACCGTGGTAACAGCTAGAAAAGCTGTGGCAGAAACCTGATGTTCGTGCATTGTGTGTTCATATTGGTGGGTATCACAAGGAAGAGAAAATGTTTCCAGCTTTTAGACTCCACACCTGTCTCTCCACTGTCTTTCACTTCTCTTTTTTCCACAAATGAAGTTTGAATATGTGCTTATTTGATTTGATACAATTTTACACCATATTGTACATAAATCTTTGGCCAGATGAGTGTCATTTGCAAAATCTCCAGGGCAGTAGAAGAGTTCTCCCCATGCAGGAAAAATATTCAAGTTGTTAGCTTTGGTTGAACACAATTGCAACTATTTAGATAAAAGAGAATAATTTTTTTTTTTTTTAGCTTGTAAAGCTCAAATTGATCTTACTTTCCCTTGCTGAAACAGGAGCTGTAATTTGTGCATGTAAAATGATTGTGTGCAATGCAGCACTGACCCATCAGAAGGAATATAGTGCAAATTGCTATCAAGTGTGTCAGCTTCCTCCAGGAATAGCAATTTTAGAAATGTTACTGTAGTTTCCTCCAACAACGAAAAGATTATTCAGTCCTCAGGGAACCTCAGGCACTTACAAGGCATAAGCTCCCACATGAAAGACTTCTTGACTTTTCTGGATTTTGAATTTATTTTAATGTTTTACACATGTAACTTGTTCTTCCAGACACTGGTATAGACCATCAGGCTCTCCTTAAGCAGTTTGAGCACCTGAACCATCAGAATCCTGACACCTTCGAACCTAAAGACTTGGATATGCTGATCAAAGCAGTGAGTGCAGATATGAACTACTGTGGCGGTTGGGGTTTTAATTATATTTTTTTACTTCTGGTGAAGGGAAGTCCTTTCCTATATACAACATTTTATAAATGACATGCAGTTTTCATTTTCAGAGAAAAGTCAGTTGTCTCCATGCACACTTGAAAACTGTTGCCAGTGTGCATGATGCAAAAGAGTCCATAAGTTTTGGGATGTCATCTTAACAGGACTTAACATTATATGCCAGTACAATCAGCTTTGGGAATAAAACACACCCTTCTGAGAGCCTTTAAATTAAATACAGGTGATATAAGAGTACATTTTTTCCCAAGTGTTTTTTTTCTGATTTCTGTTTCTAAATGATATTGGAATCTCACAGAATGATGTAAATAATCATCTCTAACCTAACCATATGAATTTTGGGATCTATTATGTACACATCAAGCTGAAAAACCACAGCAGAGTAGAATTTGAGATAGCAATATTAAAAATTGCTTATACTGGGCATAGCATTCAGTGTCTGTTCAGCAGATTCAGTATCAGTCACAGGTGTGTGGGGTTTATTCACGGGATGCAGTTATGCTAAGCATGGCATGGCTTTTTATAACTGCTAGAGAAAAACAGACTTCCCAGGGGGAAAAATGTCTCCGATACAATTTAGAGAGAACTACATGTCTGACATGTGAATTTGAACAGTTTTTTTATACTTTCAAAATAAATTGAAAGATAATTTCTGTGTGTTTTTTTTTTTTTTCCCTTGGAAGATTTTATCTCCTTTTTCTGTAGAATTATTTTTTATAGAGATACTATAATTTTTCTAAATATTTCTGAACATCACTTCTGGGAAAATTCTGGTTGCCTTGGAGAACCATATCCTTAAAAGGGGTGTTGTTTTTTATGATATATTTTATTGTCTTCTCATTTCTCAGCTAAGACACTGACAGGGTATAATGGATACTTAAGGGGGTTTTAGCTTTGGAATTATTTTTTAAAACATACAGTGAACCTGAAAAGTGAAATGTAGATAATGGAGAGACAATATCAGGTGTAAACATGCACTACTAAAACATCTTTTAATACTTTGGCCTATATGGAAATGACACAACTTTAAACTCTATACAAGAACTTGTCAGAAATTCTCTTCTCATACCCGTTCTCTCCATTTAATTGTGTGGGGTTTTTAATTTAATCTGTATTAAGCTGCAAACTAAGTCCTATTACTAATGAAGGCACTTTTGTCATTAAACTGTTGGATAAACTGCAAATGTTCTTATTCTGAAATGATCTAAGAGTTAATGGTACTGTTAGTGTAGGACTTGATTAACTTGAGTTCATTTATTGCACACTGATGAGAAAGGACACCTTGAAGCCTTCTTAGAGCACCATGTAATTGCAAAAACTGTCCAACAGATGAACCATTACAAATTAACTTCTGAGAAAATGACCAGGGGAGGAGAGATGTTTCTGCATCACTGTCATATGAAAGGAACCCCCAGCCAGTCTGCCTTGAATGGCAAAATGGCCAGCCTGATCTGAACAATGCAGTGTTATTAATGTCAGATTATGTTACATAATCATCTGTCTGCATATATCTGTATTTTTAGGCTACAAGTGACCTGGAAAACTATGATAAGACTCGCCATGAGGAGTTTAAGAAATACGAGATGATGAAAGAACACGAGAGAAGAGAGTATTTAAAAACGCTGGATGAAGAAAAGAGGAAGAGAGAAGAATCCAAATTTGAGGAGATGAAGAAAAAACATGGAGATCACCCTAAAGTTCACCATCCTGTAAGGCCACATCCTATTCTTACGTGACTGGGTGTGAGCTTTCTTTTCCAGAGAGAAAAGGGTAATACACACAGGGGTGTATTTTGTTTGTTATCATTTGCCTCCTCCTACTGACATGGGAGCAGAGAGTGGGCACACTGCTGAGAGCATTACAAACCCCACTGTACAAACCCCACTGTATAAACTCACGTTCTTTCTGTACAGATTGTTATTTGCTGCCAGAATTCTTACAAAGACACTGAAACTCATAAGGAAGAAACCAGAACAGTATTCAAAACTGTAGGGATGCCTGCATGGTATGTCTGGCCTACAAGGAACTGCATCTCCGTACCACAGATTTACTCTAGGAAAGGCAAAATAATTCAGCTCCCTTCAGCTATTGTTTCTGTGTGGCCATGACTGATCATTACAGGTGCTCCTTTCCACAGTATTAGACCTGACCAAAAGGGAATAGAGGAAAATGCCACTGATTCCATTTGCCACATGACTAATGGGCAAATAAAGCAAGCTTTTCAGAGAAACCGTTATGCAAAGGTTAATGCAGGGAAAATGACACTAAATTGTCTTTTGAATAGTTTTTCTTTGTAACCAATCTATAGGGAAGCAAAGATCAACTGAAAGAGGTGTGGGAAGAAGCAGATGGACTAGATCCTAATGAATTTGACCCCAAAACATTTTTCAAATTGCACGGTAAGAGGTTTAGTTTTAATCTGATGAACTAGTGAAGTGACTTTGTTACATTCTGCTGAGGACAAATTTGTCATATGTTAGGATGAAGTCTTATATCTCAAGCAACTTGGATGAATCTGAATAGTACAGAGGAGAAAATCTTTGTTATTGTTTGTAAATTTCAGGCAATGTTTTAAATCAAGTTTAAAATTTGAAAACATTCAGAGTTTTGTTTAACTACTCCTAGAATCATGCAGGCAAAACCCAGTAGTGATTCCTTAGGGAAGTGTGGGTACTTAGAGGGCTGTCCAAATCTATAACTTTGCTTGCACAGTATGTATTGGGGAATAAATCTTCAGAGGTTTGTGAAGGGGCAAAACCTGCTTTCTCATCATCTCTGCAGATAAGTACCAGACGCCCCTAATCTTTGGAGTGGTCATAGAAGGGCCAAGCCTCTTCAGAAGTTGCAATATTCCCTTGATAAAACAAAACCCCTCTAATCCTGCCTCTAGATTTCAGAGGAATGGGCAGCTAGAAACAATAAGTAGTAACAGTAGCAGAGATGAGGATGCATCGCAAGGAACACCTTGCTTTACATGTGGTGATGTCACCTTGTAACCTTATGTCCTGATACTGTTAAATGCTTCATCATAAAGTGTCCCTAAGTAGAGCCTGCCTGACACTAGGCTGCAAAGGGTTGAATTTGTATATACAGAATTTGACTAATCTCAAAGATGATGATTTAGATAAAGAAAAGCATTCTAGTTTGAGTTTAAACTTTTATCTCAGTTTATGACATATACAATAAGCATATATTACAGAATCATAGAATGGTTTGGGTCCAAAGGGACCTTAATGTTCATCTAGTTACAGTTACTAAATCTTATCTCTTCTTTCTAGAAAAAGATTTTAAAAGATAGCTTTCTTAAATTTTTTGGTAGCTTGTTTTTGCAAAATCAAAACAGAAATAGCTGAAATCACCTGTTACCTTAGGGCTTAGTATATAGAAAACTTTGAAGCAATTACACAAAAATGCTGGGTAATAATTTGAAGCGGATATTTTCTTTCCATTTCAGAGGTAGTGTAACAGTATTCAGAGCACAATGTAGGGTAAAAAAATGGATCATTAATTATCAAGTATTCTCCTCTCTGCATTTGTCATAAAAAGTCATCTTACACTTATCTCAAGTGCTGCACGTATATATAGATTTTCATGCAATTTTTAAATTTTTTGAGGGGTCATATTGTCAGTTAAAGTTTTTCTGCAGAATCTTGTTGCTCCTGAGTCTAATTACAAATTTAGTGGTTAAATGGGGACAACTTGTTCTCAGCAATATTTTTTGGCAGTTGCAGTCTGCGCAATCCTGTGGTGACCTATTTCAGTTTGCTGATCTAAGAAGTAGAGAGATTGCTCCAGACTTGTCCAACCAACCAAAAGTGAAAATAATCTCCAGCCAGTGCCTGATAAAAACCTAAACAGAAGAAACAACCTGTGTAACAAGCTTCTTGTTAAATGTGTACACTGATCCTTACTTAAGTCTTGGAGATTTATTATGTGTATGACTTTCTATATGTACTCAACTTGTATTTTTAAAACTTCTTTTTGTAGATGTCAATAATGATGGTTTCCTGGATGAGCAAGAATTAGAAGCTCTATTTACTAAAGAGGTAAAAAAAAAAATTCAAAAGCTTAGTTTCTTTCAGTAAATGTTTACAGGGGTGTCTGTTTTTCCCAAGTATGTTTAGGGGCTTTGGACTACAAAATAGAGTATTCATGCTGAGTTTCATGCATCCTTAATATTTCTACAAAAGTGTAAAACCTATCAGCAGGCAAAATAAAGTAGTTGAAGCATAGGAGTCAGACATCAGAAATCTAGTGCTCAAGTATTTCTCTGCCCCAGGCTTGCTGGAGGTTCTATAACTAATCTGCACTTACCTGTGTAAATTGCAATGTAGAGAGCTGCTCTCTCTAGATGCAGCCTGATAGAGGTTCTGAAGCTGGACACCTGTGCTCATTCAGTGTTCATCAAGTTCATATCAACAAGTGTTCATCAACAAGTCTGATGAGAAAAAAGGTCCCACTTGTGTGACTTGGCTCGAGGACAGCACTGTGGAAGTGGCTACATAAATTTCATATATTTTATGTCTGCCTAGTTTGAAGCTCATGTGCATCTGATAAAGTAGACAGACTCTTAGTTTCTTTAAGCCTTGGTTTTTTTTGTCTGAAAATTTAACTCTGGTACAATAATTTGCCATAATCTCTTTCACTACGATGAAGATACAGTGCAGTCTTTTTTGACAGATGTCTCACTGTTTTATAGTTTTGTAGTATAAAAACTAATAGCTTGGGGCCTTAAAATTGCCTGTGGCTAGGCAAGTGAAGCTCAATGCCTAAGAAAGCCAAGTAGAAGCACATAAGCATGAACTCTCCAGAAAGACATTGTGCAAGAAGAGAAGCGAGCCATTAAATCTGGCACTGAATTTGTCTTGTGATACCCTGAATGCTTATGGGGTCAACTGCATGCCCTGGTGAAAAAGCCACTCTCTCCTATTCCAGAAACCACGTGGAACCTCTGCCTGCTTTGAATCAAATGTAGGATCAGACTGTGCACACTGAGGTCAACTTGACTGTAACATCCACAGCACTGAATTGTAACAGACCACATGAATTAACTGAAAACTTCATTCTTTTGAAAGAAAGACTCACTTGTTGCTTAAGTACTGTGCTGAAAGAGGAAAACTGCACACACAGAGAACATCTCACACCACTTTTCCAGATATGCTCTGCCATTTGAATGAGCAGCCTTTTCTTCAAACTAACATGTATTAATTTTAAATTTCAGTTAGAAAAAGTTTATGATCCCAAGAATGAAGAGGATGACATGGTTGAAATGGAAGAAGAAAGGCTGAGAATGAGAGAACATGTAATGAATGAGGTGAGGGCTGATTCCCTTTTGTGTTCAAAAAATACAGTTCTCCTAACATGAAGTGTTGTCCAAGTGCAGCGGAAAGGGGTGGCCGGTCACACTGAGTGATGCTTGTGCTGGGATTCATGCTTAGTTACAATTCTCAAGGCCTGTCCCTGTGTTCTGATGTAATGCCTACTGACTAGTTTTTATTTAAGGAGTTCCGGAGAAGGAATTGTTCTATAGCTTCCGTTGTTTGCAGATACTGAGGTTCAACAGAAATTCCTTGTGAGTTGTGTGTCAAACAAGGAAGGCTCTAATCGTGCTTTGGCACTTGGTAAATGGGTAAGATTTAGGTGTGAGAAGAGGGAGTAGAGCAATGTCTTCTTTCATACAGTTTAGCTTTGTCTCTTTAAAAGGGGGCTCGAGCTATCACCTGTGAAAGTGAAAACCTTCAACTGGGTCTGATAGGTTTTCAGCTCAGGAGACACAGGAATGGAAAGAGAGTGTTCTGAACCAATGTGTTTTCCACCCATATTTCTGTATTCAACTGTATTCCTTAAACTTGAGGAACGGTGCAAGGCTGGTCCTTTATTAGTCATAAAGGAAAGCATTTCCTCCCTTCCCTTTAAATGATTCCAACACAATTCAGTTGGGTGGGATTTATGTTTTTCAAAACTTCCCCCTCCAACAGTAGAGATAATTTTGTAACTGTGAGTCAGAGTAATTACCAGAAAGCTACCAAAAAAAAAAAAAAAAAATCATCATACATTCCACTACTAGTATTTGGACTGTTAGCACAAGTGTTTCCAATAAAGCCAGTGAATTTTGAAGTAAAATGTCAGGATTTACTCTGTAGTTTTATTTTTGTTAAGCTATGTAAGTTGTGAGAGAAGTTTTCAGAAAATGTTGCGGCTACTCCCTTGAAACTGGGACATTTTAAAAATTGAAAATGGTTATATTTGATTGATGAAATTAAAACATTGGCTTCTCCAAAACCTGTCCTTTAGATTGAGCTTAATTTTTTGCTTGAAACAGGTTGACATCAACAAGGACCGGCTAGTAACTTTGGAAGAGTTCCTGCGAGCTACTGAGAAAAAGGAATTTTTGGAGCCAGATAGCTGGGAGGTAATGAAAATGTGTTCCAAGTACAACATACAGCACCATTACCAGCACTTGGAGCAGGAAACCAAACGGCATGTCTGTGACCTTTGGTTTTTTTTCAGCTCTGCTCTGGTATGTTAAGCCCCTCAGCTGAATGTAGCATTCAGCTGCTGCAGCCTAAATGTAATGCAGATGTGAACTCCACAAAAGGAAAAGGTCTGGCGCCACCCCGGGGATTGGGAAGAGCTTTTCACACTTGCTTTTCAAATGGAAATGGACATTCTGTTTATGAATCACTTCAAAGGGAAGATAAGAGCTCAGCTGGAAGAAAGAGGATATTTTCATCCTACATCTAAATCCGTAGTAGAGCTTTGTTGAGAAAATAGCTGAGAAATTGCTATTTTGCTGTTTTCATTGAGTGTACACAGTGTCATGTCTCTCTGTTTTGTTCAGGGGATTTTTAGTGAACTTTAGGGAATTTCAGTAAAAAAAAAAACAAAAAACCCATGCTTTCCTGTCTAACATTCATACTTGTATGTATTTTCTTTTAGACGCTAGATCAACAGCAGCTCTTCACTGAGGACGAGCTGAAGGAATTTGAAAATCACATTTCCCAGCAGGAAGATGAACTTAGAAAGAAGGCAGAAGAACTTCAGAAACAGAAGGAAGAGCTACAGAGGCAGCATGATCAGCTTCAGGCTCAGAAACAAGAGCTTCAACAGGTACACCTGTGAGGACAGCATAGATTTGTTTTAATCTTTTCTCTGTCCTTATATGTGTAATGGCTCTTCACAATTCCCAGCTCTGGAGGTTTACCTCTATTTCTCATATGAGTCCCAGCTGAATTCTAAACTAATGGCACCACAGCAAAACACATTCTGGTGTTCTGAATTAAAGCAACTCGGCACTATACCCAATAAGAAAGAACTTACATTACTGCAAAATTTGGTGTAGATGTATGCATTTATGTCACATCAGAGAAAGCTGACAAATTCAGCTGTTTCAAGTTTTTCAACTGTTGTATTTTATTTCTCACCAGGTTGTAAAACAGATGGAACAAAAGAAACTACAGCAAGGAAATTCTCCTGCAGGACCAGGTGGAGAACTGAAAATCCAACCCCGTATGTGTCTTTCTTATAGATACACAAACTTTAAAATAAGATCTGCAGAGTAAAAGTCATTACCTCCATATTTTCTGTTAAATCTATTAACTTAATGCAGCTTTAATGCCCTCTGGGGAGGGGTTCACTAAGCTGCCTTTCAGAGGGAAGTATGTAACTTTTCTAAGTACTCCTGAAATCTCACTGCTTTTAAGTCCATGGTAGGAAACCAGAGTCCTAACACAAGGTGACCAATGGGCAGAGAAGGAGGATTGTGTTGTGTTAGTCTAAAATACTGAAATCTAGAGCATCCAGGGAAGAACAGGAACATACAAAAGACAAGGTCCCATGATCCACGGCTGTATTGCAGTCTCAGGCCTCAGAACAAATCAAAGCATTTAAAATCCTCAGTGGCCAGTTTATGAGACCAATTAAAGGTCTCATAAAAACATGATTTATTTCAGAAAGAACATTGTGTTATGTGAGAATATTTCACAGAAAGCAGAAACAACTTGTAACCTAAGAGTTAACACTGACTAATAGTGCAGTCTGTTGGGTCTCAATCCAACTTCATTGTTAGGCACACAGAAAACGCTTGATTCCACTTATAAACCAGAAAATAGAAGATTTTGCTTGAGTGTCCCTGTGCTAGAAACATTCATTTAGAGAATCTTCATGTTTGGGGCCAGTTTACTGAGAAGTTACAGATGGTTCTGTTCTTGTTTTACAGCTGGTGAACACAAAGCAGGAGATGCACCGCAACACCCAGCAGGAGGTGATCAGCCTTTACCACCAGGACATGTCCAAGAACCAGCTGTCAGAACTGATCAAGTTCACCGTTAACCACTTGTGCCTCAACTTTATAACATCTTTATTATTTGGGGTGGGGAAAGGGTGGGAGGGGACAGGAAATCAGAGTGAAACGTGAACTTTCTCCCTCAGACTGTAAAATCATTGGGAACGTTACAGATGAAGTAACAGTCAGATCTGATTTATAAGTTAAATTAATTTTCTCTCCAGTGCATCAGTGAGGAACACAAGGGGATCATGTAGAGGCTATAACAAAGGAAGAAATTAAAGAAACCATTAATACTAAAGGTTTTTATGGCCAGGGGACTGAGCTGTGGAACTCCTCTCTGACAAAGAGGGAAGAGATGTCTACCATTCTGTGTTTAGGCATGAATCAGAATCTACTCAAAGAGGAAACAGGGAACAGGCCTGGATGTTAAATTAGATCTAGTTTGATATAGAAACTCTTTCCAGAAATGCTGAAACGCAGAGGCTGGGGGAAGAAAGACTGTAGATAAAGGCCTATTTCCAGCACTACCGAATCCTTTCTTCTTTGAGACCAAATAAAAATGAAACTTCTTAATCACAGGAAATTTGCACTTTCTAAAATTTAAACACAGCAAAGAATTATATGGAACAGTGAATATTTTTCATGTTTACAGAAACCTAAGAATTTCACTGAAAGCCTTCAAAAGGAATACTGGATTTGTTGTGTATTGATCTGAACTGTTATCCTTTTTGAGATTAATTCTGTGTAACAGTTGAAAGCTCAACTGGCCCTTGGGACAGTGCTTTTGTCCCTATTTCTTTCATCAGATGCCAGCTGATCTCAAAATTTTGCATGTTATTAAGTAAGCATTTTATGTTGATGGAAATATCGTGCAAAACAGAACAAGACACACTGTCTTTTTCTGTGCAGATTATCCTACCTCCTACAATAAAACCAGATTTTTCAAAGTGCACCATGTGCTTCAGAGAGCTCGTCTCAGACATGAGTCTGGGATTTGTTAAAGGTTTCTCTGTTGACTCTTACGAGTCTTTCAGCAGCTGGTCTAAGGTTATGAAGTGTCCTAAGCCAGGGGTGCTACTTGATTGTATTATTTTGGTATTGAAACAGGATAGGTCCCTAGTATTGCAAACCAAGATTTTACAAGAGTAAGTTGATTTTTATGTCAGTTTTGTTATAATGCTGAAAAGTTGTGCCAGTGCCCCTGCTTCTCACTCATTTCAAACTGAAACTATCCTAAAGTGTAAACCCTGTGTGGATTTCCTTGCTTGCTTGGGTTTTTGTGGTTGTTTTTAATTTGTTTTGTTTTTTAAACACGGGTTGTTCTGATTGTATAATGCTGGCTTTGAATGGTTACACATGCCTCTGCTAGCATCCTTTACATTTCCTTCCTGTTCTGTGGCTAACTGCTCAGTGGCATTAAAAGAGATGATTTGGGGCTCGAGCAAAGAAACAGAAGCACGCCTCTCTTACAGAAAGGTGTTCCTTTCAAAATAAAACTTGAATATTTTAGGCAAACTCAAAAAAACAGGGGGCAGTTGCTAACATTTCATATTGACATTTGGGAAATTTCTCACTCTGAAGAACATTGATAGATGGAAGCCAGGCACATTCCTTCCATGATCAAGGCTTCTTTCATCGGATCTGGGCATATTCACATTCTCCACACAGTGCAGCAGGACTCAGTGCGAGAACAGGTTAGGTTTTCTTATCTGTTTTGTCCTGTTAGTTGTCATGTTGCATTTCCTTCATTTATACCACTCAATTTGACTTATTTTGCCTTTTCTTTTTGTTCTTTAGGCAAGTAGATTACATTTTTAGTTTGCAAAACCAATGTCTCCACTGTTTGTCATTTATGTGCAAATCTAACAACAGTTTGATTTTGTCTTTGTCTGGAGACTAAAGTGTCTTTCAACAGCCTCATCTGTTTGCAAAGAGGCCCAGACATAGTTACAGCTACATAAACTTTCTCTGGGCACAGTCCTGGCTTTGGGGTTGTAGCCTGATAATGGGTAACAGGGTGAGGAGGGAAACAAAGAGGGAGTCATGCAAATGTCATGGTAAAGGTGAGAGGAAATCTTACTGTTTTCCCCATCCCACATGAAAGTTTATAGAGGACAAGTGCTACAGCCACAAATGCTTGTAGAGATTCAAGGACTGAGACCTTTAGTGCAAAAGCATTTTTGCCATACAAATCATTCCTTCAGGCTACTTCTGCCTCTTGACAAATGCCATTAAATGTCATGATGGCTTTGTAATGTAATGTTCAAGCTTCAGTTTCAGTGCAGTCTCTCACATTTGATTGTAAGGTCCTAACTGCAGTTGGCGATTGTCCCCCTTATCCCATTTACTTGGAAACATCCAGAGTTTTGTAAAGAATTGCTGTAACTTGGGAAGTAGAAAGTTATAACCACAGAGAAATAAGGGACTGGAATATCATGGGCACAAGTGCTTATACTTGTATTCTGCTTTTCATTTAGACAACAAAAATGTGTCTCACTTTCTACAGACACCAGCTCCAGCACAAAGATGCAGAGATTCAGTTTTGTATTTGGCTGGGTTTTTGTTAGGAAGATGAAGGGGTAAAATTTGGTTAATGTACAAATTCATATCTCCGGTGCAATATATGTAAAGAAAAAAAAGAGCCCTGCTCCATACTTTGGATTAGTTTTTAACTGGATTAAATGGAAACTCAGCACAGTGACAGAGGTTTAGTGTTTTATTTTTAGTGGGTGAGCAGGAAGTGGGTTTCTGCTCATAGAATCCTAGAGTGGCCTGGGTTGGAAAGGACCTTAAAGATCATCTTGTTCCAAGCCTCCTGCTATGGACAGGGACACTTTCCCAAGACCAGGTTGCTCAGAGCCCCATCCAGCCTGGCCTTGAAAACTTCCAGAGATGGGGCATCCACAGCTTCTCAGGCAATCTATGCCAATGCCTCACCACCCTCACAGTAAAGAATTTCTTCCTGATATTTAATGTCTAACCAAATATCTAATATAATCCTGCCCTCTTTAGTTTGTAGCCATTCCCCCTTGTCCTGTCACTACATGTCCTTGTAAAAGTCTCTCTCCATCTTTCTCATAGGCTCCCTTCAGGTAGTGACAGGCCAGCTAGGTCACCCTGCAGCCTTCTTAGGAGTCCTTCCTATATGCCCTCCACTGCTTGCTTTCTGGAAAGATGTGAATTTAAAATAATATGCAAGAGATCTTGCATCTTCCCTGTCACCAGCTGCCTCATTGCAGTAGCTGTTCATTAATTAGGTACTAGAATGCTCAATTTTCTATATTCATAAAAATACAAACCAAACTAATTAAAATCCTCCTGTGCCACAGCATTGCAAACTTGTAACACCACCCCACACTTCCCTGACTTGTTCACATTCAAAACAGAAATCCCAAGGAAGGTGAAGTGCGTATGAGCTTAGTAAAACATTTTCCTATAGGTTGCATTCTATGCCTAGATTTTGCGTTTGTAGACAGATGTTTGCCACTTCACTGTGTGAGAATGGCCAGGGCAAGGTGTGTCTTGACATCCACAGGATCTGATGCCACATCCAGCCACATTAGAATTTTTCATCTTGTGAATTTATCTGGATTGGGAAAAATATGATGTATGGTAGGGTTTTGTAAAGAAATGAATCTTCGAACTAGGGCTTGTCCTTTGGTGATTTATGCAAAACTAGGTAACAGATGCCAAGAGCTGTCGCTAAAGGTTGGTCCCAGTTGTACCAAGGCTGTGAAATGAGGGTTCCATCTGAAAACAGCAACACTGACTATAGTTTAGTTACATTTCTAAAAATGAATTATTTTTACATAATGACAAAGGAGGGAATGAATTTGAGTCCTGTTTTTTATGCATCCACAGACAGTAAATATCAAAACCATCTGCAGTTACCCTAATGTTACTTAATGCCTTAAAAAGCTACACTTGCCAGAATCAAGTTATATCCACTAGTAACAGTTTTTATAATTATGCTATCAAAAAAACTGTGCTAAATAACACCCTGTCTACTTATTTGTAAAGTACACTATCAGTGAGGGAAAGTGGTAATTTTTCAGTGGTAACTTAGTCTCTAGACCCGATGTATTTTTCAGTGATGGTGGCAGGAATAGAGCAGCACACCAGAACTGACCTCTCCATTCTTTGCCCCTTTTTTCCATCAATCCAAGCAGCTGTTAGCCTGAGTGACTGCACAGCAGTTGCTGCTCAGTCCCCATGCAAACAATTTGTATTTGCTCAAACATGTATTTCCTTAAACACATAATAACTCACAGCTGGTATCTCCTGAGAAACTGCCCACAGAGCTATTTCTGTGTTAAAGAAGGTTATACAGCGCACAGTTTCCCCTCAATATCTCATTTCACACCCTCTCTCACTATTTTATCATTGCTGTTAATAATATACTGAGAAGAGGTATATTATTATATTATAGAAGAGGTATATTTTTGTGCTCCCTGTCACCAGGGACACGGCAGAAAGTGGGGTGGAGGCACAGGCAGCCCTCCAAACTGTGCTGTGCTCATTCCAGGCTATCCCAATTCACAAATGCAGGGCCCACCTAGGAGAGGATGAGCCGCTCGGCCATGGAACAGAGCCCTCAGCCAACTCCTGTGCGCGGAATTCCCATTGACAGGAAGGCACAGCACACTGCAGCAGCCCTGAGTGCAGTCCCTGAACCCATGCCAGGTTGTGCAGACCTTGCCAGTGTTTTTAGTGTCGCAGAGAAGCGATCCAGCATCTGCTACAGCGCACAAGGATTTCTCACCCGAGAAATACACAGAGCTGCACGCCATTTCCTCACTAGAGGGAGCCTCAAGACAAGGATTACTGAGCCCCCTCCGGAGCCGACTAAGCAGCAGAGCTCTGGCATGAAAGAGGATGTTCAAAAGGGAATGATCCCTCAAAAGCCGAACAACAGCAGCTGCCATGTTTCAAAAGGGTTTTTGTTTTTTCCTTCTACGGAATGTATTTCTTAAATTATGTTGTTTGCTTTTGAAAGAGACCCTGAAAGTGCAAATGAGCACTAAGCTAATGATGTTCTTGCTGACTAGACACCCTTGTACCAGGCTTCATCTCCAAGTGCAGTACACCACAACTGAAGATTAGTAGGTATTTAAAACCCCAACATACTGACCCTGAAAACCTACTGTTTACATTTACAGCTTGAAACCACAGTCCTAGAGTAGGATCCTACATATTACTGAAACAACAAAAGCCAACATCTGTACTTTTTCTGGAGAAAACAAGATTATACAGGTACCAGCTCATGGTCACCCCTGAGGCTGCTCAAGAAACAGCTTCTTTGGAGGCAGATGCAAGTTGTTATTTTTTCCCTCAGGAGTTCTAAAGGTAAAAATTGCATAAGTTAAAGCCAGCTTAGGGATACTGCTTCACTTGCTCTCTGAAGCTCCCTGGGAAGTGTGATCACCAACAAGCAGCCATGAAAACTCATAAAAATCAACCTGTTAAATATGAGAACTCAGATCAAAGAACAAGGAGTTGCTATCCAGGTATACCTTAAATTTATGTGCAGTTTCTCTTTATCCCTACTTCAGTTGTCTGTGTTCAGTGTCATGTTGCTCACTTCATGTAAAGCCACAACTCAATTTCAACTACAATAGCTTTATAATTCTTAGCTTAAACCCCCCCTTTCTATGTGTTTTACTTTTTAACAAGAGGAAAGTGCTGTAAATATTCATTTATTTATGTTCACTGAGTATTATAAAATATAAAGGAACTTAAGAAATCACATACAGTATTCATAGTCTATCTGTATTTTAACTTTCTACTTTGTTTTCAGATGAGAAAAATAACCAGCCAGTTATCCATCCTGATGAGTAAGTTTAGTTCAATCTATAGGTAATGACAGTATCATCATAATAGTCTTTATTAATTTATCTATTGATTATTTACAGGTACCAAGCTGCACTTCAGTTGGCTCAGTCTTTGAATTAACAGCTGCTTTTCTTCCTCTTGGGCTGAGCTTTCCTGCACATTAAGCACTATCAACCACACCAGTGGCTTCCAGTGTCTGAATTTCAGTTCTGACTGTATTACAATTTCTTCACTGAAAACTGTTCTTGCAGAGGGTTTTATTCTGACGCTAATGGGAAGGATGCACAACTGCAGCCAGCACTGGAATCCTCCTTCCCATTACTGTGATTTTACCCCAGATCCCAAAAGCAACACTCGCACAGCTTTGCTCTCATTTGCTTAAAAGCAAAAAAGTTTTCCTTTGGTTCCTTGGCAGCGGCAGTTGGGCTGGAGATTGCTAAGCCATCTGTGCCTGACGTGGCACTGCAGACCTGGGCCCTGCCAGCTCATGCATGTTTCATCACGGCTCAGCTTTCAGTCTAGACGTGTCCTAAATGTTTCAGATGTCTCTTGGGCTCCTTGGAACAAAGCCAGGGTGGCACCAAGTGTGCACAGAGCATTTTTTTGAATTTGAAAACAAAACAAAATCCCAAACAAATAAAAGTCCCTCAAAAACATATTGCAACATAGTAGTTATAAAACATGGGAAAAATAGAGCTGGGACTTGAGGTAGTGCATTCACATCCTGCCATAAATGACAGGCTCAATAGATGCAGTTTGTCCCAAAAAATAGCTAATGTACATCCTCCTGCTCATGCCTGATGCACATGTGCCATCAGCAGAACTTCAAAGTGATAACTCCCTTGAGCTTGATGACATGGTTCATTATTAAACTGCAACAAACTTACGGATCTAAATAACCTTTTCACAAACAAATTCAGAGAACAAACTTCGGAAGCTTCCTGGCTGTAGCTGACTCTCAGTCACATTTTTGGCAACACTGCTGGACTAAAGGCTATTTAAATAATTGCAGCTTTTCAGTTAAGAGATTACAACTGCTCATTTTAAAGCAATAAGGCAATAAAGCACTTCAATGTACTATCACAGTCCAGTATGTAAACCTTTGTAAAGTGAAGAACCAACTGTAATAAATACGATAGACCAAATTCTATAAATCAAAATTTTAGAATTTTATTGAGAGACAAAATGACAGTCTCGGACAGCCACAATTAAAAGGACAGCGTCGAGCCCGGGATCAGCACTGGGTGAACACAGCAACACACTTAGCTAGTATGTCACCCCCCAAGTTCACCTTTCTGGTTTGGCGCCGTCTCTTTTTATACACTGGATCGCTGAGAGAAAATCGGGACTCCGAGGTTCCCTCTTCCGAGGCAGCCTCATTAGATATTCATGTTCAGGTTCTGATGTTTTGAATGGATTTTTTCTGGAAGACAATGTCTTTGATTGTTGTGTCCAGGTGCTATGTAGAGATGTTAATATCGGGAGGAGACGGATGAGATATCAATCTGATGTAATCATTTGGTTCTCTGGGTTCTCCATCTCCCTTTTCCGTTGTCTTTGTTTTCCTTTTAACGATTCCCGGCAGAGGTATCCTCGTGTCCCTTTTCATGTAATTCTTAGCATAGTTTCTTGTGTCCCTCCTGTGTAATTTCTGGCAAAAGAAATTCCTTGTACCCCTCTCCGTGCACCTTTTGTTTCAGTTAACCCATAGTATACTTGATTAGAAATAAAACTTATATTTATAGGGCGTGAATTACATCTTATATCTTTTAACACGAATTAACTTTAGGACATACATCACACAACTCACATTTATGAGTTGGGAAGAAAAAAAAAAGAAAAGGGGAAAAAAAAAAAAAAAAGCAAACTCCAGCTTATTTTAGGCAGGCACTTGCACTGTGTAAATGCAGCTCACTTCTTCCCACATCGCATCTCAAGGCTGCCCAGAAGCTGAGCAGGCTGTCCCACCCTTAGGGTGAGCGTACATCCAGACAAGGGTATCCTTTTTCCTTTACAGATCCTCAAAAAGTGGCATTGTTCAAAGGAAACATAGAAAATAGCATTTGGAAGAAGCTCTTCTGATTCACGAGCTTGTGGGCTTTCATCCTAAACCATTACTACTGCAACTTTTTATCTGAAGTATGCACAAGAGAGGAAGGTACATTTTCCTCTGACACACAAAGCAGTGTTGTGGGAGAAGGCAAAGCAATTCTGCTAAAGAACCAGGGGGATCTGAAAATTTTTCAGCTTCAGGCACCCATAGAGGGCAACGGCACTTTTGTGCACTATTGGTCACAGTGATTGGATCTCCCTAACCAGGAAAATCTAGCACATCTTGGGTATTCCTCCAGTGGAATTTAACATCTGCACTGGTGCAATCACAAAGCCCATTCTTTCCCAACCCTCTTCTTTTTGCCTGTGCTCTGGGGTTCCAGCATGGCTTCCTCTGGGGATCATGGTGCTCAGTGGCTGGGAGAGGGGGACACCCTCAATCAGCACCTTGCTGTGCTCTCTTCTCTTGATAAATCTTTCTATAAATCTGGTGATTTGCTTTTTTAGCCCCACCAGAGCTGGATGCAGTGCAATGTTTAATGGACATGCCAGCTGCTGTGAAGGCTCTTCGACTTGCACAGCCCATTCCTTCTTTCCTGAAGGAATTGAATTTGCTCTTTCAGCAAAAAGACGATGAGTAGCTCTCAGAAGGATCCTCTGCAGATCCTGAATATAAAGACAAAGATCTTTTACTTGCTGCTGGAGACAAAACTGCATTGCGAAGACAACTGACTTCCATTTTCACAACCCCACAGACAGCCCACTGCTGATGCTGCACATTCAAAGGGTACTGCAAGGAAATCCTCTCCGTTTGCAAGGTGATTCTCTTACCCTCTGTCCTTTGGGCAGTGTGTTTATGCTTTTCTCTTTGGTCTACTTGAAAACACCTGGAGTGGAAACACTGCCTTTAAACCTGTGCTAGCTCTGCCATGAGTCAAACTGGCTCTAAGTCTGCCCTGGAGGGAGGTCAGTGCAGCTGTGTCCTGCATGTCCAGCTTTATAAGCACTGACATGCCAGAAATAGAGAGTTTTGTGAGGGCTGGGCCTAAGGAGCATCACAAGTACTGCTCCTGATAAGATTTCACAGGATTTGTCACAAACTATCTTAACAAAGTATTTAGGAAAAAAAAAAAACCAAACAACCAAATGGAATCCCACACAGATCAGACTGTTGCACTATGAGACCTCTACAGAGCACTGCACTTGCAAACCAATGCATAAAAACAGAAGAAAAGTGTAGATGTAGATCTAAACCTAGCCTGAGGATTAAATTCATCTTAAAAAAGTGGAGGAAGCCTGAGAATTTCAAAGTGTCCATGTGTTGAGGGTTAAGTCTCCTGTAGAACTTCCCCCGCCCCCCCCCCCCAAGTTGCTAGGAGACTAAATGCTGAGTACTTAACCTGGACAAAAGAACTGATAACTTAGTTTTGGGGGAGGGGAAAAAAAAAGCTCCCGGAGAGAGCTGAGGGTGGGGGGATCTCGCAGCTCTTTTCTTCTGGGGGGAGCACCGATCGGGCCACGGCTGGCTGCTGGAGTCCACGGGTAACGGAGGGGTCTGGCCCTGGGAATTCTACCATCTGTTGGAGTATCCAGGAATTCGGAGTTTCTTCGCTGTCCTGCTGGATTTTGGGTGAGCCCGGGTCCAGCCGCTGCGGCTTCTCCGGCACTGCCACCTCTGCCTGCCGAGGACACCCCCTGCCTGCGGAGGACAGTCCACCGCGCCCGGCTTCCAGCCATCAGCGCCGGAGCCTCCACCGTTTGCCCTCGGGGTTCTTGGTTCTGTTCTACTATTGTTATAATTGCTGTTGTTTTTTTGTCTGTCCTGTTATATTTACTAGTAAAGGACTGTTATTCCTTTTCCCCATAGCTCTGACTGAAAAGTTTTATTTTTAATTTTCCAAATTATAATAACATGGAGGGAAGGATTCAAATTCCTCATTTCCTAGAGAGGCCTGCCTCTCCATAGCAGACACCTGTCTTTTCAAAACCAAGACACCATGGCATCTATATTCCTGTCTACCCTACTGAGAATCAGAGAGCCTTATCCATTGAGCAATGGTCTACTTATCTTTGAAGGTTTTAAGAAACTCTTAAAAGGAGAGGGGGGAAAAAAAGAAAGAAAGAAAAAAATAGTTCTTGGAGTTTGTGAAGTGTTTTCCTGAGGAAGAATATTTTAATAGGATGACACTGATCCTTTAAGGGAAAATAAATTGATTATTGCTCCTGCAGCAGGGAAGCTACTTGTACTTTGTAATTCCTAAGTTTTCAAATTGTGCTGGCATAGCTGTTTCAGGGACACAAGAAGGACTAGAAAGGAGAAGCTAGCAACTTCATAAGCCAGGGAAAAATAAAATATGTAATTACATGCTACATTTGTTAGAGAAGCCTTGTAGTTGGATGAGTACTAAATTAATACAAATAAATGCATTTTCATAGCCAGAGGACTACAGGTCAGTTGTGTTTAAACTGTCAAAAGAACATTATTTTTTGTATTTCTTACCAAGACTGAATTCCTCTTGCTTCCTTTATAAATAGCCAAGTACATAAAGACCAGGAGATAAATAATCAAGTTTCTTTGACCTCCTTTTCACAACTTTATCTGCTTGTTCAGCAGTAGAAAATACTCTATAGTTTCTCTGTGTGCAGAGACTAAGTGGTTTCTGACCTAAAGAGAATAAAATTCAGTGGTTATTGGAGGAGGATATAATCAATGTCAGACAAGAGCTACTGGGCCATTCAGGCTACTGCTTCTACCCTTATCCTGTGCTTCAGGTGACACTACAGCTTTCCTTTTTGTCAACTACTTTGTTTTCAAAGTAGTATACAAAGCCAAGAGAAACCTATTTTTAAAAAGAGTAATTTCTAAGGTTCTCAGGCATGTAAAATAAATCTCTGTTGTGCTCTCATTGGGAGGGCAGTACAGAGCACTATTTGATGCAATTTGTAGGGGACAATCTCGTTTCTGTTATACAGAGTCACTTGGGCCAGGAAGGTGTAACTCATGAGCCACTGTGCAAGCACAGTTCAGCCCTGGAGACACTGGTTGCAGCTTTCTATCAAATTAATCCATGCAGTGCTCCACAAGATGCATTCATTTGGCATGTTATTTTTGCTCTTGAGAGTCTCTACAAAAGCTCCAGCAAACAAGTATAAATAAAGGTCAAATTTTTACTTGGGTTTTTTTCTTTGTTTGGATTGTTTTATTTTGAGTGAGTGATGAATTTTATATTATCCACTATTAAATGCTAAAAGTAAAGTGGTTGGGGAAAAAAATAAAAGCCACAAATTGAGGTTCTGTTAGCTTTCATGCAGTCATTCCATCACCAATGTGCTTTCCATGAGATCACATTTGACAGGAAAAACTTTGCTTTCCTTCTCCCCTCTCAACCACAAGATGTAATTTCATATTTGCCCTGCTGTAAAATGTTGTAATGCATTAATTTGGTTTATATTTCATCGGATTTGCAATTTTTTTGCTATTTATCTGTCCTGTGATCTGTCCTTGCCCAGCAGTGCCCATTGCCCACACTGAAATGTAACCCAACCCTGTTCCCCTCCCACTTCTCCCTGATTGGGTGGTGTCTTGTCCCTGCCTCTGGGCCTTGACCCCTGGGGAAAAAGCCCCAGCACGGGAGGGGGGAGCTCTCTCTGACACCGGTGAGCCATCAGGACAGGCTCCAACCAAGCAGGGCAGGACTCGAGAATAAAAGCTGTAATATCCCACTCAGTGATAGAGAGCAGACTCTGTTACTTTTGCCATCGGCGGTTGTCTAGTCTTGTGGGGTAATACAAGAACTGGCACCTTATGTGTGGCTCGAAGCCACAAAAGGTTCCCAAAAAGCAGGAAGAACCACTTGGGGAGTATGTGGCTGAGGAATCTCATGCAGATACGAGAGTCACGAAATGTAGCCCACTCACACAGATACACAGACCCGTCAGGCTTGGCGTTCGCTGTGGTGTCTCCGAAACACAGGATTCTACAGGCCAGGGCTGCAGTTTTCTCCTTTGGACTTAAAGAACCCATCAGAGTGCTGCAAAGAAGCCCCCCAAATGGCAAGCTGCTCCCAGGGAAGGTGACCACATGTTCATGGAAAGCTGACCCTGGGATCAGAGACTGGAAGCTCTTTTTGCACCAAAAAAGGTCAGTCTCAGGCAAAAGGAGTGATTGGGAAAGAAAGGAAAGGAACGCTGGAATTTTGTGAGTACCACTTCTGGTTTTCTAAGGGAAAATCTTTTTCAGAGGCGGTGTTCCTCAGGGAAAAGGGTTTTTCCTCTTTCGGGGAAGGTTTTTGCTTTCAGAGTAAACCTTCAAAGTGCTTTAATAGCACGCTTCTTTTGGCAGCCTGGGCGGGGTGGAAAAGGAAACTGTTTCCCCTTTTGGCTTTTTTTTTCTCTCCAGCGAGGTATTTTTTTCCTCTCGGTTTCTCAGTCACCCTAAAGAGGACACAGAAACTCAATATCTGAGCCAAAAATGGGTGCAAGGCTGTCCGTGTCTCAAAAAAGAGTCTATTACCACATTTTAAATGCCTTGGATGATGGCAGGACCCATTGTTCAAAGAAACAGCTGAAAAAATTAACTCTGTGGTTGTTTTCTCAGTTTCCACATTTATCATTAGAGCAAATAAGTTTCCCAGAATTTTGGGAGGCTATAAGGAAAAAAATAGTTGAATCTGGCTTCTCTAATAATAAAGAAGATGCAAATTTTTAAGCTATAAAAGGCAAAATTAAGTTTGCATTGCAAAAGCAAAATGAAAAGGGAAAAAAGCCAGTTCTTCATGGATTTTCCCCAGCTTGTACCTTTGCAGGCAGACCGAGTGCTCAAACCTCCCATCTTAGTGGTCCCCAGGTTGGGGGGTCACAAGATGGAGGGGATTCCTTTGTCCAAAATGGCTGAAGCCATGTGCTCCCTGAGTCATTGAAAACCGATATAATCATGGACAAAGACCCTCTAACTAAAGTTAGAGTTAAAGATAGAAAGTGGTATGTTTATTCACCGGCGGGCGGCACGGGAGTCATCTCCGAAAGGCGTGGCCGCCCCAAACAAGGCTCTTTGCTCTCTATTTATTTTCTAAGATCTTACATACAATACATATGCATAACCCCAGCACCTCCCATCCCCGCTCTGTATTGACATGAGGCTATTAGTCCTTCACATGTGCGCAATTCTTCTCTTGAACTGGGTCGGTGGTCTCGAATTGGGTCAGTGGTCTCAAAGGATGAAGTCAGGAGAGTCTTCATCAGGTCTCTGTGACCCTCTGGCACGATCCAAAGTCCCCTGCTTCGTGACTGATTAATACCAAGTCCAGGTGCTAGCCATTGTTCTTAGTGGTTTCAATCTGTTCTTATGACGGTTCATTTACTCCACTTTTTCTATAAACAAGCTCATAATATAACAGTTAGCTCTAGTTTAGGCATCTAATAATCATTAACCTACAATTTACTAATCTAACTTACATCTTGAGCAATATAAATTGCTTCTAACTCTTAGCTAAAATCTTAACTCTTTAAAATCATGTTTCATTTCCCCACTCCTTCTTCAAAGTTAGTAAATTATTTTACTAATATGTAAATTCTTCTTTATCTAGTAAAACTGTGGTAGGGGTCCTTTAAAACTGTACTATATGCTCTTAATGTTAAAGTTAAAGCTGCTAGTCGCTTCAACATTTTCCAATTCCAAAAAAATATTATAACAAACAAAATCAAAATTATACCAACTAAATTAAACAAAACAATAATCAAATAAACCAAGGTATTGAGCAAACTGGTTGCAGCTGGTGACTACCCAGAAAGCACATCCCACCAATGATGGGATGGGCCTTCTACTAACTTTTAAATACTTTCTGTATAGTCTCTGTGGCATGATGCATTGTAATCAAAGTTCTCTTTCTTTCTATTTTTTTTTCTTTTTTTCTTTAATCCATGATGTTTCAATAATTGTGCAACTAAAGTTAAGTTCATCTCTATAGGCACAGGCAATATTTCTTGAACAGTAGTCAAGTTTACCTTTATATGTTGGTGGGATGCAACATGTGCCTAATAGGAAAAATCACATTCTTCAACTTTGACAAAGTTACAAATGCACAAGTTAAATTAAGTTTTCCTACACAGTTGCATTTGTAACTTTTAGCATCTGAATCAGAGACTTACAGGAGATAAAATCATAAGCTTTCCCTTGGCACTTATATTTACCAGTCACATTATAATGCAGTGGTACTGCATTAGCTTTGGCTATAGCAATGATCATAAATGCCACAACTTTCCAGGCTATACCTATTTGATTACCCATTACAATTACAAGTTTTTCTATTTTTCAAAAATTTATTATATTATACTTATCATTTATTTTTCCAAGAAAGTTTTAATTTTAGTTTATTGTCACCCAATATAACTTTCCAGAGTTTCTCAGGAGCTTTCTTCACTTGTGAGTGATGGATCCAGGTGCTTTGTTCCTTGATCTTGATTGCATTAAAGATGATGAGGAGCACTTGGAATGGTCCCTCCCACCGTGGTTCCAAAGTTTTTCTGCAAAAGACTTAATATATACAGAATCCCCAGGCTATACATCATGTACTGGTCCATTTAATTCTCTGGTTTGAGCCCCAGTTTTATAATTTGCTGCTTAATTTCCTGCACAATTTTAAAATAAAATATGGCCCCCTATCTAAAAACATTGTGGCTGGGACTCCAAAGCACGGTATTATTTCTTATAACACTGCTTTGGTTACCTCTTGCACTTTGGCAGTTCTGGTAGGGAAAGCTTCTGGCCACCCTGAAAAGGTATCTATTAATACCAAAAGGTATCGGTACCCTCCTTTCCTGGGTAGTTCTGAAAAATCAATTTGCTATTGCTGCCCAGGTACATATCTTTGCCCAAGCTTTGGTTTAAAGATATTTTTGGGATTAGTTTGGAGGCAAAGGCTACATTGGCAAGTCACCTACACTTTACAAATTTTTAGTTATAATTCTGTCTTTTAAATAATTATACAAATCATCTATTCCCCAATGTGTTTTTTCATGTTCCTCTTTCACTAATGACTATAACATGTAAAAGGAGATCATAAGCCTTCCTTTATTTTTAACTGTTCTAGCCTATCCCTCTTGTCTTTTTTTACTGTGTTTGGCTTACCTTCAATAAAAATTTGCTCATCTGGAATTAAGGCTGCCTCAACAGTTTCAACAGTTACTTCACCTTTAGCTGTTTCTTTTGCCTTTCTGTCCACCAGCTCATTTCCTTCCTCCAATTCAGAGCTCACTTTTTGGTGTGCCTTGATATGCATGATGACTATCTTTTCAGGTAGCTGGACTACCTCCAACACTTTTATTATCTCTTGTGCATGTTTAATACTTTTTCCTTGTCAATTCAACAGTCCTCTTTCTTTCCAGATGGCTCCATGTGCATGAAATACCTACCCCAAATGCATACCTTAAGTCTGTGTAGATATTAACTTTCTTTCTTTTTGCCAGCTCTAAAGCCCAAGTTAAGGCAGTTATTTCAGCCTTCTGTGCTGAGGTGTTGGTTGGTAATGGTCCAGACTCTATTACCTCTCTGCTTGTGGTAACCACATACCCAACATACCTTCCACTGATTACATAGCTGCTTCCATCGGTGGACCAGGTCTCAGTATTCTCAAGCAGGGTATCCTTCAGATCCGGGCAACTGGAGTAGGTGGCTTTGATGGCCTCCAGGCAGTCATGGATCACTGGTTCTCCCATACTCCCGCTGAGGAAGGAAGCTGGATTCACAATGTTAGTTACCACAATCTCAACATCATCTTGTTCTACCAGTATGGCTTGGTACTTCAGGAATCTCTGTGGGGAGGGCCAATGTACCCCTTTCACTTTTAGGACTGCAGACACTGTGTGGGATACTGGCACGGTCATCTTCTGGCCTAGGGTGAACTTGCGTGCTTCTTGGATGTTCACTGCCACTGTTGCAATGGCTCTGAGGCACCCTGGCCATCCCTTAGCTGCTGCATGCAGCTGCTTAGGCGACTGCCCTGCAATACAGGCCCAGGTTTTGTGCTAGTATTCCCAAGACAATACCCTGCTTCTCGGATGAAAACAAAAAGAATGGTTTACTCACATCTGGAATTTCCAGGGCTGGAGCTGACATGAGGGCCTTCTTTAGCTGGTTGAAGGCTTGTGTTGTTTCTTTTGGAGATCCCTGCTCCCTTCTGTGATCAAGGCATACAGAGGTTTAACAAACAACCCACAGTTATAAATCCACAGTCTGCACCACCCTGTCACGCCTAGAAAAGTTCTCAGTTCTTTTACTATCTGGAGTTTTGGGGTCTGGCATATTGCTTCCTTGTGATCCTGTCCTAAGGTTCTTGGTCCAGTACTAACCTCGTAGCCCAAATAAATAACTGTTTGCTTCACCATCTGGGCTTTCTCTTGGGATATGCAATACCCCTGTAGGCCCAAAAAGTTTTGGAGGTTTACCATCCACTCCAGACATGCCTCTTGAGTTTTGGTAGCTATCAGGAGGTTGTCCACATACTGTAACAGCTGTCCTTCTCCTGATGGAGCTTCCCAGGATTCCAGATCTTTTGCTAGTTGTTCTCCAATCAAGGTGGGCAATTTTTTTTTGAACTCCTGCAGAAGCACTGTCCATGTGAGCTAAGTTTTTTTTATTCAAATACAAAAATTTTTTTGGCTGTCTTCATGGAGAGGAAGGCAAAAGAAAGCATCCTTTAAATCTAAAACAATAAACCATGTTAATTCAGGTGTTAAACAAGCTAACAAAGTGTAAGGGTTGGGAAGCAGTGGGTATAAATCCTCAGTTATCCTATTAAAAGCTATGATACATCAGGCTTTTTAACAGGAAGAAATTTCAATCACTGGGCTAATCCCTTAACTTTTCTTCAGGGGGTATTGGTTAACTCTGACTAGTTCTTGGTTTGGGGTTTTTTTTTTTGTTTGTTTGTTTGTTTTGTTTTGTTTTTTTACGTAACTTGCACTGGGGGTGCATTCTTTGCTCTCCTGGTATGTTAGAAGCTCAAACCCCAAAAAATACCTGATCTATTTTCCTGTAAATCTCACCTTCACTTTTAACTTTAGCCTCATTAGTTATCTACATCAAGCTTAACAATTCCACATATTGTGGGTCCTCAACCTCCAAAGTAATCTCTCAATTTTTAAATAATTTTTTTTTTTTTACCTCTAATAATTCCAATAGATCCTTACCCAAAAGTGCTGATGGAGCATTGGGCATATATAAAAACCTGTAAATTCCCCATTGTTTCCCAAGTTTATATTTCAATGGCCTACAAAAATAGGCTTTTTCAGATTGGCCAGTTACCCCATTTACCATAACATAATCATCTGTTATTGGTATTAAAGCTTTATTTAACACTGAATATGTTGCCCCTGTGTTTATCAAAAACTTCATTTTTTTTCTTTGTTCCCTAGTTTCATTATAACTAGAGGGTCTCCTAGGGTAAGATCCTCCGGTCCATCTCAGTTTTTCTTAACATGAGCAACCACTGCCTCCCCGTTGTGATGTTCTCTTCTTTGGTTTGTTTCTGAGTCCGTTATGCTGTAGGAACCTTTGGAAAGGGCTCCTCTTCCTCACTGTCACTGCTGGGCAGTGGGAGAGATTTAAGAGTAAGTGGAGTAGTCAGAGTAGGGGGATAGAAATGGAGTTAAAATAAAAATTGCTTTGGTTAAAGATGGAGTTGGAGTTAAAGCTGGAGCTAAAGTTGAAACAAAAATTGTTTTACTTAATTTGTTAAAATCTTTGCTCTAAATCAGCTTGATCAAGGAGCTGTTGTTTACACTGGGCACATTCTCTGTACCCATTAGCAGAAGAACAATAGTAACATCCTGCACAAATTTTACACTGCAAAAGCACCCAGGCACAGTGACAACCTCTAGATGCACCAAAAGCTGCAGGAAAATTCCCAAAAATACAAGCTATTCCATTCACTTCTTCTTGACTTTCTAAATTCTCCACAGCCTGTTGCTCCTAATCCAGAGCCACTAGTCTTCCAACAGACATCTGATATAAACCTTCTAAATACATTCTCTTATTTCCTCTGTCTATCTACCAGTTTGCTGAATTCACAAACTCCTACAAGTCAAGCCCAAACCACTTAGGTAAAGGAATTCCTTTTATTCCTCTGGTCAGATCGAGTTTTCAGACCGAAGTTATCCTTATTTTAATTCCAACAATCTACAAACACAGTCTCCATACCTAAAATCACAACTAAGCTCTTGTCAAGGGTTTCTATTACTTCGTGGCAAACTGGTCCTGCCTTTGTCTGTCCTCAATCTACTTCTAAAACATTCACAACTCAGCTCTCAGAGGCTAATCAACTCTTTCACTCAGCATACGCTGCACTTAAAACTTTTAACACAAGATGGATGTTGCCTCAAAAATACAGTTACAGTGAATAACCAAAACACACACACCACAGTCACAGCAGGGAGGGGGCTTTAAGGGTTTTCATACACCCCACTCACTTTGTTTTCCCCCGGCCATTTCAGTCGCCCGCAAACGGAACTGCGGGTCCAAACTCCTCAATCACTTCGTGCTGGTAGCATGTCTCAACAAACTCTCTCACAATCTTTCTCACAGTCAGGACACATTCACACAGTGTAACAACCACAAATCAGGATTTGCCCTTACAATTGCTAGTCCCGGATTCTAGCAAACTGAGCCCTCTATGGCACAGCAAATGGCAAAATCCCCTTCTGCCAGCAACAACAATCCGAGCCCTCCATGGCCTGGTACAACAGTTTAACAGCTTTCTCTGCTGGCAACCAGGTACAACTGACCAGAAACCAATCCAGCTTGCAAGCACACTGCAGAGGCACAAGTTGCATGTGGAACGTCTCCCACGTTTTACCAACAGCCTTTCCTGACCATGCGTACGCCTTCCAGGTCAAATCACTTACAAGACAGACTCTTACAAAACACAACAAACACATGCACCAATAATTCTTCCACAGCCTAGACACGCAAACCCACAAAACACAAATCTGTGCACACTACACACACACCTGGCGCGCGCGGAGCCGCAATCAGGATTTTCTGCGACCTATGATGGGACCCTTCACGTCCCAAAACTCAGGCTAGCCTCTCGAATTATGGATGACCAAGGTACCTTTAAACCACAAACTGACAACAGAACGGGTTGTCCTACTGCCACTGTTGCCCCCACCATGGGACACAGATTATCAAGGCACAACAAAAACCGACTGCCGCTCCCCACCACGGGACACAGGTTACCAAACCAAACCAAGCCAAACCAGACTCTGCAGAGCTGTCACAACTTAGGCATGCGTTGTGCACGAGATGTCTCTCAGTGTCTTACCAACTGCCTATACCAAAAAGGTACCTATTTTTCAAGTATAAACATACCTTTTTGTCCGGAGTTTTAGTAGTCAGGAGTTCTTGTCTGCTGCTGGATGAACAGGTCGGGCAGTGGAGCCCCTCTTCCAGGAATATCCCGTGGGTGCCCTGAGGGGGACCTCCACCCGAGCTGGTCTCACAGCCGAGCAGAACCTTCTCCTGCCTGGCTCGCCAAATTGAGTCATTGAAAACCGATATAATCACGGACAAAGACCCTCTAACTAGTTAAAGTTAGAAAGTGGTATGTTTATTCACTGGTGGGCGGCCGCATGTACATAAACATACCACTTTCTAACTTTAACTAGTTAGAGGGTCTTTGTCCGTGATTATATCGGTTTTCAATGACTCATCCCGAGCCATGAGGAGTCTTTCCCTTTGTCTGTCCCTCCTTCTCGCAATCCCTTCTTCTCCCCAGACCCCTCCTTCTCTTCGGTGCCACCCCCAGCACTGCCCTCTCCTCTGACTCTGCCCCCTACCCTCAAATCTCCACCCTCCGACTCCTCCCCATGTGACTCAAGCCTCCAGCCCCTCCCTGCCCCTGGTTCCCACGGTTTCCCCGCCCACAGTCCCAGTTCCCACGCCCTGGGGGGGGCGCAGCTGGGAACCCAGAAGCAGGAAGTAATCCCAGCTTTTCTGCCACCCCTTTCACATACCAACAGTCAAAAAGAGGGGGTGTTGTCCACAGCAATTGGGACCCCTTCCCCCAACTAGCGATTCAGGGTTTATGCAAAGCTCAGGCCAAATTTGAATATGAAAGAGAATACTTTTGCAACCGTTTAAAAGCAAATTTAGCAAGGAATACTACAGTTCCCTTTGACCTCCAAAAAGATTTACTTCCGGAGCTTTGGCAAAATCCTGAAACAGCTGTTGATAATAAGAATCTGCCAATTCAATTAGCAACCCAGCCCGATAAGTCTTTCCAACCTTACAGTAAAATAAAGCAACTTCCATCAGAACCTTTAGTAACATTTGTGGAGCGATTAACCTGAGCTATCGAGTTACAGGTTAAGAATGAAGGACCTCAAGAACAGGTCCTGGAGGAGATGGCTCTGGCTGATGCAAGTGAACAGTGCAAGGCAGCTATCCTCAGCCTGTCCATAGAACCGGCTCCGACTTTACATGACATGCTCCAGGTGTGTTCCAGGAAGATTCCCTTCATAAAAGCTCATCAAAACCACAGTTCCAGAGTCAAGCTGCCACAAAAAGCTGCTGCTGCAGACACCGTGCCTCCTGTACCGGTGCCATGGCCACCACCCAAGAGAGGAACAATGTGTCTCCTGTGTGATAAGGCTGGACATTGGGCATCTCAATGCCCTTTAAGGAAGCAATTTCTGGACTTCAGGGACAATGGGGGCAGGAGGTCTCAAAGGTCCAAAGGGAATTAAAAAAAAAAAAAAATAGAAAATGTAAAAGTTAAACTAAATAATCCTGCTTTAACCAGTTCTGCCTTTCAGGAAAAGTCACCGGATATGATAGTAAAGGGTCCAGCGACCAGAGAAACAAAAAGTCCTCATGATCAGGTCACCTGGGGTTGTGGGTACGCCTATGTGTCCACTCCCCCAGATCTCAAGTAGGTTCCAGCTGAGTGGGTGAAACCTTTCATCCCTAAAACTGCAAAGCCACCTGCAGAGGCCCCACAAGTGGCCAGTGCTGCCTGGAGGAGGAGAAAGCGCTGAACCTTCTCCTTTTAATTATCATTATTCCTTAACAGTGTTTTTCTAGACAGTTTGTTTGCACTAAAGGTCATTTTTCTTTTGCAACTTTAAAGGTACTCAAGGTCCGAACTCTGAGCATCTCCCACGAACTGAGGCTTCCTCCTTCTTAATTTAATAAGAAAAGGGGAAATGTTGTAATGCATTAATTTCGGGTTTATATTTCACCCGATTTGTAATGTTTTTGCTATGTATCTGCCCTGTGATCTGTCCTTGCCCAGCAGTGCCCATTGCCCACACTGAAATGTAACCCAACCCTGTTCCCCTCCCACTTCTCCCTGATTGGGTGGTGTCTTGTCCCTGCCTCTGGGCCTTGACCCCTGGGGAAAAAGCCACGACACAGGAGGGGGAGCTCTCTCTGACACCGGTGAGCCATTGGGACAGGCTCCAACAAAGCAGGGCAGGACTCAAGAATAAAAACTGTAATATCCCACCCAGTGATAGAGAGCAGACCCTTTTACTTTTGCCATTGGCGGCCATCTAGTCTCGTGAGGGAATAAAACAGTAAAATCCTAGAGGCTAGAAAGCAGCATAGATTTTGCATTTCTACTTGAGGACTGTTAGCATCAAACCTTGGCCTGCGGTTGACATCTTTACTAGTTTGCCCTCAAACTATAAATCTTCTTTTTCTGTAGCAAAGAAACAGAATGTTTTAGCTGGTGGATGACGGTGACTGGGTCACCGCTTGAGTCAAGTGCTTTATTGCTATTATGTTGATAAGAGTCATACTTTGGTCTTATTCCTGCTGCCAGGAAAAATCTTTAGAAACACCCTTTTGAGAAAGGGCAACATTTCTCCCTTTTAATAAATCAGTGTGACACACTCTTTATGTACCTATGTAAGTGCAGTGTCTCACTGAGCCCAGGTAGAGAGCACCCAAACCCCAATACACACATTCTTTTGCTCTCTTACCTCTGCAATAAATCACTCTTGTCTCAGTGTCACGGGAGTATTTTACCGCAGCAGCTTTTTGAAGGAAGATTTTCTCTTTTGCTTTAGCAAAGTTTTCTGTTTTCTCCGTGAGGCGAGATATTTCTACACAGACTGCAGTCAACAGGACTGTGTGTCTTGGACATCCCATATCAAATTTTGCATCTGATAACATCACACATGTTTAGGACAAGCCCATCAACTCACTCTTGCAGGCAAACTGTATTATTTTATAATTATTTGTTACCTCTTAGAAGTTAGTTTTAATTTGGGTACAGTTTTTGCAAACACTCAAGCTTCTTTTAGAGTGGCTGGATAAAGGAATAAGAGACCCCACAAAGTTATTAAAGGTATTGGAGTCTTACCCAAAGGAGATCATGTCTTTAAACAAGTATTTCTGTACCTCAGAAAATTGTGGATGTTTTCAAAAATTTCCACCCTGCTGTGCCAATGAATGAGCTGTAGCACAAAGTAAACTTTAAAAACAAACTAACAAAACTTTCCTCCTCTATCTCATTAGGGATCAAGCGAAACCTCACAACAATTGCTGCTCAGTATCATTTCATTTATTTAAACTGTTTCAGGAAAATGAATGAAATGTGGGTGCCAGCCCACCATTGTAGCCAGGCGTTCTCTGAACTGCATCCAGACTTTTAAAAGACAGTAAGATGACATCTGTTGAATTTAGCACATTTTGGAACAGTTTCCCTGAGGGTCAATGTGAAAAGCAGTGATCACTGGGTACTGAGTAATGAGAACAATATTACTAAAAATTTTTGTGGACTGGTGTAAATTGGGAAATACTTTTAAATGCGAGATTGTGGGGTTTTCGATGGATATACTAACTCCCTTTACAACGGGTCAGTGTAAGTACATTACTATTGCAATGAACTTAATTCCTGCCTGCTTTGTAGGAGAAGCTTACAGGGCTGCTAATTAACTGCATCTACTAAGCAGCAAATCAAAGGCACATCAAGTCTTTATAGTTTTAGAAAAGAACAAAACTACAAAGGCCATTCTGATAATATCACCCCTGAGCATGATCCTCACCTCAGCAGGCAAACATCACTGGAACATATAAGTGAGAGTATTCAGCAGCTACTTGGCCCTATATTGGCAACAGAGCTCCAGGTTTGGGATCAGCAACATGCACATGGAATGGGAAAAAAGAGGCAGAATCTATATTATCTACCACCACCACAAGTTGTATTAATAGTTTTTAAACCAAGGTTTTTTGTTGTTGTTGTTTGTTTGCTGTTGTTTTGTTTTTGTCATATAGAAGTCAGCTGAAGATAAGGGATCTCTGACAGTCCAGAGAGGTGCAGAGATAAAGAGAAGGGTTTTGAACACACAAGTTTCACACTGGGCCTGCTCAAGGCCAAGTCCAAACAATGGGAATGAGGTAATAGAGAGTTTAGCTGTCTCTTCAGGTAATTATTTAACAATACAGGACATCATGGAAATGTAGAAATTACAGTTTGAATAGTAAAACACAAACCACATAGCCATAATATAACACGTTTATGGAGTGGTTTTGCTGCCAAAACATTTATTCATTTCCCTCTGAAAAAAGAAAGTAAACAATCCAGGTCCATCCAGCCAAGAAGCAGTTCCCACTTTGGAGATAAAAGTGCATTACTGTACATTCAAATGTTACTATGATGTGACACTTCAATTCTAGATGTGTGGAAGGAATAGAAAATGGGTGAGTTTAGTTATCTTGTTTAAGGGACTATTTCCATTTGAGGAAAAGACATAGAAAATAAGGACTGGACGAGGATAGGTCTGGTTTAATCTCCTATATAACTTGCAAAAAAGAAAATAGAGTGAAGAATGTAGGTTCAGATGTGAGTTTTTTCTAAAGACGAGACTTTTGAGGAAATAAAATTTAAAATTTGACTTAGCTCCACTTAGAAAATGGACTCTTCATTGAACACAGAGCTACACGTAAGAGTAGAAACACTTGTGATACCATTGAAATACCTTGAGTGTTAGTATTATAATTCAAGAGTTCTGACCATGGGTCACAGGGCTGTGGCATGCTGAGGAGCTTTTAATTCTATTTTTCTCCTTAAACAAGAGTACAACAGAAGTGACACGCTTTTCAGGCTACATAAAATAATGAGCAAAGAAAGTAGGAAGAAGAATCAATTTAATTAATGACAACTTTGGTGTAATTTAAAAAAGAAAGCATGAAAGAAGAACCTTTCAAACCAAATAATCAAATTTCACTGCCAAAAGCATCCATTTAGTAAAGCAGGTGGCTTCTGAATATAGAATATCCAGCCAACACTAGATAGAAGAAATATGTGAGAAAGTAACAACTACTTCCTACAAAGTCACTTCTAAAGACAGATACTGACTTTGGATAAAATATTTGTTTACTTATGCTTTAGATAGGAATTTGCCATCATTTTACACAAAGAAGCTGTTCTCTGGGCACTCTGCTCCATCAAAATCCATACAATTTGTAATAACATCACCCTGATCTTCCTGTTCATCTCACCACTTCTTTTCTCTACTTATCCCATGAGAGAAACATCACTTTGCTAATTTTTATTCCTCCAGTTGTAAAGATAAAGTAGAACTAACAACTTTATTGTCTCAGTTACTATAAGCATACACTCATCAGGAGACAATGAAAACTTACAATCAAAGAAGAGTTTATGTTGGAAAAGAACCTCAAGATCAGCAAGACGAACTGTTAGCCCAGCACTGCCAGCTCCAACACTAAACCAGGGCAGCCAGCAGCACATCCACACAGGTTTTAAATACTTCCCTGGGCAGCCCATTCAAATGCCTGAGCACCCTCTCAGTGAAGAAATTTTCCTTAATATCCAACGTAAGCCACCCTTGGCATAACTTGAGCCCATTTGCTCTTGTTCTGTCCCTTGCTGCTTGGGAAAAAGACCAACACTCACCTCACCTTTCATGCACAAGGCAAGGCAATGACATGAACATTCAACAGAGTCACATGCCTCAGCAAAAAGGATTATACAATATGCACCAGGGCCATATTCTCCTAAGCTTGAGAAAAGGAAATAAAGCAAGATTTTTACTCACAAGGCAGAGGAACTAGTTCCCAGGAGATGCTGAAACTGAAAAACATCACTACTGCAACAAAGACCCCAGCCAAGGCTATTTGAGACAGCTGCCCACTCCATTAACCTAATAGTGCCCAGCCCCAAGAGGGAAATCCTGGTGCTAATGAACTCCCTGGCAATCCTTCTCAGATTTGGAGGTCCAGGATTTAAAATGGGAGCTAGAGTTGTAGTTCACTGAAGTTAAGGGCTCCTGTTGCTGGCACTGATGCTCACTGTCAATTCCAGTGTTTCAACTCCACTCAGGGATAATACTATTGTGAATATAACAATAATGGTATTTATAGCCTGTGCCCCCTCTCTCTTGGGCAGAGAGCAAAGGCAAAACTTATAAGCAATTATTGGCCACTTAAAACAGTGAATGTACAACGAACAGCCAGGGGAGGAAAAGGGTGGCAGCCCTGCTCCCAGTGAGGGAAGGGAAGAGGGGACAAGTTTGTCTGTGGGGCCGCTGTCACGAGGAACCCCTAGGCCCCCTCCAGTTCTGAGGGCATTGTCATTTAAAGGGATTGCTGTTCAGCTCTGCAGTAAGGGGGCTGCTTAGGAGACCCCACGGGGTGGTGTCATCTGCATTGAAACTCCTGAGTAAGGCAGGCACAAAGGTCTACAGAGGCAAGTGACAGAGAGGGGCTGCAGGGTCTGGTTTTTGGAAATTCTGTTTAAACTGAGTCACGGCCCTGTGGCAACTCATTAAAGTCACACTATAAACTAAAACAGGAGTGCAAGCCAGAAGAACATCCAGCATATTCTGCAGGCACCCAGCAGTGCTCAGAGCAGGACAGAGCAGTCTCTGCAGCCTCTCAAGAATGTCTTCTGCTCTTTTAATAGTTCTCCTTCGTGGGACGTGGAGGTTTGTATCACATATCTTTCTCCCCTTGCTGAATCAAAAATAGCGCGCTGAGTCACAGGTTACAGGCAGCCAGGCAGTCCCCAGCCACACCAAGTATGCGTCCCTGTGGGCTCCAGCTCCCCCAGATCTCCTTCTCACAAGGCTCTACTCACCTCCTGCAGCACCTCTGCCTGAGTAAGGGCTGCAGGGAGGAGAAAATTTCCCTCTCTGCTGCAGCATGTGCTTCCAGCCGGTTGGCAGATGATGTCCCTGGGTCCAAAAATAAACTGAAAAGGGTGGGAATTTTTCTGCTGCCTTCCAGGATGCTTGGATCAGGGCTGTCAGGTTGGAGATGTCCACCTTGGAATGGGGCAGCTGGCCTGGGATGAATGAAGTTCCCCATGGGAGCATGCCCTGCAAAGAGCACTTATCCTGCCCATGTTTAGTGGGAATGCCAGTACAACACTGAGCACAGGAAAAGGGAAAAGGTGTAACCAGGGAGCCTAAAATGCAGTGATTTTGAACCTTAACCTCTTCTCCTTAGCCCTATTATGAAGAGCTAAAACACTTCCCCTTCCACTCAGACCTGCAAAAAGAATAGGGAGCATAAATCCATGGTGGTTTATCAATATCCTGTTCCTAAGACTAGGTATTTCCAAGCTTTGTGCAAATACAAATTTGGCAATTTCACAGAAGTTTTTGGGTTTCTAGTATCTATTTTAATTTTGTATTTTACTCCCCAAAACATGCTTGTGCTTTGCCCCAAATCAAAACTATCTGTGCTAGCACACCTACAATAATTACCTTCAGGGGGGCCTGAGATATGACGAGTGGAAAAGGAGGGAAAACATGAAGAAATAAATTCAGTTTTCAGAGAACTTGTTAGTTTGATATTATTAACTATTAGTACATAACTAACCACAAGGGTCAGACCCCAACAAGTCCTCCTAGCACTGCTTCCAACAGGGCTTTTTTGTGACTCATACCTTGCTCAACAAGCAACAATATTTACCCACTGGATTGAGCAATGCTGATCATGCCCAGTCTGCTGTCTCCCTTCACAGGGCAGCCTGAATTTTGACATTGACCCTGTTGCTAATCTATGCTAGCATGTAGACCTTGGCCTTGTTAAAGACTCTCATTCCAGCCTCTCATATCTGCTTTTCAGGGCTTTGTTCTCTCATCTCAGCATTGTCACACCTTTGCTGGTGCTTCAAAATAAAATAGTTTATTACTGCTTGACACTGTCTTTACACTGTGTAACTTTTGGATTTTAAATGTATTTCTTTTATATCCCTGACTCTTTTTTCCCCTATAATGCCATCTCTTAAGTTCACTTATGGCTTGTATCCATTTTATAGGGACGTGTCCCACTGAAGTTCACTGCTATAACACTACTTACCATGTGCCTTGGGGGATAAAGAGAGGAAGTTGGGCCTTGTTATAATCTAATTTTGTATACATATGTTTTGATTTCATTAGGAAATGCAACATGAACTGAGATGTCCAGTGGCTCACCAGCAGTCACTACAAGTATTTTAAATCCACGGCATATACGTGTTCTGCACGTATTAACCACTTCTGTGATCCTTCTCTCCATCCAAGCAGCTCCACAAACTCCAATTCGAAAGCACTGAACAGTATGAACCTGTGAGCACAAAATAGTAATGGTCTCCTGAAGCACACAAAAGGCAATTCCATGGACTCAGTTGGTTCTGTCACAGCCAAAATTCATCACTGGGCTCCCTCTTGTATCCATGTCCACACTTCAGCCAGAGCAAGCCATGAGCAGGTGATGCAGCCTCCAACTTCCCTCACACCACTTTCTGTGCCGAGGACACGTGGGAGCCACAGCTCTCCCTGGCTGCTCAGCAGGATCCAAACTGTGATACCACCTACCAAAAAGCAGATGTAGGCTGAGAAAGAAAGTTCAAAAGCCCACTCACTTCTGAGTTCAACTATGGAAAACACAGTGTTTGCTCACTGCTAAGAATGAGGACGTTTTTGTGTCAAGTGATAGCACTGGCGCCTTCTTCAGAGCCTTCCGATGGAGAATGGGGGTGGTCAGCACAAGGACAACTTTAGGGACAATTTCAGACACCTGTCCCAAATACTTCATAAATGACAAAATGAAAGTATTCCCAAAAAGAAGTAATATCCTTAGCGCAAAATAAATACGCTTATCCTTCCTTGCTCTTCCCCCAAAATTTTATATCACAGCAAGCCTGAGATTCAAAATCACCAGCACTTTGATTCAAATAATTCACTATGGTGATTTAAACAGCACAAATCCTGCCTTCCTCATAATATTATGATGCCTCTTTTTTGCAAGTCTTCAGAAAAATCAGGCATATTTTTGAAAAAGAAGTGACACAAAAGATGGTCCTGACAGCAGCCCAGGGAACAGAAGCTGTTTCTTACCATCTTTCCCCCCCATCTCACAGGGAACAAAGAGAATTTTCCACATCTCAGCCTCACAGATGTCGCTAGAGGACACAAAAAATACTCACAGAATCTGACTCTACATAGATGAAGTCTGAACAGCTTTTTATTATTTACAAAGACTTTGCTTATATAGGTTCTGAACAATGACCAGGGACTGGAGAACAAGGTTACCATTTCTCCATCCCACTGGCTAGACTGAAAGTCAATCAGTTGTCCCTCATCAGAAAGCAATGTAAAAAACACTGATTGTTTATAGTACAAACCGTGAGAACTCAACTACAGAGCTGTAAACATGTCAAAAAGCTCACATAATATTGCAACACACAGATTTCCCTGAGGCAAAAAAAGTTCCTGAAAATAGTTGCATGGTATTGCTGCTGAAACTGCTTCACATTTGGGTCAAATCTTGAGATGAGCTTTAAAACGCAACCAGAGCTGGAGTGGTTTTATGAGAGAACCTTAAGGTGCATCTTATGCATTGAAATAAGGCACCAAGGAGACTTATGGAGAGGCCAAAGACTACAAGTCACTGGAAAGCTAACAAATATTTTGTGTTTGACTCTTGTGAGAACAGAGCAGTGATTTTGTGGCAAGTGATGAAGAACGAGGAACTTCCAAAGGAACAAAGGTGCCTGGGAAATGCAGGGAGCTCGACTGTACGTGCCCTCTGACAGGGAATGGGAGATGGAACAGGGCAGCAAAAAAGGGAAAGCCAGAAAATAATGTGACAAATCAACTCGGTCTCACAGAAGAAATTTAATCATGTAAGGCATTTAGTCATGCCCTATTTAAAAAAACGGGGGGTTATGACTACAAATATAAAATGTGCCTTTCCAAATTCTCTTTGCTAACTACTTGCTAATGCTACTTTTACTGTCATTTTGTTGTGAAACTCATTTCACATTTTCAGAGCTGTTCACAGAATAATATAGGCATATTGGAAACTGAGCAGGCATTTATTCCTATAACTGGCAGTCTGATAATGCTTCATAAAACCAAAATACATTAACAACAAAAACATAACCAATATTTTTTCATCTTAACCTGATATTGATTTTACTCAAATACTGATTGTTTTATTACAGATGCCTGAAAATATTCCTTAGTCACTATGGAAATTTTCTTACCCTTTTGAATCAGTTTGTCATATACTACACTGACAAGGCATCAGAAGTTTGCCATATTATTGCCAACACAAAAAATTTTAGGTGCCTGTTGTGAACTACATAACACACAAGACTTGATACCAGATCCTCCTTGAATAATTATGTTTCGAGTAAGTTAGTGCCTCTCTGCACAGCCTGTGCAACCAGGTGTGGGGTCAGTTCTGTGATGCTTCCTTAAGTTTTATATGGACATGATATATTTTTTTACCTGCGTGGCTAATACTGGTGCCATCTCTTAATAACCCTGTGTAGAAATAAACCTGCTGTTGTTACCAGGATCTCCAGGGAGTGGATTTGCAGGAGTGGGCAAAGGGGAATTGTTCCTGTTGTCACTGTGGGACCAAGAGAGCGAACATGGCTCCTTCATGTTTGCTGGCAAATGACAGATCTTGGATTCAGCTAAAAACCAAGGCAGGCACCAGCTGCATAGGGAGGTCAGTATGAGATTGGAAAGGGAATTGTTTCCTCAGCAGCAGTAATATTTTTGACACAGCATCCCAGAAGTGACCACGCTGTCTTATACAGTGCCCCCCTTCCCCTAAGCACAAAAAAAAAAAAAAAAATCTCGGTTTCTTTTACAAAAGGGAAAGGAGTAAAAGGTTTTCCCTACTGCATGCAGATATATTTTTCAGCGTTCAGCACTGTCCTTTCATTCAAAATATGTAATTCTATTTTTATTCCCTTATTATCTAGCAGAATTCACCATGACTCAAGGGAAAGGTTTTGTACTGAATATCTTATTGCCATGTGGCTTGGGGAGAGGGAATGTTGCTTCTCTTCATTTCAAAATTAAAATGCAGATTTTTTCCTATTTATAATTAATTTCAACTGTATATTATCTGCTACTGCTTTGAAAGGCAGATCATTGCTTACACTCAGAAATGTACAGTACAAAAAAGTATTCCTGAATGTTTTATTTGGAAGTGTAAAGGCTTTTAAAAGAAACAAAAGTAAATATTCAAATACATTTCATACTGCATGTGGTAGGAGTGGCTCCATTCAACACAATATGGATGATGCAAATCCAGCAGTTAATTTCTTTGAGACATACAGTATAATGTAGAGACACTTCCAGATCTGGTCTTGTGTCATTGCCTGACCCTTTTTTTATCATTGAAATCCAGCCTACTTTATTAATTATTAATATTTTATGTTGCTATATTGATTGTTCAAGTTAGAAAAAAACCAAAACACGAGTTAAAAACTACGGTCTTGCGAACACTGCAAGACCCTAAAAACTGCAATCTCTGAGGATAAATATACATTTAATTTTTGACAAAATGTGTCATTACCTGCAGTTGAATCAATGCAGAATGATCGTGCAATTAAATAGTCTGTATTGAAATTTAAAGGTGCAGACCATGATTTTCCCTACTCCCAGTTCTGCTTGAAATCTCTCACACCTTTAAAAAAATATAATTAGCTTTAGATTTCCCCACAATAAATAACACCAGAACATACCTTGTGCTACCAACCTGAATTTTAAAAAAAAAGTAAGAGGCCACCTCAGTGTTTTGAGTTCATGAGATCTTTCAGACACAAAGCCCTAAAACAGAGTTTCCCAGTCAGACGGCATCAGGAAGGCTCTTCGCTTATGGTAAACTTGGGCTTTAGTTTGACAGACCTCTTCCTAATTGTGCCTTTAGGGGACAGTGGCATGGTGTCCATAATGCTCTTGTCCTCCTCCAGCTGCCTGGCAGTGCATGAGGGGGTGGGTACTTTCACTGTGTTGCCAAATTTAGAGTAGTCCACCGAGTATCGCCCATCTTCCTCCGCCACAATGGGCACAAACCTCTGGCCCCAGAGGATTTCATCTGCCAGGTAGGAGGTCCTGGCCTGGGTGGTGATGCCGGTGGTCTCCACCACCCCTTCCAAGATGACGATGATCTCCAGGTCCTCGTGGTGGTGAAGGTTCATGGGGGAGATGTCGTAGAGGGGGCTGTTCTTGTCTATCACGTGGTAGATGATGAGCGGGGACACGAGGAAGATGCTGTTGCCCCCTACGGGATTCTCCATCTGGATGTCGATCTGGTTGAGGGGCACCACCTCTCCCTCCAGGCTGGCGGTCTTCTTCACCACCTGCATGCGGATGGTGGCACTGATGATCATGCTCTTGCGGAGGTCGCCCACGCGCAGCATGAAGCAGAGCCTGCCCTCCCGCAGGGCAATGACCGCGTGCTTGCTGAAGATGAGCGTCTCGGCCCGGCGGTGGGCCTGCGACGTCTTCATGAAGATGCAGCCCAGCATGATGGCGTTGATCACCAGCCCCACGATGTTCTGCACAATCAGCACCAGGATGGCGGCCGGGCACTCCTCCGTCACCATGCGCCCCCCGAAGCCGATGGTCACCTGCACCTCGATGGAGAAGAGGAAGGCGGAGGTGAAGGAGTGGATGCTGGTCACGCAAGGCACGAAGCCGACCGCGGACCCCGCCGCCCCCTCCGCGGCGTCCCGCTGCAGCCGGGTACTGTGGTCTAGGTCCCCGTGGGCGAAGGCGATGAGCCACCAGACCATGCCGAAGAGCAGCCAGCTGCAGAGGAAGGACATGGTGAAGATGAGCAGCGTGTGCGGCCACTTGAGGTCCACCAGGGTGGTGAAGACATCCTGTAGGAAGCGCCCCTGCTCGCGGATGTTCTTATGGGCCACATTGCAGGCGCCGTTCTTGCCCACGAAGCGCGCCCGCCTCTCCCGCGCGCGGTACCGAGCGTGATCCGGCACATCCTCGGCCAGCCGGGTCAGCACGTACTCCTCGGGGATGATCCCCTTCCTCGAGAGCATGGCTCCGCCGCCGCGCACCGCCCCGGGCAGCGGGGGGCGGGCGGAGGGGCCGCGGAGCGCCGGGCTGCGAGCGCCGGTGCGCGCTGCCGCCTGCAGCCGTGCGTGCGCCGCGGGCACGGGGGCGCGGCCGCGCCCGGCGCCGAGCGGGGAACGGAGCCAACGCAGCCCCCGCCGCCGCCGCCGGCCCGGGAGCGCTCTCCGCAGGAGCTGGGGGCGTTCCTTTACCTTTTCACCTTTTTTTTTTTTTTTTTTTTTTTTTTTTTTTTTTTTTTTTTTTTTTTCCCCCCTCGGGAAGAATGGTTTCGGGCCGCGGTTTGTATGTAAACATTTGATCCCGGACGCATTTGCCGCCTCCCATTAACGTGGGCTCCTTTGTGGGATGGCTTAGTGTCGGTTGATTATTCCGTGAAATGGGGGGAGAGGGGGCGGAAAAGGTACTGGCCAATTTCATAAAAGGAGTTTGTAATAATAATAATAATAATAAAAACGACATAGATAATAATAGTAACAACACAAAACAACAACAATAATATTGCTATAACAGTAAAATAATAATAACAATAACAACAACAATAAATATTGAAATTCACTTGCATGTCTTTCATTAAGTAGGAGGAAAGCATTCATCTGATAAATCGGGCAGGCACCAGTAGAAAATTTACTTGAAGAAGCTGGATCCAAGGATGTAATGGCTAAACAGAGACTGGGAACTAAAGGGGCTCAATTCCACTTAAAATTTCACCAGAGTTATTTAGAATAAACAAGTGTGGGGGTTGTTTTTGGTTTTGGGTGGTTGTTGTTGTTGTTGTTTACCCTGCAGAGAGGAGACTGTGACGTGATGTGAGCTCTGGCTGCTCAGGAAAATTCTACAGTCCCAACAGCAGCAAAAGTTAAAATTAAAAATCTGACTGCAAAGGGTTAACCCTTAGTGAAATGAACTTCCAGACAGGCATCAAAATCCTCGGAAACAGCAACAAAGGGAGGCAGGAGGCTAGAACCTGTTTGGGACACTGGGATGTCTCTATGGATATAAATACATACGTGGGCATGCTTATGAGGATGTATCCTCCTGACAAAATGCATTATTTAAAAACATTCTGATGTGGCTTCACTGCTGTGTAAACAGTAGCATTCTCATTGATGTATTTACTTCTTCTGGTTTCAATATTTTGTTTCTGTTTCATTTTAGACACTAACATTTTGGAGTTGCTACAGCATCCCAGGATATTCCGGAAAAAAGCTTTTTCTTTAGTACCAATGGATTTGTGATTATTTTCTCGTTGCATGACATGTGTCCATGGACTTTCCCTTTAGTTTTGGCTCTAAGTGCTTTGGTACACACTGTAAACAGCTCTTGGCACTGATTCCTTGGGCAAGGCAATTGTCCAGTTTATGTCTGGGAATCAGCCAGTTGGGGTTGAAGTTAACTTTCACCACCTAGAGCTACTTAAAGCAGCCCACCTAGGGATTTTGGAATAGTGGTTTGAAGTAATCACTCTGAGCTCTCTGGGCAGTTGTTACAGGTCTTGTAATTAAATGTTTACTATTACTTTAGACTATTTATTTTTATGTATGAATAGTGGCATGTCCTTGCACACGTCATTTGCTTTTGGAGGGGTCAGTTTCCCAGTCTGGTTCATCTTTCTTGCTGCTTTGATAAATAAAGCTAGAATGGCAACAAGGTGCCCTGGCATGTGGCTGCCGGGCCACTGAGCTTAGCCAAAGGTGTTCCCCCTTTCTCTACAACTCTTTATCTCCTAGACTCTTTTTGTGTCCTCGGTGTGAATGTCACCTGCAGCTTCACTTTTAGTTTGTTAACGACGCAGTTTATATGACAGTGAATTTTTTTAAAAAAATTGGTGTTTTTTTTCATAAAAACCCCATTTTTCTTTCTAAACATAAAAAAAGGAAAACCCATAACCCAAAAGGATGAAGTAAGCTGAAGTTTTACTGGTCAGATGTGTAGTTCTGCAGCTGATGGCAAGTCCTACTTCCAGCATTTTGCAGTGAGCATAATCAGGCTTACAACCCCAGGCAACTCATGGGCAGCGTTTTACACTCTTACAGATAGACGTAGGGATTCAAGAGGCAGTCCTGACTTTTGTGCCGTTTTTCCTCTTTTTTAACCGTGGTCTTAATTCTGTGCATTTTCCTCCAGAGGGCGGTACCTCCATAAATGTGGAATGGATAAAAACCTGTGTCGGGGGAGAGGGTTTTAGAGGAAGAGTGAATTGCTGCATTGCCTGGTACTAGGAACGACCCAGGGAGAGGTGCTTTATGAACACACCCACCCCACTGCCTCTAGGAATCCTGGACTCTAGAACAGTGCTTCCTTGTTTACACTTCTATAATGGGACTCTCATCTGCCAGCTCTTTTTCTTCATCTCTGAGCACTTAGGGGCTGAGATGGGATAGCAAAGCAAGTGGCTTCCGCTGAAGAATTTCTAGAGCTGTCTTCATGGATCAAGTGACAGATACTCAAAAGAAAAAAGTGACAGATCTTCTGAGTGAGCCAACATATTTGTGTTAAGAGCTGCTGAAAAAAATTTGGGCTCATGGGAATGAACAACCCCGCTCTGTAGTATTGAATCATGAGGGGTAAGATCTTCCACCCACAAAATAGGTTTTAAACTTCAAAACATCCCCTCCCCCACCAGTTTATTCTAATTTTAATGGCTATCAAGCACGATCTTATGATAACAGTCAAATTAAAATTTAGTTGTTGCCATGATATTACTCTGCCTTGAGAAGCCAAGTAAAGCTTCAGAGGCTACAGAGTGTTAGTCTGACAGAAATTAAGCCTCATAAATCACCTTGCAGTACAAGTAGGTAGGCAGAAGAAAACAGGTCAGAGTTGGTTATGCAAAGCCACAAAGGGAGGCATGAGCAGAGCTGGGAGGAGGGCTGATGAAGCAGCCATGCTATGTTTCCTGGCCACACTAAGACAAGGGACTAAAACCTATAAAGCTTTTTGTAGAGCAGAAGCATTTATACGAAGCAACAAAACCCCCTCTGGTTGCATCTCCATGGGCAGCCTATCCCCTAACACCTTTGGGATTGAGACAAGTCCTGTCCCTCAGGAAAACTGAAAGTCTGGCCTTGCCTGGCACTGTCTTGCAGCCATTGCAGTACAGCCCTTAGGGATGCCTCACTGCCGTACAAACATATTTGTGAGCCTGGTTTAGCAGTGACTCCTGTCTCGTGGCAACAAGGTTTATTGACTTGGATAATGTCAGCAAGCCTCACACCACAGAATAACGTTCTTGGGTACTGCTTCTGGTCACTGGTGAGACTCTTAATCCTTTGGAGTTCGGGGCAGGAACTCCCTGGCCCCATATAAACAAGACCAGATGAAATGTGCTGTCTGACTGGCAGCTGAGAGTCTCCCTGTTCACACGTATTGATGCAGCAGTGTGGTAGCATTCAAAAGATGAGTAATTGTTGGATATGAATGAACTCACCCTACTCTCCTGCAATGCTGCTTTGGGAAATACAAGCCGCATTTAAATTGGAAATGTACAACACTTGCACTTTTGAGTTCTAATTCCTTAATACTACAAGATAAAGTACAGCCTCCTTAGCAAGATGCTGTCTCCTTTCCTCCCCTGTATTCCATTCTGAGTGAGGTTGTCAGAAGCTTGTGGAATAGGAGCGAGTCCAAATTGCAGTGTCAAATCCCAGGCACTTAATTAAAAGCACATGAAACCTCACTTCTCTGCCTCTCTCCCCATGCCATTAGAATCTCTAAGGGCTCCACAGATGGCTGCAGAGCCTCTGCAGTGTGAGTTTGCGGTGTCCTGCAGAGTGGAGTTTTCCTAAGCCTTTACAGGATGACTGCCTTACACCAGTAATGGGAAGCCAGGAGACAGCAGGCCCAGTAGCTGTAGCAGAAACCTGCTCTGTGCCTTTGTGCTCCCACCTCTCCTCTCTCAGACCCAGTGGAAGCCTGGTATTACAGGGTGAAAACACACCAATAGCTCTGCAGCCATTCTTTTTTGGACACTGCCCAGCAAACAATTTCCTGGAAGAGGAGAAAGCTCCCAACTACCCTTTTTCTCTCTTGAAAGGTAGTAGGCAATGACAGAGCTCATGCCTTTCATCTGCTAACCATATCCAACCTCCTGACTTTTACCACTGCTCATTCTACACTCTCCTCTGGTACCACTTACCTGCCCATCATTATTGCCCAAGTAACAGCAGGGGTATGTTGCAAATGCTCTGCTCTGGAACTGGTAACACAAGCAGCAAGAACCGTTCATCTTCCCTGGCTGTCTGCTGCAGTGCTAGAAGTAGTGCCTTAAAATATCACATATCCCATGAGAACACCGAGCTGTCTTTTTCTAGAGAATAAAGCTTTCAAAAGCAGGTTCCAAACTAATTGAGCAGGCTAAAGAGAGAGAAAAAAACCCCCAAAAAGATAAAGAGCTCTCCTAAGCACTAGAAATCCTTTAAATAGGGGAAGTAACAAAATTTTAAAATGGATGTAAAGTCAAACTTGCTGTAAAAAGAAAAAGTGAAAAACTAATTGGAGCTTTCCATTGGGTTCTTGACATTCTCACCCTCTATTAAAGAAAAAGTCCCGGAATGACTCATAGGGCAGGGATAAATAGCTGTTTAGCTAAATTAGAATAATTTCAGTGATTACAAAGTTACCCTAAGTGTATAGAATTTATTGGTAAGGGTCACAGTAAATCTAGAGACAGCACAACAGTGGGTGAAATACATGAAACTAGGAGATGATGAGTCAAGCTCTCATGGCCCTGAGCTGCAGTGAAAGGTTTAATGTTGTTTATTTACCAGACTTGGAGAGATAATTTCCAGATGAAGTGGTACATTTGCACTGGTCTGGAAACACTGTACATTAAACACTGATACTTTTATCACAGCCTGCCTCCTCTCAGCTTCTTCACAGTTTGGGATGGAGTCTGCCTCCATCCTGCTTGGAATCAGTGTAACAGTATTCAGTGGGCAGAAAGATGGAATCAGATCATGATTCATTTCTAGACAGAATTAATAGATAGTCTAAGGCACAACTCAGGCACTATCAATAAACCACAGTATAAAAAATGTTTTATAGATTTTTATATTTAGATATTAAAGCTTTACAGAGTTGTTTGATTGAAAGAGATACAAGCTTTTGAGAGATACCTTTTGTATATAATTTTTCCTTCTGCATTTAGTCAGTCACAAACATTATCTACAGTAGAGCTGATACAAAAAATAACGTGTTAATAAATGATGGGAGGGGGTCAAGAGGTACATAAAAACTCCATGCTGGTTAAGTTTGTTTGATGTGTATCCTCCTGTAGTTCACCATGTAGTTTTTTTCAACTATATTTCATAATTCTTTGGCAGCAAATAAAAAGAAAAGTAGTAGTATACAAAAAAAGTAAAGTACACAGATAATTCATTAATGCTTCAGATGGAAAAAATGGCTCATTTTATTAAAAAAGGAAAAGCTCAATTTATTATGAAATAATATTTATTTACAGGTATTTTACATTTTTAGAAAATAATAAAATTGTATTCTAAAATGCTTTATTTATTTTTATTACTTATCTGCTTGTACAAAAGAAGCAAAGACACTGTCTTCCTGTTCTAGCAGAACCTCAGGCTTGTCATATTCCAAAATAACCCCTCTCTTCATTACAATAACCAAATCTGAATTGAGGATCGTGTGCACACGGTGCTGAAAAACAAATAAACAAAATGCCAGGTCAGCGTATCTCTCTATTCAACATATTCCACAAATTAATTTTCCTATGCAGTTCAAGTTTGATTAAGGCTACTCATCCTACTTTTCATCCCAATTTCTGTGTAAATACTGTAGATAAATATATAGACCGAGAGGCAGGCGGATACTCAAGTACTTAAAAAATACACAAGTACTTGACTATGAAGAGTCCTACGAGTTACCTTTCAAATGTCCCCAGCCCAAAGTTCTGCTACCAAGTGAAGCCAAAAGAAGGCAGCCAGGCAGAGTAGGAACTGGGCAATTGAGTTTGGAACTGCCTGTGGGAAGTTGGGAATTCTCCCAGTCCTGGATTATATCTGGGTCTGGGGTGGTTCCTGAGCTTGCTGTGGTTTGTCTATTTAGGAAGCTGATCTAGTCAGTTCTACAAGACTTGAGACAAGTCCTCTCTTGAGCTTTCACAATTGTTTTGCATCCATATCCTTTGGAAAAGACATTTCCATATTTCCTCCGCACTGTATGAACAAGTAAGTACTCCCTCCTTTTGTATGCTCTGAGCTGTGTTGCACAGTTTTATCTGATGCCCCTTGTCCCGTGGCTTTGCAGACCTCTCTCACATGTCCTTACATCGTTCTTCTTCCAGACAGAAGAGCCCCAGGCTGCTCAGCTGCTCCCCTCGAGGAGCAAATCCAGCACCTCCAAAATCATCCTGTGCTTCTCAACATTTTTCAGTTGTGATGTATTGTTCTGGGCATAAGGACACTGCAACTACACACAGTATTCAAGATATGTGTGAACTATGTTCTTTGAGTTCAGCCTTCTTTTTTCTAACCATCTTTTTTATTTCTTTATCCATACCACATTTTTCTATCCTAACTCAAGCCTTACCTAAATGTGGTAGCGGCACGCAAAGAGATAACATGGAGACAGGAGGTCTGCAGCGCAGAGTTGCTCTTAAAAAACTAGAGCAGAGCAAAGAGCGAGCCTGTTTATTTCTTTTATTTTTATACATTTGTGGCTCTGGTTGTAGATTGGGTTCTGGGGCTACTACTCTTTTACTCCACTGGCCAGACCAGTTGTCAATTACATTATTTTCAGGCTAGAAGTATGTAAAAAAAGGTCAGGGAATGAAAACAAAAGGTTTGTTTACGCTCCCATGCGTGAGAAAAGCGAAAACTAATATTGTGCAGAAACTAAAGAAACTGACTCCATCTTATAAAGAAGTAGAAGGCGTTAAAAAAACTCAGAAAAACCAGGGTGACACCTAAATAAATAGCATGCATTTTTTCCACCTTCTTTTTAAATAAAATGCTTCAGTAATTTCCATAATCCCTGTCAGATTCAATCTCCTTTGCCTCTTCTTTTAGCTTTTATTCCCCCACCATTTATTTTTGGGTTAGGTTTTTGCAAGCCTCTTCATATTGACAGAATTCCACTTGTTAATGTTAACTGCAAATGCATGGGTTCTTTTGGATCTGCATTACTCCTTCAGGGATATTTAATCTCAGAATATTATGGCTGTTACACAGTTGCTCTTCACCCTTAAGGCTCCTAATCAAGTCTTGGGAATCCTCAGTATCAAAACAACTCTTGTATTTCCTTCTCTGGCTTTCCCTAGACAGATTTTCCATAAAATAATCACTGATGGCATCTACAAAACTCCTATCTACTGCAGTTTCTATGACATCTATCCAGTCCACAGGCAGGGGGGAAAGGGACTGAAATATCACATTCCAGTTGAATTTGCTGCCCTTGTCTGATCTCTTTCAGTGTAACACAATCAGTGCTGCCACTCTAGTAATTGTGAGTAACATAGAAGATAATAGAGAGCCAGCATGATAATTCGCACTATTCCTATTCTTCCTAAACAGAAATTAGAAATGTATGGCTTTTTCTGGGAAAAACAAAAACAAAACCAATACAAAACAAAACAAACAAAAAGCCCCCAAACAAACAAAAACAAAACAAACAAAAAACTCAAAACCAACAATGCAAAAAAAAAAAATCAAACCACCAAAACCTCTACTCATGGCACTGTGCTATGTTTCTACTACAGAATGTTCTGAATACAAACCCACCTGCTGTAAACCACATTTGCAATTAGAAGTAAACAAAAACATTCACAGTAAGTTTATTCCAAGATGTTTGTTTGAACTGTGCAGTTTAAAATTCACTAAAGGAGTAATAAAATAATAAAGTTTTTCCAGCCTGTCCCCAAACAAACTGAAAAAGATATATAAATGCAGAATACACTGCAAATCTGAATTTTCATGCAGAGAAATCAGGACATGTCATGGTTATGATTCCTTTTTTATTCTGGATGGATACCATAAGATACATCAGGCCCTTATTACACATTTGCTAGGTGAAAATAAATGATGCTCAGAGATTCCTGAGCATAGATTTCTTGTGTTAAATTTTTAAATGTAAGGAAGCAAACTGACTTCATTTCACCTGCCTGAAATATGTCTATTTACTTGTTCTTAGTTAAATGATTATTTTAGCTTGATGAAACTTATTCTTATATTTCACAGCAAAGTACATGGCATTTTACATTCGCTTAAAATGGGAAACAGAAGATAGCATACTTAGATTATATACTTTTACAGGTAACTTGACTTAGAATGTAGTGCAACACATTTAAGAACGTACTCTTACGGATTTAAGAAATTTAAAAATGGAAAAGCAAGCTTACATTTAGACACTTAAGAAAAAGATTAACGGCCTAATGAACATATTTATTAACACTGACAAGAAATGACTATTGAGGTATTTCTGATCCTTGTTTGCACTAGAAATGGCAGCAGGGTTGTACTTACCGCTATTGTAACCACAGTACGGTCAGCAAACGCTGTCATGACCACCTTCTGGAGAATGTTCTCCTAGGGAAGGAAAAACATTTGGTGCTTTTCAAACAACACAAGTTGCTTGATAGACACAGACACTAAGAAGGCTTAAGTAACCACTGACTGTTCCATGCTGTTATTTACTGTCCATTGCAGAAGTGCTACCTGTCTGAACTAAGCCAGAGCCCCTGGTATCTTCTGCCATTCCCACTGCCTCTGGGGTTCAGCAGACACTGGAGCTGTGCTGTGGCCCCAAACTCCTGCAGTCCTGGCCTCAGTTTTACAGTTAGGAAATCCAAGGTGAATTCTGGGTGCTGCCATGCTGCCCACGCAGCCTCTGTGGCACGTCCTTCACCCCACTGCAAGGCCAGGAATGTCCCAGCACGATGGGGACATCTAACACCAAGGGGTGGCAGGAACAAGCGAGGGACTGTGCTGTACCTGGCATATTTAACAGAGGAGATGATATTTAAGATGGCCTTAACATACATAGCTCTCACTCAACAAGTACTCATCCTTTGCTATTTAGGAGACACGTCATTGCATTCCAAACTGCCTGGAAGTGTCACAAGCACAAATACCTTCATCTGCTATTAGCTGCTCTTTAGAGAAGTGTCTCAAAGGAGGGACTCTATCCTCAATGAACCAAAATTCAAAATGTGTTTTAACTGGGCTGTGTGGACTATAGTCCCCTTATTGAAGCTCATACACTAGCACTTTACAGAACTAAAAATTGTAGCAGTTCTAACAAACCCCTCCAATTCTATTCTTTACTTAGAGCAGAAAGAAAACCAAAATATCTCCTGTAACAACCTAACAGCTGAAAAAAACCCTACTATTTATTTGGCTAAAACCCAGTCACCGCACTATTACTGAGTGCTTAAATATCTGCCTAGAAATTCCAGGCAATTAATGCAAAAATCCAGTATGTCTTTTCTGTGTGTGTTTATTTCCTTGACTCTGCTTTCAAGCTTTTTAACTTCCTGCCTTGTCCTGCCAACCATGCTGGGAAAACTTATCACTTGCCAATTCACCCTTCACTGACCATCCCAGGTGACCTCCCCAAGTTTTGTTCACTTTAGAAACACCCACTGCCAATTAAAAAAACACACTTCATTTTCATAATGCAATCAGTTCTGGAATAACTATTCAATCTCTAGTAAAATGGTTTAAAAGCTCTTTAGATTTGTTAGCAGTGACTCACAACTACCTGGGCTTGTAAATATGTCTGCACTAAATATGGTGTAAGCATATTACAGCATAGACAGAATTGGTCTCCGCCTTTTTCTTCACGTATCAGTTGTCTCCCCCTCAAGGAAAAGAAATCAGAAGCGCTTCAAACTCACTGTTGCCATGTCAATAGATGCTGTGGCTTCATCCATGATGAAGATGCTCGTCTTCCTCACAAAAGCTCTTGCCAGGCAAAACAGCTGCCTTTGACCCTGGCTGAAGTTTTCACCCCCCTCTGTGACTATTGCATCTGGAAGTGATACAGCAAAATCAGTACGGTCAGATCAGAATAGAGCATATGGTTGGAAAACAATGTCTCACTTTCAGCATAAAGTAATACTTCCTGGGCTTACAGCTGCTGTTGACACAGTTTTGCCTGCTTTTTTCCAGTGTTCAAAACAACCAGTACTTTCGTCTCACTATATTCTGCGTATCTGTTAGACATCAAAGTAGCTGAGGATGTTTGAGAGTGAGTTTCTCTGAAACATGTGCAGTCCAGGACACTGCACCCCTACTCAAACCAGCATCCCTCATTTCTTTACCCTAGGGCTGTATAACTTATCATTTTAACAGGGTTTATTGGTAGATTGTTTGGTGTTTTTTGGTGGGTTTTTTGTTTTGTTTTGTTGTTAGGTGTTTGGTGATTTTTTTTTTTCTGCATGGCCAAATGATTCACACCTTGAAGCTTTAGAAATCTTCCTTCTTGAACACAACTATTGGAAAATACAAAGGAACGTGTTCTAGCTAACACCTGATTTGTTGACTGCTTATTTGAATTCACGAGACCCATAAACCTCAATGTTTCAAAACAAAGACATACTGAAATAAAATAATTTTACCATTGATTTGAAAAGAAAGAGGATTCTGCCTTGCAAGTACAGTTGGTAAAGGAATTATATAAATATAGGACATTTGCCTGCAGGCATTTTTTTGTCACCTTCTACAAACTTTAAAAGCTCTTTCTTCATCAACTACCCTTCTAATAAATAAGAGTGAAACAGGAATATTGTGAATGCTGGAAACAATATTCTCAAAAAGAAGTCTCATTACCTAGGCCTCCAGGTAGTGCCTTCACCACATGCTTGAGCTGTGCTATTTCCAGTGCTTCCCAGAGCATGCTGTCAGTGCACTTCTTCTCAGGGTCCAAGTTAAACCTGCAGCATGGGTAATTCAAGAACATCAGTCAATAGAAACTGCTGTAATGGATTTATTCTTTTAGCATACTTAGAAACAAACCTGTAGATAATCAGAATCATATGTTGAAGATCTGGGCCTGATCTGGTCTATCATTGCTACAAATCCACTGAATTTCCCAGACTTAACGTATATGCCAACATGATTAAGATGAAAATTTGCCTCTCAGTTGACCAGAAAAGGGAAAGCTTCCTATTTAGTGGATATCTTTATGGTTTTGTAATTTATCTTATTCTGTAGAAACTAAAGAAATATCATGTTTTACTAGAAAAAGCTATGACTATACTCAGTTTAAATTAACATTCAATTTTAACAAAATTGGCCAAAATTCAACCCTCCCTCCTTTAAAATACGTCTCTTTGTTCTTCACTGCTGTAGAAACATTAACAGAAGAATCAAGCCTCATACTGCATGATGAAATTCAAGTCTTCACTGCAATTCAAAAAATCTTGGATTTATGAACAGATGAACATTATTTTAGCTTGCTGTGGCCCAGAAGTGACAGCAACAAATGTGAATCTCACATCATATTACATTAGCATATAGAATGACAATAAAAGATTCAATGGTGCATAACACTATTTTTACGTTTTACTCCTGCTGTATGAGTTGTGAAAATTTGATGCCAGCCTAAATGCATTTTTTAATAGATTAATTCATATCAAAGGAATACAATCACATCATCTTCTGATGTGAATGAATCATGGTCTATTCAGGCATGTCCTGAAGCCTGTACCCTTTTCAGTGAACTCTAATCACTTGCAGAAACTAAAACTGCAGGCGATGTAACTGTGCACTGAGGATTGCACTGTTCCTTCCTAAGGTAAATGGCGCAGACACAGGGAAAGACATTTGTTGGAAACTGGAACTTTTGGCCATTCTTTCTACTGCATCATCTTCTCAGAGAAGTAGGAAGAGAACACACAAAAAAACCCCCAACAAAAAAGGTATTCAGAGCTGCAGACGAAATGGCTCAGAAGAAACACAGAGGCTCCAGGATAAAACAGCCCAGTCTCCCAGTACTTCTCGTGTTGTTCTTTTGCTTTCTCTCTGTCTACAGAAATTTTTTAGTCTGCATTTTTTACATCTCATATTTTAAGGCAGACAGATGAAAACAGATATAGGAGAAAGAAGGTCACAAGAAATGCTGGGTGGTTATGGCTATTTGATCAGTCAGCTAAACTGATTACTAAACCCTGGAGGAATAAATATTGGCTTTCCTTGCTTCCCAGGCATAGGATGTCTTCTGCCAAGTGTCCTGTCCAGGCTCAGGCACAGGGAAAGGTTAGTCTGGCAGGGGTAAGGTAAAAACATAGACAGAAGACAGTGATGCTCCCTGTTCCAGCTGAGGAGACTGAAATTGAACAGCTTGGTATAAAAGTCATTATATAGTGCAATTATAATATATAATGCATATTGTATGACATATAAGCGATTACACGGGTTTTGTTTATTGCCGGTGCTTAATACTTGCCGGATTGTCCCACTGAATAAAATAGGATCTTGGAGAATGATTGACAGCCTGGACCTCAACGTCTGTAAGGGCAGCTTCGCGATATCTATGCCATCAATGATAATCCTCCCTATTCAAAAGAAAGAGGACGGTGTGTTTCTTGTGCCACACTGCTGGCACAGCAGCTGCTGGCACAGACATGGCTCACTTCCAGGTTGAAAGGCAGTACAGCAGGAACAGACCTTGTATTGCATACTCCCTCCTTCACTAAAGAAACATGCTTTGACTAAAAAGCAAGCACAGCCTTCTTGAGACTAAGCTGAGCTGAAAAGCATACAGAGTGTACATGAAGTGTCTTAGGAATGATTAGATACACTACTTAATTGCTTGACCAGTATACATCTATCGAACAACAAGCTCAGACACTCAGACATTACTCCAATCAGGGATTAATTACCAGGGGCAACAAGCTTTTCAGAAAGCCAAATTGCTGTTGGGCACTATGAAATCTTACTTCTGAGTACAACTGTCTGTCTCTGCATAGGGGCTCTGTGGGTGATGTGGCTGGGAAACAGGCTGACATCTTTTTGGGATGCATTCTGTGAGGCGTATGGACACGGCACACAGAGCAGGAAATGTGGCAGGAAATTCCAGGGCAGCAGGCCAAGCTGCAACCCCCAGTTGCTGAGTTTTCTGGGCCCAGTGGATCCTATCTGTCCCTTGAGCACAGATCCTTCCTCACATTTGAACACATTGCCCTCTTACGCTTTGCTCCTGCTGTCGTGATTTAACAGCACAAAAGGCTGTTGTCTGTCACTCTTGGACTTTTGCTTCTATCAAGCAGAATTTTTATTGATCTGCCTTATGAATGGCACAGCTGTTAGGTGACAGATGATATCAGCTTTAAAGAGGGCCAGAGAGCGTGTCCTGCAGATTTGAAAACCACACTTCAGAGCTGCTGTTGTTAAGGAAAAGACTACCAAAGAACCTCCAGGAGCTAAGCTTGAGTGACACATAAAAGCGTTATCTTACCCTCAAAGGTGTCAACCATTCTAAAAAACGCAAGAGAGAAGGAGGATTTTCCACTGCCTGTTCGGCCGCAGATCCCAATCTATGACACAGAAAGGAGATGAACATCAGGCAATGAAAATACAGGAAATGGATAAGATCTGTACATGACACTTCAGATGAGAGGGTGGTGGAGCTGTTCTGATTCTCTTCTCCGCCTGACAGATCAGTCAAACTGAACTAGCCATTACAGAATTGCTGGGTTCCCTTTTTGTCTTTTAGGGGTCTGAGCATTAAAGGATAAATCAAGGCCAGTCCTGTAACAGGAACAACAGGAGAGTGGTAATGAGAGGAATAAAGACAAGAAAGTCATGTGAGAAGGACAAAAAGTAGGTCTAGCACTGTAAGGGCTCAGTGTCACTTCTTTTGGCACTGTGTGCTGACAGGAGGGCACTGGGATACTGAGAGAGGGGTGTTTGCCTCAATACACCAAGTTAAGAATCCCCCAGACTCCTTTCCAGTGCACTACATTGTTTGAGAGAAAAAAAGAATCAACTGTATTTCAGTCATCAAAACAGTCTGTGTTATGTTTTAACTCTGATTTATGTGATGTGCCAGTCTAAAGAGCTTCTGAGAACAACTGCAGTTCTTTACCTTTTGTCCTGGTGAGATGTGGGCATTGACATGCTTTAGCACTGGCTTTAAGTTGCTGTCATATCGGACACTGAGATTCTGGATTTGGATCTCCCCTCGGTCTGGCCAGTTCTGGGGAATCTGTGAGGAAGCTGTACCACAAGTACAGGAAATAAAAAACCCCAGCATCAACCCTATTATAATAAATTAGTTGGTTCATTAGGTGATTTACTAAATTTTTCATTGCAATACACTGCAAAAGTCATTAAAATTTCAGCAAGCTCTTTCTGCATGCTTCACAAAACTGCACTTACAAAGGAGCCCTTCATAATTTTCAGCTTCTGTTTTGAGAAGGCCATTGATTCTTTTCACTGCCCCTAGCTGGATCTCCATGTCAGCCAGGTTACGAACCATCCAATTCAGATAGTTAGACACCTGATGTAAAGCAAATACATGACTGAATCCCAGATTTTAGTAGTTTGCATCACTTGACCAGCATGCAGTTTATATTCCTACACAGGAACGCCTCAGTAAGTGGAAGTTGTGAACACACTGGATGGTACAACACCAACAGGGAGGCAACAATGACTAAAGGTTAAATTTCCTAGCTGCAGTGCACACATACTTTAGTACTATGGAGATCTGATCTACACCAACAGAAAAGAGGGTGGGGGAACAATAAAGACAGGTGGAAAGACATAATTTTGGTCATTTAAGTTTGGACAATCTAGAATGACATACCGGGGCATTACAACTGATGCACTGAAAATGTATTCTTCACAATGCAAGACAATATAAAAAATTATGATGCAACTTGTCAATGTTTCATTGACATATTTGAACTAACACCTTGATAAGTTTTGATCTCAAAGCTGAAGAAAGCATACACTCAAATATGTCAACCATCACATATGAACTGAAGTAAACACATGGTTTCAGTGATGTTACAGTACCCACTATAGATGTACAGACACCTTCAATCTTCCTGTTCATCTTTTGCCCTGAGGAATTACAAAAAAATGTTTGGGAGAGACAGAAAGGATCCTGAGATTCTTACCATAAGAGCATAGGTTAGTCCCAAGCCTACAAGTCCTGAAGTGATTTTATTATACAGGCAACTGGTAATAGAAGTGACAGCTGCTATGAGTACCACACATGCTCCAATGTACTCCTGAAGGAATATGAATAAGCTCCATCATTATACATCTACAAAGGGTTAAAACGTTCTCATAACTTTGTATACCAAATAACAAACCCACTGCACAATTTCGAAACACAGGCAGAGAATCCCATGGAACTCCACACAAACTCTGCCTAGGAACTCGTCACTGCTTTTAGCAGGGCTGTGCTGGGGAAGTCAACACAGACACCTTAAGCATGTAACAGAGGTGGCTGAAATCATGCAGCTGATGTTACCTGGGACAGGAGGGAAATGCTCATGTATCCCATCTCTGTGGCTGATGATGAACTGCTGGGAGGCTCTGCTCTTGCTGCTGAGTTTCTACCATCCATAAACTGTTTAAACAAACCTTTCGTGCACAGCACGCACTTATTGCCTTAAGGACCTTTTTCTGCTTTAATTTAAATCGTTGATGATTTGATTTCCCACAGACAATTCTTTGAGTAAAACTGCATAACAGACTAGAAAACAAACTCTGTAGGAGGGAAATTGTAATTTGTCTGTGTTTGAACTGTTTAGTGATATAGGCATTGATCAGAATTAGGGACTTCAGGTGGTCTAGGCCTGAACATATACAAGGGTAATAATATTTTATTCAAGTCATATCCAATACCTGAACTAAATTAGCAAAAGGCACCAGTTAAGAAGGAGTCCAAATTGGAGCTATAAAGTGTGACATGAAAAACTAATTACCATACATTTAGCATATCTAAAAGAAGCCCATGTTACCAGAACAGCATTACTACACACACATTTAAAATTGTGGTACAACATTCCACAACATAAAATTCCTTGACTTGCTTCTTAGAGAATTATTTTTAATAAACCATTTCTCATGCTAGGCCTTTTAACTGAGCAGCAAACAGGCCACTGAGTATCTTTGGTGTTATTCAGACGAGCCCAAAACAGACTCAAACTAATCTACATCATTCTGCTCGTTAGGAGAGCTTCCAAGATATTGAAATGTTCCTAGGGAGCCACAAGGCAGAGGCTGCTGACACTGACTGACACGGTCCCACAATGACATGCTGGCTGGTGGCACAACTCAACTAGCTCTGATCACTCTTCACACACAGAGGAGCCAATGTGACCCGTGAAAACTATTCCTGTCTTGGGAAAACAGCTGCAGACTACAGGGAAAATTCATACCCCATTCAGTGTCCAGGATGGGTTGGACATATGTTCATCACAGTCAGAGAAACATAGAGGGTAAAGGTATAGCTTTGAGATGAGGCTGGAAAACTGCTGGATGCCTCATCAGATTACCTGGAACAAAGTCAAAAATTCCTCATGTATACACGACAATAATAATGTACTTGCCATGCGAACTTCCAGCCAGCGATTGGCTGCTGTGAGGAAAAGGGAGGCAATGTTGTTGGAGTCTGTGTATTCCAAAAGTTTTTGTCGGAATTTGGCTTCATACCTAAAAAAAGGAAATGAAAAAAGAAAGGAAGAGGAAAGGAGAAAAAAGGAGTCAGGCCTTGGGGGTCTCGGAAAAATACAAAGTAAAATTTAATTTCTGGGGTATGTGCTTACAGACAACTTGGCACAGGGTATAAATCAGCCTATCAATAGTTCAAAGTGACATTATTTGTAGTAGTGTATTAGACACAGGTGAAGTATATTTGTCTAGTATTTTGAGAACTAATTTATGGATATTATTGTATTGATTACTGTATTGAAATTCTGTGGGACTTCCAGATCCCCCTGGGCATTTTACCAATGTATTTTATGACATGGCAATTGAGAGTGAGAGAGAAATCTAAACCTAAAATATTTAAAATATGTATGAGAAAAATAATGCATGCATGTACTTATGAAAAGAAGCATTAATGCTGCAGAATTCAGTTTTTCTCAATCATATAAGCTCAAGTTTTAAAGTTTCTATTACCATAGTGCCTAGAAATTGTAACAATTTAAAAAGTATAAACTCAAAGAACTTCCCATTATAGTAGCACCCACATTAAAAAAAAGTATTTGTCCCTATCATTAAGCAAATGGAGCACTTTGGAAAATGGAAGTCCAAGTACATGGTGCAACAGAGAGTATCAGATTGGAAAGAACTATTTCCCTTCCCTCAAGGAATTAGCCACAGTACCCAAAAGAGGATGAAACACAAATAAGCCTGTTTACAGTTTGTTATAGTGAATTTGCACCTACTCATCTGAATAGCTGTACCAATGAAATCTGCCATGAATTCAGCAGGTATGGGAGACTATTCCCTGCTGGGATCTTGGCAAGTGTGCAAGTCAGCCAGTCACCCCTTCTAGCTGGGCATATTTAATTGCATAGTTGTAAATTAAAGTGATGTCAATAATCAAGTGTATCAACAATTACAGCTAATAATGCACAAGCCTGGCACAAAAGATTTTTCCAGGGTAGTGATATAAGCTCAAAGGCCTGAAGATCTAGTTTAAGCACCCAAATCTTGCCTTTTCCTCCCTTTTATTACATGATCAAGTTTAATTCACTTGATCTCCCTCTCTGAAACTTTATTTTATCTTTTAGCTATTATGGCTCTGACAAGCACAGATTATTTATAAACTCAGCTCTCCTAATACTGATATAGAAGAATGCCTGCATATGAAGTACATGGCTTATAGAAGCTTTCAAGTTTGTTCACTGCAGAGTAACTTAATCCTTCTGCTGAGCACAGTAAAATAATGACTTTACATAAAAAGTTTATGATTTTGAGGAAAAGAAATAATTCAGCTGTCTACAACTTAGCCATGAGCTAAGACATAAGAGACATGTCTGCTGTGTGCAATGGAGAATCATGGAATGGCTTGGGCTGGAAGGGACCTTAGAGATCATCTCATTGCAGCCCTCTGCCATGGGCAGGGACATCTGCCACCAGACCAAGTTGCTCAGAGCCCCATCCAGCGTGGCTTTGAACGCTGCCAGGGACAGGGAACCCACAACTTCTCTGGGAAGCCTGTGCCAGAGTCTCGGCACCCTCAAAATACAGGGTTTTCTCCTAACATCTAATCTAAACCTACTCTCTTTCAATCTGGAGCTGTCCCCTTTGTCCTGTAATTATATGCCTTTGTAAATAATCTCTCTCATCTTTCTCACAGGTTGTCTTTGAGTACTGGAAGGACGCAATCAGGTCACCCCAAAGCCTTTTCTTTTCCAGGCTGAACAAATCCAACTCAGCCTTTCCTCACAGGAGAGGTGTTTCATCTCTAATCACCTTGGTGGCCTCCTCTGGACTCACCCCAACAGCTCCACGTCCTTCCTGTGCTGTGACCCCACAGCTGGATGCAGCACTGCAGGTGGGTCTCACCAGAGCATGGCAGAGGGGCAGAACCCCCTCCTTTCCCTGCTGCCCACGATGTGGGCTGGCTGGGAGCTCACTGGTGTGTTTGCACAGCAGGATGGTTGTTTCTGAAGACATTAGTGTCACCATGTCAGAGCTGGGGAGCCCTTCCTTTCCTCAGGGCTTGCTGTCCTCAGCGCCTCACCATACAGACATGGGCATGCTGCTTCTGGAACCAATTCAGTCACATTTAACTCTCCTATCTCTATACCATGAGGAACTGTGTGACGCAGATAGCCTCAGAGAATGTGAGCTATGCGTCATGAGTCAGTCATGCATATGCACGTGGAACAGGAATGCAAAGTTACCACAGTTGCTGCATTGATGCAAAAATATCAGAATTTCTCTTCAGGAAGTGTCCCCACATTACCAGGTCTTCAAGAATACAGACAAGTCTTTGCAGAATTCTTCACATTTGCATTTTTTTTATGGTTTAGCACAAATGCTATCTGAAGTATCAAAATAAACCATAAATCAGGCCAGGGCATCTGCTGAAGGTGTTTTTGTAGGTGCAGCAGTAGCCGTCTTTCTGAACTCCCCCAGGTTTTTTGTACATTTCTTTCCATATGCATTCCGAATAAATCCAAGGCAGAGAGTAACCAAGGGTAAGGACACTACAGGAACAACTGGCCCCTCCTAACAGAATGAATTCCTGAATTAGTGTTATTTTTAGGGATGCTCACGCTAGCAAGTCTAAACTCCACTCCTGCTAATATGTTAGGCAGCTGAAAAGCTCCACAGTCCTAAAAATAACTGGCTCAGCAGCTGAGGCAGGCAGACAGATGGAACACAGAACTCACTAAACACACATGGCTTGCTGGGTCAGACACCTCACTTACTGCAGGATTTAAGAAAAAGGAGGCACCAAACACAATTCTTTGACAGAGGAATTAATTCCAAAGTGATGGGAAGAATCAAGAGGGAATGCTCTGACAGACTGAAAATATTAGCTAGATGGCATTGAATACTGGTTTCTGTATTAACACCAGAAAATATACAGCCATAAAGCTTCAAAGATCCTCTTGATCAAGTAGAAGAATTTAGGAATGAGAAAAGCAGAAATTAAAAGAGAAATTGATTTTCCTGCAAATTGAACATGACGTAAATACAAACTATAGAAAATCATTAGTGCATAATGAATTAAATATTCAATAACAGTAATTAATAGAAAACACTAAGCTGCTCTGCCACTCTTGGGTAAGCTACCTTTAGTCAAAAAGAGACTCTTAAATTGGTTCTTCTTTCTTTATTTATAACATATTTAAAATAGTTTAAGTTACCTTTGTGCATTACTTCTATTATAAAATCACAATTATATGTTAGGAGGAATAAACAAATACTACTGTTTTAAGGATAGAAGGGTAACAGTAATAATTAAGAGATAAAATATGTAGACATCATTGACATGAGAATCTAGTGGAAAAGTTGACCACGTTTGAGTCAACTGGGAAAAGACAAGAATAGCCCTAGTGAAGGGCAAGCAGGCGGTAAGCTCAGCAGTGGTTCTATTGGTACCTCCAAGGTATCAGCATACTGACACATATACAGAACCCAGGCACTTTATCAGCTATTCCTGGGCTGCTCTCCTGGGAGCTTACGTGGACGGAAAAACAAACCAAAACGAGCAAGGAAACACTTTGTCTCCAGCTTGAGTATTTCCAAAATCAGTGTAAACACACACATTTTCAGCTAGCAACCTGAAAAGCAATGTAGGGTGCTACTGTAGCCTCTGAAGTCACCAGCATGCACAACTCATTTGACCAGGACATCAACACAGGTTATTCTGTACCAAGTAGGTGCATATTAGTTCTACCATGGAAACTCTCCAAGCCCATCATCTCCCACACCAACGCTGTGCTAATTGTGGGCTAATTTAGCTTCTTAAATACATTTGCACTCAAGTTCATTTTTCAGGCTGCATGCGAGTGTCTGGACAGCAACCCTAGGGCAGATGATCCACATGAGCTTATTCTTTTTACAGTGATTCCTCTACATATACAAAATGCTTAAAAATCTTCAATGTTCAACAACCCCCCCCTTGCCCATGTTGTGAGGACTCTGGACTTGCCAGGCAGAACAGTTTAGGATGTAACATTACTTCACTTTTGAATATCCATGTTTCTTAAAAAAACCCGAATACCTGAAGGCTCGGATGGTGGTAAGACCTTCAACAGTCTCTGAAAAATGGGAGAGTAATGGTAGCTGAGTGCTGTCATCCAGCTGCTGCAGGTCCCTGGAGAGGGTTATGAAAAGAATTTTGTAAAAAACCAGTTTTGCGCTGCAGTTATTCTCTTGAATCATGTTCAGAGAGTCAAAAGGAATAGTATCACAATACCTATTTATAAGGTAATATATATTATATGTGTGTGTGTGTGTATGTGTGTATATATATATATATACACACACATATACACATAAGGTTCAGGCAGATTGCAAAGCAGTGACTGCAGGGGAATGAATTCCCCAGGAGGATTTTTCTTTTAACATTTAACTAGCCGCAGTTCTGAATGGGTCTTTTCCCTTCACTGCCTTCCCCCCTTTCTCTGATATTCCTTTTTCTCGTACTCAATTTTTTATTGATTTCAACACCATGCTGTCTCACCATTGACAATCAATTTAATGGAATGCTGCAAATAGGAGCTCAAGTTAAGCAGAAGACAAAGTGCAATCCCAGATAACAGCATTTCCTGCTGAGCCAAGAGTATCTCATACACTCAGTAAATGAGAGTCTGCACTCATTATTAGGTTGCATTTCTCAATGTCATATTTAGTCCTCATATCACTAAAAGCACATGTAGGGAGAAATCTATTTAGTCTCAGTTTCTCCCAGCAGGAAGTAAAGTGGTTGCAGACTCCCCCTCAATCTCTGCATATATGAAGGGATATGCATATTTTTCACTGCTGCAAAGATTTTACAAGACGGAAACTCATCTTAGAAGGAAGGTTTCAGATACAATTAAAATTTTCAAATTTTTAAAAACTATAAGGCACCTAGATGAGGAGAGGAGGCTCGTGAACACTGGATGCATAATGGCTAGCAGTACCACCATGGCTACACTGCATTCTGCAGCCTCTCCTTTACTTAACCTGCTTCCACTTTCACCTGGACAGGCAGACTTCGGCTTCCCTGTCCTGTCACCACATTTTCTTGGTTGTACCAAGCACACAGCCCTTGGAGGAGGACAGAATCCAGTTGGATTTTCTGTGTCCTGAGAACTCCAAAAACCTTTGATCATGCACAAACACCCTGTTCATGCCTCCCAGAAGTTCTGCTTGAAGAGCTGCCAACAAAGACACTTGTAAAATGACACATTTACACTGTAGTGGATTTGTCCCATTTGCAGACAGTGCCACAGCCTTGAAAGGACCAAATTTAAATATGAAGCACCCCTGCACTGCAACTCTGCAATGCACTCCTGCACTGCAGGAAATATTTCCATGGCCAGAATGGGGATGGTCTGTGCTCTCACCGGGATGCGACTCGGAAGTACTTCTGGATGAAGTAGCACATGATTGCCAGGGGAACCAGGGCAATGAGGAACATGGGCGTGACGTATGAGATCACAGCAAGGGCAGACACACACAGCAAGGTGGAACGGCTCAAGCACTCCAGGGTGGCTGGAATGTGCTGGACAGGGAAGAAGAAAGCACACAGAATCTTCCATAACATGCCAAGTTGAAAAACTTAAACACTTAAAACATGACTTCATTTTCCTTTCTTCTGCTTCCTCAAAAATTTTATTCCTTGTGTATTTTAAGCACGTTAAGCATACTTGTCTTCTCTCGAATTTTCCACTGGGTTTTGGGGACATCTGAAAGGATCTCTGTTGGGGCTCCTTCACATCTGCATTGTGGAGCACAATCCTCATGTCAGAGGATTACAGATGGGATGCGATGGATGATTTTAGCATCTGCATAAATCCTATGAACTGGCAGGGCAGTCTGGGGTAAGTAATGGTAATTTGAATTTCAGTAATTTCTATTCTGGGCAATAGCATTTGCTTTTTTCTCATTTCATTTCCTCAAATGAATGTGTTTACCCACTTACAAAAAAGTAGATACTCTTTAATTTGGGGATATCACTACTGATTTATTTTGCTTCCCTCTTCTATACAGGACATCTCAGCAAAATAAATGTTTTTCAATGTGCATGTAAGATAAGGAACTCATTCAGAACCGAGAAAATCATGAGGCAAACCAAAACAGTTAAAATTATACTTCATCTGTAAGCTTCACCTAGATTAAGTCTGTAGTAAATGAAACCACACTTTTTCAGATTAAGATAGGCTAACATGAAAGCTCAAAAATATTGAAACAGTACCTGGTCGATGGTATTGCAGTCAGCTGAAAACCTATTCAATATACTTCCCAGAGGTGTTGTTTCAAAAAACCTAAAATGGTACAAGGAATGGCAAAGGTTGCAATACTGATATTAGAACTGATTCATGAACCTAAGATAGGTACTATATCACAGGAACAAGCAAATAAATTGACAACCATAGTAAAATTCCACATTATTTACCAGTACCTACAGCTTTCCAATTAAATGAAAATGCCTTGAATTTACAACCGCAAGCATGAACCTACAACAACTTAGAACCCTACAACTGCAACCATGTCCTCAGCTTCCTCTACTGCCTAAGCCATGGAGATCACATGATTACACTTGAAAAAATCCTTTCAGATTTTAATTTGATGCCACTTCTACATGAAAAGTTCAAAACAAGTTGAATTGTAAAGCCTTACATCTTTCTGGGAACAGAAAATTGTAACAAGAACAACTACTGTTGGAATAATATATTAAAGTACATTTGGATATGCAAAATGCACACTACGTTATTGTTCTGCTACTATTAGCTGCTCCAGAACTCATGTGGAACCTGAAGTCTAATTTTATCCTGAAAAAAAAAAAATCTAAAAAAGAGTCTGAGGTTTTTCCTGTGTGTGATTTTTTCCATGATTTCTAGGTCAAATATAGTTAGCTAAAAAATAAGAAGTTTTTTTCCTAGAGCTGCAGGTTTAAATCAAGCTACACCTTTCCTTTCATGCACAGGAAACAAAAACTTATGGATGACAACCAAGGCTTTTGCTGGAACAAAGAACATCCCAGTGTACTTCAATGATGCCTGTAATGGCACTTGTCTAAGCTCATTACCTTTCCTAGACTTGCACAATCACTGCCTGACAGTAAATATTTCCAGTGATTAACATGATGAAGTCTGCTATGAATTGTCTGTACCACATCTTGATCAATAATTGTGTTTTCTCCATAATTAAAAACTGCAAAGAGAAATTAAACATGCAAGGAAGTAAATCTCTGAAGTCACAGTTGGGCAGGAGAGGCATTAGATTTCTGCCTAGGAACTCAAGCAGCCTGGTTGCCATTTTCAAAAACTACTCAGAAACTTGACACCTGGTGATTTTACACTGATATCTTAAAAAATATGCAATGCACAATAACTTCTTAGTAAAAAACTGCACTTAGAAAACTGTCTTGAAGTAAAGAAGACAAAATGACTATAATAAAATTTCTATTACAATCAAAGAAATACCTCATTGGAGCCAAAATAATTTTATTTAGTAAAGAAGAGTGTAGCCTTTTGGTGACTTTCAAGCCAGTCCACTCCACTGCTATTGATGTGACAAGACATAATACGATGCCAAGGCAGCAAAGAATGCTGAAAACTTTTGAATATGGAGAATGGTCAAATTCCTAAGAAATAAAGAGCAACACAATTGTTCACTTTAAATTACGTTTAAAAATTATTGTTAACACACAAGCACAAGAGTGAAAAAATGTGATAATATTTCCTTTTTGCTCCCTAAATTAAACTGTCCGTGATTTTCGCCCATCTCAAATCATAATTTATTATCCTTTGGAGAGGGAAAGGTTTGCACGAAAATAAGTGATAAATCGGAAATCTAAAATCACAGAATACCATAGAAAGCCCAGGCTGCTGTGAGAATGCAACAGTGCAAGGAAAACAAAAAAGAATTTACGTATCAAAATTAGTTTAGAAACCCAGTTTTAGGTATATCAGCTGGGTGACTAAAATTCAGTGAATCTAAAAAAGGAGAACACACCAAACTTAACTTCATTTTACTTCACTGTGCATGCAAAAATGCCTTGAGCTTCAAAATACTCTCAAGTGGCTCTTTTATGGAAAAATAGCACATTGCATACAAATCTTAGAACAGAGGTTGACAGTGGGAGAACAGCCCCAGTTAAATCATAGGGGGAAGGTGAACAAGGCAGTGCCTACCATGCACTGGGAGCAGTTTTTTATTTCAGGCTCTATCTTGATAGAAATGGCACGCTCGGTCCAGAGTGCCAGGCAGTAGTCGATGGCCACCATCACCGTGTGCTTCAGCAGCTGGGACAGGAGCAGCAGTGGCAGCAGGAGGATCCCTGCTGCACTCAGGTACTTGCCACAGGCTCTCCAGGGCATCTTGGCTCTCTGATGCAGCACTGAAGACAGGTTGTCCTCATCATCACTCTCTGTTACTTCTTCTGCAAGGTGCAAGAGAAAAGGAGAGCCATGCTGACGCACATATCAAAGGGACTGGCAAGTGGTAGCTACAAACCAGGTCTTAATATCCAGGATAAAGGGTGGCTTTAAAGTCAAATTACCTGCTCAGGCCTGCATGTATCCAGCTGCTAAGCTGAATAGTAAGGCACACTAAAAAGATCCAAAAACCCTCAGCACTTGGTGATCAATTTCTTAAACCACATTTTTGCAATGTGAAAGCACTGGCTAGATAAAAATCAATTGCAATCTTTTTCCTGTAGAAAACCTTAAGCAAATATGTTTAGCCATTGACAGGTGAAGTTCACCCAGCATATTGTTTAATAGTATTCTTCATTATTAAATCATATTTGCATATAAGAAAAAATCTCAAAAGTCTGCAGGAAGAAATGACTTGTGAATGCTTGCAATCATTCTAGTCCAGAGGTCAAAGCAATGGAAACAGCACTCTAATAAATAATGACCCACATGAAAAATGTTATGTTCTCTTGTCAGTTTGAATGGTGTTAATTCATTCTAATATAATTTAACCGTGAAACAATAATGTACTGGCAGTGGGCTCAAAGGGTGCCCTTTACCTTCATCCTCTTCATCATCTTTCAGCAATGCTTCCCGGGAATACATGGTCCTCCGGAGATTTGTTCTTTCCAAAACAGGGTTTTCCTCAATAGTTGTTTCCTGAAAAAGGGATAGTTCATGTGTTTTCAACCAGAGAATCAATACAAAAACATTGCTACTTGTGATAAAATGGTTTCCACTCCGTAAAAAAGAAAAGTGAGAATCTCACAGCAGGCAACTGTGATTGATTTGCTACTTCTGTGTAAAATCAAAGAACATAAATTTGATATCTAACATGCATTTCAGGCTGTCAATCCTAACCCTCCTGGAATCTTACCTTGGACAGTTATCCCAGAATTAATAAGAACTAAGATTAATATCTCATTCTTCTTGCGTTATAAGTATGAAAGATAAAACATCTTTATCATTTAAGGAACTTGATACAGGCATATTTGAAAAGCTTCCACCCGAGGCAACAAGTAAATTCAGGCATATTTATAGAACCAGTTGTCAATATTAGCAGAGCTTTTTCCTAAAATGGCTATATTTATATTCCTTAGGTGACAATATTTTGATAGAACTTCCTATCAAGAATGGAATAGAACAGTATCAAGAAAATATGAGATGTCCAGATGAAGGAATTTATCTTAAGAGATAAATAATAATGCTTATACTAATACTACATTCATATTAAGTTAGATATCATACACAGCATGTCAATTCTTGTTAAAGCTTTCAAACTAAGGCAAGAAAAGACATTTTCTTGCATATATTGATTGCCCTGCCCATCAGAAACCTTCTCCAGCTCTTGGTCTTGTCGATTCATTAATGTCTTCCAGTGTTCAAAGAGCTCAGTCTCTGATTTCTGAATGTCCTTGAGTGTTCCTTCTCTCTGGATGTTACCATCTTTCATCGCAATTATCTAGAAAGTCAGAAACACAAGTGGTGAGATAAATAGCTGGGAGTGTCTATTTATTTTAAAGCTATACTGCTGTGCTTTGACAGGATTTTCTCTTTTCCTAAATAAATAATATTTTCACAAACAAAACTGTCTTCTAAAAAGACAGTGACATTATCTCTCGACTCCATCCTCTTCATTCAATATGCTGAAAACAAAGAAACTTCCAGCAGTCCATGAGAAAAGGCTGCTTTTAAGAAGGAAGAATGGGATCCCTGTCAGCAGACAGGGGGGCACACCACTCTTCCTAAATACAAGTCATTAGCAAGATAAGATTTTAGAGTTCTCTTACCTTCTAAAACAAAACAGCTTTTAGCAAGACTTTGAGTGCAGGAGGCTTTGCCCTCATTCAGGCAATTAGATATGAGCATACTGGCTCCTTCTCTGATACCATGGACTGATAAGGAAGAGCTAGGGGATTTGAATCCCTAAAGCTTTAAAAGCATAAATAGTGGACACAGTTTGAAAAAGAAAAATATATACGCAAGACAAAGTCTGCAGGGAGCAGTGTCCAGGTTTGTGTCAGTGTAACTATGTTATACACACAGTATAACTACTACCACTCCTGATCAGACAGGGGCACCTGGAAAATGAGGAATGCAGATTGCAAACCCCCATCATTACAAAAGAGTTAATGCACTATTTACTCTTCTCTCTCCCTGGAAACTCAGAAATTTCCATGGGCAGGGAGTTGGGCAATTAACTATTTCATTTATTGCTAAGAATTTACACAGAGAGAAGGTAAAAATAAAGAAAACAAGGATCTTTTCGTGATCAATTTATTCAGGGAACCTGCAACTGAGATAGACCTTGAATTCTTCTGAGGGTTTTATTGAAAAGATTTAGAGGGACCATGACATATATTTCAAACTATATATTTTCTTAAAATTTCTTAATAAAATAAGTATTCCCTCTTCACTCATTTGAGTAAGACTTGCTAAGGATTAATGAAACCTACACTTAGGGAAAAAGCATGGACTATTTTGTAATAAATATTTTTTATTATAAAGTTCATACAAATCCTTCCTGTGCTACTGTTCGAAACAGTGTATTTCATTAAAAAATTACACATCTAGATGATAATAAAAATAAAGCAGTTTTTGTACAACATCTCCTAAACATGAACATCTATAAATGGGTCTTACTTTCTCAAAGAAAATTAAAACAATTACATTGATGAAAGGCCATAGCTGTAAAAAAAAAATTGAAGATACATAACGATAAGGAGGTCTTGGGATATATTTTTCATAGCAGAAAACTTCTGTATCCCAAGAGACAGTAATTTGAAAACCAGGACTGTGTTGAGGACAGTGGTAACTCTAAAGGTAAACAACTGAGGGACGAGGTCACAGCAAAGACCATAAATAACAAATACTGCCCACCAAAAACCCTATCAGAACAAGATGAATGTCTATCTGCAACTTTATACCAAGCCAATATAAAGCTCAGGAAGCAGCTGCAATATGATTATTTCTTGAGACCAGGAAACTGTTGCTAGAGCCTGTGCAAGAGATGAAAGAGAGAAGTCTTGCTAGGAGGTATAACCGCAGTCATCAATCACCATGGGCAAGGAGACCTGGGAGGCTGGAAAACTGCAGGAATAAGTGCAAGGCCAGTGGGAACTAATGGATTAAAAAAAAAAAAAAATAAAAATCCAAACCTCCAAAAATTCCCTCTTCATCTTTGACATTTCCAATTACAAACTGGTATAGAAAGCATACCTCCAGTTTGTTTTTCCTTTAAAGTAGAAGATACGAAAAAGAAACCTAAGAGAACAATCAAATACTATACATTTCTTAAAATCTTGCCCACGCACAAAGGACAAACATGCTCTTAAAACATTATATACTAGTACTGACCACAAGGAAATATTGGGTTTTTCCTTATATTTCCATACCTCTCAATATCCACGTTGCATAAATGCACCTTCTCCTGTGATAGCAGGAATTCCTAGTAACGTCCCAGCAGAGGCAAAGGTGTTAAACATTTCACTGTTTTGAGATCAAAAAATTAACCCAAATTTTCCAATATAACTAATATTTTGGGATACTCAATATATTTTGAATGTAACCTGCTTTCTTAAGAGTATTAAGTAGCAGCTCTACAAAAATCCAACCTATTTAGATATTCCAAGCTGGGAATCTCAAAATTATGGCTCCCCTAACTGGCTGATTTTCAAAAGATCTTTATTAGATATCTTCTCACTGAACTATTACTTGGTGGAGAGATGAAGTGAAAGCACTGTTTGCAGCAACACATGTTCCTGCCGTGTTGTTGCCTCCTCTGAAGAAGGGTCCTTACCCAGTCAGCATGGGGCAAGTACTGCAGCTTGTGAGTCACCAGCACAATGGTCCGCTTGTCCTCCCGCAGCATTTTCAGGATCCCTTCTTGCATGAGATGGTCACTTAGGTGGATATCCAGGGCAGAAAAAGGATCATCCTGTCATGACGATAAGGGGTCAGCTTTTGGAGCCAGAACTTACAGGATCCAAGGAAACTGACAGGTTTTAATGCCAGTAAACCCAGGTAGATCCACAGAGGCACACAAAAGAGTCCATCAGATCAAAACTCTGCTGAGGAACAGTTTTCTTAATTCACAGAACACCAACCTTTGAACTGTGTTTTTGCAGAGAGCACTGAGTAACGCCAGCTGTGTCAATTCTGCAGTTCTGTGGGATTTTCTGTGACCTGCTCCTCTCCCCAGGTATGTTCATGGCCCACACAGCTGCAGAAGACAGCTGTCAGGCTCCAGACAATGTGCCAGTGGCGGTTTGGGGCAGATACTGCATTACTGCTCCAGGGATAGGGACAAGCATATTTCTATTTCCCTTGAACATCTCTGCCTTCAGTTGATTGGTTTTGTTTTGGTTTGGTTCTGGGTGGATTTTTTTGGTAGGTTTGTTTTTTGTTTGTTTTGGTTTTCTTGTTCATAAATCAATGCTCTACTAACAAAGAATCACAAAAAAAAAAAATCACAAAAGAAGCAATATTGATCATTTTGCTGACTCAGCTGAGATGTTTGATTTGAGACCTACATTATCTTATTGAATCAATCAATTATATGCAATTAATTTAGGCATAAATTAATCTGTACCATCTTTAGGGAAACTTGTTTACTTAATCCTATTTATATGGAATCACAAACCTTGTGATTTGATTTGATATTTCTGCTTGCAATAGTGATACTGGCTGTAAGATTTACTTAGTGTTACTATTCCATACTATAATATTACATTAAAACCAGGCTTCATTAAAAGTCAAAAATATCTGAAATTATCAGTAAGGTAAGTATGACCACTCAGATTTTAATAAACCAAAGTATCACAACATAAAGCATCTAGAAAGTGCTTTTGAAAAACAGTAACTTCATGATCCAGAATTTTCTCTCAGAAGCATGTGTGCAACTGTGCATGCACTGTGCTCGCTGAGCAAGGATGTTGTCGGCTCTGCTGCTGCACTCTTCTGACCTGACACAGACCTAAACCTCAGCCACATGGCATTTATACTTGTGAGAGTGAAGTTTCGTAAGTATTTCTTTACAAAACCAGCCTTAAAAGAACTGAGTGTTTGCTAATACTAACATATAGGATTCCTGATTATTTTCTAAATATTAATATGGAAATAAAGTTTATTTGTAGGTGTTTTTCCATTGTCAAGCCCCAAGAAAACCTGCTGCTATTAGAAGGTTATTGAGTGTCTTTCACAGAAGAATAAAAAGGGCAAAACCAAGTTACAGACCAGTAGTGGAGCTGCTGATTTGCACTGCTCCCTACTCTCCTGCACTTTGATTATTTGCCTGGAAATGCCCTACACATGAAGCAAGCACAGGCTGATCAGCCTAATTACAGGGAAAGGTCTAAACAACCTCCCTTTCTTTTAGGGATTACATCTAATGTGTTCAGCTTTTCTAATCCTACGTGATTTATGTTGCACTGTCATAACAGCTGGATTCAAACCTTCTAGAAAACTGAGGTAAAGAAGGAAGTCCTAAACTGGAAAGCCAGGAAGCTCACTACAAGTGAGTGTGTAGGATGCATCTGTTTTCCCACCTGTGAAGCTGTTAGAACCTGCTGTCACTCTTTTTCCATAGCTGAAGCTGCTACAGGATAGACAGCATGCAGTTCAGGGTGCAAATGCAGCTTAATTTCTTGCAGAAAGGAAACACCCCAGACATGAGACAACATTAATTTTAGGCCTGGAACAGCTTAGGAATTTCATGAATACAATTGAAACTACTACATTTCTAAGACCCAAAGATAAATGCAAGGGTTAAATTGAATTTTCAACATTGTGAGAGGACAAGCATCAGCATTTCAATGTGCAATACCTATCTGCCTGCAGCATTTACAAAACAGCTAGCCCGCTTCCTTCCTGCAGGCTAGCTGACAAGAAATGCAAAATACACACAGTGTACATTTGGCTTGGCTCAGCGAAACACAATGTTCAGCATGTAACCCATGAAATACTCTAAATGAAGAAGCAGCTCGTGCTTCTGCATGGAGCATAAACAGAAGGTCACCTACTCACCAGGAACACGACATTTGTCTGTTGGTACAGTGCTCGTGCCACGCTGATCCGCTGGCGCTGCCCTCCAGACAGATTAATACCCTGGAGATACGCAGGAGAGAAACAATCAGACAGTTAAAGAAAACATCAACTGAATATTCATATTCTTTATTCTGATTGGATTATCCATAGAAGACTTTTCTGGGCAGAGGAATTGAATTTTCCAAAGTGCGGGCCTGTAATGGATCCTTGTGTTTTAGGGGGTTCTTTTGTTTGTGCCAGTGCCACTAGATGCTAGAGTAAACTGTTTACAAATCTATGATTTCTGTTTCCTTTCTCGTCACTCCCTAATCTTCCCATATGTGATAAAGCCATTGATTAAACACCTGCCCTTCTGTAAATGAAAGAGCTCTTAAAAATATATATATATGTATTTTTATTTTTCTATTACTTCTAAAGAAACCAAAAAATATCTTGTTAAGTCAGGATATCTGCAAGAGCAGCTGCAGAATAGTCAAACATTCTGATAGCAGCACATTTAAATCATTGCATCTCACATAAATGACAGTGTTTCCATGTTCACTGAGCAATGAGCTTTCAGACTAATGACCCAAACATACACTTAACTAAAAGATTACCTTTGTTACCAAATAAGCTGTAAGATTTTAAGAACCAACAAAATAATAAACCCCCCCTCTATATGTTCAAACCAAAAATAGAAGCCTGTAGTTGTTTACTGACCCTCTCTCCGATCTGGGTTTGGTCTCCGTGAGGCAGAATGTCAATATCAGGCTGGAGGGAACAAGCATCAATTACTGCTTTGTACCTGTGGAAACAAAAAAGGCAACAAAATCCACACAGATACTGCTGGAGAAGCACATTTCCTAATTGCAAAGGAAAAAAAATTAACCAGCTGGAAAAAATCATACAGTGGAAAACATATTTGTTAGCCACTAATTGTTCTAATGGGATCTCTTTCAATCACAGGCAAGTAAGTAATATTTCAGCTAAGAAAAAGATCTTAGGTCAGCTTCCCAAACAAAAATGTTAAATAGTTAAACCTATAAAAAACAAACTTAACTTCTTCCAAGGTATATTGCTATTTTTAGCAGTTGTTTTTCACACCCAGGGCCTTTGTTTCTTGTTTCAGTATGCAAGGATGACAGGAAAAAAAATAAGTGTAGGATGTAAATACATAATCAACCACTTCTTTTAAGGGTGGGGGAGTGGAATACCAGCAATTATTTCTAAATATTTTTAAATGTCTGGGTGGGTATTTATACTGAATAAAATGGCAGCCCACTTTACAAACAATATTCCCACTCCCAATCAGGTGATGTCTTTCCAGGAGAGGCAAACTAGTCTATCAGGTGAGAGAACACTGCATGCTAGCTAAACAAACATGGTCCTTGGAAACGGAAACATTTGTACACTTGAGTTCAAATGAGACAAACCCTGTCCCTTGTGCCACTCAGGAAAAACATAGTCATAGGGGGAGGCTGACACATTCAGGCAGGTGCAGTAGGTTTGTTCCTACAGGGAGATGGGGACCCGTGTGTGACCCACAAGACCCCAATATTTATGGAAGAGTCAAACACAACAGTGCTGGAACCTGTTACCTCTGTTTGTTAAAAGAGCTTTCAAATGTGATATTCTCTTCCACTGTGGCATTGAGCAGCCAAGGTTTCTGGGATGCATAAGCTACTGCACCTCTTTTCCTGGGAAAAAAACAAACACAAGAGTTCCCATCTTACCAGTGCAATAGTTGCTTTTGGAAACCATTTTCTTGTAAATGGAGAAACTAGTAATTAGTTTTCAAAAATGCTTTCCTTTCTTTCTTTAGGACAATCAATAGCTTTTCCATCAAGAAAATACTTAAGAGGAGAAATTTTCAACAGAATACTGAAATTGTTTACCCAACTGAATTTCACTTTGCTCCCTCTTCTCCTACAGTGAGGCGGAGTTTGGAGAGTCTAGCCCAATAAAGCTGCCTCTTAAGCAGAGTGGATGGCAGGAGGAAAATTACCAAAGACTAAATCCCAGCTCTGTTAGGATAGGTTAATTTAAAAAAAAAAAAAAAAAAAAAAAAAAAAAGTGTAGCGGATCACTAGTTATTGCAATACACTTCAGGAGGGACATTCTAAAAAGAAAAGTATTTGAAAAAGGTCCAAGCAACTCCACACATGTACAAAGGCAACTTTTCCCCCCATTCTAAGAAGAGAACTACAGTTAGAAAGTAGATGAATAAGTCATTTCCATGCTTATAAAGGCAAGAAAAGAGAACACAGACAAAAAAATATTTGCTAAATTTGCCCCAGTGAAATGGCCCTCATAATGCACCATGAGAAGGGACAATTTACCAGGTACAGTCAACAGGATCTTACTCACCATGCACATATTATTTCACAGAAATTATTATTATTATTATTACTATTTAAAAATAGAAGTATCTGCCTGCTGGAGAATTTGTGCTTTTGTTGTCTGTGGTGCATTAAGGATCCCAGTAAGGCAGAGCTGGGAGAAAGGCAACATCTTTTATCAGAGCAACTAGTACTGTTGGAAAACTCACTGGCATACCAACCTTTCTACAGAAAAGGGCCAAAAGAGGGACTATATGCCTAAAAGCATATCTATTTTCTTCCTAGTTCAATCAGCTAATCCAATAAAAAGATAGGACTTCCCACCCAAATGTGGCTTTTGTCTGCTGGACCGCCATTATGGCAGCCTGTTTCTAGTTGGACCTGAAAGCAATTCAAACCATGACTTGACAAAGTACATTTTATTTCTCTTTATAAATTAAGGTCATTTGGCCTACTCATTTTTTTCAGGCTTTTACCAATCTTGTTTAGAAACCACAATAGGATTCAATCTTTGTTGATGACCTGAAAGAACACGTAATTCCACTATTCTGCTACACATAATTCCAAGTTGAAATTTATGATATTTCACTGGAGTTTAATTATATGCGTTATGCATTTTCTTTACTGGAAAATGAAACAGAAATAGCTAAACAAAAGAAAAAATAAAAACAAAAATAAAAACTACAACAACAAAAAAGACAGAAAATATTCCCTAGGCAGTCCAGCCCAGAGCCCCAAAATTTAACTGAAAGAGCATTCAGGTCTGTCTCAAGAGAGAAGCATTTTTTCCATTAGTAAGAAATTTTCATCCCAATAATTGAGAAAAAATTGCTCTGAGCATTCCAAGATGAAGATGTATTCCCTTCCCCTCCTTTTCATTGCTTGAAACTGTGACTTTGCAGCTCTTAATTCTCAATGTGATCAAAAAGTGACTGCTAATCTAGTTTTTGAAAAATGGCAGAAAAGTTTTGAGGAAAAAGCTTTTACAGCTTTTGCAGAAAGTGTTCCTTGGTTGAGTGAAGATATGGGCCCTGCCAGTGTGATGCACTCCACACTGGGAACCAGCACAACGTCTGGAAATACCACTCACATTTGCATTATGTTCTACTTTTAGGACATCAGTGAGAATTCATTACTGCAAGGAACTTGGAAACAGGCAATGAGCTTGCAAAAACTGATTATGGGCTGAGGACTTAGTAAGTTCCTCTAAATTAATCCTAATTGGAAACTGACACTAGGATGGCATATCAGGCTGATCATATTTTGACATAAACAAAAAGCCTGCAAGTGCTTGCAAGCTTCTTTTTCATGTATTTGAAATCTATTGCATGTCAACAGTGCTGCTTACAGTAGAGAGACAATCAAAAAATTGTTACAAAACTGTGAGAAACACAGAAATAGCTGAAAATCCAGAGAACAAAATATTCTGTAATGGAGTGTGCAAGACTTGCTCTGAAAGTGTGCCTTCAACATACAGAAGGTTTCACAGTTTTAGGACTGAACACAAACTGATGGTTTAAGGAGACAAAGGCTTTCAAGGGACTATTCTGTGGGTGGAAGGGATGGCTTCCCGTCCCCTGTCTGCATAAATAACCACGTGTTTTCAGCAATGGAGTGTTTTCTCCCCTCTGATAACACAATAGACTAACCATAGCCTCTTCATTAGCTCAGAGATGCAGACAGAAAAATTCAGCCTTGCAATGAATAGGAAAAACCTTCCCTGAGCTCTCTGAAGACTATAAGCTTTGTCTACTATAGAATCAAGCCTGTTTACTAATTATGAATCAGATTAATTGATCAGAAACAACACTGTCAAAAGGAACAACAGTCACTTCTTTACAGTGTGGGTGACTGAGCACTGGAACAGATTGCCCAGAGAGGTTGTCTCCTCCAGTGGAGATACTCAAGAACCATCTAGACACAATCCTGTGCCATGTGCTCAAGGGATGGCCTCCTTGAGCAGGGAGACTGGACCAGATGACCCCCTGTAGTCCCTTCAACCTTACTCTTTCAGTCATTCTGTTGTGAAGATTGTTTGTTTGAAATTATTAATCTATCTCTACTTTCACATTTTCTTTTGAGTCCAGAAGGCACAGTAGATCTTCAAGATCAAATACAAATAGTTTAGAGACATTCATAGATGATTTTCAGTCGAAATCTGGGATGTTTGCAATTTTTAAAAGAAAATAGATGCACTTAAAAGCAATGGAATTAGGATTACGATGATAGAGGAAATAATATATTGCAAAGCCTTTCCTGTGTGTTTTGGGATTGCTGACTACAGTTTTATCCTGATTACTTTGTGCAATTCATTAACTTCCACTATCAGTCAATTCAAATTCAAATGTTTTCCAGATATGAGAGAAACCATGTACTGTTCTGTATTATCACTGCTTATGCAAAAAATATGCTTCTTGTATCTTCAGCCTGATGAAGAGTATTGGAGCATTCTGGTATTGCTCTAATGCAATTCCAGTTCTCAGCATTCAGGAAGAAATCTTTCTGCCATTGTTAAACTTCAAGGGTCACCTGCTTGTTCTTATTTTAAAACTTGCAGTAGCTGCATACAGAGACAGCCAGTTTGTCTTCTAAGGGGCAACATTGAGCTCATTAAAGTGCAGAGACTGCTGAACAATGTTCACAGAGTCACAGAATGGCTGAGGTTGGGAGGGACCTCTGGAGCTTCCCATTAGTTTTCAAAATGTTGTACCTGAATTCCATGTCAACAGGAGATTCTTTCTCTGGGCTGTAGAAAACAAACACAGGGGTTTTAAAAAAATTAAATTATTTCAGACAGTGCAAATAATGCCACAAAGTAGTATCACTATGCTATAATTAAAAATACAGCAAAATGACTGCATAACAGAAATAAAGCTCTTTTTATGCTAAAGTTCTCTGCTACGTGATATTGACCTAAAAAAGATACAGTTAAATCTTCAGTTTGGAGAAGTGCTAAACAATCTTGTAGAAAGCCTTCAACATCTATGAGTAAATGTTCAAGACCTCAAAAGACTTTGACCCAAAATACTCTTCTGAGAACACCAAAAATGTTTTACAGGATGTTAGTGCAACAAAACCACCACAGGTATTCTTATGGCACTTAACCAACTAGGATTCCCAGAGCACATGATCATGTAGGTAATTATTTCATCCAGTCTAATATTCTTTCCTACTTTTTAATACTTTTGCCATACTGTCATGCATGTTATCGCCATCCATTTCTATAACAGTTTCAAACATGAGACTGTCTAATTCTGATAATACTTCTCTTGTATCTTAATGGATTCAAATAGTTTCCCTTCAACTTGGCCCAGAAATTTCAGTCCCTCTGAACACAGAAAGGACTGTAAGATTCCTAAAATATCCTTTACCATGAGGCTTAGACACGAGGTACATGAAAGTTCCTCTTATACTACACACAGATGGGAGCAGCGGTTTTGCAGGACTCAGTCTGACAACCAGGCAACAAGTAGGAGAAATAAAGTAAATGGGAGAGAAGAAGCTGGCAAATCTAAAAAAAAAGTTGAAGAATCACAGAACCAAGAAAATATTCTGGTCAGTAAAAGCCACACAATTTAGTCTAAGTCTAGGAAAGGGAGGCCATATGACACTGCTGATTTCAGTAACAAACTTCTCACTGAGTCCAGCAGGAACAGGACAATCTCTTTTACAAGATTTATTATTTTGGAGGTTAGTGCCCCAAAGTCAGAAAGCTTTGTTCTTATTTTATTTGGTAGATATTCCCCAAATCAAAGCTGAGCTATGTTAATCAGGTAAAAATAATCTCTGCGCCTACAGATAGACTAATCTTTTACACTCCACACTTCTCTGTGTGTGCCTGAAGAATGGTAGTTGAGAAAACAAACGTATGACAGGATATTAAAAAAATGAAGAGAAGGGTAATGGGGAGAATTTACTTTAATAAATGAGACCTTTAAATACTTGATGCCATTTTTCAAAGTGCAGAATAATCTGGTTCAGATCTTCAGAGAAAGATTTTCAAAATCATACTAGGATTCAATTTTCAAAATCTCCAAATGGCAATGCTTTAATAACAGAAATCCATCTCTTATTTTCATAACTTGCATAAATGGTTACAGAAACTGTACCCTGAGATAATGCAGTTAAAATTTCACTGATTTTCAGAATTCTGACACTACACCTTAAGCACAAACTATAGAAACCTTTGGGTTTTTTCTACTGCAATCAATTTAGCAGGAAAACAAATAATTACATACAATACCATACCTGAAATCTTCCCCCGTCTCACTGTCAGAAGTGCAGCTACATCACAAATAGAAAGCAAAGACTGTTTACTTAAGTGAGCACAAGTAATCTGCCCCAGAAAGAAAAACTATTAAATTCCACTTAGTGCAGAGGTGGCAAACATTACTTATCACAGGGCTGCAGTGCAGCATCTGTTCCTTCCACACAAACTGACTTGATTTCATCAGGCAAAAAGATTTGGTGACCCTTTTTTACCTTATAAACATTAATTTGACTCAACAAATAAAATCACCTCCACCCTGTCCTGGAGGTGCTGGCAGAACTGAGAAGTCCTTCTATGATAAGAATGCAGTTCCATTATATAAAGTTCATTTTCTAGGAAAACAAAATGATAATTCCTGATACTGGCTTTTTGGGGTTTTTTTGTTGGTTTTTTTTTTTTTTCCAAGACAGTGACTGCACCTTTCCAGCATATAATGGGTTCATGTGTACACCAAGTCCCATCTTCCATCTTCAGCTGCCACGTACTGTGTTCTGTGTCAGCCCTATCCTTAGGGTGAGATGCACTTGTGTAAATGTAGACAGGTCCAAAGGACAGACAGGTTTTGGTTTTACTGTTTTTGAATGAGCACAAAGATGTTCAGAGTTGTTTTGACAGGATGACTGGGCATATTTATTACTGACGCTAAATTCAGTTCCATTCAAAAGAGCGAAAAATCTGTGTCAGATGATATAAACAAAATCAAGGAGGAACAAAGTCTTTCATGCTTTAAAGAGGACAGTCTCCTTAACTTTGTGCCAACACAACTTGCTTATAAATATCTAGGAGAGAAAACTATACCTTCAGATTAAAAGGTTTGTTTGAGACACTTCCATAAAGTTTATGCATAATAAGCAATGACAATATCTAAATCAAATTTACTGTACAATTTGAGAGCACCAGCCAGCCATCAGTACCTTTACTCCAAAGGTCTGTGTACTGAACAAAGCCGTTCCACAGTAAACTCACACTCAACTAGTCTCAAGTGACCATGTGAACTCAGCGGCCCATTCTCCAAAAACCCACAAGCCTATTGAGTATCATTAACTAGAAACACATTCTTTACATGAACTAGAGATAAGCTGAAATAGAAAACATCTTCTCCAGCCCTTCCATGCACAGCACAAAGAGACTGAACCAATTGTACATCAATTCCCTGATCACTGTTTCTGCTCAGTAGCAGGAAAACAATTATTCTCCATTTGGAGCTTTAGCTCAAACTTCTCAACCCACTTTTCTCCACTTGTTCTATCTCTTCTTTTCCCCTTTTTCTGCATACTCTTGGCAATTAAGGATGCCTTGATCTCCTACCAGTGCTGAAATGCTGAAGTAACATATGGTTGATAATGAGGTCTAGATCTAATTTGTCAAGGTATTTAGATGTCTAACAACGCAAGGTGAGCCTACTGAGATTTTCAAGCCTTCAGTTTTTGATTTCCCACTTAAATAAAATTAGCTACTTGGATGTTTCTGAAAACTCCAGTAAACGTGTATTTTTTTAAAAAAAAATTACTTTGTTGACATAAAAACAACTTTGATTTTTTTGATTTGATGAAAACAGTCAACTCCATATTAAGATGAATACCTACTGTTAACAACCTTAAATCTCTATCTTCCTTCACATTATAAGGACTCAAGGTTCACATGCAAAAATGTACGCTCTGTTTAAGACAAATGACATAATTATGTTTGAGCAAATGATTTCCAAATTAGGTCAGTTTTCTGGTATTACTTACTCCAATAAGACTTAAATTGGGTCTATTAAAAGTGAGATACCGCCCAAAAGAAATTAGCATGGCATATACTATATTTATTTACTCAATAACAGGTCAAATCATTACCATTTACCACCTGCACAGAATGTAAACAATTATTTATCTATTTTTGTTAAATCCTTAATCATATTATAAAATATTTATACTGAGATGTTCTCAGGCTGCTTTGCACAAGAGGCATTAATCTAAGCTGGATCTTCTGGACACACAGTGTAACACAAACAACAAAAATATCACAAATGAGCCATGGCTCACCTCTTATCATCTCCCTCCTAGCCCAGGAATAAATTACATTATTTTAAGGGATTGAAACAAATAATTTTTATAAGAAACAAACACAAATGATACACAGTTACTCCTGTTTTATTCATAAAGTATGGGGGCAAAGAGTAGGGAAATGACTTGTTATCCATTAGACCAAAGGAAGGGCCAAGAATAGCATCCAGATTTCCTGAGCACTGAGTGACATGTCAGCAGGATACATCCTTCATCTTCAGAGCTATCACCTTGGAGGAAGGGAAAGGGAAGGAAATTTGGATGAACTAATTCAGGCCTATTCTGTAACACAAACGACTGAAGCCAAGCAAGAAAGAGCAGTAACAAGGAACTTAAGTCATTTTGGTGACACTTTTCATTGTCTAAGCTGAGGCTATGAGCCCTGGTGATTACTTGATAAGCCTACTCCTTGAACCTGGGATAAGGTTGCATGTTCCCGGTCAGGCATTAGTATTTGCTTATCAAATTAATGGAGTTTTCATCTGATAGCTTTACAACGCAGGTGGGCAGCCCACACTGGCTGCATCCATCACCTGAATAGACCACAGCACATGGCAGCAGCTCTGAAAGATGAGACAACACATAATCTGTCCCAGTGCAGCCAGTACTTAGAGTGCTCAGATTGTTTCAGCCACAAGTCCCTTTCTACATATCTGACAGATAGCACAGCAAATGTGATAACAACTGAATTTCACCTTGTGATACTTAGGCACATATAGAAGACATGAAAACCAGCCCTGACCTTTCTACTCTTGTGAAGAACATACTTCTAAACAAGTGCTATTTAAAAACAGAGCACAGTTCCTGATTAGAAACATCATGTCTTCTGTTTTAGGTTAGCATCAGACATTCAAATTACACTTCTTAATCACTTTATGTCATCTGTAAAAAATTACAGCCTTGCTGAAATGAAATTAGTTCACTTAATAAGGCTGCAGGGATTCTATATGGCTCCTCACCACAGTCTGATTTTCTGCTTAGGGAAGTATATTCCCATGGATAGATCACCACAATCTGGAACTTTGGCTACTGTTCTTGTTTCCCTCACTAGCTGAAAGGGTCATCTTCTTATGTTTCATTTTCCCCACCTATAAAATAGACAGCCTTCCTTTCTTGTACTATTGCTATTAAAGCACGTGCAATTCTGAGCAGTGTGACTGGCTTACACATGAAGGCTGGATATAAATCACATCTCTTGACAAACACCCAAGGAATTTAGAGAACTGTTCTACAAAATTGCTGCAGGATTCATTGGGTAACAAGGACCCTCTGTCCATCAGAGTGTGTAGATTGGATTTATAGGTAGCCTAGTTTTCCTTCATTCCAAATCAACTGGAAATAAAATTGTTTCTCTAGGTTCTTCTGCAATTTGTTGAGCTTTACCTACAAATAATCACAGCCCAAAGGGCAAAGTGCAGTCTGTATGTGTATGAAGTCTGGTACTGTGAAATAAACAGGCCAAAAATGTTCACACACATTGATCAAACTGTGTATTAGAGATGACAGGAATTTACTGGAAACCATATACAGGAGCTGCAATATATTTCACCATCTGTCACCTCACCTGAGGGTCAAGAGAAAAAATCCAAACAGAAGCTGTTGGAGCCCAGTACCATTTTTTTCCCTGCCTTCAAGGCCAATAAGAAAGCTAGACACAAGTAGAATCTCTAAGTGGCTATCAGAGTCCAGGTCTTGTGTCCCCTTGGGAAAGGAGGAAGGACATGCCTGACTCACTCCTGCCAGATCAGGCAGGATACACTGGGGATGACTCTGAGGTCACTGCCACTTGAAAGACACTCTTCAAATTCTCAGGCATTAGCCTGGTGCTGGGATGGAGCACACATCTGAGCCAGGCACTGCTCCCAGTGATCGAGGACCTTTTTACAGCTCCATGCAAAGACATAAGCTCAGACCTGAAACTGCAAACATCATTCTGTATCTGCACAACACATCAAGCTCATCAATTCTAATTCCAAATTACTTACAATTTCACCCAGGTTATGTTGCTGGAGTGCAGAATGCCCAAGAATGGTTGTCCATTTCTGTTAATAGAATAGGCAGCTTGTTTCACCCTAGCTGGGGATTCATTCTGATCCCAGGGTAAGATTTTTATTTTGAGTGTGTATCTAGAAAATCCCCAAGTTCCCAGGAGAGATTTTGGGCTTTTTTTGCTGTATTGGATTATGTAACCTAGAAAGGTGTATTCTATTTCATCTGTTGAAGGCTGTTCTTTTGGGAGATGTTTTGTTCTTCTCTTGCCCCTCCAGGGGAGGAAGGAGGAGGATGCCTCCTGATAATGGCCCAGCCATTAAAACCAGGTGGGGCAGTGTTTCTTATCTCTTTCACCACCCCTCCATCCTCCAAGGGGACATCTTCTGATAATGGGCCTTTAGGGCCCACCAATGACATGACACATTCCATCATCCCATTGGGAGATGCTCCACACAGTGGGGGAGGAGCCAACTGTTCCTAGCTAGATAAAAACTGGGACTGAAGGACACAAGGTATCCTGTTTTTCCACTGGATCCTGGAGGAAGACTGGACTCATCTCGCCACCACTGGATTTTCTACAAGACCATCTCTACTACAGAGAACCACATCTGTTACACCAGGAGGATTTATTTGGACTGCTTCCAACACCCTGACCACCAGGGTGCCAGGTCATATCCCCGACTCTGTCAGGGTTTTTCCAGGATCTTTGTTTGTTTCCTTGCCTTTTTTTTTTTTTTTTTTTTTTTTTTTTTGGTACTACTACATTTGTATTTTCCTTTTTATTTTTAATATTCCTAGTAAAGAATTGTTACTCCTATTTCCCATATCTTTGCCTGAGAGCCCCTAACTGCAAAATTGTAATAATTTGGAGGGAAGGGGATTTATATTCTCCATTCCAAGGGAGGCTCTACTTTTCCCTGGCAGACAACTGTCTTTCAAACCCAAGACATTTGCATTACCATTCTAGTCAAGCCAAATTTTTAAATTAAATTAGAATTTTAAATTAAATGCTCCTACCTGCTCCAGGATATGATCCCAGAGATCTTCTGCATCTCACCAAGTATGGCCAGCAAGAGAGATGACTTACCACAGCCCACCTGTCCTACAATCATTGTTAGCTGACCTGTGAGGGTAGAAGGTATACATAAGACTATGATTTACCAAATAACTATGGAAAAATATTCTGTTTATCTAATGTAATTTTGTACCTTGAGGAATTCGGATATCAATATTGGACAATGTTGGAGGACCTTCAGGTGTCCAAGTGAAAAATCCATTTGTAATCTATACCAAGATGGAGAGAAAAGATAAAGAGAAACTTAGCTTTACAGCTCACTTTTTTTTCCAACAACAGTTCTTTTTTCATTACACTGAGGACAGGAACAGACTTAGCCTTTGCCCAATGCAGGAGATGGATCTTCAAGTGACTGACTTTGTAAAGGACTGTACTTCCATGGGCAGAAACCTCTGAACTCAAACAAGCACTACTAGACTATTAGAAAATTACAGTGAATGCATGAGGGGAAAAAATGTTGTCATTTAGAGTTTCTCTTGTTCTGTTGTTTGTAAGGTGGGTACATGTAATAAGTGAAATGATTACAACACAGTTAAATTACAGACATGCCCAGTTTGCTCTCTGCAGAGCCCTGAATGTCACTTGAGACACAGTGCAGTTTATACAGCAATTACACCACTCAAATTCCAAGCAGATCTGCAGAACCTCCCATGAAATTAGATGTTGCTACCCATTACAGCATTTTCCTTTGTATTTATGCCATGATTCTCAGATAATCTAGGTTTTGCTAGATACAGAAATTGTTTCATTGAAAAAAGACTTAAACCAGGAAACAATGTCTGTTCAGACTTTAAATGAAGATTTCCATGGTTACTGTGAGAATCAAAGAATGGGAGTCAACTTTAAAAGTCTACATTTATACAGGACCATCTTCTCTCACTTTTCCAGGGCCACTTCAAAGCCTTTCAGCTATACAACAATTTTTCGTCTAAGAAGAGTGGAAGGGGACACTTTTATCACAACCTTGAGAAAAATTGATACTCCTATCTTCAGCAAAAGCGAGCGTGGTCCTCCCTCTGGATTACCAAAGGCAACCAGAGGATCCTCAACTAATGCCCCTTCCTGGGCAATGAGCTGCAGACAGACAGAACTTGCACAGATTGCCTGACCCAGGTGCCACCAGTGACAATGGTGTCAGCAGATGGAGCCAAAGATTATCCCTGGACCTGGCTTTCTGTTCAAGCCTTGCAGAGATTACTGCACTGGCCTCTCCTTTGTGACAAACTCCTCTGTTGTCACCCTAGGCAGCCTTTTGACCCAGCACCGCTCCCAAAACCCTCTTTCATATATTCCTCTTATTTTCCTGGAAGTCTGTTCAAGAATGATTCTGCACCAATCCAGCATGTCTAAAAAAAACCTGAAAGCATTACCACTTGTCCTATTTAGTCCCATGAAATTGAATTATTCATCCTCTTTTGCTGGAAATGCAAATGTAATAGCAGACTTCCTAAATAAACAGCTTCATCACTATAACAACCATCAGGTTTTTTATTACTTCTGGCCATTTCCACAGCAAATCAAGAGCATCAAAGTGGCATGGGTAGTTGTAATTTTTTTCTCCAGACAAGTTAGATCTTTGCAAGTTAGTTTTTAATTTCATCTGGGGAAAGGCTACAAGAAATTCCAAAATAGGAAGGGAAGATCATGATGAGATTATTTTGGGAATGTCTAGAACAAATTCTTGATTTTCTTCATCCCATTATTCTATACAGACCCTGGAACTGGAAGAAAGAATCTGGCATACATAAAAGGTTGGGTCAGATGATCTTTTGAGGTTCCTTCTCAGAACTCTGTTCTGAGTTAAAATTTTTGGACCTGAGAACAGGGCTAATGACTTAAACACTTGAAATAGAAAATGGCTGGGTGAAATCTAGAGGAATAATTGCAACTAATCACAACTTAGATATTAGTAGTTAATTCTTAAAAAGGAAGACAGATATAAGAAAGGTGGAGATAATCTCTGATAAGTGCACAAGTGTCTGACAGCTCACACCAAACGCTTGTTCTCGAATTTGAAATTGCCATCAGAGTACAAAAGTAACCATTAGTGAGCTAATATAGAGTGACCTTCATATCACCTTTACACAAAAATCATCTGCTTCTGTGATGTTAATGGGTCTTCTCATGTGAGAGCTGTAATTGTTCCAGTCCTCCCTGGCAGGCCTCTTGCGGTTCACAACCTTGAGTGGCTGTGCAAAATCAGAAAGACAGAAATAAGCACTAATTGGTGGCAGAACCAGGAAAATGTCCTAAACCCTAGCAACCATTGTATGAATGATACAGTTCAGGATATTAGAATAGAGGTTTTGAAATTGCAAGAAATAATAAGTAGGAAATGGAAAATTGAAAAATTTATTCTGGGTACAAACAACTGCAGCCGCTTCACCGGCAATGAGACAGCTTTACTCACCACTGCTTGGTACTTGCTGTGATTGTCTGTACTTCTTAGCTCTGAAGATTTATCATGCTCTTCTCCAATTTCTTCACTTGACAGGAATTCACTCAATTTCTGCACACTGAAAGGGAAAAAGTCCACAGTCACACCTCAACCTTGGAAGTAAAACTTTTGTTCACTGCAATGTTTATTACAGAGCAACCCTTCTGGTATTTCAGCTGCTGTCTGCTGCACAGTTTGTTTACTTTGTTTTGTTACAGGTGTATAAAAATGTTCAATGGGAAGTTAGTGCAAGCAAAATTTCAAAACCTGTCCTGTAGCCTATTAAAAGTGGTATTTTAACAGTTTGTGCAGATGTTCCTCAAGTCCTGTCTCTTCCAACACCACCATAGAGATATCACACAAAAGATTTTTCAGGCATTTGGTGGAACACAGAAGGGCTACAACAGTGGCTTGTTTTGAAGTCACTCACCCAAGTAGAATTAATGTCATTTATGCTGATCAAGTGTGGCCCAATCAGTCCTACTGAACAGTCTTGTGAAAGCTGTACACCTTGAGCCAAATTCACCCAGCTATGGTGAAATATGATGTGCATAAGGTAACTAGATAAAGGAATATACCTTAACAGAATGGCATTCAACAAATGAGATATAAAAGGAATCCTGACAACCAGCAATAAAGAAGAAGGCATAAAATTTTCACTAGCTGCTTCAAGATTTAATTACCTAAGAGATAATGTGCCTTTATTAAGACATTTAACAGATCAGGGCATCAATTTTATCTCTGTACCTGACTTTATAAAATGTATGCCTAATCTACTCATAGGGACAGCAAATGAAATTTGTGAAAGAATTGGATTGAATCATGAACCCAACATCAAAGGAGCTCAATTAGCTGGAAATAAGTTAACTATCAGTCTTCAAAATGATAAAGTGCCAGAAGGCCTAAAAATAAATTTATGGACAAGAGCTGAAAAAATTGATTTCAATCTTCAGCCTTAGGGTGACTGGCAAGAAAGGAAAACCAATGCCACTGAAGCATTGTGATACGTGGTGATCTGTTAGGATGCCAATCTTATAAAATAAGAATAAACCTGCCAAGATTTATTTTGCATTTCACTAGCAGGGGTTTCTTCTTTAGAACGAGACTTAAGTTTCTCCTAAAAAGTTTATGAGACCCTCCCACTGATGCCAAAATATTGTTGGATCCAGACATTATAGCAGTGCTTGGGGCAGACTCCCTGCACAGATAACACTTGTCCTGCAAGCAGAGATCAAAGTCACCCGGGCACTCCCTAGGAAAGAACTGGCTCTAGAGTTTTACTGTCAACCTGCCTGATTGCTAATGACAGCTGAGGACTGAGATCAGTGGATCTCTTAGTGGATTCAGTGGAGGGAATTTAGCTAGAGTAGGTACTACAACCTAAGCAACAAAAAGGGGAAGAATAACTATTTGGGATGGGATAAGAGGAATAATAATTAAGATGGGATCAATTTTTGATCAGAATTCCTTAATGGGAAGGTCTTTTATCTCAAAGGAAGTGATTAGAAGCTCCATTGCTAGAGATATTAATATCTATTTGGACAAAGCTCAGGAAAATAGGGCTAGGAATCTTACCCTTGTTGTTCAGTGAACCAAACACTTAAAAGAATGCTTCAAATGTCTTTAAACTGAATGATGGTTTAGATGCTGCCTATATGGATTTGATATGCAGCTGCACCTATATTCTCTGCAAGAAAATTACACTGATATTTGAGAATTTGCCCTAAAGATAAAAGGAGCAGACAGAGAAGTCCCCCATGTATCTGCTCCAGGGTCTAGAGGGTTAGAAAGAGAAGACAGCAAACATTCTCAGACCATGCATATCCAAACAAGAGTATGTCTATTAAACCATCCAACAATTTGATTTTATTCCCTGATTGTGTATCCAGGTGTCTGTATGCGCTGCAAACCCCAGCCCAATGCTCTACATAATTCTGGAATTACTGCTCCTGAGGCAGTTACTGAAGAAACACAGTAGAGCTGTGAGAAATTCTTGTGTTAGAGTCAACAGCTCTTATTTCAGGATGCCAGACTGTTCTAAACTCTTAAAGAAGAGTAAAAGGACATTCTCTGCAGACCTCTTGCTGACGGCACAATTCCAATATCTCCACAGGGGAACTTCTTTTTAAGCCACAGAAAGGACATATTGATTAAAACATGATTATTTACACAGCTGACTGGAAAGATGGTTTGATATTAAACCCGGTAAGAGACATAATGCCACTCTTGCTGCTTAACCTTTGCTGATTGGAAATGGTACACTGCACCCTTTGTCTTTGAAGACTCACATTGAAGAAATACACCAATTGGCTCCTCTGTTTTAATTTTCAGTGGCAGAAACACTCCCTATATTAAAAACAAAAACACCCAAACAACAAAAACAAAAACCAAAACCAAAGCACCACTATACAAAGAGGTATCAGAATTTGTCACCTTCCTAAAGGCTTTGAACAGTTGCCCCTCTCAGAAGTAGACATTCAAGCCCATAACTTGGAAAATTTTCAGGGGTCCTGCATGGAACGGAAGTTTTAAATCTGTTAATGACAATCCATGGGGATGCTTTGCAATTGGGCATATGTGTAATCATTCAAGACACTGACAAGGTTATTGATCGACATCATTGTCCCTGGTAGCATCAAGCACCAAAGACTGCAGCCAATACTCAGAGCAGGGTTTGTGAAGTGCCTGAGAAGCAAAGCCAGTAACACTCTCTTACTATCCTTTACATGCTGGTTTCACTGCTGGATCATCTTCTGCTCCACTGAGTCCCTTGCTTTCACTCCAGGGGAAGCTGTCTTTGCACACTTGCTAAAGCCAGTTAGACTATCTCAGCCGAAAAAAGTTGAAATACAAGTTTGCCAAGATAGGTCACCTTTACCTGACCAGCTAGTTTCATCAGGAAGGTGTAACAGTAGGACAGAGTTGCAGCAAGCAAACAATATCTTTTCTCAATTGGTGCAAACTCAACTGTCTGCTTTTTAACATTTACTAAACTATTTAAGCAGGCACATTTTTGCATGGCTTGAAAATATCTGGCATGTGCTTCCAAAATATTCCTCTGAAGGGTGAGGTACTCCAGACAGCGGCACCACCAGCACCATGGAAAAATGCACTCTGGAACACTACCTGGGTGATACAGACAGCCAGGAAGGGAAGGGTGATGTCAGCTTTGATACAGTTTGATTCCTGCCACAAATGGCAGGGCAACAGCCTGCCAACAAGAAGATATCTCCAGAATAACCCGTGAAGAACTCCCAGCTAGTAACAATTAATACTTGGCTGACACTAATCACTCTCAAATTGTTCCTGTGGCATTAACAAGAACAATTCATTTGCAAAGAAATCCTTAGACAAGCCAAAATAAATGCCTGTTGGTAATAGGCAGTGCCAGTGTGGGCTCCCAGGCACTTTGCTGGCTGCAATCTTTGCACGACAATTTGCCATGGCTCTAGGGACTACCACAGTGACTGCAAAACATTTCCTGCCAGCTGCTGATGCTCTCAGATTTCACACTACTTAGAAGAGAGGACAAAGCTGTGACTTTGCACTATCAGGGAATTTTCAAACACTGAAGGCAATCTCAGCCTCACACTGCAGTCTCCCTTCCATCTCCAAAGCAACACAAAGGCAATTAAGCAAGAGCTGGTGTCCAGTATCTGTCCCATAGTTTAAATAAGCTTGGCAGATAGCTTCATTGGAGGTCATAAAGTTGTCCTAATAAAGAAGGAAGCCCAAACTCTGCTTCCCCTATCAGTCAGGTAGAGTTACACCACATAAGAAAAAGCAATAGGAGGTTTTTACACTAATCTGCTGATACTCAAAACCTCCAGTGAAACTGCAATTCTACTGGTTCTTATTTGGTTAGCTTTTGAACACTCAAATTAACATGCTCATCAGAAAGTAAAAATTCATCAAGGCTGGATTAGACATCTAGTCATTAACTTACTGTGACTCTTAGAAGTGATTTTTAAGGTTTTTTGTTTGCTTGTTTCAGTCTAATTCTGCCCCAACAGGCAGCAGCTGAAAAACAAGAGATACATGCTGAAACACATGTCCTTCTGTGATTACCTTTTACCTTTCTAGATGCTTGATGGAAGGGAAAAAAATGTTGGGAAGCAGTTAACAAGAACAGATAAATAATCACCATGATTATTTCTAAACCTGAAATCGTAAAATGAGCAATGGACACATTCTCAGAAACTGGGTAGGTGGTAGCAAAGATATTAATTTCACAGTTCTCACCTTACTAATGCTTTGACAGTGGATCTAACCACACTTGAGAGCAGGAACAGTGGAGAGACAAGGATATGAAACAGGGAGAGGGAGGCAAATGCCACTGATGGGGAGAAGTCAGCCTTTCTCGTCAGATGAGCATGGACCACAAATGTCTATAAAGAGACAAACATCACCATCAGTGCTTTGCCATAAAGAAAGAAAAAGACTTCATATTTCACAAACATTTCATTTACAGAATCTTAATTCATACTCTCTTAACAGTTTCGGGGAGTGCAGCATGCTCTGGGCTGCTTCTCGTCCCAGAAGGCAAGCGGGCTTTTTCCATACTCTCCGAGAGGAACTGCAAATGTGTATCAGGTTTGCATCCTGTTCTTCTCCTTTCTCAATTCCACATCACTTATACTTGAAAATGCAGTCATAATTAACACTATTTAGAAAAGTCCATACTTACTATAAGTACAGCTGCAATTGGTATTGCTGCATTCATAAAGACTGTGAAGGGAAACACATAGGAACATTTAGAAAAAATTTTCATTCAGACATGCTAAATGCTAAAATATTACTAGCAATGCTTTACAATGTTGTTTTCTACACTCTTATCCTGCATGTCTGTCCCCTCTATCACAACCTGAGGATATTATTTAATCCTCACCTTCTCATTTTGACCTTCAATCAACTTTATTTCATATAAGTAAACTACACAAAGAACATAGACTCTAGAGCTAAAATAGATTATAAGTACAGTTGTAACAGAAAAAGGCTAGACATTTCTTTTGTGTTTAAACTGTGCCTGTCCTTTTCTTCTCTCAGATATAGCAATGTTCAAACAGTAAAAACTCTCCCCAGTTACTTCATCTGAAATGTCATTGTTCGACTCCTCTGGTTGACTGTTTGACCATTTTTTCTCAGCATAGACCCCTGAAGGACTCTATATAGTGTCAGATATTTCACTTGCCTACATTTAGATGACCTTTAATGAATCCTTGAACACATTCATAAATTCTGTACTCATATAAAATAGCTGAGTTATTGCATGTAGCTCTAATTCCTTGTCAGAGAAGAGAATTTGAAAAGATGTTAGTGTGTGCAATGGCAAAATAAAAGCTTAGGTTTTGAAAGACTAGTATGTATTAAAGTCTAGAAATGCATAGTTTACGCCTCATCCCCAGGAAAAAATAAAAACAAACAAAAAAACCCCAACAAAACAAAACAAAAAACCAAAACCCCAACAACAAAAAACATCCCATATTTTTCTGAGAAAAATATTCTTTCTGCGTTGGAACACAAAACAGCTCTCGATGTCTCTTTAATGGTTCTACTTCCTGACCAGTTTTCACACTTTATATCAACTCAAGGTAGTTACAGCACAGAAACTGTAAAGAAGGGAAGCTTGCTGCCTGCAACTCTGTCCTTCTGAAGGCCATTAAATCCTTCCCTTTGCAATGTGCCTTTGAGACTGCTGCACTACACAGGTTTGCTTTTAGGGGTGAATCTGGTGAGAGAAACTAGCAAAGCTGATCAGCTTCTCAGAGATGGATCCTGCTCTACTCCTGTTCACAGTACAAGATCATACCTGTCAAATAGGAAGCTGGACGGAATAAATATCTCGCCGGCTGCAGTTAAGACATCTAATCTACTTGGTGGCTCCCAAGAAGCTGATCTGAATTTTATTATTATGTCCAGAATAATAAAATGTTTTCTAAAAAAACTATTTTGTAGCTAAGACTTTATGTTTAATTAGTTTTAGTCAAAAGGACTTTGTTAGTTGAAAAGGTGGACTAAAAACTGGGAAAAATGTTCAGTTGGTCTGGATATTTTAGTAACCACTGTTATTTTCCTCTGAGAAAGCCTGGAGTTATTTTTCTTCTGCCAGATTAGGCAAAAAAAATCATAGAAGTAGGAAAACCACTCCTTTCTTTCTCTGTCTTTCCTGAGTTTTAATGCATACTAAATCCTGTAAAGATGTCACTCAACTTTGATTCTGGTGGGGGCATTTCATTAAAATACAGGAAGAGATAATTTCTGTAATAGCTCTTTTAGTACACATGAATGATTCCATATACATATAGTCTGGATCCTGGCACAGGGGTGAGACACACGAGATCCAATTTCCATGTGGTCTTGAAATGAGCTTTTCTTGTAGTCTAGCCAACACTGCCCTGAAACTTGTAGGTATATTTTCTGTAGTCCAATGCAAATCTATTCCTTATAAATAAAATAGCTCCAACTACATTCTTTATTTCTGTTAGCAGCTATGTGCACTTAGAAAAGAATTCCAGAGTCTATTCCACACTGTTAAAAGAACTATATATAAAAATCTCTTTTCTGCTTTCTTAGTGTTCTAGTATCTGTCTGCCTTCTTCTAGATCACAAATAGATCCAGTAGTGGTCCTCTACTGCGTTTTATTTATTTTTTCTAAAGAAATTAAATCATGTGTTCACTACAATATTAGCTAATATGTTTTGGGCTGATTATGCCTCTCATTCTAATTATATTTAAGGTAAGAGAAAAGAGAAAATTCTCCTGTATTTATATTCCCCTTTTAGTCTGCAAAAGTGCAAGTTTGCAGAGATAAGTGTAATTTCTGCTAGAGTCTGAAGGTGTAAAGGAACTCATAGGCCGAAACAATAAGATCCTTTTCAAGACAAAATTATAAGCACCATCAACATAAAGCTGCACTTCTTTACCCCAAGCTGAGAAATTACCTCCTGTGTCTTGCACAAACCTAAATATCCCACATAATACAAAATAAGAATGCAATTGCAAACTTGGAATGTTTCAAAGAAGCATCAGTAAATATTTAAAGTTTTTCTAGTAACACAAATTCTTATGTCTTTGTTTTACAGCATAATCAGTACCCCTGGGATGAATACACTTTTTCCTAGCTGTTGCAAATGGATCTGTGAGGATTTAAAATCCAATAAGCCTTCACAGCCCTGCAGCTGAACCCTTGGCCCTGACTATAAACAGATTTTAATGCCACATGAAACACTGCAGACAAAGGGAACCCATGTTGATCCGGGTGTAAGACAGAGCTTCTGGACTCAAAGTCTGCAGGAAAATTCTGTTTTATGTTAAAGCAGAAACTCCTCTCCAAGCCCACAATGCTTAGGATCGCCAGAGAGAAAATCTGGTCTCAGAAGAGAATAAATACGTCAATTTAATGTCAGTTAAATTCAGTGGGATCATGATCTTTCCCCCTTAGAGTATGCTACCTATGTGATCATAAGAACTAGGCTTCCTTACTATACCAGGAGATATTTGTACAGGTACCTAGTAGCACTCAAAAACTTCTTGCTAAAATTTTCCATTTCATTAATGTCTCACAGATTATATATTCTTCAGTGGGACTTTACTAATTATTTCTAAAATATTACAGTAGCAATTATATAGGTATTGCATAAAATCTCCTCAAATACAGAGTTCAATTTTCTGTAGGGCTTTTCAAAAGCACAATAAAGTCTTAAAGCAGCTTGAAAAGTAACAGCAGAGGAAAGAATCTGGATATAGAATGATGAAATTGCCAGGATGCTCACATTTATCTTTCCAGGATATAGAAATGGTTTTAAGAATCACTTCTTTTAACAAGAAATCCAAGTTTTTAGTAAGAACATGTAAGTACTGTCTGTTGGAGCTTCAGCGCAAAGATAATGCCTGTCACATATAATTTATATGCTCTGAATTGTGCAAAATGCAGAAAAAACCCTCAACAAATAAATTTCAACATCAGTTTCCTCTTGAATGCCATGCTCTAGAAGAGAATATTGCTGGCTAAATATAGTCTGTGATACATTTGTCCCTTGAAAGCTTTTGTCCAGAAAAAGCCAATTCTTTGAAGCACTCATTTTCTCTTTTAGGCATATTTCTCATACAAGCAAAGTTCTACTGAATTAAATGGAGGATCTGACTAGATGGAAAGTGAGGAGTACACATCAAAGCCTAAAGCAACTGAAAAAACCTCAACAGAGAAATGGTAAACTCATTAGTAGCTAATAATTCAGTAGCACTTAGCTGAGCAGTGGATTAAAACGAAGGAACAGACTTACTGGATATGGAGGTATAAAGGGCAAAGGACTTGAGGCTAGTCATTTCTTTTTGTCTGGTTTCCTCCACACTGCTGTGAAATATGTGTTCCCAAGCATAGAGTTTAAGGAGCTTAATGCCCCGAAGCATCTCATTTGTCTTCTTCAGTCTCTCGTTGGAGTACTCCTGTAACATTTACACAAGCATTTACCTGGAGTACAATAAAAACACCAGTTCCCGAAGCATAAAGGATGGCAAAAATTATAAACAGCCCCCTTGCACAGTGCAGACACTTCTATCACGAACAGCACTGCTCTCATCTGCAGGAATTTCTAGGTGACACTGACACTATGACTGGATGCTGCAACAATGAAGGAACGCTGTCCACATTTCTGGAAGAGTACATACTGTTGATGGGAAGAAATTCCTCTACACACAGGAAGATGCCCAAATAACTCCCATTACTACCCATGATCTGTGGTGGAAGAGATTTCAGTAAGCTCTGGCTCCATTACAAGTTGCTGTGGCTTCCTTGGCAGTGCAACAGTTACTGAAAGGGGGAATAAGGTTCAGAGCAGCTGGGCATGGGAATGCCAATGGAGCAAGGTAACTTTTTCAGCAGTGATGCAGGTGATTCAAGTTGTAGACAATCCAAGTGAGGGATCAAGGAACAGCTTGTGTCTTAGCAGACCTCTAAGCTCCCCAGTTGAGGCACATACTGCGGGATTTAGGACTACATGGAGTTTGTTTAAATAAATCAGTTTGATAGATTTCCACATCTAGGGTCCAAGTGTGGATGCAACATTCCTACTTCCTTTCCCCTTGGACAGTTTGCCCTGCACAACTCACTTATCTGTGCACTGCCCAAAGCTACTCCAGTCAATGACTACTGATCATCTATATTTGTAAGTTAGAAGGTTTTTAAGTTTTTTTGCTCTTAGGGAACCATACTTGCTGAAAAATATAAACCCCCAAAAATATGTATTTATTACTTACACTTACAATCTCATTTTCTTGAACATTATGAAATGTTTGAGAAGCAATTCTGAATCAACATCCATGGTTAGCTTTGTAATTCCAAGCATGGACTAATGCATAATTACCAAATGTGATATTTATATCATGAATCAGTTTGAAGACACTTACCAACGTGCTTCGCTGGGCCTGTGAGAGTTTTGTTGCTACAAAGTACTGAACAGGTGCAAGGACTATGATTACTGCTGCTCCAATTAAGGCACTGATTCCAAGAAGGTAGTAGAGCAGAAGAACTCCTACAATTATCTGTTGGGATAAAAGAAGGTGAGGGAAAGATCTTGGCTTTGCTTGGAGTATGCACCACAAAGACCAATTTCAGGGTAAGGGATAATGTTCAACCAACAGCAGCTGCAGTTACAGCCACTCCAAATGTCACAAGTTCAGCATTGATCACAGCCAATGTGATTAGTCAGGGCTTCTCTCAGAGACCCAGACACCCACCCAGTGCTCCTCCCCAGCCTGGGCATTCTCTATATTTCTGTTCTTGTATTTCTCTTTACAGATCAAGATTTTTACTCCCAACTGCTTCATCATGGGCAGATTCTGTGGGCACTCAAAATACAGGAAAGCATTGTACAGTGAGAAGCCACGGCAGAACACTGACTCCCTGCTTTCCCTCACTATTGGTTGATTGTCAAGGACATTATGGGACCACCTGGCTCTAAAAGAGACCATCAGCTTCTCCTACAGACAAGGAGAAAGCTGTCCCAGTTGGATCCTGAGGGAGTTGCTAGCTCACAGCTGCTTTTCCAACGCCCATCCTAGCTACTGGGGGTCAGTCTTTGCAATAAAAATCCCATGTTTCCAATCGGTTAAAAATTTTCCCATTTTCATCTTCTTTATAATGTGATAATACAGGAAAACTTTTGAAATACTTTCAGCATGTATGAAAAAATAAAGAAGAATTGTATTTGAAAAGAGCTGAAATCTTATGGAACATAATTCTGTATCAGGTCACAAAGTATGGAGTCAAGAATAAAGAGTACACAGATAACATCTGCGCTCTGGGGGACAGTATCTGGCAGATGGGAAGACTCTCATTAATATTCCTGAGAAGGCAAAAATAATATTTCTTTTAAAAGCCTGTGTAATGAAACACTGCTTTTCTTTCATCAAAATCCCAAAGCTCTTCTCTGCCAGAGATATATATCCAGAGCGAAAAGTTCACCAATAGATCTCATTATTTTGTCTTGATTATTTATTGAGGATGGCAAATACTTTCAGCCAGAAACTGCATTGTGGGCAGTTTTGAAAGAGACAAATGTCCTTTCATTACAAGTGTAAGCTATCCCTACCAATGAGCCAGAGATATGAGAATACAGGATTTTTTAATAAACACAATGAAATCAAAAAAGAGTGTTTATAAAATGGAGGCATGGGGGGAGGGCCTTTATAAGACCTCATTTTGCTCCCAGGATTTGAGCTGAAACTACTGAGGGCATCTTTCAACTGATTGGCATCCCTGGGCCTCTTTTCATGGATTTCAATAACATTCAAACAGTAACTTAAGGCAATGATAAAGCTCCCATTGACTCCAGTCAGAGCAAAGATGGGGCTCAAATTATCTGTCTGTATAGAAAACCTAATTTGTCATGAACAGCTATTACAAAATCTATGGCAGAGGCTGACATGTTGATTGCTAGATTAAGAGCTATAAAACAATTAAAAAACCTGTTTTAAATAATAATGGAGTTTGTGCAATGTAGCATTAGCCATCTTTCAAGCAGCCAGTAATTGTTTTCACTGCCTTATAAAACAAGGTATTGTATAGGTACGAATGAATGCAATGGAAAAACATTTCGAACAAGCCTTTGTGACCAGCTTGACTCACTGATTTTGGCAAGGAGTGCATCACCCACAAAACAGGAGCACGCTCCAGCACTGATCATTCTCATCTGGTAAGGAGCATCATGGGGGGCGGGGGGGGGGTGGGTGTGGAATTTTATATGCAAGTAATTGTATTTTCTGCAGACTGTCAGGAAGTCTTTATGAATCTGTGACTTCTGGCCCATTAGAGCAAAATGTTGTTACAGAATATGCAGTGGAATTGGATTAATTCTCAGTTGCACTAAAGCACTCTCTACACTGAGCTGCCAGAGAAGTCTTAGAAAATAAGTGTACGTGAAATTGGTAGTTTGTACATAGTTTGTCTATAATAATTGATACCCTAAACATTATCATTAAGGGGGGTGAACTCTTCTTAATGCTTCATAGCTCTTCAGCAATATCATTTTAGCAGTCTACAATCACTGACTTATTACTGTGCTTCCAATAAAAGGAACAAAAGTACCCTGATATCCAAATTATTACCAACAAACTGCCAATATGTAACCATATTTAATATGATATTTCCTTTTAATTTATTTTCATTATAATTATCCTCTTTTCCAGTTAGACATCAATATTAGGACATATTCCTTGATAATTTCCCTGCCCTTCCCCCCCAGTTTAAAATAATCTGGTTCCCATTTTTCCTCCCCTACCCATAATTTCAGGGAAACCATGCCAAAAAATAAGTCAAGTTGCTTTCTGAAAAATTCCAGATGATAACTTCTATATCCATCACCCTCCTTTAATTCTAGAAAGCAAAATATTTTAAACTGCCATATAAGCTCCTCCACAGTAGATCAGAAAAACTAGTCCATACCTCTTGTGCAGGAGTAACTGCATTGGAAGAGAAAAACACCTTTATACTGTGTGAATGCAGCCACACTGTGACCTAAATATGGCTGCAATGACCTTAAATCTTAATATTTTAACAGGTATGGTTTTGTACATCTCACACATGTAGAAAGCACAGTTAAAAGAAACATCAGTTAGTAAACTGCTGATTGTTTACACCCTATTATGCTCACTATCCTGATTTGATGCTTTGTGCAAGTCTCGTGGAACTAGTAAGAATTTTATCAGAGATTCAGACAGCTTACTTCTTCCTCCATGTCTTACTGCAGTCTCAGCAGCAATCCACCCCCACAACCAGAGATACTAAAAAATCTGTGGTAACACAGCAGCTTTGAAACACGTGGCAAAAATGTGAAGATGCAGAGTATTTCAGGAGGACACTTACTGTTTTTTCAGAGAATGAATACTCCCCAAGACTGAGACTACACAAGAAGATACAAGATGAATTCAAGGACTCACTATAACTGACAATAAAAGACTTGCACTGCCCTCCTCCCCACATATTTTCCTCAGTGAGGGGAAAAAAAACTCAGTGTAAATAGCTAAATTAGGGTGGTTTGGGTTTTTTTGTTTTGTTTTGTTTTTCCCAGGTTAGGAAGTTAATTTGGTTTATCACATAAAATCAGGTCTTCAAATCATCTGATTAAGAGGAATTGCTCATCTGATCTCTAGCAGCTTGACAAAAACATCTTGTATTCAACAGGAATAATTACAAAATCCACCCCATTTTAGTAAATATCTTTATTGTCAGAAAAAATCCTTATGGCCAGCAGTTTAACACTTCACTCTTTAAAAAACATTCATACAGTTTATCCAGTTATCTGAATGGCTGGCTTTTCTTCCTCATTCCCAGCTTTTCAATATCATTCTCTTATATGCTTAATATTTTACAGAGGAAAATCACAAGTATAACATGCTGATGGACAAAAACTCCTAAGCAACACCCCTAAAGCCACATTATAAACTGCCTGGAAATATGATCTGCCAGTTGCAGTCTATACACATTTAATTTCTGGATAAGGGCAAGCAACCCAAAATGCAAAGCTGTTGGGTAGATTACTTGCATGTTTCTGACTTACACAACAGGGACATCAGCCTCTGTGTGGCGCTGGAACCAGACTGTCTTTGTGACATGAACATAATGAAGTTTTAATCGTGTTTTTGAAACTAAATTATATGTCTAGAAATGCCAAAATCACCAATAAGTGAATTTAAACTTGACTGTCTCTTCTGTTTGTATTTACTGCTAGCACTGAAGCACACCCCCAAAAAATGCACCAAGCAGCTGGAAGAAAGAAGGAAAACTTGCAGGGTACTGAGTATCAGATGAAACTTCATGCTTTACTTCCAGCTTTTTCAGAAAATTCTTAAATAGAAGTATAGGGTGATCCAAGTGGGAAAGGAGACTGAAGGAAGCAGACTGGTATTTATATACAGGAGGCCAAAGACACCAGAGGATAAAGCAGGAAAACCATTTTGCGTAACAAATATGTTATAACAACAACAAAACAAACCCCCAAAACAACAACAAACTGTGGTGTTTCTCATCCAAAAAGCAGCAGTAGTCTCAAGGAATGTCCAAAGGATCATCCCTAAATAATCATATTTATGCTACTTCTTTTTCTTCTGCTAGGATTCAGAAGACAGATTGCAGTATCTTCCAGTTAACTTCCCTGATGTAATAAATGAATGCACTGCAATCTGCTGCACCCTATAAATTCTTGTTACAAATGCAAAGCTTTTTTGGCAGCAGCCAAGATCCTAATACAATCATAAGTACCTAAAGTCCAGTCACAGATGTGGAATTTATTACGGGCAATGTTTCTAGATGTCAAAATTTTCTTGCTTGAAATTTTATTTCAAGTTATTCTTTAACTTCTTTAATATCCCACTTTCATAAAACTCACATGCAACAAACCACTGCAGACTGACGTGCATTAAGAGCAAAAGCACATTAAATCACCTTACCTGCACTGGCATAGCCCAAAGGTTAGGGCAGAGAAAGAAGAACCACATCAACTGATTTGTGTCTATAGCAACCAGGTTACAGATCTGGCCTGCTGTCATCTCCCCCATGGACATGTTAGAAGTTGAAAGCTGCATGATTTTATTGTATATTTTTGTCTGGAAGAGAGATCAGAAGGTACTAGGATATAGAAATAAAATGAGGCTTCTAGCTCCATCTAAACCCCAGTCCCACCATGTTGAGGGAAAATAATATTTCCAGTAACTTGAGTGAAGAGAATAAATTCGGCCTTTTACATTATTTTGTAAAATTTAAAGCTACTATTCTTCTTCAGTGCTGTTACCTGCATTGTGGCTGTCTAAGTACTCCCTTTTTGCATCCCTGTGCAGCAATAAGAGAATGAAACCTTTACTGCCCAAAAATGCCCAAGAACCACATCAGCAGCTATAATTTATACCTTCAGCATCTCCACAGAGTGGCCCTTCCTGTAACTAAGACATTATTACATTCAATATACAATCCTCAGTGTATTATAACCCTTGTTATTTTTCTCTGGCAATTGATTCAGGTCCCATCCAACCTCAGAACAATGCTCCTGGCTGAGAACACAGCTACATTTTGCTTAGAAAACTCAGTTCCATTACAAAGTTTAATTCACAGCCAGTCAATGTCACAGGTACAAGTCTCTACTGAATTAAGCAGTTGCCTCAGTGCAGAATCAGGCACCAGGTATAAAAATAACAGTAGAGAATAATGAAAGCATACTTTTACCAGCTAGTTTGGTAAAAATCAAATAGGACACACTGAACAGTGGCAGATTTACACAGGACAGGAAGACAGAAAAGATTTAAAGAAAAAAAATATAGAAAAAAAGTATAAAAATACTGGCACAGAGACTGTCATTAACACTGATCTGCTGCTTAAAGTGTTGACTAAAAAATTTCCAATTTGAATAGCCAACTGACATTATCTGGACCTCTAATATCCAGAACAGCATATACAAAGCTTTTCTTGAACAGAATTTATTTAGCATAATTTTCCAACTATTCTTCTATTGCACTTGTTTGGGTCCTTGTATTTTTCAGTCATTTGCAGCTCTTCCACTTGATATATGATTTTTTTTTTTTTTCATACTTTTTGGTCAAATTTTTTCTTCGTGTAGAATTTTTCTACTTCACTGTAGTCAGGCAAAACCAATGGATAGAATCCAGAAGCCCGTCAGCTGACAAGTGCTTCCAAGTGTAAGATCAAAAGGGAATTAAACAATTAGGCTGCTATTGAAAGCATCCATCCATCATGGAGACTCCCCACAGTATCCATGTGGCTCAGGGGATAAACAGTGTAACTTACAAGTTACACTAAGCCTAGCTTTCAGGCTGTCACAGGGTAGGTTTCAGTCAGTGCCTTTGGCAATGTCACACCATAATCTTACACCAAATTCTCTCGTTTCCAGGCACACAGCTTTGTATGCTACATCAAACGTGGTTCTGTAGTTGTCAGTTATTCAATGATTACAGACCTCATTTTTGCAATCTGACTTACGTTTAGTGATGGCAGACTCCACCATGCCAGGCAGACTTTGTGGCATGTCCCATGGAATAAAGCACTATTCCATGCATTGGGAATGCAACCCATCCTTCTGTCCAAAATATATTTACCATACATTCTAAATACATGTTTTTGCATAGGATGTGACGTTACCAAAAATGCCTTTGAGATAGGAGAGGTGCAGTTTACAGCAGAACTACTTCAAAAGTCACATTCAGCTTTACTGTCAGCAAATTTTTTATTGAGGGTAAGAAGAAATACAGCATTGGATAATAAAAATAAACATTTATATAAAACCATCTAAATAAGATGCAAAGGATACAAAACTCAGGGCTAACACAATTTCTAACAACAATGGTACATTCAATACATTTCAGGAGGGAAGCATTTCAGAATTTAACAACTATATAATTTATATTTACAACTACATTAGGTTAATTAATAATATATTGGGTACCTGTATTGCGCCTCTCAAGTTGATTCCTGTTTCAATTGCAACATAGTATGATGCTTGCAGAAACGTCCTTTGCAATAGAAGGGCAAAAAATAAGAGTACGGCCAAAACATAAGCATTGGACAGGAACTCTTGCGATGAAATAAAGAAAACACCAAGAATTTTAGTCTATAAAATAAAGAAAGTTAGAAATCAGGTGTAATGGCAATTTAACTTCCTACTTTGCATAATTAATGAGCAGAGATAATCACAGTTTATTACTTTGAAAGTGCTCACAACCTTGTCTGGAACCTCCCAGTTTATCACTTCAAAGAAACAAACTGTCTCATAACATGCCAACTCAGTAAGCTTCACTTAAATGCAAAATGAAGAATTTCTGATATCCTTCCAAAACTCTAGGACACTGAGTAGCTTCATATGGTTGTTTATTAAAAGATGTGAACCGCCCATCATCAGAAAGGAAGAGTTAACATCCTTTGGGAAAAATTACTCTCATTATTTTAACACCTTAAGTTACTGAACATTAAAAATGACCTTAGGAACTTGTAAAAAAAACAAAACTCCTGGAACCATGAAAATTATTTTGGCCTGCAGCATCCTGTTCACTTTTATTTATGGTCATTACCTTCTAGAAAGCTCATGAGAGCACCATAGTGCACTTTGAAGCATGTCTACAGCTTAATGGGAAAACAGTGCATTTATTTCAGATTATATTTAACAAGCTGACACCTGTGGTGCCACAAGTTGAGAGGTTGGCTCACCATAGGGAAGCCTTCTGTAACTAAAATGTCTCCATCCTCCCCTTTCTCCCCTTGGCTCTTTCAACCTTTGATAGCTGGACTGTGCTTCCATTAAAGGCACAATTAGCAAGAGGACTCTTTCTATTTCCTTTCAGAGAGATTCTTGCCATTTACACTCCTGTTGTATCCCTTGCTCAGCATGTTTTTCTTGCCTACATAATTTCTTTGCTGTTGAAGTTTTCACAACTGCTATAACACTTAATCAGCTATATTTCACAAACTCTCAGTGTCTGTACACTTTACTAGATCTGATCTGCACCTTGCAGTTAACTTTATAAAAACCCCATATGGTAAGTTCATACAGAGGCAAAACTTAGTTTTTAAAGCTGTTCTTTTGGGTGAGCCAGCTGGAAAAGGAACAAACTTCTCCATACTCTTATTTATGTCCAGGTTGCTCCAACCTGCATGCTTCTGTTGCTTACTGTGCACTAGCTGGGGAGCTAACTGAATCTCTTCCTGAGCCAATTCAAATCATTGAGATAAGAAAATCAGCCTGGAAAAAAAATAATACACCAAATGAACTTAAAAAAGCAACCAATCAGTGCCAGAGATCTAAAGAAAAGGAGAAAAGAGAAGCAGAGGTAACAATGAATGTAAAAGGAGGAAGATTTTAAAATCTTTATTAAATGCAAAACTCTGAACAATTACTGTATATGTCAGCAATTATAGTTCAGATAAAGGCACCTTTATCTGCTGTTTTACCTATTTGCACTCTAAGGGGATTTTAAAGCCCTAATTTATTACTTATCCCATAGCAATTCAAATAGGCTACAGCAGCATTTTATACTACAAATAGTCTATAATATACTAAAAATTAGTTTCTCTTCCAGCTTATGTACAGTATAACATGTTCAGGCTTTCAGTGCTGTCCTCCATCCACATCTGCCAGTCCTGCTAATATCTGTAGCTAATACCACTTTTTACCTTATGTAAAAGAATACTTTTTTGCCCCACAACTATTTGCCAAATCATGCTTATCTGGAAAGAAGTTAATTTCTGGTGCAGCACTGATTCCCAGCAAAACATTATATAATAGACGAGGAGGGAAAGTGAGATGAATATTCTCATTCTTTCTTCTAATATTCCCTTGAGAGAAATAAAGGACAACCATATATACATAAAGATCACACACTTGCTGATAGCATCAAGGTGTTTGCCAAGTCTCAGATGCATTATCAGGCCCTTATGGATTACTGAGCATAGCAGTGTTTAAGCTACAATAGCTGTCAACACACACATGTCAGCCTGTAGGAACACAGAAATACCTGAACACTTTCTGAACCTTATATGTGCCATATATAAGGCACAAAACGTTGTTTGAGAAGTAGATGGAAATAATTAGATGTTTTATTTTCAGAAATGGCTGTGGGAATATTCAGTGTCCCATCTTCCTGACAACTTCAGGGTAACACCAATTCTTAAAAGTTGCTCTAACCAGTAAAAGGCTGAACAGAAAGTGACTAATTAAATGTATAAAGACTGAAGATTCATACAATTTTAATGTCAATACTGGCCTTTTTGTTACACTGAGCCCTATGACTTCTAGAGCTTTTTAAATCATGAGTTTGCTGCATCTCTGAATGTGTTATGTCAGCAGCTACTCCTAATACTGGAACTGCTAATCCTAATGCTGCAACATGAAAGACAGTGCAAGCAAATTATAAAGGTTATCATTCTGTCAGTCTCTTCTTGGGTGTGAAATGATTAACATTCAGAGAAATCCGTGTCATAGGAATGTTTTGGGGTGGCTATAAATATTGATACTGGAGTTATAAATAAACATGAAGAGCATGACAGAATTTAAGATGCTGTCGTGCTCTGACTAACTACAGCACTAACTAGAGCAGTTGTTAATACTGCCTATGACATCCATGTGATCTGAGTTACAGCTCCATGGTGGGTTCCATCTGTCACAAAGGACCTGAGGAACAGAACAATTATAATATCTCTTTGCCTTCGGTTTCACAAAGAGAATTTCTGTTTGAAAGATACAGTTGACTCATTACAACACTTCAATCTAAACTATTTAAGATGTAGCTGGGTAAGAGATGGGGAAAAGACACCCTTCATTGCACACACAACTTACATTGCTTATTTGATTGTGTCCCATTGTGTGGCAACTCTTTCCATTGTGCCCTCAAACTCAGCAGCACATCAAGCACCAATACTGTTTCCTCCCCCACTTATCTTTACCTTCATATGACAGGATTTTAGAGAGTTTGTTTCTCACTCCTGTGAGGCTCACAGGGATAAACTATAAGGCAAGGTTTTCTTCTTTTGACTCATCAGAAGCAGGGATATAACATTCTGAGCAGAAGAACTGGTTTATTTCTTTCCAAAACAGACCAAGTTGGCTAGGTATGTGAACACACATGGGAGCCCTCCTGAACATCCCAGTCTGCTTCCAGACAGCTTGACTAGAAACTCTTCATTAGAAAGATATTTCATCTCATCCAGCAAAAGCAATTTTCAAACTTAAAGGTAGTTAGACCCTTACCAGAAAAAAACAATGTCAAAACATAAGGAAAAGCCTCTTGGAGACATTTTAGCAAAGCTAAATTATACCCTTAAGTGTCACTTGTGGATTACAACCATCAGTGAATAATGCTGTTAGGTGATCCCAAATTGGTGTCAATGACAACAGTGAGGTTACTGCTTAGTTTGTGAGTGAGGATAGGCTGGATGAAGCTCTGCTTATGACCGATCAGGACCAGACATGAACTTTTTCTTTTTCACGGAGAAGCACTAGCTGATGCTTTTATAGGAAAATTAAATAGGACAATCTGCAAATTATATCAAATCACAATTTCAGCTGAAAAACTCTTCCAAACAAATTACTGAAAAAGCAGAGCTCAAGAGCTTCCACAGTACTTTGCTGCAACATAATACTATAGTCTTAAGTTTCTCATTTCCTGTTTTAACTGGTTTCCACTGAACCTACTTGCTCTAATAAAGTTTCCAAATATTAGGATAAGGATTGCAAAATGGACAAAGTTAATTTTAGCCTGAGGCCTTTGTTAAATTTTCTGTACTGCAGCTGATGGACTTCAATATTTACATTGGACCTAATCCAAAGTGTACTTGAATGAATGGGTATATTTCCATTAGTGTCAACAGACTTTAGAAATAGTCTTATATCAGACACTAAGTGAGCTGCAGAAATAAACTGATCTATCTCATAGAAATCTAGCTTGAGTGACCTCATCTTCTAAAGAAAAGATGCTTCCTGAGTTACATTTTTACTTTTAGTTAATCAAGAAATATCTGCTTCTTCTTGGAGAACATTCATTTAAATAGCATCCTTTAAGAATGGGTTTCAGTTAATCTTTCAAAACTAACCTCCCCAAAGGCACTAGAGAGAATTCTTGGTCACAGTTAAATTACTTGGCATTTTCTGATGATGCCAAAAGTCTGCTTTAATCCTCTTAGATATTCCTCATTTTTGGAAATGAAAAGCCAAGCCTATTAAAAATACACTTTTCCTCTCTGAAAAGGACTCAGTCACATCCTTGATTCAATCTCTACTCAAGAGAGCACCTAAATTCCTCATGATATCGATGGGATTCTGGATATTCTTCACTGTTCTCTTGAATGAGGTTATTTTCTAGAATGTAAGGCTGACTAGATGCATGGCTCACATACTTTGCCCCCAAAAGAACCACAGAATGGGTCAGGTTGGTAGGAATGGATCACGGGAGGACATCTAGTCCAACCTCGCTGCTCAAGCAGGGTCATCCCAGAGCACATTGCAAAGAATTGCATCCCAGCTGGTCTTTAGTATTTCCAGTGAGGGAAACTCTACAACCCCTCTGGGCAACTTCTTCCAGTGCTCGGTCACCTACACTTTCAAGAAGTTTTTCCTCATATTCACGTGGAACTTCTGTGTATCAGTTTCCGCCCATTGCCTCTTGACCTATTGCTTGCCAGCACCAAGCAGAGCCTGGTCCATCCTCTTGAGACCCTCCCTTTGGATATTTGTATAAATAAATCAGCCTTGCAAGAGATGCCCCAGTCCCTTAATCACCTTCATTGCCCTGCAGTGGACGAACTCCATCACAGCATAAAAAAGGATACCAGGCAGTACATTCACACTGGCGCTTCCAGCATTCACACAGTGCAGAGTCACTTTCCTTACTGAGGACAAACAATACACAGTCACAGCATCACTTTTTCGACTCCTCTCTTTTGACGACATTTTGACAGTACCTGTGGGCGGATGGTGTTATTTCCTTTTCCAACATTGTGAACAATCCCAGAGATGCAGAGCGGCCCGGCAAATCCAAGCAAGTCAGCCAGAATACGGAATGTGCTGCTGAGAAGTAAGGGTCTTCCAAAAGCACAGCACAGAGCACGCCAAATGGATCTGGATCCTTGGGGAGATGACGATCTTTTGTTCTGGTCAGAATTAAATTTAAATTAGTAAGAATTATGTTATACATTACCCTCAGGTGTGATAAAACACTGGTATTTTTAAAGTATCACTGCTTTAATTCATTGACAACCATTTGTAATCTCTCAGGTAGAAAGCAGAGGAACTACAGCTATTGTTTCTTTTTATAGAGTCAGAACAAAGCAATAATTTGCACTTCCCTCCATGAAAAGAACCATGATTTCTTTCCTATCCCTAATAAGGGATCAAGTGAGTTGTTTGTGGCCTGCTGAGGGAGGAAAAAAAAAAAGAGGAAGGGAAGTGACAGGTTTTTGTTCTGTGGTGAACAGAGACTGGAAGCATACACTTTTTAGGCAGGATGTAAACAAGTTCTCTTAAAATCCTGTATAAGCTCAGCTCTCACTGAGGAGTGAAAATTAATTTGAGCCAAGGTAGTTTCAACCCTGAACTCTCCTATGGACAAACTGTAACTGAAATAACATGGAAAAAAAATAGCCCTGCAAGGCCTAATTAATACTGACTGTGTAACTGAATGTTTCCAGGGTCTTATTAGGAGGAATAATAGTGTTCAGTGAGCACAGTCCATGACTACTTTCCACATCAAAATAGAGGCCGTACGCATTTTACACACATTTAACCAGCAATGTGTTTGACATGCACATTTGATTAGAGAAGCTTCACTATTTGTACAAGATACAACGGAGAATATGGTCTCTTGGTATATGGACTGCTATGCCAATGAATACTTCATTTGCATCATATCTGTTTATATCTCTTTGTGTCATGCTTCTATGTTAAAAAGTAATGAAAAACACAAACTCTGGATATAAGCATACAGACAAAATTCCACGCTTTGCATACCTTCTGTGCTTCAAAAGCCTCATTAAGGCGGATGTAATTGGTCAGAGCTCTCATAGCAATGGGAAGCTTGCCTATGGTTTTCAAGTCTATTGGTTTCTTATGGGCAGTCTTGATGAATGTGTTCATCCACCAGTATGTTCCTTTGGATAGCAGATTCACAAATGGCTGCAAGAATCGGACACCAAGATCCTGGAGATCCTCAGGAGGTTTAACTTCTTTCGGAGTTTTGAAGAAAACATACCTCTGAAATCCAGAAAAAAATCCAGCAGAATCACGGTAAATGCGTAAAAAATACAAGTGCACAAAGAATAGATAAGGACACTGCAGATAATCAATGAATCAGTCTTGGTTTCCTAAACCAAATCCAAGTAAAACCGATACAGCAATCCAGTTTCCTCAGGTACTGAGGATAATCAGAGGCATCCAGTCTAGAAATAAATAATTACCAGTCACTATGACTCTGCTTATGGTGCAAAAATTTGCATGCTTGTAGGTAAAAAAAACACCCTACAGAATCAGAATCATCATGGACGGAAGATGCCTTCAAGATCATCCAGTTCAACCACCAAACCAGAACAACCATAATCACCCCTACTCCCTATCTCCAGACACCTCTGGAACATTTCCAGAAGTGGTGACTCCACCACCTCCCTGGGCAACTTATTCCAGTGTCTGCCCCCTGTTTCAGTGAAAAAAAAAAAAATCTGATAACTAATCTGAACCTCTATGGTACAACTTAAGGCCATTTCCTCTTGGTCTTTCACTTGAGACATGTCAAAAGAGGCTGACCCCCTCAATTATTTAAACAGTACAGCCCCAGCACTACTTTGAGTTCCAGGCAGCACAATATGAGACACAGGAGCTTAGGTACAGCCCTGTGGTCATCACTGGGATTCATCTCCCACAACTCACTGCTTTGCATTTGTTAGCTCAAAACATGGAGCTACAGCAAGAAAATTTACATGGGGATATTTCTTTCCCTCCAAAATGTAATTTGTGCACAGTTGGTGAGTGCCAGCTTAAGGGAACTTTGGCATTTATGTATCCAGCAGTCTCCAAAGTCTCAGTTTAGATTAGGACAGCAGACACTGCAGAGGGGAAAAAGAAATATAGCTGGGAGGAGCACCAGTAGCCCAAATAAATCACTTATTGTGACAGTCTCCTAGAAAATGAGAGATGTTATCGTGTGTCTAAGATTCTACCAGTCTTCTCCTGCATCAGAAATACTTGACTGTCATGACTGAAACAGAATAATTAAAAAATTTACAGCAAACTTGAACAGATGAAATTGATCTTAGACTAACAACAACAGAATCTGACATTTTTGAAATTACAGATTCATCTAGCCTAGTAAAATAGTATTAACTGTTGATTATCAAATAGATTTATTTCCAACTGGATTTTTCTTTCTCCTTAGTAATGCATTTTACACCAAGTACCTAGAAAAGGGAATAATAAAAGAAAAAGATACCAATAACTAAAAAAAACAACCAATAAAAACCACAGCAGGAGACTTCTATCATAGTTACTTACCCTCACCCTGATGACATTGATTTCTACAGCTAGTAGCATTCCATAAAGAACAACCAAGAGTCCCGTGAGGCAAAATCGAAGCTGAGAAAATCCAACCCCATTATCACAGAACTTCACAAATTTGATGGTTTTAGTTATGAAAGCTAAAGTCCAGTAGAACAACAATGCTGTAGAGAAAAAAAAAACAAACCAACAAACAAAAAACCCCAAAAACAAATTAACCAGCTCCATAGTTGCAAAAATATACAATGGATTTATGAAACATAATTAAGGAAGAATACAACAAAACATATAAAACCAGAGAGTGGCCTTTCTCATGTCAATCAGAAGCCTAATTTAATTCCACAAACATTAAAATATTAAGATAATGTTAGTTCTAAATGCCTTTTCTATTAGATTTAGTAATATTTCAAAAGTTTCACAAAGTGAAGTCACCTGAAGGAAATTTCATCTGCTGTAAACCTGTGTCCACATGATCAGCTCAAGGGAGGGTATTCCTCCAAAAGTGAAGGTGCTTGTGAATAATGTTCTTCAGATTTGGTTAATGCTACAAGACTGCTACGAATGTGGCTTGAAGAAAAATTCTTTGCTAATCTCTGGGATGTGTCAGGAACAGATACTAAAATACTTTGTCCAAACTGCAGCTGCATTACTGTTCAACACAAATTCCATATATATGTAATTCACAATGTAGATAAAGCAGTCACATCAAGGAAGGATATTCTGGCATTCATGGAATACAGCTTTCACTTTTTAGTGTTCTACAAAACCTCTTGTCTTAACATGCTCATGCTACCATCAGCTAACAAATAATCCCTGGAGTAAGCTCTGGAGACTTGGAAGTACTCTCCATACCATTAATCACACCATAAGCCAGCTCCTGTTCCCTATTCTTAAGGAAATGCCTCCCAGGGTTATATTCTTTTAAATAAATCTTTCATTGCTGCTGTATATGCCATGGTGCAACAGATGGAATGAGCTCCAACTGCCAAGAAAAGCTTGGATGTGTTTTCCAAGTGTCTCGCCAGAACACCAGAGAAAGGCTTCAACCAAGGCATTAGCAACTGTAAGTCTAACTTAAATATGGATAATCATCAGGAAGTTGCATACATTTCAAAGAACTGGTGGTGTTCCAGATACCCTGAGGCACCAGAAAACTCTCTGGAGATGTACTCTAGGGCTACCCTTTCCAAGCAAAGCTAAATTCAATGCAGATAATCCGTGTGAGATTTGGGACTGCCAGTCTTGCTTCTAGAGAAATCAAGTTAAAAACCACTCCTTTAAAGGCAGACAGAGAATGGAACAATACAGGAACATTGTGCATTAGGACATTTGCCAATGGAACATCTCTTCCTCTAAAATTAAGAGGCGAGTTCATAAAGAACTGGCCTCTGGAACACTCTAGAACTGGAACACTCTGAGTGTCAGAGTGGTCAGGCATTTGAGCATGGCACTTCTGTGGCCGATGCAGTTGCAGAGAGGGTTTAAAAGATATACTTACCAAATTTCTCTTATAAAACTTGAGCTTTTTTATGTGAGGCTTCCTACCATCTTCCCAACGTAGTTTGCTTCTCATCCTGTTTCAGACTTATTCCTTCCTTTGAGGCACTATCCCTCCCTATTTGCACTACTTCTGACTATAAAATCTCACTTCATCCAAGAATTGCATTCCATGCTGTTCTACTCTTAATCACCTTCATCTGTAAAACCTTGTTTTGTCTCTTTCTTCCAACAACAGGCTGAGAACATATCCCTCTTGGAATAAAAGGGACTTAAACATTGCACACTGAATATATCCACCAGTGGAAGACTTCCAAAAAAAACCCCAAGCCATCAGGCATTTATGTATGTCTTGGAATTATGAATAAGAACTAGCAGAGCCATTCTCCTATTTAGGGTTTAAATAAGGGTCTATATGACCTTTTATTATTATCGTTATAACATTAATTTATTTTTTTTTAAGAAGTATGATAAAGTGCCAAACACAACATTCTCAGGCTGTAAGTGGCCACTTGCTGTCACACTTCCGTAGAAGCATTTGAATTTACTTAGCTTGTCACTTTTGAATACAGTTGTATCTAATCTGACCTGGAGAATGTTCACAGGCCACTCAAGGGTCCTGGAAAAATACAATTGTGGCTCTACTCTTTATAGATGATGCTTTTAACATCTGGCTGGTGAGTACATTTTGGCTGAGAGTTTTTAGAAATTATCTCAGAGAACTTCCATTGGTCTTAACTACAAAGTGATCACACCATAGAGGCATGCTTACATTTACTGGATTTATTTAGGCCAATTCTAGATGCCTAAATGACCTCACTTTATCTTGGGCCATGTAAGAGACCTCAACTCACAACACCAGGGTGTAGATTCTCGTCTGGGCCACACCCCTGAAAAATAAGGCAATGTGCAACTCAAACTCTTCTACACCTTTATTGAATTAAGCCCAATCTACAAAGCCACACATTTAACTGGATGGGATTTATTGATTAACCTATGCCTCTTTGGAGAGAATTTTTTTGTACTAAGCGATAAGCAATATTTTTATGCAGGAAGTTCCATTTTAAAGAATAAACTAAATTCCAAGGGAAACAACTACAATGTAATGAGACAAAAATTTTGAATAAGAAAAATAGATTCTGGTCTAGTAGTAGTAAGGCAGTCATAAAATTAAGATTAGTTTAAAAAAAAGGACAATATTTTGAAATTAAAAAAAATGTGTTCCCACACTACCACCCGTTTCAGATTAAAACCCTAAAGTCCTGTTGTTATTTCATTGTTTTATCCTACTATTAATTTTTGAGGTTTATTTATCCTTAAAACAAAGAAACTAACTTTTCATTTGTGTATTTTAAACATCACAAAAGCAGCAGATTTTCCAATCCAGTATGAAAATTATTCTAAAAGGAGTCCTACTTAACTGTACAAATGTTATGTGACCATGAAGCGCAAAGAGCATCAAAATTAGCATTATTATGAGAGTGTCCTGGTAAACAGCACTACATGGGAACAGCTACATTTGCTGAAATATAATTACAGACCAAAATCATACCAAGAAAACCATATTCAGACCAGATCAAGGTGTTGCAATAGTTAGGTCACTCAACCACATTCATGAACTCAATCATCAGCTTCAGCAAATAAATATTCCAAACCTTGTCAACTTTTTTTGATGAGAAATACTAAGAATGACTACTTTAAAATAGCCAAGTGCCTGGGCTAAAGCTAAAAGGCAGGCTCAGGATCAGTAGAAGAATTTTGACTCCTTTTGCAAACCCAAGGAAACACACTAATCCCCATGTCTGTCAGAGTATCTGCCTCTTACTTGCTAATGAAGAATTACAAATGGATTTGGTTTCTCTAAGGTACAGAGTGAAAAGGATCTTTAAAAAAGAGCACATCTCAAAATTTCATGGGATTGGAAAATTTCACCCTGTTCAGAATTAAAGAACAGACCTTTAAGAGTCCACTGCACTGCCTCAGTGAGAGCTCCCCTGCTGGGTTTAATAGATTTTGGATAAGGCTCTCTTAACTTTGCTTTAAACAGTTATCAACTATTTGCAGATGTGAGCATCCACCCTGCAGCTGAGGCAGATGACACCCTGCAGTTTACTGGAAATTCACTCATGCTCAGAAGCAGCAAGATGTCACATCAGCTCTTCTACTTTGCTCTCCGCGTGTGCAACATTAGATCTGTTCTACATGAGCCCTGTTTCCCGTAAACCTAGCAAAAAGTTTATTACCAACTTTAGCTTTCCCTCCTGGTTCTTATTTACCTCATAAAATAAGGCTCTAAAGCAAAGCTGCTTCATGGCCACACTGCACTCTGGTGGGTTGAGAGCAGAGTAAAGGTATAATTTCACTATCTATACTGGGCTCATTTGCACAAAGTGCTCATTGCCTTGTCCCAGATATCAATACAGAGTAGTTGCAATTAAGATTGAAAGATGACAATCCTCACAGTTTGTGCAGTTAAGAACAAAGGATTGTAACTTACAGAAATGTCTGTCTTAGGACAAATAAAAGAAAAACAAAAGAAAAAAATAAAAATCAAAGACCATCAGTGTATGAAGATTTTGGACTAAAATTCAAATCAGACTAACAAAGTGAGAAAGACTGTGATAGTCTAATTTTCTCTTACACCCAAGAGCTATTAAGACCAGATTTTCTGAGGGAAATTTCCAAGTTCCTTGGAAATTCTTGCAAAATTAAAAATCATCCATAATAAGCAAGTGTTGATATTTGTTGGGACAACTTTTTAGGATTCAAGTATTGTCCAAAGTTTATCCAGCATCAGCACTCTAAACACTAAAAAACATTATCATAAAAAAGAAATCTCTACTGAGCACAAATTATGCAAAAATGGGTAATCAAGTACCAGCTGTAACTTTGTGGTACCCTTCTCAAAGGCTTAACAGTAGGAATGTGCTAGTGACACTAAATTATTTAAAGCTGCATTATACAACTGAAATAACAACAAAAAGCCCAAACAACAAAACAACCAAAAAAACAAAACCACAAAAATCACTGCTTGCTTTACAGGCAACAGTATCGGGCTACCAATGCTTCCTGTGAGAAGGCATTAAAAAGACTGTTGACATGCTTAAAAAACAACTGAATGACCTCACCTGTTCATAAAGGACAAAAAAGATCCTACTTAAAAGAAAGGTACAAGAAGAAAAGCAGTCCCAAATAAGAAGACATAAAGGTTGCTACACCTCAATAGAAACCTGTCTTTGGAGAAGAACTTTTTTATTAAGGAGTTACAGACTCCTTCTACAGAACAGGATTCTCACTTATCCCAACATATATTAAAAATAATTTTCAATATTTAAAAGCTTTCTCAAATCTAGTTATAACCGACTTTTCCTCACCTGACAAAAACTAGAACAAAACTTTAATACACAGAGCTACAACGGTACAAGAAAATTTTTAGCAGGATCTATTAATACAGAAATCCAGCTCAAATAAAATTTGATGAGCCAGGACCACCAAAGAAATAACAGGTAACAGGATGTGATTAAGCATGTAGACATTCCCAGCTTGCAGTCGACTTAAACAGATGACAACATGAGAACAAATTTACGACTGTCAGTAGCAATGGATTTTCTATAGCTATAGTTTATTCACAGTCTTGCAAAATACAGAGTAAACTAGGTAGCTCTCATTTATAGCATTTTTCATTCAAAAGGCCTTAAGGCAGTTTTCAAAGGGAGTTTTAAGAACATGAAGCTAGAGTAATATATCCATGACCAAAAGTCAGGGATGTCATTCCTCAACTCCCTGCATATTTCAACAGTCCATGCAGATGAAGATTTCTTCACTCTTACATCACACTTACACACAACAGGTTGACAAGCAAGGGATTTGGATTCAGAGTTAAAAATTTCCCAGGCTACTTTTCCCACAAAAGTTTTTCCCAGAGAAGTCTTTGGGTCCCTGAGAACACTACACAGAACATCATTAGAAGCTGACAGCATTAAAAATAAGGAAATATCTGAGCATACATAGAGGGATAGCTTTGGTCATACGAGACTGCAGTGACCTGTCACCAAGGAAGAAGACACATAGCACCGCAGCCACACTTCCTGGTGCATAGATTTTGAGACATACCTATTAACAGTTTGGGGAAATTGGATGTTTCAATATTGTGGTAATAGACGACTGATGTGATGGCTGCCAGGAATGCCATTCCAGCCGGCATGTACAGGTGTAAGTGGCGGGATTCAGAAACCCTTTAAAACAAATAAATATTTGTTAAAGTCAAACCTCTCAGCTATTTAAATGTTTCCCATTTAGTTCATTAATTGTACCCAGCTCTGAGGTAAGATTTTCTAGAATGAGTTATGGATGCAAACCCCTCCAAGTTTTAATTAATTTTTTTTCCTAAATCACACAGTTGAATTTCAAATTCCTCTCCTGTGCTGAAAATGAAAGGTGTGAACTCCTATTTCCTACTGAAATCAATTGGAACGTTGTTTAAATGAGGACAAGCAGCTCATCTCCAAAATGAGAAAAGTTAATTTAAGCTAAACTAGTTTGGGACCTGTCCATCAAAATATGCAGACAAGACCAACTGACAGCACAGTTCAAGATTTTCTACAGAAGCATTTTGTGGAAATGTTTCATTTTTTTCAGTTTAAAAGAAGCAACAGCACCACAGCACAGGAATTACTTACAGTGAGGTCTTCAGCAACTGCAAGCCAACAAAAAAAACCAAAAAAACCCAAACAAACAAACAAAAAAAACCACCCAAATCAAAACAAAACAAAAAAAACCAAACAAAAAAAAACCCAACCAAAACAAAAAACAAACAAAAAAACCCACCAAAACCCCACAACCTAAAACAGAATGAAACACCCTTATGTTTTTACTATAAAGCAAAATGGTGCTGATGCTTTGCTTCAGGTAGCAGCAGAAGAGGTTCTTCTAAATACAGCTTTTTGGGAATACTGGAATTTTTGGGCAATGTTGTTGGTTTGTGTAGCATTCAATAGAAACGTGGTTTCCCTCCTCTTTCCTCCTATTTATTTTCTCTTTCTCCCTTTTTCTTTCATAAAAAAGAATTGAGTGCCCTGTGCTATCAGGGGCTACAGTTTGCTCTGTCTCCCAGCCAGCTTTACCAGAAGAGGCACCAAGACGACTTCAGGACACAAACATTTAGAGAAATGCACAACTTGTCCTTTGAATGGATTTCTTTTTGCTGCATCAAACACTACTTTTGTCGAGGTTGGAGAGACAAGAAAAGCTGTGCTGGGAGGAAGATGAAAGATCATCACAGGACGTCATATTTCTGAGAGCAGAACACTCCACATGTCTAGCAGAACCACAGGAGATCAGGACAACCATTTCCTGCGTCTCTGCTCTAGAAAGGAGAGCCTTCCCTCAAAGAAGATCATGGTTAACTCTCTAGAGCTGGCTGGAACCATGCTCACAGCCTGTGATGAACACTGAATTCCTCTTGCTGACAATAGCTGGATGTCAATACAGCAAAATGAGAAAGGATTCTCTGAAATTCCTAGTAATGCCAGGAGGTTTTGTACACCAGGGCTGAATTCTCAGCAAGGACAAAAAAACCCAACAAGAATAGATTTCTTCAGACAGCCTAAGCTTCAGTAGGTAACACTGCTTATTTCACGGCTGCTGGAATTCTCCTATGTAACTGTACCTCCAATAGGCCACCTCTATTGCTGAGATGCCAAAGACTTTAGCATCCAGTTGCTGTCAAAAGGGCTCACCAGCACGATCCATTTTCATTCTTAGAAAGCTGATGGGTCTCAAAACTCTCTTCTATTCACTGGAGCCCTCACCAGCCTGCTGCATGCTCGGGAAGCAGGACTGTGGGTTGGCACACCCCCATCAGAGCTCTAAGCTTTGATTCCCATCAGGTGACACCTATTACTTAACAGCAGTGTTCTGAGTCAAGTTAAATAGCAAATACACATAATGAGACGCACTGCAAACGAGAAAAAATATGGAGAAAACTCAAAGCAGATTTTGCTCTGAGCATCCCACATCCTGATAACTCTGAATAAGCAAGAGAAAAATTCCTAAAAAAAAAAATTGACACTGACAAACAACCTATTTATATATGTTTAAGAGAAGTTAAAATAATAATGATGACATAATTTTCTACACCAGAAAACTGCAGTGCATTTCACACTTGTTGGTGGATACTTGTTATATAGATGGCGAATTGGGGAGATTTTGTTCTGTTTAATGAGGAGATTCTATTTCATAATCCTTGTGAAAAATCACACCTCTCTTCATAGGAAGAGATCATATTCATTGTTAGATAATTAGCTTTTTTTCATAATAAATTACTCTCCTGTATCTCTTGTTTCACTCGGAATATTTTTTTCTCACAGATTTCTGTTTAGTGACATCCTAAGTAGAATAACAGATGATGGCTCATGCACACATCATATGAGTTGCTCTGCTCCAGGTAACATAGGAGATACAGTGCACAATCATCAGAAGAAACTCTGTGATGTGTGACATAAGGCCCAGCAGATTAATTCCTTTTATTTAGATGAAAATAACTTGGTTTGGGGGGGAATGGTGTGACCTACTGTGCACATGGGAGTTCCTCCTAAGGACTGTATGACTGGGTCCTTGGACATAAAACACATCATGAAAATGTCACCATCTGCTTGAATCATTATGATTTATCTATGACTACTATTTGGAAAAACAGTGTCATTAAGCTGAACTAAAAATGATTAAGGTCAGTTGTGTGTGTGTACATCACTTGGCAAGGTTTATGGAATTTCTGATACAAGATTGGTAGGTTAATCACTAAGAAAACAGATTATGTGTTCATAACTACAAGGAATATGGTTTAGATGAGAATTTAGACAGGGAGGAAATATTCACCCTGAAACCTTTAAATTGCTCAGTGCTACCAGGAGAAGGCAGACGTACACTTACCCATCAGACACTATGCCCTCTGCAATTTCACACACCAGCACAAACAAGAGGATAAAAGTCAGTATCCAGCGTAAATTGTGGCCAGGAAAATGAAGCCATGTGCTGTGGTGTATATGTACTTTGGAACTCTGGCTTCCCCATCCTAAAAGAAAAAAGAGAATTATAGAGAGCTTTCTTAATAAGAGTGACACACAAATTTCCTGCTTACAAAAACCCCAAAACTGTATATGTAACAACCTTGCATACCAACATTGACACAGCTGTGTTGTTAAACAAATACGTATTTGAATATTATCAGAACTGTGCTCTCATTATCTCACTTCACATGAAATAAAATCAATAATTCAGACAGGACACAGCCTTAAATTCCTATACTTCTTGCAACTTACTATCAAGTAGTTACATGCACTAAATATTTTTCAAATCTATTCACAGCTTAAGTGAACAAATCAACAGTTTGACAAATAAACGCAAACACTATAATAAACGCATTGCTTCTTTCCCCTTCAATTACTTTAAAAAGTTAAAATAAAAATAGAAAAGGAAAAGGTGTGAAGTTTTATCTCGCTAAAAATTAGTAATATTGAGAGATTCCAGATAAATGCCAAGAACCCTAAGCAGCTCTTCAGCTGACCCCGTTTTCACAGTCGCGCTGGCTGCTATTTCCTCACCGGACCTTTTCCCATCCCTACGAGCGTTACTCCAACCCGTGCCGTGGCTCTCCGCGGGCCGGTCCAGGCTTTGGAAGAGGGTAACCGGAGCAGTGAGTAACCCCGTGAGCTGAACCACCGGGCCACCTACCGGCCCCGCCGGGCTTGCGACATCAAAGCCGTCTCAGGCACCGCAGAAGCCAGCGCCGCGGGGCAAAACCTGTAATGGGAGGGGGGTGCCAGGAGGCTGTGACCCCGCAGTAATTGCTGGGAGCAAAAATTCATAACGCAACACTTACTTGTCACGTTTCCTGGGTTTTATAGCACATTTATTTCTGCTTCCCGCGCGGCTAGTCAAAACCGACAGGGCAAATCCTGCGGTCTCCTCCAGCATCACCCGTCCCTGACCAGCCTGCGCAAGGGCTTTCACCTGCGGCGCGGGCTGCCCCGACAGACGGAGATGAGCCCCGCTGCCCGGGCGGACAGCAGGCGGTGCGGGGGCAGACCGGGGAGAGGCGGCCGCCGGAGCATCTCGCAGCTCGCACCGCATCCCAGCACCAGCGCAGCCTCCCCGCGCGGCTCGGGGGGCAGGGCCAGGCCAGGGGACATGGCAAGGGGAAGCCAGGCGGGTGGGGGGAAACGCGGCACACGCGCGGCAGAGCCGGGGAGGGAAACCCACGGCGAGACAAAGCCGAGCGGAGGGACACGGCAAAGCAACACCGGGGGAAGAGGGGCAGAAGGAAAAGGGGGGCAATAAGAGAGGCACAGGCGGAGAGGGCAAGGGAGAGCCGCAGGCACCCACCGATGAAGAGGATGGGGAAGGTGATGAAGAGCAAGAAGACGTGCGGCACCACGTTGAGAGCATCCACGAAGCAGCCGTTGTTGAGCACGCCGTGGTCCACGTTGTAGGCGGTGGAGTTGCCCTCGTCGCCGCAGAATGCCAGGGCCATGGCGGGACCCTGCGCGCAGCCGGGCGCTGCCTCCTCCTCCGCGCACATCAGGCGGGGCCGACGCGGCCGCAGCTCTGCCCGCACCTGCCGGGAGCGGCGGCGGCCCCGGCCCCGCGCTCCGCCCGCCCCGGCGCTGCCCCGCCCCCGCCCGCCCCACGCAGCGCCCCCGAACAGCCCCCGAGCGAGGCGCTGGGGGAGCGCTCGGCCGGGTCGTGGTGGGGCGTTCCTTCCCTGACGCGCTTGGGACCGATGCGAACGCACAGTGACAGCCCTGGGTACCCCAGAGCACCAGAGTCGTGTCCCAGGGCTCTCGGGGCTCGGTATTGAGTGCTTTATGCATCGTTAATATGACAGAACATTAAATATCCAACAATAAATTAGCGATGACAGAGGAATTACAGATTACGGGTAGTGTGTTCTTTCAACCTTGTCAGCTTTTGCTTCTTTTCTCCACTATGCTAAAGATATTATTGGATTAAGTTGCGCATTAAGCCATACAAAGGAGTCTTCAATATCATATCCTGAACAGCTGTTGTGTTCGTGCCTTACCTTTTTTACCCCTAAAAAGAGTTAAACCCTAACTGTTTTTCCCTCTCCATCAAGACTGTCTCAGTCTTTGAGAATCATAAATTTGAGTGGGCTCCAAATCACTCCCTAACCATTTTTCGGTACACCAAAATAATCTACAAATCAAACTTTCCAAAGTAGATGTAGGTTCAGTTGAGTAGAAGTTAGGTTCAGTTGAGTCAAAGCCAAACAAAAACTCTGATTGAATACCTCTCTGCTGGGGGATAGCACTGGAAAGTAAAATGTGATGTGTATCGCAAATCTGCACCTGGCACACACTTCCCAGCACAGGCTGAATCATTGTCCAAGATTCAAATATCTCTGGTGTGTAGCCATGAAATACTCAACAAAGAGATGCATAACCAAATCATTTCCCTTGGAGCTCCTTTCATTCCTAGCCATACTTTCCCATTGTTTTGCTGAGTATGTAACACAACTTGCTGCACCATACAAAGAGAAATGCAAACAAATAATGCTCATATATATCCAGGCTTCACTCTTCAGAATGCAAAGGCTACAAGGTGGCTAAATGCCTTCAAGGGAAATGAACCCATAAACGAAAAATTTCCTTCTTCCTTCAACATAACAGAGTACACTCAATTTCTAGGACTGACAGCTTCACTAATAGACCTGAAAATTACTTTTGTCATGCTGCTTTTATTGATCTTGCTGTTGGACAGGAACAAAGAAAAAGAAAGTCTCTGCATGGAACCTTATTTCCTATATTTGGCCTTTTGGAGCTACAACAGTGTGGTTAAGAATAAAAATGAAAAGACAAACCCCAAGCCAAATCCAGTGCATATGTATTCTCAAATGTGAAAGTTACACCCACACCGGAAAGACTATAATTATTTTAAGTTTTGAACAGAAACCAGCATTCATTTGAGCTTCTGGTCAAGCTCAGCTCTGTTATCCTAATAGTTATTTAATAAAGAGTATGAGCAGTTTACATGTGGATAATTAAAAATCATTTATATTTTAGCATTTCCTGAGTTCCCAAGTGACACAAGTTCTCTGTGCTACACATGAACAAAGAGAAACAATGAACTTTTGCCAGTTTACATTCTGGAGGCTGAAATCATGCTTAAGATTTGAGGAAGAAAACTGTGGCCAGAGAATTTAACACAGAAATTAAAGTTTGCCAACATCTCCAAAGAAATCTAATGACTGAGCTCACATGCCCAATCTCTGCATATTTTCTGAACCTTCAGATCATCTTCCTTTACTACAAGGTGTCGATCACATTTTTTAAAAAGTGTTTCTCAACAAACCATCACGAAACTCTATGGTTTTGGATTTGAAATGTATTTTTTAAATGTTTTCCAGACACATCTTGGATTACAAGTTAATGCGGTGGCTTAAAATTAATGTTCTCAATTCAGGTCTTACAAGAGATCTGCACCTATAACAGAACTAAAGTTGAGTCAGAAATATGTTGGCACCCTGAACAGAAATGGGGAATTAATGACTTAATGAAATACAGAAAAAAAACCCAGACTGACAGAAATCAAAACAGCTGGTAAACTGAAATTAGTAAGCTGAGTATTCATAGCAATAAACAGGGACACACACACAAATGCACACACAAACTCTTTAAATAACTCACACTTCCAACAACAATGTTCCAAGTTTGTTCCTACTGTCACAATGAAATGAAGTGTTGGTTTTCTTGTCCCCTTTTTTTCTTCGTGTTAGAGCCGGGATTAATACACAGGAGTCATGGGTTTGTGTTTGGACTCGGTGTTTATTAATTCTTATCTATATTACAGCTTCACAAGTTGTGAGCTATAAGTAGCAAGTGAGAAAACAGATGTAAAATGGAATACTTCTCTATCTCCACAAGGTCTTTTCAAGGACATTTCATCCAATTAAAATGCCACCTAAATTATTTTTACTTTAAACCCAGTAACTAACTACTTGAAGTCCGCAATGTGGACCCCACCACTCAAACCCATGAAGAAGAAGGAAGAAGAAGGTGAAGCAGGAGGACTTAGACAATGCCCTAAATCCTCCATCTTGCCCTGTATATACTAAAATCTTAGATTTAAGTTTTTCACCCTGTGAGATCACACAATACTATTCAAGCGACATACCCACAACCCCAGTGCTGTCACTCAACTTTGGAAGTCTGTTCTGTGGCCTCAAGTCAAATGCAGTGCTTGCTTGGGGGTTAGTGTCTTTTAGAACAGAAAGCCTGAAATTTTCAATCTCCAGGGTTCCAACAATCAATTGCATAATCTGGACAAATACTGGTCTTACTTACTAAAGCATCAAATATCAATTTCTTTTTCACTCAGAAATGGTGAAACAGCCATTTTGTGACTTCACAAAATAATGATAAGACATAGCTTGATCCTTTTCTTAAGAAAGGCATAGATGTTGTGATATATGTCCTAAAGTTAATTCGTGTTAAATGTTATAGTATGTAATTCGTTCTCTGTAAACTGCAAGTTTTATTTCTAATCGAGTATATAACGGGTTAACTGGGACTGAAACAGCATGGATAGGGGCAAAAGGAATTCTTTTGCTAAAAGATTGCACGGGAGGGACACGAGAAAACTTACACGAAAAGGGACACGAGGAGACTTCTGCCGGGAATCATTAGAGGAGAACACAAAAGGATGGAAAAGGGAGACGGAGAACCCGGAGGAACAAATGATTACATCAGATCAATATCTTATCCATCCCCGCCCGACATTAACATCTCTACACCATCCCCGGACACAGCAATCACGACATTGTTCTCCAGCGCAAATCCATTCAACTCGCCAGAACCCGACCATGAATATCTAATGAAGCTGCCTCGGAAGAGGGAGCCTTAGGATCCCGATTTTCTCTCTGTGAACCAGTGTATAAAAGTCGACAGCCCCAGACCAAAAATGTGAACTTGGGGGATGACATACTGACAGAGTGTGTTACCGTGTTCACCCAGTGCCGAAACCCCGGGGTTCGACGCTGACCTTTTAATTGTGGCTATCGGAGACTGTTATTTTGTCTCAAAATAAAATTCTAAATTTTGATTTGTTGAATTTCGTCTATCGTATTTATTACAGATGTGATTGTGATGTCCAAGGACTGAACCTTCCTACCCTGACTATCTCTGCTGGTGCTCTGGGCTTTGGAGCAGGTCACAGAGGAATAGTTTCTTTCTCAAAACTGTAATTTCATGAAATTTTGTGAAAGCAAAATTCCTTTTCAAAGCACAGAAAAGGCAAAGTAACTATGAAACTAACAGGTAAACAGCCATGTTTATCCACGTGTTGCAAATGCAACCTAATTTTCCACTAAAGTCCCTTTACATCTTGTTTCTCTTACTCCTGACTATTTCCATTTCACAAGAAGTTTCCTACTTCATTATTTCAGTGTTTCTATTAGAAATGAGACATCAAGCTAGGTGCTGGCAGCCACTAGCACATTCAGTATGTGACTGGAAATATTTTGAAAGAATTTTGTTTTTGTAAAACTGATTTCCAGAGAGACAAGGGCAATATTTCTAACTCAAGGAAAAAACACTTTTTACGCTTGCCTTGGAATTTGACTTTGTCTACAGGATGCAGACAGCTTTTGGTTTTGTAGTAAAACACTAACTCTTCCAAATTCAGTTGTTTTTAACAGATATTCATTTATGTGGGAGCTTTCATTTTTTTCTTTCCTACTGAGAGGAATGACAAGATTTGTCTTTACAAACAAGCCCTGGGTTTGCTGGTAGACAAAACTAGCACTGAGAGATAAGAGAAACAATGGGAAGGATTCTATTGATTGATGAATGGAAAAGAAGATACTTGCCTTTACAAACAAACCATAGGTTTGTTTGTAAATGAAATTTAATATTGAAAGATGAAAGCAACAATGGGGGAAAACCCATAAATCCCATAAAAATGAAAAATTAGAGGGGTTATACATTACAAGGAGAATCTTAGGCATTTCGTGAAATCTGTACCTCTCAAGTACCTCAGCCAATGGGGATAGAGAGAGGGAAATGCAGCCGGGAAATTAGGATAAAAAGGAGGTTGCGTCCTCCGTAAAACTGAGAGAGACCCCAGGGGAAATGCCCCATGGCCTCTCCCTTTATTTGAATAAAGTAAAAGGACTCCTCTGTCTCCTTTTTGGACATAAACCTCTGGTGTTCGTGGATTAATTTTCCTAACACTACCTCTATCATTTGTTTCTCACTCCTTTTATTCAACTGCTTCACACTGACCTCTCTTTTTCATCAATGAAGTGCTCTTTTCCTAAAAGTCATGGTTTGCTGCTGTAGATCACTCTGCAGCTTTGTTCTTTTGTTTGCATCTAGAAACACAGACAGAAAACCCCCCAAAGTTTTGAAAGTTCTGAACAGCCACAGCCCATGTTCAAAGTTATGATAGATAGGTATATAAATTTAGGCATCATGCAGGAAAATTTCACTTTCCTGTGTGTTTTAAAGTTATTAATGAAACCAATTATAAATAGGAAATTTTAGGAAAAAATGCAGACAAAGCAAATTCTCATTGTGACTTAGAATTAGCTAAATGATATGCACTAAACAATTACTTCTACTTCCTATTAAATTCTGCTCTTGGAAGAAGAGAGGAAAAGCAATATATATGTGTGGGAAGAAGTTACCAATCCCTTTTTGAAGCGCATCAAGAAAGGTTGAGGGGAAAAAAGGGGATTAAATCACGCCCAGAGGAAAGCGTTATTTTACTCCTGTGGAACAAAGAACTCCATTCTATCCTTTCATAGAAGATATCATTTGACCAAAAAAAACCCCAAAAAAGTCTAAAGTGCTGCTATTAAAATTCATGCAATAAGCATAATCATAGAAGCCTAGAATGTTGCGTATGGAAGGGACTTTAAAGATCATCCAGTTCCAACTCCCCTGCTACGAGCAGGGGCACCTTTCACCAGATCAGGTTGTCCAAAGGTCCATCCACAGCTGGTTTGGCCTTGAACACTGCTGGAGATGGGGCATCCACAGCTTCTCTGGGCAACCTGTGCCTGTGCCTCACCATCCTCATAGTGAAGAATTTCTTCTCAATATCTAAACTAAACCTTCCCTCTTTCAGTTTAATAATAGTGCAGAGATTCACAGAAATAGTTGTTTTTCTCTAAATAAACCTTATTAATTTTTAATTACTGTCCCTCATTAAAAATTAAGAAAGAACTTATGAGTAAACAGATCTATCTTTGAGTGGAAACAAAATACAGACTCTTTGTTGGGCAACCATCTTCAGGCAAACACTCAGACAAGTGTTTTAGATTGGAACAACTTATCTTTTAAGTGTGTTCACATATCTTGTGGCTTCAGCCACACCAGCAACCTCTATCATTAAGTCATTTTATGAAGCACATTCTCCAACATCCAATATAACATTCAGCCAATTAATCTCTCATTGAACCAGCTCCTCAGTTTAACAGTAGCTTCCTGGTTCAATAGACCCAGAGCAGTGCTGACTTGGCGCCTGAAACCTGGTGAAAAATCTCACTTTTCTGTTCATTCTCTCCTTTGCAGATTGACACATTTGGGGCTACCTGTCAGAACTCAGGGTGAATTACCTGAAGGGCTGCAGGGTATTTCACTTACCAGGTTGACCTATGGATATTCCTAATGGTCCCCTGCCCTCTTGAATCACCAGGAATCTCCACAACAGCTATAACCCACTTTCTATCCGCTCCTGACTACCCTTGTGCATGGATGAACTTTTACAATCTCTGCATGATCTTATTGATCACCTCACACCTTAGTTTCATCTCCAGTATCTAAATGGTTAATGTCTTGAGTACTCCCTGTGTAGTACTTGTAGTACAAGTGTTGTGTTTTCCTCAGGGGAATAAGTTGAGTGCTGTGAACTAACCCATGCCAATAAACAACTCACGTGCTGGCTCCAGTGTGGTGTTCTTCAGCAAACATTATTTTAGTTACTGATTCAGTTCAGTGCTGTTATGATGCTTGCCTTGTATATGGACGCTTGTATATAAAAGATTATTCTGCCTGTTTATACTAAAAGAATTACGTGCACTAAGAAATAACCATGACAAATATCCAGCATTAATTTCCAAAAGATATCAGGGCTAAAAGTCACTGGCCTTTCTTGGAACACTTTCAAAAACCACAAATTAGACTGAAAACTAAGATTTTAATTGCTTTTTGAAGATTATTAGAAACAAACCAAAGATATCATCTTTCCTTTTCAGAGTACAAATTGTTTTTCTGCTCATGCATACAGAGTTTTAGTTAGTTGATTTGTTTATTGACCACCAGGAATTGTTCCAGGCTATCCTCAATTTCTCCAGTGGGTAAAATCAACACAGCAATTAGAGAGAAACAAAGCTATCAGTTCAGACTTGGACTTGGAACATATTTATCTGGTGCTGCCCTTTGACAAAATTATGCAGAAAATTAACAAAAAGGATGCTATAGTTTAATGGAGTTTTGGTGTTTTTTTTAATTTTTTTAATTCTAAAATTTTAAATTTTAAAAATTTAAAAATTTTTTAATTTTTAAATTTTTTCTATTTATTTTTAATAGGTTGCAATGTGGCATTTATTCTAGCTCCAAAAATAATGACAAAAAATAATATCATGGGCTCATAAAAAACCCCAAAATCTGAGTATGCACAAAATGTTTGCTCCTGTATAGCAAATACTGTTAATTCCCTGTTGTGATTTATCACATACCTAATTAATTTTAAAAGGCCTATTCCAGGAGACATTTCTCTTGAGTTCAGCCCACATGTAGACCACATTTGGGATTTTCAGAGACTCAAGAGAGTTAAAACAATCAATACCTATAAAAAATAGAAAGAAAATCAATTTAATAGCTTAGTAACTGAACTTACAGCCAGTAGTATTTTTTTCCTATCTTTTTCCTATTTTCATGATGACTTGAACCTGGAGTTCATTATCTTTTGGAGTAGTACAGTGTTGTTTTTTATACAGCAAAGTGCTGTACCTGGATTTGTAGGTGTGAAGCTCTGCAGGAAATTAAATTGGCTATGACACTCTTACCTGGCAGTAGTAATTCCAGAATATCCTCACTTAGGGCAGATGTCCACAGCCTCAGGCCTCAAACCAGCCAGAGATCCTCTGCTCTGGGTAACTATTCTTTGTACTGTCAGTATTTAGGAGGAATTGAGTAGCTTTTGTAAAAAGGCAAAAAGTAAGAGATAGCTGTACAACTCCCTCCAGTATTGAAATTTGGCATTGTTTTTCACTCTCTACAGCAAGAGGACAAAAAATGAACATAGTCCATACATTTGTATAGGAAAGTTAAAAACTTTCCTGACAACAATAAATAAGACTGAGTACCAAACCTTCAAAAATCCCCTTAAGCTGAGCAAAATAATGCAGAGTCAATGAGGCTAAAACTATTTGCAAGTTTGGATCACATTTAGTGTTTTTTAGCCAAAGACAGAAGGGAAAATTCTAAAGTCCTCCTCTAAAGGAGCAAAAAGCAAATAACAGAAAATAACACCATGGCAGTCACATTAGGACCCAGGAAACAGGCTTTGCTGAGACAGGCCAGACTTCCAGCCTCTGGACAGCAAATAAGCTGTCCTTAGGATTCAGGGTCGTGGAGTGTTTCAGCTGTTCATGCAAATGCCACAGGCTCTTCACACTGTGAATAGTGCAGAGGAGTCACCTCAAGGCCTGCTAGTGTCCTGGTATTTTGAACATACTCCACTCTTACAACTAGGAATTCCTTAAGTGGCTAAAGTAATGGGTAAATGGGAGTAGTGTATATTCAGATTAATTTTAATGTGTTACCTGGTGCATTTACAAGTTGTCTTTTTAAAGAGCAAATAATAGAAACAAGAACTTTGTACAGCCACAACATCCCTCTAAATTGAGTGTAGTAGAGATTGGATTGAAAATAATTGAGAGATTACACTCCAGCAGCATTTAAAATAAAGTGCTACAGCTATCAGCAGTCCTGGCTCACCAGGTTGACCGGAGGTTAGAAAATGTGACACTCATCTACAAGAAGGTCAGGAAGGAGGATCCAGGGAACTACAAACCTGTCAGCCTGGTGCCAGTGCCTGGGAAGGTCATGGAGCACATCATATGGCACAAACAGTACAAGGAGGGGATCAGACAGAGGTTCATGAAAGGTGAGTCCTGCTTGACCAACCTGATCTTCTTTTATGAAAAAATTATCTGCTTAGTAGATGAGGGAAAGGCTGTTGATGTTTCCTATCTGGACTTTAGGACAGATTTCGACACCATTTCCTACAGCATTTTCCTGGAGAAACTGGCTTCCCATGGAGTGGGCAGGTGTACTCTTCACTGGATAAAAAACTGTCTGGATGGCTGAACCCAGAGACTGGGGGTGAGTGGATTCCATCCAGCTGGCAGCTGTTTCCAGTGCTGTTCCACAGGGCTCGGTGCTGTTCCCAGTCCTGTTTAACCCCTTTATCAGTGATCTGGATGAGGGGATAGAGGGCACCCTCAGTCAGTTTGCAGACACACCAGGCTGGGTGGCAGTGTTGATCTGCTGGAGGGCAGGAAGGCTCTGCAAAGGGATCTGGACAGGCTGGATTGATAGGCTGAGGCCGATTGTATGAGGGTCAGGCAGGCCAAGGGCCGGGGCCTGTCCTTGGCTCACCACAACCCCAGATGGTGCCACAGGCTGGGGCAGAAGGCCGGGAACTTGCTCAGAAGAAAATGACCTAGGGATGCTGGTGACAGCAGCTGGACATGAGCCAGCAGTGCCCAGGTAGCCAAGAGGGACAGTGGCATCCTGGCCTGGATCAGCAATAGTGCAGCCAGCAGGACCAGAGCAGGGATTGTCCACCTGTACTGGTGAGGCCACACCACGAGTGCTGTGTCCAGTTTTGGGCCCCTCACTGCAAGAAGGACACTGAGGGGCTGAAGTGAGTCCAGAGAAGGGAAATGGGAGCTGGTAAAAGGTCTGGAGCACAAATCCTGTGAGGAGCAGCTGAGGGAGCTGGGGGTGTTCAGCCTAGAGACAAGGGGGCTCAGGCAGGACCTCCTCACTCTCTGCAACTGCCTGAAAGGAGGCTGTAGCCACGTGAGGGTTGATCTTCTCCCAGTAACAAGTAATAGAGTGTGAGAAAATGGCCAGAGGTTTAGTTGTGCAGGGGAAAGTTTTGACGTGATATTAGAAAACATTTCTTTACTGAAAGAGTCTTCAGGCCCTGGAACAGGCTGTCCAGGGAAGTGATTGAATCTGCATCCCTGGGGTTATTTAAAAGCCATTTAGATGTGGTGCTTAGGGACATGGTTTAGTGGTGGACTTGGCAGTGTTGGGTTAAGGGTTGGACTTGAGCTGAGAGATCTTTTCAAAATTAAATGATTTTGTGATTCTGCTTTTATTCTTACGTAGGATTATTCTCACGTAGGATTATTCTCTCTCTGAAAACAAGATTATTTAGAGGTGGGACAATATTTAAGACATATCAGGAATCTGATGCTAAGTGGCACTTACATGCGCTATTATGATACAAGTGGTAGCAAACAATTCTAGGTAACCACATCAGTTCAGGATATAAAGCAGCTGCAGATCTCTCTATAAGAAATGTTCTGAAGAAAGTATGAGCTATTGGTAAGAATATGATGTATCTATTATGTACCTATCATATAATTAAAAAAAAAATCTACACTGTTGTAAAGAAAAAATGTTGGAAAATTTCCTTGTGTTCTTGGTAATGGTTATAAAGAGGATAATTCCTGTTTCCTTCAGAAGCAGTTTTTCCCCTCAGCACATGTATTAATTTTTCCCGACTGGTGATACCACAAGGCTGAAGATAATGTTTTATGTTGTAAATCTCTTCTTAAAAGAGAAGCCATATTCTTTTGTTGTAGATTTTCCGGAAAAAAAAAAAAAAAAATCTCAAATCTGAATGTTTTCTTTTCATAACAGCATATGTTGCACTGTCTGAGTCTGTAGCATCAGATATGAAAACAATGCTAAATGGTGAGTGCAGTCATCAATTTGTAGTCTGCAAAAACTGTAAACACAACTGTGATTGATAGAGCGGAAATCCCAGCTCTATCACAGGATATGAGGATATAATGAGAATTGACCAGTAACATGAATGAACACTCTGTCAGGTTCTATAATTTTTTGAATAAATAGCCTGTGAGAACCGTTTGTAAACATGGTAGATAGAAATGCCTTTCTTTACAGGAATTAGTTTGCAGAGAGTTTGCAGAGTCTGTTTGGGTAGTGACTCATCCTAAAACAGTCTCAGGTACTTATCAGCCTAGGTCATGGCTCCCAGTAGGTACCTGGGCAGCCATGTGCTGGCACAAACACCCTTGGCTGCCCCCCTGATGCTACCAGGGGATGTGTCAGAACCATCCACGTAGGGCATAATTCCCACACTCTGATCTTCCCTCTCACATGGATTTATTCCCGATTCTCTCTTTCTATCATGGCTGTAGGTAGGCTTTCTCAGCACACTTTCCCCAGGCTATATTTGTCTCCTGTGATAAGGCAGCAATACAAGCCAGTGGAAACATTCTGCACGTCTGCATTTTGGCAGCCCTAATGTGAAGGGTGATGTCAAGTGCTCAGCCATGGAGGTTTTTCACGTGCAACTCTCAGCTGTCTGTTTTCATCTGCAGCATAACAGCAACGCATTGGAGACAAGAAAAACCACATCCAGCTGGAGAACAGAGAACACTGACAAGAGACGATCCTCTCATGTGTGCCAGGGACACATCCTCAGGACATGCTTGCAGTAACTGGGCAGAAAAAGTAAGATTGCTTGTTATATGTTCCCAGTCCTGGAACTGGTCATGGCTTCTTGACCAAACTTAAGTTCTGAATGGACTGTTCTTTTTACCACATGATAAAAAAGGACATGCCATTTCCCCATTTGCTCATAGTTTGGGCAACGAAGGATCAAGATGTTGTAAGATAAGGAAAGGATCATACTACAACTAGATAAAAACTCCCCTCTCTTCCACAATTAGGAACACAGCTGACTGGAGTGATCATGTCATTAAGAGACCATATCAAAATTAAAGAAAGAAGAGTTGGGATTTCATCCTTAGGTGTTATCTACTTCCTAGTGTAATAAATACAATAGACCAAATTCAATAAATCAAATTTTAGAATTTATTTTGAGACAAAATAACAGTCTCCGATAGTCACAATTAAAAGGTCAGCATCGAAACCCGGGGTTTCGGCACTGGGTGAACACGGTAACACACTCTGTCAGTATGTCACCCCCCAAGTTCACATTTTCGGTCTGAGGCGGTCCATTTATATAACTGGTTCGCTGAGGAGAAATCGGGACTCCGAGACTCCCCCTTCCGAGGCAGCCTCATTAGATATTCATGGTCGGGTTCTGGTGGGGTTGAAAGGATCTTCTCAGGAGAACAATGTCTTGATTGCTGTGTCTGGATACAGTGTAGAGATGTTAATGTCGGGCAGGGACAGATAAGATACCGATCTGATGTAATCATTTGGTTCTCCGGGTTCTCCATCTCCCTCTTCCGTCGTTTTGTTCTCCTCTAACATTCCCGGCAGAAGTTTTCTCGTGTCCCTTTTCATGCAATTCTTGGCATACTTTTCTCATGTCCCTCCCTTGCAATCTCTAGCAAAGGAATTCCTCGTGTCCCCCTTCGTGCTGTCTCAGTCCCAGTTAACCCATGGTATACACGGTTAGAAATGAACTTACATCTTACAGAGAATGAATTACATATTATAACATTTAACAAGAATTAACTTTAGGACATATATCACACTAGGAAAATGAGGATGTCCCTCATATAAAAGTCACTTGCATTGACCTAGTGCAAAGAAGGGTAAATATTTTGTCCCTTTGTAAAATTTATAAATCTAGCCACTTTCCCCCATCTATTTACTATGGTATTTTAAACATCTATTCATGTACACATGGGTTTAAAGACATCATTAGAAAAGGCAATAGCAGGTAATTTTACACTTGAGAAGATGTCTTGGTTTGAAAGACAGGTATCTGCTAGGGAGGGGCGGAGCCTCTTTAGGAATGGGGAATTCCAATCCCTTCCCTCCAAGTAATTATAATTTAGAAGATTAAAGAGGCTTTTCAGTTAGAGCTATGGGGAAAGGAATAACAGTTCTTTACTAGTAAGTATAACAAGACAAACAAACAACAGCAACTACAGCACCAATAATAAACAGAACCAGGAACCTTGAGGGGCTTTGTGAAACAAAGCCCGGGGCAGTCTGATCTCTTAGGCCCCTGAGAGCACCAAGCTGGAATGGTGGAAACTCCCCAGCAGGCAGGGAGGTGTCCTGGCAGGCAAAAGGTGGAGGGGGGGGGTGGGGGGCGCGCGTGTCCCAGCAAAGTGAGCAGTGTTGAAGAAGCTGCGACAGCTGGACAGGGCTGGTCCAGCTCCAGCGGGGCAGGTGAGGAGCTCCGAATTCCTGGGCACTCCGGCAGATGATGGATGGTGGTAGAATTCCCAGGACCGGACCCTCCGTTAACAGTGGACTCCTCAGGAAGCTAGCCGTCGCCCAACCATCCTCTCCGAAACCGAGAGCAGAAGAAACCACCCTCAGCTCCCGGAGCAACCCCTCACCCCACCCCCAGCCTTTCCCTCCTCCCCAAAGTAAGTGATCTGCCACCCTCATACTTCTTTTGTGTAGGTCAAGTACCCTTTAAGCATCAGTATTTAGTCTCTTAGCAACGTATGGGGGGGAATAATTCTATAGGGAAAGGAAAAAAAAACCCAAACAAAACTAAACCTAACCCCTAACAGAAGTGTAATAGTTTTAATTTTGATAACTGGGCAGAAACAGCAGTTAATGTGGTTTCACATTCACTAAATTCTGGTCTTTTTAAGTACTCACTCTTTTTCTGTGGGAAAGAGACTAGAAGAAAAACAAAGCAGGCTTAACTTTAAAAATGAACAGATAGTTTTATTATCACACACTAAAAGAATGGAAAAAGAAAGTTGGGGAAAAAAAAGCAAAACAAAACAGATTGAAACTTTAAAAACACTATTCCCTCCCCTTACAAACTGTTAAGTTTCCTACAAAACAACATAAAGAGACAAAACTTGTCATTTTTAGTCAGTTTCACTATCTGACAATAGTCTTTTATCAATTCTCTAGGACAAGAGTTTCTCTTAGAGTTATGGATCCCACTGACAACCTAGAACAGTTCTCTTGTGGGTTTTTTAACTGTCACAAAAACAACCACCCAGAGAAACCTGCCTTTGTGGCCCCTCCCATTAGCAGGTTCCCAAGCTGCTTATGGGTCATGGCTCTTAGATTTCTGCATACTGGGGTGTCACCTTTTAAAGATGAATAACTCTAAAAGCAAAGGGTTCTTCATCTTAAGGTACAGAGATATCGTCTCACTTTTTCACTGGTGCAGAGGGCTTCTCATCTCTATCTCTGTTCAAGCATCTTATAGGGTGATTATTACTTAGTCCATCACAAACACTTTTGCTCTAATCCACACACAAATCTAAACAATCATCTCCCTAAATGCTAATCTTTCCTATGATTTAAAGGAATAATCTAAATATGGAGTTCATTTCCATGACTCAAATAAGAATGGAACAACCAACTCTTTAACCCTTGTCCCAATAGTCTTTTCACTCTCACTCTGCTGACTTCATGCTGTTTTCTTTTTTATGTTCACTCTGTTCCTTTCTTTTCTCTCTCAGAGAAGGGCCAAGCTCTGGAAGCTTCATGTTGCTAGGAAAGGGTTAAATCTGCCCAGAGTCTCTTCTCTCCTGCGGTACCTTGTGGTATTGGATGTTTAAGGTCAGCTGGTGAGGGAGGAAGAACTCACGAAGAAACATCAGAGATCAGAGCACTCAGGCAGTCTGGAATTACAAAAAACCCAGGCAGGATCATGAATGCCTTTTCGGCCCACCCCTTGGTGTAAATCGGGGTGGCCTCAGCCTAAATGGTGCCCATAGCTCTTATCAGGGGCCTGGCAGAGATCTCTCCCTGCTCCAGAGAAGTCTGAAGAAAGTAGCTGTTGTAAAGCAGCAACCTCTCCTTCCCACCCCTGTCACCCTGGTTTTTCTGAGTTTTTTAAAGCCTTTTGATTGTTCATAAGATGGAGTCAGTCTTCTTAGCTTCTGTACAATATTAGGAGCAGTTTTTGCCTTTTCTCGCACATGTAACATAAACAAATCCTTTGTTTTTCATTCTCTGTCCTTTGTTTGCATATTTCTAACCTGAAAACAATTGTAACTGGCAGTTGGTCTGGCCATTCGGCTGGAAGATGATAACTCCAGAAGCCAATCCACAGCCAGACCCACAAATGTATAAAAAGTAAGAAATAAACAGGCAGAGGGGCTCTTGGCCTTGGCTCAGCCTTGGGCTCTCTCGGAGGAACATCTCTGCCCTGCAAATCTCTTGTCTCTGTGTAGTTGCTTTGCGTGTCGCAATCACACCCCCCCACCCCAGGAGCCGATGGAATCTGGCCAGGCCTCAGGCCAGCTCCCCCAAAAAGGGGGGAGGAGCAGGCCCAACTCGATGCTACCTGTCTCTTTCTGGCCAAAGACAAGAAGGAAAAAGGCCTTCTTACAGGAAATCAAGGGGTTTTATATGGTACTTCCCAAAATCGTAGCTAATAATTTCCAGTGGTCAAAACAGATGCTAATATTCCAACTAACCCTCTGATAGGTTCCTGTCTTTTCTAAAGCAATTCCCAGGTCCTGACCCAGAAAATCATTCTACATTCCCCTATAACTAAAAAACCAAACTGTACTAACCTATAACAAGAAGTTATCTGTAAATTCTGAAATGACTGGTGAGAAATTTCTACTTTAGCTGGAGAAAAGACTTGTGTGTCCTCTCAATCTGGATTCTTGCTATGTACGTCACTCCTCTGCATTTAGATGGAGCTGCCTGATTTTCCACTAAGGAAGAATATGCAATTTCTTCTGTCCTAGCAGGTTAATGACATTCAGAGGTCTGCTTCACCACAATTCTTTGTGAATAATCAAACTGGGAACTTGCATTTCTCTTTCTTTCCCTCTCTCCTTCCTTGAGGCTGGAATTGCTGCTAATTAAAATCTGTTAATGCGTGTCTCCACTCTGAAAATCCCACCTTTTATACTGAGGGGAGAGGGGGCAGGAGAAAGAATTAAAAAGTACTAATATTTGCCAACTTATAATCTACTTAGTTTTGAAGGATAACCCTGAGAAGTTATTTCACCCTATCAGGGAAATACTTACTACAATATTTTAGTCAGAGCTTAATTTTCTCTCGAGTGTATCTAAAAATGTTTTATATCTAGTATTCTTTGCACTCTGTTAAGTGGCATTAATCCTCAACACCCTCAAGCTGTTGCCAGCATGAACATGGGGTCTCAGTGCTAAAGCACCCAGAACTGTTTAGGGGAAAGGGAAGTGAAATAATTTTCAGGAAAAGTAGTTTGAATGCTTTTGCTTTTATGTGTGTATGTGTAGCTTTGCATAAAGAATAACCATTAGCAACTTTCCCTCTCACTTCCTTACTGTTTAAAAAGCCCTCATCCTCAAAAAGGCTGTCTGAGTTCTATCTCGCTCAGTTTATATTGGGAGAATCTCAGTCTCTTTCTCCCAAACTTTACTCTAAGCACCATATAAACAAACTCTGTTAGAGCTATTGGAGACTAATGAGTTTTACTGATGTTTGGAAGAGAAATGGTGAGAAAAGATAAGATGAGGACAAGCCAAGAAAATGGGCAATGGGAGCTGGTGGGAGGAATAACCTTTAAAGATCATTTGAGAAAATGAGGAGAAACTAAAATTCAGTATGAATACTAGAACTTTAGTTTCTATACTAAGCATGTCCAGGACTAAGGCATCAATTGCCTTCAGATTTTGATGTCAGTCCTCCATCCAGCCAAACACTTAAGCCTGACTAGGATTATTGAACTCAACCTATGTCAATGGGATTGGCTAATATGCTTAAATTTAAGCACGTATTTAAGTGCTTTGCTTGTTCCAGTCTATGATTGCTTTCTAAGTGGCAAACATCTATCAAGCACAATTCAGGTGTGCAAGGGGTACCCAATGCCAATCGTGCAGCAGGTTTTGTGAATCATGAAGCAGCTCTCTGCAGGTCATCAGACTCCACAATTTTTCCATGTAGACAAACATTCTGAGTTCAACAACAGCCATTTAGACTTATATATCCAATATATAATATACATTGCCAGTCTGCAACTTACGTAATTCCTTAAAACTTCCTTCTGGTGGCTTTTACACTATTACTGTATGTATCCATCATCATAGTTTGGAGAACACTTTTTTCCTTAACTGTAAGCCATGATCCTCTGAAGCTTCACATGACAAAACTTCCTTTCTAGAAATTTTATTGATTGTTTTTCCTATGTCTGTCTCCACTTCCTCTTTCATCCTAGATTTCAGTAGAGACCAAAAATAGCCCAAGTTACCTTGTTGTAAATATAAGTAGACCCTGATTCTCATCAAAGTGGTGTGCTATAATCTGTGTCCTTCACTAACACATCAAATGTGGATCTAGTGATAAAGGAAAAAGTATTCCAGCAGAGGCAAACCTTCAAATGCCTTCCTTAGGAAGAAGGAAAGAAAGCATCCTAGTCAGTCTCCTTAAAAAATTTTGCATGACCTGTGAAACAGCCCACCTGGAGCCACCTCAGTTTTCAAGTCTGCAGAAAAGAAATTTTGAAATCTGTTCCAGAAATTTCTGTCAGTTAAAAAAAACCCCAGAAACCTCATGATAACAAGGACAATGGCAAAAGATAAAATTGGCAGACAGCAGAAAACAGTGATGGTGGAAGTTAGTATGAGGATCAAACACATACTACCTTATCATAAATTGTTTACAAAGGACTCACCTGATTTATAATCATAAAGGTCAGGTTCTTACATTTAAGACATTGGCTTTACTATGCTAGCCCTGGTCCTTAGATGGTGTAAAGGTTCATATCAACAGAGATTCCAGGAGGATATTTCTGTGTTGAAAGATGGCTAAGAATTCCACAGCAGCTACCCAAAATCTCACCACACTTTATCAGGGTCAACATACAGCTGAAGCAAACAGGAGGACCTGTACCAACTATTGAATATCAAGCTCCTTAAACCCAGAAAGGCATCCTTTGACACAAAGCCATGATTTTTCTGGTTTTTTTTTGTTGTTGTTGTTTTTTTTTTTTAATGGTGAGAGGGATTATAACAACTTATATATATACAAAGATTACATCTCATATTTGTGAAATGCTGGGACTATTTGAAAATGTGCTCCCCAAAATAAGTTAATTTTTTAAAAAAAACTTACTGGAGTATGTACATGCATACACCCCTCCTAATGTACATTTGTTAGTGAATAGAGCATTTGTTAAAAATCCATAGCTTCTCTGAAATGTATGCACAATTTCTAAAAGATGCCATGGCCACATGATAAATAGTAGCTAAATTATTAATTAGCAGAATGGCAGTAATAAATAGATCAAAGACCTGCCCATGCTAATATCCATATAAGTAATAAACCATGGTATTTCCTATCCTATAATGAATACCGTGGTTCTGATCCATAGGATCTCATATTTTTTGCCTGCATACAGGCACGTACAGGCTCACAGAGCAGATGTGAAAGTCACAGGTCTCTAATGTAATTTATGCTCCAGTTCAGTAACTGTGAGTGGTTTGCTAAAGACAACGTGGCCAAGAAATTCCCAAGAGAATAAGAATGGTTGTTAACAGTTCTGAGAAAGTCTTCCTCAGGGTTATTATCCCATAGAGAGAGAGAGTGGGGTTTGGTGATCTTAACCAAACAAACAGCTCTGAGAAACTACGCATATTCCCTCTGAGATTACAGCAAATGAAAAACAAAAAACCATCTTCTCTTAAAAGCGGTTTGAAGCATTTGTGATACTATCAGTGAAGTACTTGGACTTCTTCCTGCTTTGTGCATCAGGTCACAGTTTCCATACTCCCAAAGGAAACAGCACTGGCTGAACAAGAGAATCTTGTTATCTTTTCAAAAGGTAACTGTTATCTTTTCAAAGCAGGCCTTGTTGAACAGGGGTGAGTCATTACACATGTAATGACTGACAGCCAACAAAAGAACAATGCAGTAGCAACTCAAAATGGACACCCCTGTTTAAATTATTTACACCTGGGACACTGCTCACACACATCAAAGTAACTGAAAGAGAAGTTGCTTGAAAAATGTATTTTCCTGTAGCATTTTCCAACCCCTTGAGCTATCTGGCAAATGAAAGATGGGATGCAGTTCTAGGGCACTGAAAGTCAGAAATACAGTAAAAAACTACCTGGCCAATGGTTTAAGATAATATTAAGATTTCAGAAGTGTCAGGCTCCTTTCTCCTGACACCACCTCCTTACATGCTTAAACCAACAGAGGTTAAACTCTCAAAGCAACACTTTCTTAATATACCTGGAATACTGAGCAGGAACTATCTCCTCAATTGCCTCTCATGCATTTTAAGCTGTATCCAAGCAAATCAAGTTAACAGGGTAGATGGGGAGGAGAAAGATAGTTCTGTGACTAAGAAGTAAGGCTACAACTCAACTGCTGGTACTCCCACAGATTTCCCAGCTCAGTCTTCCGTGCTCCTTCTGTCTCTGAAAAAAATAACACCAGTAGAACTAGCTCTAATAACTAACATCTAAGTTTTGTTGTGTTGTGTTTCTCAGTGTGCTCAGACAGTGTTTAACATAATCAATCACTGAAGTTCTTTGCTGGTGCATTACTGTGGTTCTCTATTTGCTGGTACAAAACATTGGAGCAGCCCTTGGGAGAACACTGGATAGCACCACTCATCTCTCTGATGCATTGTCATATGGTCCAGATGGTTGCAGTATGTAGGCAACTGGGAACCAAAGCAGCAGGACAAGTAAATCCTGCTGCAATTTCCTTCTGGCGCTGATCTTGATGCCTTCAGCAATTTGATGAGTTTGTGGTTAGGAAGTCTAAAGGCCTGGGTAGATGAACTCTTAGACCTAGCAAAAAAATACACTGCAGCACTTGAAGTAGCTTGCCAGCTATCAGATTTGCCCCCAAAAGCTGTGTAAAAGATTACTGCAGCTCAGCCAAGGGAAAATTCCCTTCTGCGCAGAGAGAATTTCCAGTTCCACAAGGGTGGCAATCTCTTGCTAGTGACAAGAAAAACTCAGAAATCTGTGTATTTCAGCAGATTAACTGTTACTATGATGTACAAACCCAGAGACAAATAGGAAACTATACTTCTTCCATTTGGCAAATGCAATTTTATTTCTGGATTACTTTTAAGAGTTCAAGATTTTAAATATTCTAACATATATACCCTGCCACACACATTAATTGGCATACTGGAAGAATACTGCAAATAAAGAAGGCAACATAAGTAAGCATCTGCATATAAGTGCAGAGTTCTCAGGAATGTAATTGTTATTTTTATGTGCTGGAGAAGAAGACTTCCAAACCTTGAAAAGGCAAGGCTTCAGTGGGAATTTGATATGCCAATGAACAGTCTCTCAGTAGAACAGGTGAGAAAAATCTAAACACAACACAAAAAAACAGAACACAAACTGGCAGATACAAGAAAACAATGACATTTCTAAGGAGATGTCTCTATAATATAATTACTAAGTCTACAACTGTAATAATACTTAAAGCCAAGCTGGTATCAATTTTATGGTCTTGAGGAAATTTACTCAAACCTAAGGCACAGTCACCAAGAGCAGAAAGATGCACTTGGTGGCGCCCTGCACAGTTTAGTCACATATAGAGGCTCACTGAGTACAAAGTACAAAACAGCAGACTGTGAATCACACCCAAATTTTCCACCCATGACCATATGAGGGCGGAATTTTTGCCATCAATACAAATACGCAGGAATATGAAAGTGACTACACATAATGATTTTATCTGAGCTACTTGCTAGTTATTTATTCTGCTGCTTCAGAAGATTCTCTATAATGTATGAGCAACACAATCAAAACTATTCCTTATAATGCTCGCATTCCTGGTATTCCCAGTTCTTCCACCAGCAGTGTTTTTATGCTCAAAAAACCATCACAACTGAGACACAAAAACAGACATAAAGAAAGCTACAATAATATGAGAACAGAAATTACCTGTGTACCCCTTTCCCATGAAAATCACCATCTAGGAAGCAAAAATATAATTCTTTTCACCCCCTAACTGGCCTGTGAATGTGTATTCACAAATGTTGCATTTGGGAACAGACATCTGTGTTCTATCTTCATTTGTCATTCCTATTTCCAGAAAACTGAAAGCTGATCTGCAAATTTGGCCCCTCAAAATTGCAAAAAGAGATTGAGCGCTCACAGACTGAACTATGCTGGTCAGCAGTTCTTTTCAATCATCTTCCAATACACATTCTGCTGTATGTCTACAGAATGACAACAAATTATTCAAATTATCTGAAGAATCTGATCTCTCTAGTTCATTTTACAGGTCAATCAATAAAGATGCATTTCATGTGGTTATTGATTTCCTATTAATTTACTGAGCAGTGCGTTTCTGCTGAGGAAAGATTCCATTTCAATAGCTGTAGTCATCCTTAAAAAAATGTCCTGTGGAAAAAAAGAAAGATAGTGAGAAACATGCTGTTAGCTTTCATGCAACTTTTCATCTTTCTAGTAAGCACAGTTTTTAAACTGGATCTTAAGTAGTTTTGATTTGTATTATAAGTAATAATTGCAAAGACCCACATGCAACAAGAAACTTTACCTTGGTAGTTCTAGAGGTCTATGACTGTACTTACAGTGATTACACCCACAGAGAAACCATACAGAATAAACTGAATTTCTGAGACAGGATAATTTCAGAACAAACCCATTGTATAGGTGTATGACAAATTAACAGAGACAAACTTCAGTGAAAACCAAACACTCATGAATATTTGTTTACAGGCACACTGTGAATAATGCAAATGGAAACTTGTTCTTTGGACAAGCCTTCACAAGAATATAATTTGTAGTTGCTTATAGACTTATGAACTCACAAAGCCACAGCAGTGGTCCACAGATAAGGAAAAAACTTTAAGTTAATCCTACTTGTTTAGACAGGGCCTATTTATTTAAGTCTGGTAGGTGATTAGTGAATTCTGAAGAGGATCTCCGAGGGACTTCATGAAGTAGAAACTAAATACTTATATTTTAATAACACAGGCATGGCAAAAGCCCAAAGAACACTCCAGCTCCAGCATACCAGGAACAAAAGCAAGGATGGCAAGCAATGCATAGGCAGGCACATGCTGAAAAAATAACGCAGCCTCACAATGGCTAGTCGTATTTAGCCAGGTGTGCTATTCACCATGAGGGACACTGCAGTGGCTACAGCTGCAGGAGATACCCTTGTCTGTACACAGGTGCACTGCCTTCAAAAACCTTTCTCTGTGTGTTGGGACTGCCTGCTGATGAGGGTATGGTAGGGCTAAACATACAAGATATGAAAACAAAAATAAGTGACAGTTATTTCCTTGCCCGTTAGCACAGGTATCGAACAAAATTTCACATCAATCTACAGTTGGTGTTAGCCAGTAAAACTGATTTACAGCAACTAGCACTCCAGTATTCTGCATAGAACAAGAGCCCAGGTTAACAGTGACTACAAAACCTTGCTCTGCCATTTTACTAGGTAATAAGGATATCTTCAAATCTTCTCCTTCAATCAAACTAGAAAACATGGGTTTTGCTTTTGAAACTGTTTGCCCAAAGTAAAGCAAGTTGTATGGACTTAATACCTCTATCACACTTGTAGCTGTAGATTCTTCACAACTATACTGATCATCTTTAAAACAAGGATTCTGTGAACTTTGCCAAGACACCCAAATCACTTAATCTCTTTTGAAAATTTTACATAAGTTTGCTTAGACAAGAACAGTAACTGCAATCTAATTAAAAAAAAAACCAAAAAACAAACAACCCAAACAACAACAACAAAACACCAGCAAAAAACCCCAAACCAAACAACAGAATTAAATGTCTGTTTGTGATGCAGGATTCTTACGGGGATTTGTTTACCTAAATTATGATCTATGGGAATATAGTAAATGATTCAGACTAAAGTGTAACCTCTAAAAAAACCCAAACCCCAAATCCTCAAATTTTAATCTGAAAGTATGATTGTACAGTCACGTACAACCAATTCTGAGAATCACAATTTTGCAGTCTGGGAACCACTGCTGTAATGCATGACAGCTACTTATAACTAACAAGTTAGCAACAATGTAAAGTAGGAGGTTACATAGTCCATAAGGAGAAACTTGAAAAGTTGGGGGGAGGGCGCGGGGGGAGAGAAGCAAACTGGCTGTTGTTTCTTAGCTTTTAATCCCCAGAGTAAAAAGCTTATACACTTACATTTCATCATCATATTCTTTTGGAGGTGATGCTGCAATGACTACGTCAATCCAATCCTGAAAAGAAAAAGCACAGGCAAACATCTGATGCTAAATACTGCTTTTAGAGGTGGTCAGTGGACCACCATAGAATGCCAGATAGAGAATCAAGGAGGTATTCTATTCCTGGAAAACCACAGGGAGCAGCAGCAAGGTCTCTGTTAAAAATTCTATAGGAAGACCTTTTATAGATTGACCTGTTTGATTTGAGTCTTGAAATTAAAGAAGAAAATCTACTGTTGCAACAAGATTTTTTTTAAAAAAAGTTATTCTAACATTCATCCTGTACTGGTCATCTGAGCAATGACTACAGTTCTTGCTGTGGAAACACTCACTCTAGCTGAAGGGCAATGTTGCTCGTACATCAAGAAAACAAAGATAAACTATTATCAGAAAATTCCGTTCTGCTTGCAAGTATTTCAATATCAAAGAGTGATTCTCTTATGTATACATATAAAGGTACTATAAACGCTCAGACTGTAATGTGTTTAAATACCAGTCTTGACTGGCTAAATGCCATGAAATCTCCTAGTAAATTATACACGTGGTTTTCAGAGATGCTACATTCCATCATCTTCTGCAGATTTTAGCTTACTTTTAGAGTACCTGACATACCCACTACTTCTGGTGTTTGTAACCTTGTTTGTGTTGATGTGACAATGTCATGATAGAAAAGTAGCTCTCATATGAGCTCTGTATAGAGAATGAAACAGTATTCCAAGGTTACTTACCCCACCCATGTTCCAAGCTTTTGCAAGAGTTGCCTGTGCTTCAGCCAACTTGCTGTCAATTAATATCTTGCCATTTACAGCCAGTATTTCATCCCCTTTCACTATGCCTCCTGGGAAAAAGACAAATGTGTTATACATAAGCAAAACAAAATTCTAGGAGTCTTCTGTGCCATATTTCTGCAGTACTGCCTGTTGTTGTATATTATTTGGGTTTATATTGTATTTCATTTTTATATATTTGGGTTTATATTGTATTTCATTTTTATACTGGGTTTTGTAATGGTTTCTTCTGTCCTGTCCCGTCCCCCCCCCCGCCCCGTTCCCCTGGAAAATGTATCATCCCGAAGTTTGTCCCTGCTCCTTTTCCCCACCCATTCTCCCACACTGGAATGTAATCCAACTCTGTTCCACTCCCACCTTATCCCTGATTGGGTAGTGGCTTGTCCCCACCTTTAGCCCCTTTCCCCCCTGGATAAAAGCCAGGAAAACCAAGTGGATTGGTCTCGTGGCTCAGGGACAGGGACTGGGCTCCTGACCCAGGTGTGGGCAGGACCACAGGAGAAAGACTGAATAAAGCCCAGATTGCCCCCCGAATCAAGTGCAGACCCTTCCTTTTGCCATTGACGGAGACCTGATCTCTCTAAAGGAAAAGGCTCAAAGCTGCTCTGGGATCTTTGGGGCTCTGAGGAAAAATCCTTCCAACTGTGGTTTGTCTTTCAAACTAGCCGAGGCAAAAACAGAGCTGGGGCTCCGAGAGAGACTACCATAACTGCCTATAATGAAACGTGTTCTCACTGGATGCAAAGGTCTGCACTAAAAATTGTAGGAAGTTTGCAACTTCAAAACACAAAAGGAATTTTTAAGCATGGCAAAGCCAAAGTAATCTCTTATTGATCATGACCAGTAAGAAACTAGTTCAATATGATCTTCTACATTTGCCTGTTTTGGTAATACAGCTATACAGCTTACAAACGGTGACTGACTGTAGGATGTTACTATTATGCTCCATCCCTGGAAGTGTTCAAGGCCAGGTTGGATGGGGCTTTTGAACAACCTGGTCTAGGTAAGGTGCCCCAGCCCATGGCAGGCGCTTGGATGACCTGTTAAGTCTCTTCTAGCCCAAAAAATTCCACAATTCTATAAAAATGGCAAAATTAATTAAATTCCTGAAGGAATAAAATGACACTTGTAAAAGGTTTGCATGACAGTCATTTCTTTTCAAGTGTATGTGTAGCGTTTGCTCCTTAGAACTGATTTTGACTTGCCAGTCAATCACAACCAGTTAACTGGAACTGGATTTGAAGAGGTGGTAAGAGGACAGTCTTAGTTATGAGAGATCCTGAAAAGAGTGACAAGCCAAAAAGAGCACCAAGGAGATCAGATGACTGAGATGTTTTCACAGAGAGAGTGACTTGAACTTAGGTGCAGGCTGGGACAAGGACAGCAAAGACGGCATAAGGCAATACTGCCCTCTCTGTTGACCTGGTTGTTATAAGAGTTGTTAAGAAAAAAATGGCAGATCCTTCCCACCAGATGCAAAGCCCAGATGTGTTGGTGAGCACGATCTTGTGCCTTCAAGAGCTAAGCTTCAGAGGCCCTGGCCTTTAGTTGGGTTTTGGGAATACAGCCAGCTGCTTAACTAGAAAAATTACTATTTTAAGTAGCAAAAAGAACAAAACTAAGCAATGTAGTGTGCAGCTATGGTCAGGTAATTGTTTTGCATGTGGAAGTACTAAAAATGTCATTGCTTGGAAATTGTGAATTTAAGCAGCACATGTGGGCTGCCCTTAAACTTGAGACAGAACTTGTGTTCTTGGGCAATCTAAGTGAGCCTTTAAGTACCAGGCTATGAAATCAGCCAACCACTCTCAGCCAGTGTAAGGAGACACTTTGTAGCAGCATTCAAATTCCCCATTGCTACTCACCATGTTTGTCCGCAGCACCATCCGCGTAGATGGCGGATACAACTATCTTTCCAATTGGAGAATCAATTCCTCCCTCAACTGCAAGGTCCAGTGATCCTTCCTATGAAAAAAAACAGTTACAGTTCAGAAAAGTCCATTAAGTTTTGCTGTTAATCTCTCCTTCTTCCCAGTAAGTGATGCTGTACATCAAATGCTTACATGAACCTTTTGAATATCAATCAAGCAACACATTATTTACCTTTTTTATTCGTAATAGCCGTACATCTTTTCCCATAATCTGGTCTGGGGTAAACTGTGAAAAGATATAATGATTAATCATTTCCACTTTGGAAACATTAAAAAAAAAAAAAAAAAAAAAAAAAAAAAAAAAAAAAAAAAAAAAAAAGAGGACCTTTCCCTCCTCTAAAATAGTGTAAGAGTAAGATCAGAATGCCACATCACCTTTTCCTGCAAGAACACTTCTGTTCAACATGACTAGAAAAGACAAATACACAAGACCCAGAAAAGCAGCAAGCAAGAATCTTACCTACTCCCAGCCCTCAAAATCAAGGATTTACCTATTTGTCCCAGAGTATTTCATAATAAACAGTGAGGCATGTTTAAATTCTCTCCTTACCATTGAATATGGATCAAAATTTTCCACATACTTCTGGAAGCCCTGAGAATAAAATGATATTTAATTGCAAAACCAGCAACGCATTCATACACTTAACACAAAAATTCCATCTTATTTATTAGTGAGAGAACATGTAATTCTGTAAGCTATGAAAGAAGAGAGTAACTGGAGAAAAGCCCAGAGAGACAGCAAAAGTCCACTCTGACAGAAGACATTTCAAAACCTCATGACAGACCAATAATTTGAGTTGGTCATATGGAGCATTTCTGAGGAAGAGTTTACCACCTGTCAGCTCCACAGTTCCTCTCTATACCTGACAGAACAGAAACAAATCTTGAAAGCACCATAGGCAGGTATGTTCTGCCACACTCTTTGGAGCAACATTTCTTGGGATAATCAACATGTTGGATGGTAACAGGAATGACAGGCTCCAATTCACCTGTCAGCAACATTACTCCACACTGTCTAGGTTTCAGGATTCTTTTTCAGCCCCCTTCTCTCCTTGATGTTGGGTTTCAGGGAGCTGGCTCCATACCACAAGCAAGAGCAGGACAACAATATGATTTTTGTTTTCATATGGTTCTGTGGAGGACTTAAAAGTTTTGTCAGGGAAATGCACAAGATGATACTGCAGTTAGGCACAGCAAGATTTAAGCTCTGAGAGGACCCACAAAACTTAGTGCTTAATCCTTGTCAGACCAAACCTGCAGGGAAAAGCAGGAGTTACCTTTTCTGCAAAGATAGGAGTTCCCACACCAGCAATCAGGAGGCAATGGTGTTTGAGTGGCAGTTTCTTGAGGAGGATTAGTAGCTACTGGGTGAGACTTTATGGTCAATGCTGGGGATTTATGAAAGCTGCACTTATCCTGCACACTAATGTAAGGACTTCAGAACTTCAGAGAATCTTTACTGAGGCACCTAGCTCCCACTTTTGTAGCCTCAAACTGCAATCACCTGGTGATAAGGGAACACAGCGCCACACAACCCTTTGCAGACACAGCAGGCAAGCCAATACCTTACACAGATCAGTGGTTCAGTGCATGACCAAGTTTGATATATTCCTTACTGCTCTATTTTTCACTGGATCCATTGGACAACAAATACTATTCCACGGTCAGACTCAGCTAAGCCTTTCTCCACTTGTAAACCAAACACACAGCTTGAGTTTCCTGTGGTATATTTAAGGGCTGGCTGTTAAATGGCAAAGCTGCAGCAGAAAATACTAATGCCTCCTCTGCTATACTCTATCACCTTTCAGTTGCCCAATTTTGATGTGACTATGAACCCTCTGGGGTCTGATCGCACCCATAACAGCACTGCCTTACATTAAGCTTGTTACACTCTTGTTATTACAACTTGTTAACATTTTTAACCAGATAAATGGGAATTTTATCACAGACATCATCAAGAGTAGAATTTCATCCTGGGGGAAAACTTCAATCGGTCATTCATTAATTTACAAAGTGTATTAATATAATGAACCATTTAACTAAAACTGTAAGAGAAACATTTTACAATGAAAGCTACCTAAGCAATTTATGCTTTGAATTATTAAATTTGTACTGCCCTTCAGTATCATGACTAAAGTAGATATCTATGGGCTTGGAACAAGTAATTTAGAGAAAAGAACTCCAATCTCAGCCAAGTCACTAAGTCATTATGTAATCTAAATGAAATCAGTGAACTTTCTGTCCCAGGTCGTCCTCATGAAAAACAGATGTTGCCCTTGAAGGATGTTTTCCTGGGAAAATAATCTTTAAACAGGAAAACAAACAAACAAACAAACAAAAGAAACTACACAAAAACAAACACACAAAATAAAAAAAATCACCAAAAAACCAATCTACAAGCAAAAGTCATAGAAACATAGAATATCCTGAGCTGGAAGGAACCCACAAGGATCATCAAGTCCAACTCCTGGCCCTGCATAGAGTGACACCGTCCAAACACTTATTGAGCTCTGTCAGGCTGGTGCCTCTGGGAGCCTCTTCCAGACACCCTGTGGGAGAAAAACCATTTCCTAATATTCATCTTAACTGTTGTCTCCTTCGGTTCATATCACTATGTACCAGAGATATGATCTGGATCCAATAATGTACAAATATTGCTAAGACAGAAAGAAGTCATGCTCTGAACTGTAACAGATCTTCCCTGAAATGGCCACCACAAACTGAGAGGTCAGAGAGTGTACTCCATATCCAAGAAGGGGGAACCAAGGAACACCAAGTGGAAAGCACAGTCCTAAGCCTACCCTCCCACCACTCAGGATGTTTCAGGTGAAAGAGAAAGAACATTCAAATCACTTCTTGACTTACAAAAAAACATTCAGAGAAATGAGCATAAGTTGAAAACGGAACACTAAAATATTTGATTGCACTGAAACAACTCTCTTTCTGGACTTCCAGATGAAAGCTGAAGTTACTATTTCAAGAAAAAACAGCCTCCAAAACACAAGCACTTAAACTAATGATAACTGCTTTCCTGGTTTCTAACAATAATAATCAAGAGCAATTGAGACCTGAAATAACAACAACAAACCACAAACAAACACACAAAACCCAAGCAACAACAAGAACAAATATTTGAAAGAAACTCACAACCAGAAATAACTAACTTTTTGAAAACCAACTCTTCTGAGAACACAATTGTTATATATTGAGAACATACTGGCATTTACTGGCAAATAAATAATCTCAAAACTGGATCTTTTTTCCCATCAGTTTTCCTTTCTAGATATAGATTGAAACTAATTAAAAGAAGAAAAAATTATTATTAATGTTTTACTGCTCAAAAGCTCACACTGTGAGCTCACTGCTGTGTGCCAACTTTTCATATAACGTCAATGCATTTAACTTAGCTTGCACTAACAAAGGGGTTAGAAATGCCAGAAACTGGCACATTTTACACTAGCGAAGTTTAGCATAAAGTTCACTTCTTCAAGGAACCATCTATTGAACCACCAGCCAACCAAAGACAAAGAGATGAAAACTTCATCATTATGACAGAGGAAAGCAATGAAAGTAAAAATGCAGTGGGAAAATCCTACACAATACAGAAAGGCTGAATGAACAAGGCTTTCCACCACCAGTTCCTCTGATTTCCTACCAGTAACTATGTTATGATGATAGCTTTATTTGTTGAACTGATAAAGTATTTTATTACTGAAAGCACTGCAGCTGGACACTAGAAGATACAACAAAACCTTAGGAATATCAGTATCAGATCAGTTACCAGCATTCAACTATCTTAAAGGTTGCACTTTAGTTACAGAAGTTTCAACCTGAAGGATTTATTCTCATTCTTTTTCTGCCTAGACTAGAAGCAGCCACACTTAAAGCTTACAAAGACTAGCAGTTCTCATGCACTAGGGTTATATTGCATCTTCTGTTTTAGAAACTGAGCAACAGAACTGGAAAGGAAAGTTTTAAATCTATGATCAGTCAAACAAGAAGTACCACACAAAACACAGAAAATGTTATTTTACTTGTTTTTTGTTAGATCTAAATGATGAATTGTAAACCACCATCCTTTTAAACATCTCTTGTGGCTGCAAAAGAAAGAAAATTACCAAACCAGGTATTAACTTTTTGCTTTAAATAAGTATCACCTACTCATAAATTATCTTACTGCTTATTTTGCTCTCCTAGGGACTGAATCACACTTGCACTTATTAGTGCACTTATTTCAAAATGAGAGAACACACAGAGTGAAATAATACTGAATGCAAAGTGGAAATAATTCTACAGAAACTAAACAAATAATGCACAATTCCACACAACAAGATTTCTTAAAAATATTTTTCATGACTGTTTTTATAACTAATTTCTAAAAAACAGTGCTTGGGTATCCTATCCATGATTTATGAGAAAAATTTGAAAAAAAACCCCAATCCTAAACACAGCAAAATGGTAGACTATAATTTCTAAAATTTTGAGAAGTCATGATAAATAGATGTTTTGTGCATTTAAGATTTGCTTTCCAACCAGGGATTTCCTATACTGAAGAGGTGAAGTCTATTATTAAATGGATTTTATTTTATTTTATTGTATTTGGCTTTGAGGTCTTAAATTCCACAGTCATTCTGTTTTTCTGTCACTTCCACTATTCTAACAAAATGGTATGCTGTAGTTTGGAATCACTTAAAATACATCAGCCTACAAAAAATTTCAAAAATGAAATGGGCTAACCCCCATATTATTACACAAAACACCACTGACACTTCCCCAGCCTGCACTCAAAACCTTGCAGTAAATAAGATAATGCATTTGAGTCTTCCAAGGCAAGAAAAACTTTCCACAGACCCAACTCTGGCATTTACCTTTTCAAATGCAATTTGCTTTAAAACAAATTACAATGTATCACTTTCACGAATGCTTCTCTCAGTATCCTATAGTCCTACTGTTTCTTGGAAAAATATTCTAGAGTCAATGAAATGTATTTTGTGTTTAATTAATACAAACTACGAGGGTTTTATCTTAGAAGACGTATGTGTAAGTTTGGAATGATTTTCCACAAATCTCTTTAGAACCTCTCTTAAAGCAAAAGAAAACAAAAGCAAGCAAGCAAACAACAACAACAAAAAAACCCCACCACAAGAAACCCCAACAAAACCAGAATTTTCAACACAGACTGTTTTGGTATGGCTATAACCAATACTAACTGAAATTTCCAATCCTATACCATCTTGCCACATGGTCTCTAAGCACTTATCGTGACTTTAATCCTGCTTCAAATCAGGCTTCAAATATTGTAAATTAGAGGAAAGCTTAAATACTATTTTTTCCCTTCAGAAATTCATCCAGCTGCAAAGGAATAAGGAAGGAAATTTTTTTGTAGCAGCAGGTGCAGCAGGGCCTTGTAACTCACAAAACAGGATGTTTTTGATAGATGGGAGAGCAGAGACTAATATTCCTGGTGGTTTTGCATCTATGAAAATCTCAGCACTAAATAATAACAGTCCCCTCCTGTTCTCTGACCTAAAATTTAATTGGCTTTGCCATGAGTATATTCCAGTTCACTCTAGTACAGCACATACTGGTTCTGACTCAGAGCAGCCTTCAGTTTTCAAGGCCACACTTAAAGTTTAAACATCTCCCATAATTTCCCTATTTTTAAGTGAAACAATTTCATTTTCATCAGCTGTTAAAAGACCTGGTAATTCTGACCTGAATTTAATTAATAAGATTAATAAGTCACAACAGAGACTTGTCTGGCCCAACTACCTTCCAGATAACAGAAGAATTTTACCCATTCTTGCATGCCTATTTTATTCTTAAGTGCATGCTTTTTCATCTTCTTTACTAGTCAATTGCTTGAATATAGGCCAATTGGATTAATTGCTTGAATCAAATAAATCCATCAGCCTCAGTTTCTTGAGCTTGGTACTCAGGACAGTTAAGTTCAGGTGAAAACAAGTTAGAAAAAGTGGTGTGCATTATTTCAAATTAAGGCATAAAAGCTGGAGTTCCATAAGGTGTGTGAAATCTAGGAAGATGAGAAACCAGACAGCAAATGGTATGTTGTCTCTGGTGATTCTGTCCTCCACTAAGAGAAGAGGAACTGGTACTGTACCTGAACAATGAACTTAAACACACACACAAAACCACACATAGCAACCAACCAAACCCCACTCCCCTTCTGCATGAAATCTAATAATAATTCTTATACACTTCTGGAGACAGGCAGGTACTGTCTTGTTTGTCTTGTCATACACTGGCCCTTTCATTTTTAACTAACAGGAGTAATCTCCCTCTTCAGTATCCATGCAGGTTTTATTTCACATACCACTTGTGACTTCATGGCAGGGAGGATGAATAAATACCCTCTACCCTGTCTAAGTCATCAGTGGAAGTAAAAGGTATAAGGTCTACCAAACCAATTTATAGACTGATCTTTCTCTTAAAGTCCTACCAGAATATTGCTCCCAAGGAAATTTTGATCTTCCAACTAATATAAGGCAGTTTGGGAAGGAAGATGATTGAATCTGAAATATTTTAGCAGACTTGTGATTTTGAATATGTGCATGCATGCATAACAAATTGTAAGACATTTCCCATGGAGGTAGATCTTGTTGTCAGTTTCTTAAACTACCCGGATGTAGGCATTAAGAAAACAAAAAAAAGTGCCTTTTAAAATTTGTACCAGGACTGTTTGATTACACATAAAGGTATTATCCACTTTGCAAACTAGTTCACATATACACACTTCTTCAAGAGCTAGATGATATTAACTGCAGATAATGACTGTTCATTCCTCCCCTAAGGGATTTCATATTGCTTAGAGATGTTAAATTACTGAAGACAATCAAAATGAGAGCTACAACTGAAGGAAATATCTCCACTGGAGGGATCTGAATTTATTTTTAGCTCATGTGCCTGCCTTCTCTTAAGCAACTTATTAAAACTGCATCCAATTACCATTCATTCATAATGTAGGAGCTTCAAGATGACTGGCTGTGGGAAAAGCAGCTAGTAAGTATCACTTAAATTTGTTTGTGTAAATTTGTGTAACTGAGAAAAGTAAAGGAACAAGAGTATCTAAATTACTAAAGTAATTTAGTAATTACAAAGACAAAGAAATCCATCATGTTTTAATGAAACAAAGCTAGGAATATTGTGCACATAATTTATTACCAGAAATAGCTTTTAATTAAATAAATGCAACATAATTTTGGTGGTTTTTACCATCACTTACTGTCTTACAAATGCATGTATATGTGTCCAAACATGGGGATGCAACAAACACATAACTGTAATACTAACAGCTTAAGTCATGCTGACCCTCAAGAATAAATACTACTTATTAGTCCACCAGCTATTTTAGGTGAAATTCAAGGACTGTAAGCTGGGAGTTATCATCTGTCTGAGCAATATTTCCCTTTTTTTTTTTTTTTTTTTTTTTTGCTCAGCCTTGGCTTACCTTCCCTCATAAACTACAATTCCCAAGAATGTTACATGGTTGGTCTTAAATGTTTAGCCTCTGACTTTTCACTTGCATTTGAAACAGAAATGGAAAAGAAATAAGAAAAAGAAGCTGATTGTGAGTGAACTTTGCAGTCATACTGTACGACCAGTATATTGGAGTCTGATATAACAGACTTTTCCCCCTGGAAATTAAAAGATACATTTAAATTATATATATATATATATATATATGAGATAAATTATAAAATAAGGCATATATCTTCAAGTATGTTCATGACTGTTTACAAAGGAAAATAGCAGTTGACCTGATTTTTATTATTTCATTTCTGATTAATTCAGAATTTTTAAAAATAAAATCCAGCATTTGAATAAATGAGAAATAAGATGTACAAATTCTAGGGCTTTACGCTGCCCTAGAATTATGCACCCCTGTACAAAAAATATCACTAAAAGTGGCTTTTCCACCATAGAAAAAAATGGAAAAATACTGTTTTGTACTTACCATTAGCGACTGCTTGAAAATATACAGGAATTTTAGTTAGCAGGAAATGGGATAAAGATTGATTCTTTGAGGACATGCCAAAGAACAGAGTCAAGACAAAACCCCCACAGTACTGGAGCACTCAGAAAAAGGATATCAAAAGGCTTACCAGGGCCTCTGATTTGATTGTTGGCCTGACCACGAAGTTTGGGTTAGGATGCAGCATAACTGGTTTAGAGACTATTGGTACCCCTGGATGACGGTGGGTAGGTGGACTTGGAGCAAGTTGCTATGGAGTTAATTTAAGAAAATTACAGTTCACAACCTAATTTGTGCAAATCCATCATTTCACCAAGAGTCCTCAATTCAAATGGTTTATCATATAGAATTTAATGACACTAATACAAAAAAGAGCTGACAGAATTATTTTAATTACTGCTTATAAAGTCAATAAATGAAAAGACAGATTCTCATATACAAGCAGTAGCTTGTCACCTAAATTCTGGCTTCACCAGCAGGATTATGGAAAAATCTCAGCCCTGCTTTTGGCATTTTTCCCATAAAGGCAACAAATGAGAAGGCAATTTCCCATAAAGGTGACTTCTGAATGAGAAGTTAGAGGGGGAAAAAAAAACCAAACAAAAAAACCCCCAAAACTGCTAAAGTTGAATGTCAGAATACAGTGAACCCAAAGTAAGATTTTAACTAATCCATGGCTAAATGAATCTTTTAAGATGAAATTCAGCAGCGCTGCAGCAAGCAGCTTTCCATAAAGAATTTCAAGTCAAATTATCTTGATTTAACAGCAAGGGTTTGCTAGGTTAATTCCCTACCCTTTACTCCACAAAGTAAAGATACCCAGAAACATCTGAGACCTAATCATTCAGCATGTCCTAGTCCAATCCTACACTTTCTCACTCAGCCAAAACTCCAACTGACATCAAGCACAGTTTTATTTAAGGAAAGAGTTCAAAACTGAGCCCTGTGGATTCCAGTTTCAGACTTAACTCTGTCCCAACAACACTTGGGACACTTTCCTCAATGTTTCTCATAGGAAATGTTATGTATTCCAGAGATTGTTCTTACGACACAAGCTGTAACCTCTGAAATTATTTATCTGCTT